>NC_090442.1:16421155-17056353 GCF_031143425.1 Pleurodeles waltl | reverse complement strand
CTCTAACATTCTGTCATCAGGGTTGGTGGGAGGGACATTTCTAGAAACAGAGCTATGATGGGAATGAACAGAAGGAGACCTGTCCCTTACAGAAGCCAACTTAACAGCTTGGTTTACAGAAACATTACTACCAGTATGGTGAGAATAAATGCTTTTGCTATGATGTGAGACAACACTATTTCTTTGGTGTGGCTCATCATCATTACCATCTATGCTAGATTGTCTAGTAATGGGCAGGCTAGGAAGTTTCTTTCCTGAATCTTTTCCTAAGGGAGTCCCTGAATCAGATTGGGAACTATTAGGTACTTTTTCAACAGATGGGGCACCTATGGCCTTATCCTGTTCTCTAAGCATGTTAAGTAACAGTTCCAAGGAAGGATTCTTCCCTACACTCAAACCTCTCTCTATACAGAGACTCCTTGCTCTTTTCCAGCTAAGGTTGTCATATGCAAGTTTGGACAGATCAACACTTTGGCCTGTGCCAGACATTTTTTAGAGAGAGTTAAAGTGATAGAAAAAGAGAAAAAGTTTTCAGAACTTTTTGGAAAGACAGAAAAAAACTTTTTAAACTTTTAAGAACTTTTTGAAAGTTTAGGAGTACTTTTCAGCACTTAGAAAAGAGTGAAAAGAGGAAATGCAAAACTTTTTGGCTATGTGTATATACACTGACCTTGTTTTGTATATTTTTCTCTTATGAAAAGTACAGTGACAAGAGTGGTAAGCAGTCTCAAGCACTTATCCCACCGCTGCCACCAATGTAGGAGGCTGGACTGGCTTGTAGTGAGTACCAAGGGGTACTTGCACCTTGCACCAGGCCCAGTTATCCCTTATTAGTGTATAGGGTGTCTAGCAGCTTAGGCTGATAGATAATGGTAGCTTAGCAGAGCAGCTTAGGCTGAACTAGGAGACGTGTGAAGCTACTACAGTACCACTTAGTGTCATATGCACAATATCATAAGAAAACACAATACACAGTTATACTAAAAATAAAGGTACTTTATTTTTATGACAATATGCCAAAGTATCTTAGAGTGTACCCTCAGTGAGAGGATAGGAAATATACACAAGATATATATACACAATAGCAAAAATATGCAGTATAGTCTTAGAAAACAGTGCAAACAATGTATAGTTACAATAGGATGCAATGGGGAAACATAGGGATAGGGGCAACACAAACCATATACTCCAAAAGTGGAATGCGAACCACGAATGGACCCCAAACCTATGTGACCTTGTAGAGGGTCGCTGGGACTATTAGAAAATAGTGAGAGTTAGAAAAATAACCCTCCCCAAGACCCTGAAAAGTGAGTGCAAAGTGCACTAAAGTTCCCCTAAGGACAAAGTAGTCGTGTTAGAGGAATAATGCAGGAAAGACACAAACCAGCAATGCAACAACTGTGGATTTCCAATCTGGGGTACCTGTGGAACAAGGGGACCAAGTCCAAAAGTCACAAGCAAGTCGGAGATGGGCAGATGCCCAGGAAATGCCAGCTGCGGGTGCAAAGAAGCTTCAACTGGACAGAAGAAGCTGAGGTTTCTGCAGGAACGAAAAGGGCTAGAGACTTCCCCTTTGGTGGACGGATCCCTCTCGCCTTGGAGAGTCGTGCAGAAGTGTTTTCCCGCCGGAAGGACGCCAACAAGCCTTGCTACACGCAAATCGTGCGTTTGGCGTTTTTGGACGCTGCTGGGGCCCAGGAGGGACCAGGAGGTCGCAAATTGGACCTGAAGAGAGAGGGGACGACGAGCAAAACAAAGAGCCCTCACTGAAGCAGGTTGCACCCGGAGAAGTGCCAGAAACAGGCACTACGAGGATGTGTGAAACGGTGCATGCCAAAGTTGCACAAAGGAGTCCCACGTCGCCGGAGACCAACTTAGAAAGTCGTGCAATGCAGGTTAGAGTGCCGTGGACCCAGGCTTGGCTGTGCACAAAGGATTTCCGCCGGAAGTGCACAGGGACGGAGTAGCTTGCAAAGTCGCGGTTCCCAGCAACGCAGCCCAGCGAGGTGAGGCAAGGACTTACCTCCACCAAACTTGGACTGAAGAGTCACTGGACTGTGGGGGTCACTTGGACAGAGTCGCTGGATTTGAGGGACCTCGCTCGTCGTGCTGAGAGGAGACCCAAGGGACCGGTAATGCAGCTTTTTGGTGCCTGCGGTTGCAGGGGGAAGATTCCGTCGACCCACGGTAGATTTCTTCGGAGCTTCTGGTGCAGAGAGGAGGCAGGCTACCCCCACAGCATGCACAAGCAGGAAAACAGTCGAGAAGGCGGCAGGATCAGCGTTACAGAGTTGCAGTAGTCGTCTTTGCTACTATGTTGCAGGTTTGCAGGCTTCCAGCGCGGTCAGCGGTCGTTTCCTTATCAGAAGGTGAAGAGGGAGATGCAGAGGAACTCGGATGAGCTCGTGCATTCGTTATCTGAAGTTTCCCCAGAGACAGAGACCCTAAATAGCCAGAAAAGAGGGTTTGGCTACCTAGGAGAGAGGAGAGGCTACTAACACCTGAAGGAGCCTATCACAAGGAGTCTCTGACGTCACCTGGTGGCACTGGCCACTCAGAGCAGTCCAGTGTGCCAGCAGCACCTCTGTTTCCAAGATGGCAGAGGTCTGGAGCACACTGGAGGAGCTCTGGACACCTCCCAGGGGAGGTGCAGGTCAGGGGAGTGGTCACTCCCCTTTCCTTTGTCCAGTTTCGCGCCAGAGCAGGGGCTAAGGGGTCCCTGAACCGGTGTAGACTGGCTTATGCAGAATTGGGCACCTCTGTGCCCAACAAAGCATTTCCAGAGGCTGGGGGAGGCTACTCCTCCCCTGCCTTCACACCATTTTCCAAAGGGAGAGGGTGTCACACCCTCTCTCAGAGGAAGTTCTTTGTTCTGCCATCCTGGGCCAGGCCTGGCTGGACCCCAGGAGGGCAGATGCCTGTCTGAGGGGTTGGCAGCAGCTGCAGTGAAACCCCAGGAAGGGCAGTTTGGCAGTACCAGGGTCTGTGCTACAGACCACTGGGATCATGGAATTGTACCAACAATGCCAGGATGGCATAGAGGGGGCAATTCCATGATCATAGACATGTTACATGGCCATATTCGGAGTTACCATGGTGAAGCTACATATAGGTAGAGACCTATATGTAGTGCACGCGTGTAATGGTGTCCCCGCACTCACAAAGTTCAGGGAATTGGCTCTGAACAATGTGGGGGCACCTTGGCTAGTGCCAGGGTGCCCTCACACTAAGTAACTTTGCACCTAACCTTTACCAGGTAAAGGTTAGACATATAGGTGACTTATAAGTTACTTAAGTGCAGTGTAAAATGGCTGTGAAATAACGTGGACGTTATTTCACTCAGGCTGCAGTGGCAGGCCTGTGTAAGAATTGTCAGAGCTCCCTATGGGTGGCAAAAGAAATGCTGCAGCCCATAGGGATCTCCTGGAACCCCAATACCCTGGGTACCTCAGTACCATATACTAGGGAATTATAAGGGTGTTCCAGTAAGCCAATGTAAATTGGTAAAAATGGTCACTAGCCTGTCAGTGACAATTTGGAAAGAAATGAGAGAGCATAACCACTGAGGTTCTGATTAGCAGAGCCTCAGTGAGACAGTTAGTCACTACACAGGTAACACATTCAGGCACACTTATGAGCACTGGGGCCCTGGGTTACCAGGGTCCCAGTGACACATACAACTAAAACAACATATATACAGTGAAAAATGGGGGTAACATGCCAGGCAAGATGGTACTTTCCTACAACAGAGACCCTAAATAGCCAGAAAAGAGGGTTTTGCTACCTAGGAGAGAGGATAGGCTAGCAACACCTGAAGGAGCCTATCAGAAGGAGTCTCTGACGTCACCTGGAGGCACTGGCCACTCAGAGCAGTCCAGTGTGCCAGCAGCACCTCTGTTTCCAAGATGGCAGAGGTCTGGAGCACACTGTAGGAGCTCTGGGCACCTCCCAGGGGAGGTGCAGGTCAGGGGAGTGGTCACTCCCCTTTCCTTTGTCCAGTTTCGCGCCAGAGCAGGGCTAAGGGGTCCCTGAACCGGTGTAGACTGGCTTATGCAGAAATGGGCACCATGTGTGCCCATGAAAGCATTTCCAGAGGCTGGGGGAGGCTACTCCTCCCCTGCCTTCACACCATTTTCCAAAGGGAGAGGGTGTACCACCCTCTCTCAGAGGAAGTCCTTTGTTCTGCCATCCTGGGTATGAAGTATGTGAAATGATTTAAGTATGTATTTAAGTATGTATTCTTTTAACAAGGTTCAAACATTGCAAATCAACTGTACAGTAATGTGCACATAGGATAGACCTGTAGTTAGCTGCAGTGAACACACCAGGAGCGATAGTGGGGCACCAACATCTGCAAAACGATTTGCCAAAGGGTACAGTGAGTGGACATAGAAGTGTGAAATCACAGCCTGCCAGTGACAATGTGAAACAAAAAAATGACAATGAAATGTGAAGTTACACTGTCTTACCTGTGTGTCATTGGAAGTATTGTCGAATCACTGCAGTTCTGTTGTCCTCATCCTCATCATCTGCCTCCTCATCATCACTGTCCACAGGGTCCACTGCTGCCACATGGCCATCTCCAGCCTCCTCCTCCTGCAGAAAAGGCACATGGTGTCTCAAGGCAAGGTTATGCAACATGCAACATACCACGATTCTCTGGCAGACCTTCTTGGGTGAGTAGCACAGGGATCCTGTTAGATGGAGGCACCGAGATCTGGCCTTCAGGAGGCCAAAGGTACATTCAGTTATCCTTCTTGTTCGCCCATGTGCCTTAATGTAATGTTCCTCTGCCCTTGTCCTGGGATTCCTCACAGGGGTCAATAGCCATGATAGGTTGGGGTAACCAGAGTCACCTGCAAATATTGAGGGACAACATTTAGCCACACACTATCCCTTATGGCCCACACCATACCCAGACACCAACATCCACTGGGTGGGAACCAGGGCTCACCTATTAGCCACACCCGGTGCCTCTGTAGTTGGCCCATCACATTTGGAATGCTGCTATTCTTCAGGATAAAGGCATCATGCACAGACCCAGGATACTTAGCATTGACATGGGAGATGTACTGGTCCGCAAGGCACACCATCTGGACATTCACTGAGTGAAAACTCTTTCGATTTCTGAACACCTGTTAATTTTGTAGGGGGGGGACACATGCAAGATGTGTTCCATCAATCGCCGCAATGATGTTGGGGATATGTCCCATTGCACAGAAGTCAGCCAAATCCTCCACCTGGGGGAAATAGTGTAGCTGCACATGTGTTTAATCAGGGCAGACAACACTCTGGTCAGCACTATTGAGAACATTGGCTGTGGCTGTAGGAAAGTACCATCTTGCCTGGCATGTTACCCCCATTTTTCACTGTATATATGTTGTTTTAGTTGTATGTGTCACTGGGACCCTGGTAACCCAGGGCCCCAGTGCTCATAAGTGTGCCTGAATGTGTTACCTGTGTAGTGACTAACTGTCTCACTGAGGCTCTGCTAATCAGAACCTCAGTGGTTATGCTCTCTCATTTCTTTCCAAATTGTCACTAACAGGCTAGTGACCATTTTTACCAATTTACATTGGCTTACTGGAACACCCTTATAATTCCCTAGTATATGGTACTGAGGTACCCAGGGTATTGGGGTTCCAGGAGATCCCTATGGGCTGCAGCATTTCTTTAGCGACCCATAGGGAGCTCTGACAATTCTTACACGGGCCTGCCACTGCAGCCTGAGTGAAATAACGTCCACGTTATTTCACAGCCATTTTACACTGCACTTAAGTAACTTATAAGTCACCTATATGTCTAACCTTTACCTGGTAAACGTTAGGTGCAAAGTTACTTAGTGTGGGGGCACCCTGGCACTAGCCAAGGTGCCCCCACATTGTTCAGAGCCAATTCCCTGAACTTTGTGAGTGCGGGGACACCATTACACGCGTGCACTACATATAGGTCACTACCTATATGTAGCTTCACAATGGTAACTCCGAATATGGCCATGTAATATGTCTATGATCATGGAATTGCCCCCTCTATGCCATCCTGGCATAATTGGCACAATCCCATGATCCCAGTGGTCTGTAGCACAGACCCTGGTACTGCCAAACTGCCCTTCCTGGGGTTTCACTGCAGCTGCTGCTGCTGCCAACCCCTCAGACAGGCATCTGCCCTCCTGGGGTCCAGCCAGGCCTGGCCCAGGATGGCAGAACAAAGAACTTCCTCTGAGAGAGGGTGTGACACCCTCTCCCTTTGGAAAATGGTGTGAAGGCAGGGGAGGAGTAGCCTCCCCCAGCCTCTGGAAATGCTTTGTTGGGCACAGAGGTGCCCAATTCTGCATAAGCCAGTCTACACCGGTTCAGGGGACCCCTTAGCCCTGCTCTGGCGCGAAACTGGACAAAGGAAAGGGGAGTGACCACTCCCCTGACCTGCACCTCCCCTGGGAGGTGTCCAGAGCTCCTCCAGTGTGCTCCAGACCTCTGCCATCTTGGAAACAGAGGTGCTGCTGGCACACTGGACTGCTCTGAGTGGCCAGTGCCACCAGGTGACGTCAGAGACTCCTTGTGATAGGCTCCTTCAGGTGTTGCTAGCCTATCCTCTCTCCTAGGTAGCCAAACCCTCTTTTCTGGCTATTTAGGGTCTCTGTCTCTGGGGAAACTTTAGATAACGAATGCATGAGCTCAGCCGAGTTCCTCTGCATCTCTCTCTTCACCTTCTGATAAGGAATCGACTGCTGACCGCGCTGGAAGCCTGCAAAACTGCAACATAGTAGCAACGACGACTACTGCAACTCTGTAACGCTGATCCTGCCGCCTTCTCAACTGTTTTCCTGCTTGTGCATGCTGTGGGGGTAGTCTGCCTCCTCTCTGCACCAGAAGCTCCGAAGAAATCTCCCGTGGGTCGACGGAATCTTCCCCCTGCACCCGCAGGCACCAAAAAGCTGCATTACCGGTCCCTTGGGTCTCCTCTCAGCACAACGAGCGAGGTCCCTTGAATCCAGCGACTCTGTCCAAGTGACCCCCACAGTCCAGTGACTCTTCAGTCCAAGTTTGGTGGAGGTAAGTCCTTGCCTCATCTCGCTGGGCTGCATTGCTGGGAACCGCGACTTTTGCAGCTACTCCGGCCCCTGTGCACTTCCGGCGGAAATCCTTTGTGCACAGCCAAGCCTGGGTCCACGGCACTCTAACCTGCATTGCACGACGTTCTAAGTTGGTCTCCGGCGACGTGGGACTCCTTTGTGCGACTTCGGGTGAGCACCGTTTCACGCATCCTCGTAGTGCCTGTTTCTGGCACTTCTCCGGGTGCTACCTGCTGCTGAGAGGGCTCCTTTTCTTGCTCGACGTTCCCTCTCTCTCCTGGTCCAATTTGCGACCTCCTGGTCCCTCCAGGGCCACAGCAGCGTCCAAAAACGCTAACCGCACGATTTGCAGCTAGCAAGGCTTGTTGGCGTCCTTCCGGCGGGAAAACACTTCTGCACAACTCTCCAAGGCGAGAGGGATCCGTCCACCAAAGGGGAAGTCTCTAGCCCTTTTCGTTCCTGCAGAAACCTCAGCTTCTTCTGTCCAGTCGAAGCTTCTTTGCACCCGCAGCTGGCATTTCCTGGGCATCTGCCATCTCCGACTTGCTTGTGACTTTTGGACTTGGTCCCCTTGTTCCACAGGTACCCTAGATTGGAAATCCACAGTTGTTGCATTGTTGGTTTGTGTCTTTCCTGCATTATTCCTCTAACACGACTTCTTTGTCCTTAGGGGAACTATAGTGCACTTTGCACTCACTTTTCAGGGTCTTGGGGAGGGTTATTTTTCTAACTCTCACTATTTTCTAATAGTCCCAGCGACCCTCTACAAGGTCACATAGGTTTGGGGTCCATTCGTGGTTCGCATTCCACTTTTGGAGTATATGGTTTGTGTTGCCCCTATCCCTATGTTTCCCCATTGCATCCTATTGTAACTATACATTGTTTGCACTGTTTTCTAAGACTATACTGCATATTTTTGCTATTGTGTATATATATCTTGTGTATATTTCCTATCCTCTCACTGAGGGTACACTCTAAGATACTTTGGCATATTGTCATAAAAATAAAGTACCTTTATTTTTAGTATAACTGTGTATTGTGTTTTCTTATGATATTGTGCAAGTGACACTTGTGGTACTGTAGTAGCTTCACACGCCTCCTAGTTCAGCTTAAGCTGCTCTGCTAAGCTACCATTATCTATCAGCCTAAGCTGCTAGACACCCTATACACTAATAAGGGATAACTGGGCCTGGTGCAAGGTGCAAGTACCCCTTGGTACTCACTACAAGCCAGTCCAGCCTCCTACAGTGGCATTCCTGCTGCCAAGCCCACTGTCACTTTGATAGAACCAGTTGCCAAGAAATGGAGCACAGATAGGACTTGCACCAGAGGGGGGATCCCAGTGGAGTGACGGATAGCAGATATCAGGTCAGGCTCCAGCTGGGCACACAGCTCCATGATTGTGGCCCTGTCAAGTCTGTAGGTGAGGATGATGTGCGTGTCCTCCATTGTTGCCAAGTCTACCAGGGGTCTGTATACAGGGGTATGTCTCCATCTCCTATTCATCCGCAGCGGTAGCAATCTATGGGGCAAAAGAGTGAGGAGCCGGTCATAAACTGTACATTTGTAGCCACAACAGTACAATGCATGATGTTAATCTGAAATGTATAAGTGGCATTTGTCCTGTATGTACAATTGTGAACTGTGACGCAGTTATAAACCAGAGCCTGCCCCCTCCATGAAATGGCATCCGCCTGTCATGTGTGGATGGACAGGTGGAAGTGAGGTAATTCCGCTGACGTTGTGCGCCGTTGCGGGAGGCGGTCGGGAACCGCCGTGCATCGCCTCATTGGATAATATTCGGCCCTATGGGGTACAGTGGCCAATTGTGATGTACGCTGGCAGTGACGGTATGCACCGCCGTAAACGTCACTGCCATTTTCTATCTGTTCATTCACTTGCTACCTGACCTTCAACAGGAGAGGACCTACACTGCATGTGCTGCTGTGACCTGTGTCTGGAACCTACCATGGCCCGTGTGACTGGGAAAAGGGCCCCTGCCTTCACCTTGGCGGAGTTGGAGCGACTAGTGGATGGGGTCCTACCCCTATACGGACTGCTGTATGGGCCTCCAGACCAACAGGTGAGTACACTGTGAGCACGATGCATGGGGCATGAATGCATGGAGTGGTGTGTGTGAAGGCCTCTTGTGGGGGGGTTGGTGGATGTCCCCTGGGCAGCGTGCAGCTTGTGTGCTGGGCCATGTCTGTGTAAATGGGGTTGGGAAGGGGTATGGTGGGCCATGAGTGTAACAGGCAGGACGGTCTGACTAATACCTTTCCCTGTGTGTATCTCTCTGCAGGTCAGCGCCCATCAAAAGAAGGGTATATGGTGTGCCATCGCCAAGGACGTGTGGACCCTGGGGGTCTATGGCAGGCGGAGCACCAACAGTCGGAAACGGTGGGAGGACCCGAGACGCTGGGCATGTAAGACGGTGGAGGCCCAGCTGGGGATGGCTTCCCAAAGAGGAATGGGTGCCCGTCGAACCCTGACCCCCCCTGATGGCCCGCATACTGGCACTGGCCTATCCAGAGCTGGATGGGCACTTGAGGGCATCACAGCAGCCACAAGGGGGTGAGTATAGTGCCCATCATTAGTACTTACGCATGGTGGGCTAGTATCCGGGTGGTGGATGTGTGTCTATGGGTGCCCCTAGGCCAGGCCTGACATTGCAGAGTAGGTCCCATGTTGGGCAGGGTTCTGATGTGATATTCCTCCTACCTAGCTTGTATGCATCCACTATTGGGCAGGGCTGTGTGGGTCCCAGGTATGCTGCAGTTGGCGGCAGGTGTCCCTCCCCATGCCCTGGTGACTAGCATTGTTACTGGTAGTGCATTGCTTAGTGCGTAGGCCTGTTCCCTGTGTGTGAGGGTGCTGTGTATGCCAACGGTGGTGTTGATGCAGCCATTGATCAAGTATATCCTTTGTCTCTCCCCCCCCTTGTTGTTTTGTCATCCTGTCCTTATATGCATTAGCATCATCTGGCGGAGGAGCAAAGGCACAGGCGATGGAGGGAGCTGCATCCCACAGAACCCAGGAGGCAGAGTCCACCGACACAGAAGGCTGGCGGAATTCTGGCTACGGTCATGGCGGCGGACGGCAGTAAGGTGGCGCTACTGCCAGCAGCCGCGCCACGCCAGCAAAACACTGCCTACCGTATCATTTTCCATGATGCGGCCTGGTGGTGCTTTGCTGGCGGACGTTGCTGCTGGCAGCAGCGGCGCATCCCGTCTCCTGCCAGAGGGCCCCCTGCAAGCAGGTAAGTCGGGCTCTCCGACAGGAGAGGGGTGTAGGGGGGTTTGTTTGCATGTGTGGGGGTGTGTGTGAATGTGTGCATGCGTGTGTAATGCGTGTGTGCATGAATAGGTGTGAGTGTACGTGTATGTTGTGTTGTGTGAGTGTGCCTGGATGTATGTACGTGTTGCTGTGAGTGTGTGTGAATGTAGGAATGCGTGGGTGAATGTGTGTATGCATGTGTGTGGATGTATGTGCGTGAATGTGTGGATATCTGCGGGGGGTCAGGGGAGGGAGGGGGAGGGCGGGAGAGGACTCTGGGGAGGGGGAGAGGGCGGGGGAGACCCCTATCAGGGCCAGGGAAGGAATTCCTTGGCACTGATAGTGCCTACCGCCATGGTTTCCGTGGCGGTACAGAAACCACGGAAACCATGGCAGTGGGCGGGTTCGTAATGCCATGGGCAGCCTAGTGATGGCTGCCGGGCTAGAGACTGTGGTCTACAGCCAGGCAATCATTACCGCCGTGGCGGTCGGAGTGTTGACTTGGCAGTTTGGCTTTGGCATAATAGTGGAGGTAGGTACCGCCACCCTATTGGCGGTAATACCTCCACTACTCCACCGACTGTTGGGGTCGTAATGACCCCCCATGTGTATCAGTGGATAACCTAGGAGAATAGCTCCTGGAAGACACACTAGGGGGGTCATTACAACCTCGGGGGTATTTTCACAAGACCGCTGAGCTGAAGACCGCCAGTGATGGCGGTTTTCCGCTCAGCGTATTATGACTCTTGGCAGCTCTACGTCGTTTTTCCGACGGAGAGCCACCAACAGCCATAGTGACGGGCGGCGGTGAAGTGGAGGTTGCTCCAACTACACCGCCACGCCAACAGAACACCGCCCAGCGAATCACGTCCTGTGATTCTGCGCGGCGGTGTTCTGTTGGCGGTGTGGTGTCGGCCCAGCTGCCCTCATGGCTCCCGTCCCCTCCCGGTAAGTCGATGATCCGTTAGGGGAGGGGGTGGGGGGGTGTTGTGTGATGTGTGCGTGCATGGAGGTGTGCGTGGGTGTATGTAGAGGGGGTGTGTAAGTGCGTGTATGCTTGCGGGGGTGTTGCGTGTTTTGGGAATGAGTGCGTGTATGTCTGTAGGTATGTCTGTATAGATGTGCGCGTGTATGTTTGAATGTGGGTGTGCGTGTCTGACTGTGTGTGTGTATGTTGGCATGTGTGTCGATGTGTGTGTGTGTATGTGTGTTGGTGGTGCCTGCGTGCGTGTCGGGTGTGTATGTGTAAGGTAATGTCGGGGGTCGGGGTGGGGAGGGGGGTCCTGCCACCCTTGGGGGGTGGCAGGGCTGGTGGGGGAGACCCCTATCAGTGCCAGGGAAAGAATTCCCTGGCACTGATAGTGCTTACCGCCATGGATTTCCTGGCGGTTCCTACCGCTGGAAATCCACGCCGGTAAGCCGGGTCACAATACCGGCTGCGGTATTGTCTCGGCCGCCGGGCTGGAGACACAGGTCTTCAGCCCAGCGGTCGTCTCCGCCCTGGCGGGCGGAACGGAGAAGCGGCGGATGACCATGGCGGTAACCACCATGGTCATAATTCCCAAAAAAAAGACCGCCATCCTGTTGGCGGTCTTACCGCCACTTTAACACCGTCCGCCAGGGTTGTAATGACCCCCTAGGTGTTTTAGCGGATAACCTAGGAGAATAGCTCCTGGATGACGTAGGTGTATGATAGTGGATAACCTAGGAAATAGTTCCTGGAAGGGACAGTTAGCGTCCATTAGGTATCCCCGTTAGGTCCGGAGGATGAGAGTAGAGAGTGGAGTGAATCAGGTAATGTGTAAAGTCTGACGGGGGCAAAGGGACGAGCAAGTGGTCGGTGTCCATTGACTTTACCCGGAGCACAGTCAGACCTTTTGTTGAAAACTTGAAAAGTGTAATAATAATGACTAAAATATGTGATGTTAACAATGTCTAATAAGGATGATAAAAAGAATATGATGTTTCATAATCATAGTGGCAAATTCTCATTCATAATTTAACCTCTATTGTGTTATGTAACAATCTATTTCGTCCCCTATAAATGCTCCCACACTTGACATTGAGATAGAAGAAGTGCTATAGGTTAGCGAGATTGACAAAAGAACGCATACAGGGGAAAGAAAGAACATAAGGAGTGGGTGGTAATAAAGAGTACACAGACATATAGGAAGCGTACGTCCTGGGGAAAATCATGGATGCTCCCCCGGAACATATGATAAAAACATTTTCGTCTGACAAGAAGAAAATACAGAAATATTGTAAGCAATGGTATAGAGATACCAAAGACCATGCTCAGCCATGGCCTAAGGAAGGGGCATCTGATGAGGACATAGTTGAACATACATTGACTTACATTAAATCTAAATATCAGAAGCGAAATATCCACGGAAGGGGCTCCAGAGGGACCTCCACCGTATGGTCTCTTCCCTATTTGGCCAGCGGCCGGACATCAAGATTCAGTACGGGTCGAATCAGAGGAAGGTGAGACAGAGGTGAAGGAGAGGGAGAGAACGCCTAGCCTAGTCCCGACAGCTCCTCAGGAGAGCATGAACAGAGACGCAAGGGAGGAGCAATACCTAGGGTGCACCGCCTTGGAGAACGGGCAGACAGATTTGAGAATGTTGACCCTCTTCGAAGGCAATGGACTACAGGGCAGATTAGGAGATACATCTGCGAATACATTGAGTGAGGCAGCAGGAGAGTGGATGTTGGAGGAAAGAGAGAAGGAAGAAGATGTAGAAAGGTCACAATAAGATAGATATTTAGAAGAAACAAGAAGGGAAACAGAAGCTGAGGCAGCAGTTGAGGATTGGGATGATGAGTCTGATACGAATAAGGGCACAGCAGGAAGAGACAGAAGCCTGTATAACGTTTGATCCCGTCCTATACGAAGGTTACAATTAATAGCACGAGACTCAGGAGAAATAAAGAGAAAGTAAATTCTAAAAACAATCAAATTTAGGGTGTCACCTATTGAGACGATAGAACAAGAGCAGGGCAGGTATTTTTGCCAACCCTTTTCAGATGAATTAGCAGAATGGACTGAAAAAGAGGAGAGAAAACCATGGCTCGACAGGGGTCTTTCCAACTCTATGATTTAGCTATAGCAGAAACCTGTATACGACAGGGACAGGATGCCCCGGGTTGGGATTATCCATACATGCAAGAGTGTCTTGCAGTTTGGGAGATGTACGCCAAAGACAAACCGACTGAAGTAATACGCAGTAACAGGCCAGACCCAAGGTTAAGTCACAGGTTAACAGGCTCCCTGCCTATCACTCAACTGCCTCTCATTTTTAAGGGAGGACAGGCACCAACATACGTACCTTGGCCACAGATGGACAAAGAAAATTTAAAGAGAGCACTGCCCCCACTGTCTGAAGGTGCAGGAAAATGGATAGGAAGTTTTGAAAAACATACTGCTGGAGTGAACCTTGCTCTGGGCGATGTCAAGAGTTTGTCGAGTTCTCTGGCAGGAGATGAGGTAAATACTATATTTACGAGAGCAGGACTTCCTAAAGTTAAGTTTACAAATGCACAGTTTGATGGATTTTCCTTTAATAATGTCCGCCAGCATGTTTGGGATGCTCTGCGGTGGACATATCCAGATAGGCCAGATATTGCAGCTCTCATGGCAGAAAGTATTAGGCCATCTGAGGACATTGCAGAGTTTATTATGAGAATGAAAGAACAATGGCTACAGGAGGTAGGATGTAATTGGGAGAATATGGGAGGAAATGCACTTTTATTTTATAATGTGCTGAAGAGAGGTCATTCCACAGAGATACAAGTAAATCTAGATGGAGTAGTGGGAATTGAGGCTAAACCATGGGCAGACATACAGGATCACATAATACATTATTTTAAATGTAAACAGGAGAAAGTTAAAGAGAGAACGGAGCAGGCAGAGAGAGCTACTGCTAAGTTGGTACAACAGAAACTTAAGAAACCAAGTACAGAAGGAGCACTTGTGACAGCACCATCAGCGTCTGACGCAACGCCAGTGCAAGGGCTAGTACCAGTAGGACAGGTAGTGAGTGAAACAGTGAGAAGACAAGGAGGTCCGGCAGGAGAACAAGGAGCAATGCAGGGGAGAAGGCAAGGAGGGTACCGAGGGGGACAGCCATGTTATTTTTGCGGCAGGAAAGGTTATTTTGTAAGGGAATGCAGAATTAAAAGGATGGATGAATGTATGCAGGCGTGGCCCACCTCGCAAAGACAAGTAGCGAGGCTGCCGCAGATGCAATGGAGACCAAAGCAATATACAAGACAAGAGTGCCCCCATACCCTTCAAGCTCAGTGTATGACACCTCAGGGGCCACTGCAGAAACATGTGCCCCAGGGTGGCAGTAACACCATAGGTGGACAAGCACAAGGGCAGGTAGGAGGAGTAGTGGTGCAAGGAGGTAACCCCTTTTGCGCACCGCCCCAAGTATCTAGTGGAGCACTGACACCTAATTATGTCCAATGAAAAAGCCCACAGGTAACAACTATGGGCCAGATGTAGCAAACGTTTGCGACTCGCAAACGGGCCGAATCGCAATTTGCGACAGTGCAAAATCGGAAATGGGATGCAAAAAGCCCATTTCCGACTCGCAAAAAGCGATGCGCCCCGTTTGCGAGTCGCACCCGTTGCGACCCCCTTTTGCGACCCGCAATGTGCGAGTCGCAACCCATATGCAATTGCAACTCGCAAATTGCGACTAGTCGCAAAAAAACCAGTTTGCAAGTCGCATTTACCACTAACTCAAAGCAGGTGGTAACCATTACCAAAGTATAAAAGGAGACCCAGAAGGCATCTGGGTCACTCAAGATGGCGGACATATACCTGATAGCAGTGAGGAGGAGAGTCTACGCAGCCCAGCAGAGGAGGAGGAGGGGCCACAGACAGGAGAAGATATATAGAACAAGGCAGACCCTTTTCCAGCAAACTGAAGAGGAGATCTATGATAAATACCGCCTTAGCAGCGCTGCCATTCTAGAATTAATAGATTTACTAAAACCACAGCTAGAACACAAGACTCTGCGTGGCTGCGCCATCCCTACGCATGTGCAAGTACTATGCGCACTGCACCTCTTGGCCTCAGGGAGCTATCAGGGGGTCATTGCCGTGGCAGGTGGGGTATCCCAAAGTGCAGTGTCAAGGTTCCTCAGGGCATTCCTAGATGCCTTAGTAGCGCACAGGTCTCAGTTCATATACTTACCAAGGAATGAGGCAGAAATTAACAGCACGAAGCTGGACTTTTACCGCATTGCCCACTTCCCCCATGTCATTGGATGTGTAGATGGGACACACATTCAAATATGCCCCCCCGCTAATCTGGAACATATTTTCCGCAACAGAAAGTGTACCCACTCACTCAACATACAGGTTGTTTGTGATGCCCATTACGTCATCATGGACATCGTAGCTAAGTTTCCAGGCAGTACCCATGACTCATACATTTTTAGACATAGTGGGATACATCAACGCCTGGAACGTGGGGAGTTTGGAGACGGATACCTCCTAGGTAGAGCTGCATACACCTTGCAGACATACACACAGGTCACTGTGCACGACTATCTGGACTTACTAACTGTGTACTTTTGTGCCCAACAGGTGACAGTGCATATGCTCTAAGGCCATGGATCATGACTCCATGTTTAACACCCAGCAATGATTCAGAGAGGCAATACAACAGTGCGCATAAGAGGACCAGGAACCTCATAGAGCGCACCTTCGGACTCCTGAAGGCAAGATTCCGATGCCTCCACCGCAGCGGAGGCGCCCTCCAATACACCCCCATTACCGCCTTCAAAATTGTGGTCGCATGCGCCATCCTCCACAACATAGCCACCAGACGTGGGCTACCTCTCACCCCTGCAGACCCAGATCCTGATGAGGAAGAGCAAGAACAACCACACCGCCATCATGGGGATAGGAGTCTAGCTAATCAAGGCAGACTGAGACGGGAACACATTGCAACGCAATATTTTGGACGGTACGTGTAAACTCCCACCATACTCACCCATTAACCAAACACTCCTTTTGTTAAGTGGAAGAAAAATAACTGTTTTAATAATGTAATGCATGAACTATATACAAGATGAAATTGTCCATGGGCAGGGAAATGCCAACCACTCATGTGGCACATTAAAGCCATGTGCCACATTTGTTTGTCCGGGCTGTTGGCTAACTTCTACTGCCCCTCCTGCCAGCCTGGCTGGTCCCAGCCGCATCTATGGTGCTCTGCCTCCCACTCCTTAGCACCCTACTGTCAGTGGCAGATACACTGCTCACTGTGGAGCCCTCTTCACTATCTTGGGGTGTTTCCCCGGTGGCCCTCGACATCTCACGTGTCTCCATTAGTTCTATGATATGTGTGAGACGTCCCAGGCCCCTGGCAACATCCCCAGCAAAATGGCCCATCTCAATTTGCAGGCCAACTGTCCTCCTCAACAGGCCTGTTGTGTTGATGGCTAGCCTGCCGATTGATGTGGCCATCCTGTCCAGTCTTAACATAATCTGCCGATCCCTGCGCCGCCCAGCCTCTGCCTGACCCAGCAGTCCGGCCGCCAGTTCCCTGATGGCAGAGGCAATGTCCCCAGTGTTCTGGCACATCAGGTCCATCCGCCTGTTGAGGTGCTGCATGCTTGCATGGTTTTGTCTTTCAATGCGGTGCAGCACCCCACTGATCCTGCCCAATATTGTGTTCTGCAGGCGCTGACCCCGCAGCAGATGTGCCTCACTGCTGGTTGGAGGATGAATCCGGAAATCAGACGCTCTTGCCCTGCGACGCCTGCGCAGTGGTGGCTGCCCTGTCCTCGCACCTGTATCCTCCCTGGCTGTTGCTGGGGCAGCTCCTGGCGTTGCTGTTGCAGCAGGCGTTACAACTGCAGGAATGCTGCTGACTGTGCATGTGGGGGTGCTGGAGGGTCCTGGGGTGTCCTCCTGGGCCTGGGTGCTTGGGGTGTAGGGGGTGTCTTGCTGGAGACCTGTGGGACATGGGGAACACACTGTCAGTGTCTAGTATCTTTTGCACAATTCCTAATAAACATTTGCCTATGCACTGCCTATTGGACTACATTTCCCATAATGCATCATTCTGGCTTTTTCTACCCTGAAATGGAGCTAATTTGGTTGTGCATGCACATGTGTACATGGTGGGTGGAGTATGACATTGATAGGGGTACAGGCTTATCACATGGTACTCACCGGTTGATGTGCTGGGCTCTGAAGTGTCCAGGTCCCCAAATCCACACACTGCCTCCGGCTCAAAGGTTTGCTCAATCCTGTCTTCAAGGGGTGTGGGTGGTGGCACAGATGATGGTCCCCCTCCAGTGCCTCTCATCTCCCGGAGCCTTTCTGCCACCCTCTCCTTGGTCCGGGAGCGGAGGTCATACCACCTCTTCCTTATGTCCTCAATTGTCCGGTGGCTCACCCCCAGGGCATTGATTTTCTCTTGCATTTCCTGCCAGATTTTCTTTTTGGTGGCCTCTGGAACAGTGAGGGCAGCTCTCCCAAAGAGCTCATCATGGTGCTGACAACATTCTTCGTTCAGCACCTCAAGCTCCCTCTCAGAGAATTTAATTTTCCTTTTTCGGGGGGTTCCCTCCATGGCTGCTGCAGCTAGCTCAGTGTGCAGACTGGCAGTTATAAAAGGGTGTGGTCCTGCCTCCTCCCAGGTGTATTTGTTAACTTCCTGGCTGTGATGTCATCATCATGTGCCAGGAAGTGTTTCCAGAGTGTTTTGGTGTGCTTTCTGGAGTGTTCTGCTGCACCTGCAAGCAATTTTGAGGGAACTCGCAATTTGCGACTCCAACTCGCTAATTGCGAGTTCGTTTTTTGCACACTCGCAAACAGGGACCTCGCAATCTGCGGACTCGCACACAGCGTTGCGAGTCCGGATGCGAGTCGCTAAATCGGACCGGTTTATTTCCTGGCATACCAAATTGCGAGTCGCATTTTGCGAGTCGCATTGACTCGCAAAATGCGACTCGCAATTTTTATTTTTCCTACATCTGGCCCTATGTGTCCAATACTATCTGTAACCCACAGATCAGAGGAGGAACCCACTGTGACGGTAGCCATAGAAGGTCGCCCCTATCAGTTTTTAATTGACACTGGGGCCACCAATTCTTGTATAAATAAAGGAACATTACCACTGTCGTGCAACTCAATGGACACACAAGGGTTTTCTGGGGCTGCCAGATGGGTTCCTTTTACTAATTCTGTAAATATGACTGTGGGTGATGCACAAATTGATGGGCCATTGCTATATTCCCCTGAGTCACCCGTTAACCTTTTGGGAAGAGATCTAATGCGCAAATTGAATATGACCATCTTGTTTTTGGAAGATGGATCGATGGTGTGTTAGACACCTGGTGTCACGCCAGGTAGGATATTATCTCTAATAGCATGTGAAGAATCTAGACAGCAGGTCAGAGCTGTACCAGTGAACACAGAGGCATTTTTGAGGGGCATATACGCTCTGATAGCGCAACCATGGAACCCATAGACCCAATGACAGAATGAGAAATGGTACTGGACATATCAGTTCTTGAACTAAGGCCAACATATGCAGTGTTCGTTGCATTTGACAAAGGACAGGGAATGGGCATCAATAGTGTTCACAGATCCCGGGTGTAGGAGGCTGGACTGGCTTGTAGTGGGTACAAAGGGGTACTTACACCTTGCACCAGGCCCAGGTAGCCCTTATTAGTGTATAGGGTGTCTAGCAGCTTATGCTGATAGAAAAGGTAGCTTAGCAGAGCAGCTTAGGCTGAACTAGGAGACGAGTGAAGCTCCAACAGTACCACTAGTGTCATATGCACAATATCATAAGAAAACACAATACACAGATATACTAAAAATAAAGGTACTTTATTTTTATGACAATATGCCAAAGTATCTCAGTGAGTACCCTCAGTATGAGGATAGCAAATATACACAAGATATATGTACACAATGCCAAAAATATGCAGTAATAGTAATAGAAAACAGTGCAAACAATGTATAGTCACAATAGAATGCAATGGGAGCACATAAGGATAGGGCCAACACAAACCATATACTCTAGAAGTGGAATGCGAACCACAAATGGACCCCAAACCTATGTGACCTTGTAGAGGGTCGCTGGGACTGTAAGAAAACAGTGAGGGTTAGAAAAATAGCCCACCCCAAGACCCTGAAAAGTGGGTGCAAAGTGCACCTAAGTTCACCAAAGAGCACAGAAGTCGTGATAGGGGAATTCTGCAAGGAAGACCAACACCAGCAATGCAACAACAATGGATTTCGTGACGAGAGTACCTGTGCAACAAGGGGACCAAGTCCAAGAGTCACGATCAAGTCAGGAGTGGGCAGATGCATAGGAAATGCCAGCTGTGGGTGCAAAGAAGCTGCCACCAGATGGTAGAAGCTGTGGATTCTGCAAGAACGACAAGGGCTAGAAACTTCCCCTTTGGAGGATGGATGTCCCACGTAGTGAAGAGTCGTGCAGAGGTGTTTCCGTGCAGAAAGACCGCAAACAAGCCTTGCTAGCTGCAAGGGTCGTGGTTAGGGTTTTTGGATGCTGCTGTGGCCCAGGAGGGACCAGGATGTCGCCAATTGCGTAAGGGGACAGAGGGGGCGTCCAGCAAGATAAAGAGCCCACTCAGAAGCAAGCAGCACCCGCAGAAGTGCCGGAACAGGCACTATGAAGTGGAGTGAACCGGAGCTCACCCGAAGTCACAAAAGAGGGTCCCACGACGCCGGAGGACAACACAGGAGGTCGTGCACTGCAGGTTAGAGTGCCGGGGACCCAGGCTTGGCTGTGCACAAAGGAAATCCTGGAAGAGTGCACAGGAGCCAGAGTAGCTGCAAAACACGCGGTTCCCAGCAATGCAGTCTAGCGTTGGGAGGCAAGGACTTACCTCCATCAAACTTGGACTGAAGAGTCACTGGACTGTGGGAGTCAATTGGACAGAGTTGCTGAGTTCAAGGGACCTCGCTCGTCGTGCTGAGAGGAGACCCAGAGGACCGATGATGCAGTTTTTTGGTGCCTGCGGTTGCAGGGGGAAGATTCCGTCGACCCACGGGAGAATTCTTCGGAGCTTCTAGTGCATAGAGGAGGCAGACTACCCCCACAGCATGCACCACCAGGAAAACAGTCGAGAAGGCGGCAGGATCAGCGTTACAAGGTCACAGTAATCATCTTTGCTACTTTGTTTCAGTTTTGCAGGCTTCCAGCGCGGTCAGTAGTCGATTCCTTGGCAGAAGGTGAAGAGAGAGATGCAGAGGAACTCTGATGAGCTCTTGCATTCGTTATCTAAGGAATTCCCCAAAGCAGAGACCCTAAATAGCCAGAAAAGGAGGTTTGGCTACTTAGGAGAGAGGATAGGCTAGCAACACCTGGAGGAGCCTATCAGAAGGAGTCTCTGATATCACCTGCTGGCCCTGGCCACTCAGAGCAGTCCAGTGTGCCAGCAGCACCTCTGTTTCCAAGATGGCAGAGGTCTGGAGCACACTGGAGGAGCTCTGGGCACCTCCCAGGGGAGGTGCAGGTCAGGGGAGTGGTCACTCCCCTTTCCTTTGTCCAGTTTCGCGCCAGAGCAGGGCTGAGGGGTCCCTGAACCGGTGTAGACTGGCTTATGCAGAAATGGGCACCATGTGTGCTCATCAAAGCATTTCCAGAGGCTGGGGGAGGCTACTCCTCCCCAGACCTGACACCTACTTCCAAAGGGAGAGGGTGTAACACCCTCTCTCTGAGGAAGTCCTTTGTTCTGCCTTCCTGGGCCAAGCCTGGCTGGACCCCAGGAGGGCAGAAACCTGTCTGAGGGGTTGGCAGCAGCAGCAGCTGCAGTGAAACCCCGGGAAAGGCAGTTTGGCAGTACCCGGGTCTGTGCTAGAGACCCGAGGAGTCATGGGATTGTCTCCCCAATACCAGGATGGCATTGGGGGGGCAATTCCATGATCATAGACATGTTACATGGCCATATTCGGAGTTACCATTGTGACGCTATACATAGGTAGTGACCTATGTATAGTGCATGCGTGTAATGGTGTCCCCGCACTCACAAAGTCCGGGGAATTGGCCCTGAACAATGTGGGGGCACCTTGGCTAGTGCCAGGGTGCCCTCACACTAAGTAACTTTGCACCTAATCTTTAGCAGGTAAAGGTTAGACATATAGGTGACTTATAAGTTACTTAAGTGCAGTGTAAAATGGCTGTGAAATAACGTGGACGTTATTTCACTCAGGCTGCAGTGGCAGGCCTGTGTAAGAATTGTCAGAGCTCCCTATGGGTGGCAAAAGAAATGCTGCAGCCCATAGGGATCTCCCGGAACCCCAATACCCTGGGTACCGCAGTACCATATACTAGGGAATTATAAGGGTGTTCCAGTGTGCCAATGTAAATTGGTGAAATTGGTCACTAGCCTGTTAGTGACAATTTGGAAAGGAAATGAGAGAGCATAACCACTGGGGTTCTGGATAGCAGAGCCTCAGTGAGACAGTTAGTCATAACACAGGTAACACATACAGGGCACACTTATGAGCACTGGGGCCCTGGCTGGCAAGGTCCCAGTGACACATACAACTAAAACAACATATATACAGTGAAATATGGGGGTAACATGCCAGGCAAGATGGTACTTTCCTACACCGGGGTCAAATTAAAAGATATTTCAGATGAGGAATTGTTCAGTGAACAACCTTCAGTTGGAACAGTTGTGTTTGAAATGGACATTTCTCTCAGAATGCAGGTGCAGTGCAGGACAGTGTCAAAACATGTGCCGGAGGCAACGATAAAAGAAAGAGATTTGGCTAAGGTACCGGAAGTGTTATGGACAAAGGGACCCCATGATGTGGGATTGATTAAAGGAGCTGAGCCTGTTAAAATTACATTGAAACCTGGAGCCATATTGCCCAGGATACGCCAGTACGCTCTGTCCAAAGAAGCTGAGGAAGGTATTCTACCTACAATTCAGGCGTTACTTGAGCAAGGAGTGATATATGAAAGATCGACACATGTAATACGCTGATTTTCCCGATAAGAGAAGCTAAAGGGGGAACTTGGAGAATGATTCAGGATTTACGCTCTCTGAACGATATTGTGATTCCAGAGTTCCCTGTAATACCCGATCCTTCAGTTATATTGACAAATATTCCTAAAGATGCCACTTTCTTCTCTGTAATCAATTTGAAAAATGCGTTTTTCAGTATTCCATTGCATATCGATAGCAAATATTTGACCGGATTTACATTTAAAGATACACAATATTGCCGTAGTAGGCTTCTTCAAGGTTTTTGCGAGTCCCCAAGTATTTTTAATCAGACATTTAAAAAGGACTTAGTGAACATTCAATGTGAAAGTACGTTTTTACAATATGTGGGTGATGTTTTGGTTTGTAGTGCCACTGAAGATATATGTAGAACCAATACCATTTGCCTCCTCTGCACGCTTGCAGACAAAGGATACAAAGTGGATAAAAATAAGTCGCAGTACGTGCCGAAAGAGGTTCATTATTTGGGACAATTGATGTCTAAAAATGGGAGGAAGGTGAGACCTGACAGAATAGAAAGCATAAAGAATATGCCCAAGCCCACCACTACCAAACAGATGCAGCAGTTTTTAGTACTCTGTAATTATGTGAGGCAGTGGGTGTTTGATTATGCTACGTTGACAGCACTGCTTCTCACTGCATTAAAGGAGTCCCATGCGACTGCAAATAAAATACATTAGACAGATGAAGGAGAGACAGTGTAGTAAAGTACCATCTTGCCTGGCATGTTACCCCCATTTTTCACTGTATATATGTTGTTTTAGTTGTATGTGTCACTGGGACCCTGCCAGCAAGGGCCCCAGTGCTCATAAGTGTGCCTGAAAGTGTTACCTGTGTGATGACTGTCTCACTGAGGCTCTGCTATCCAGAACCTCAGTGGTTATGCTCTCTCATTTCTTTCCAAATTGTCACTAACAGGCTAGTGACCAATTTCACCAATTCACATTGGCATACTGGAACACCCTTATAACTCCCTATTATATATGGTACTGAGGTACCCAGGGTATTGGGGTTCCAGGAGATCCCTATGGGCTGCAGCATTTCTTTTGCCACCCATAGGGAGCTCTGACAAATACTACACAGGCCTGCCACTGCAGCCTGAGTGAAATAATGCACACATTATTTCACAGCCATTTTCACTGCACTTAAGTAACTTATAAGTCACCTATATGTCTAACCTTTACCTGGTAAAGGTTAGGTGCAAAGTTACTTAGTGTGTGGGCACCCTGGCACTAGCCAAGGTGCTCCCACATAGTTCAGGGCAAATTCCCCGGACTTTGTGAGTGCGGGGACACCATTACACGCGTGCACTACACATAGGTCAATACCTATGTGTAGCTTCACAATGGTAACTCCGAATATGGCCATGTAACATGTCTAAGATCATGGAATTGCCCCCTCTATGCCATCCTGGCATTGTTGGCACAATCCCATGATCCCACGGGTCTGTAGCTCAGACCCGGGTACTGACAAACTGCCTTTTCAGGGGTTTCACTGCAGCTGCTGCCAACCCCTCAGACAGGTTTCTGCCCTCCTGGGGTCCAGCCAGGCCTGGCCCAGGATGGCAGAACAAAGGACTTCCTCAGAGAGAGGGTGTCACACCCTCTCCCTTTGGAAAATGGTGTGAAGGCAGGAGAGGAGTAGCCTCCCCCAGCCTCTGGAAATGCTTTCATGGGCACAGATGGTGCCCATTTCTGCATAAGCCAGTCTACACCGGTTCAGGGACCCCTCAGCCCTGCTCTGGCGCGAAACTGGACAAAGGAAAGGGGAGTGACCACTCCCCTGACCTGCACCTCCCCTGGGAAGGTGCCCAGAGCTCCTCCAGTGTGCTCCAGACCTCTGCCATCTTGGAAACAGAGGTGCTGCTGGCACACTGGACTGCTCTGAGTGGCCAGGGCCAGCAGGTGACATCAGAGACTCCTTCTGATAGGCTCCTTCAGGTGTTGCTAGCCTATCCTCTCTCCTAAGTAGCCAAACCCTCTTTTCTGGCTATTTAGGGTCTCTGCTTTGGGGATTTCTTTAGATAACGAATGCAAGAGCTCATCAGAGTTCCTCTGCATCTCTCTCTTCACCTTCTGCCAAGGAATCGACTGCTGACCGCGCTGGAAGCCTGCAAAACTGCAACAAAGTAGCTAAGACGACTACTGCAACTCTGTAACGCTGATCCTGCCGCCTTCTCGACTGTTTTCCTGGCGGTGCATGCTGTGGGTGTAGTCTGCCTCCTCTCTGCACTAGAAACTCCGAAGAAATCTCCCGTGGGTCGACGGAATCTTCCCCCTGCTACCGCAGGCACCAAAGAACTGCATCACCGGTCCCCTGGGTCTCCTCTCAGCACGACGAGCGAGATCCCTTGAATCCAGCAACTGTGTCCAAGTCACTCCCACAGTCCAGTGACTATTCAGTCCAAGTTTGGTGGAGGTAAGTCCTTACTTCCCCACGCCTGACTGCATTGCTGGGAACCGCGACTTTTGCAGTTACTCCGGCCTCTGTGCAATTCCGACGGAAATCCTTTGTGCACAGCCAAGCCTGGGTCCACGGCACTCTAACCTGCATTGCACGACTTTCTAAGTGGCCCTCCGGCGACGTGGGACTCCTTTGTGCAACTTCGGGTGAGCACCGTGTAGGCGGGTGTCTGACACCGTGCCTCCAGACCTACAACAGCGGCAGCGGAGGAGTCTTTCTTCCGTCTCCATGACGAGTTGTCATGGAGACGCATCGGAGCCACGTCTCGGGGAGAGGCCGGACTTCCGGGTTATCGGCAAGGAAAACGCCGAAACCCAGGTTAAAAAGGACGCCACGGCAAAGACGGAGGGAGAGGGCGAAAGGAGTCACGGAAAGGAGGACGGACTCTCGACGGCAGCAGAATCAAGACGAAAGGAGCAGCACCCCCGCAGATACCTGGAGGAGGGAGAAGCACTGCAGAAAGACGAGGAATCCCGCCACGATCCAGGAGGATCGTGGCTTAACAAGGTATGGGGATATTTCAGGGCCAACTACACTAAAGGGGCAGGAGGGAGGAAAAAGGAGGGAGAAGGAACCGGGGAGGGTAGAAGGGGAACGGGCAGTTTTTGAGGGGGAACTGGGGAAGTCACACTGCCCATCCATTGCCTGGTACTACCCTGCCACCGTCCCAATAGTCAACCACCACAAAACCCCTCCCCCCCCTACCTACACCAACCCCTATCAGCTTTTCCCTCACAACCCTCCCTTCTGGTAATAAAAGACAGAAATAATACTTACCGTCCCACTTACCGTGTCTTGTCCTCTGATTCTGTCGAGGATACGTGCCCCAGGAAAAACCGCCAGTAGAACGACCCTGAAAGACAGAAGGAATCACTGAGGACCTACAGACACCATCGGACCGACACCCAGAGACTCCTCAAGGGAAAAGAAAGACAAAGAGCAGAGCAGTTGCAAGACTTTACGTTTTTTTTGGGATGTCTATTTTTTTTATTATCTAATAAAACCCTGGCCTCGGCCTTGTAAACCCCCAAAAACTGGATCTGAGCCTCTGTACTAGTAAGCCCCATATCCACGCCCCGCCACAGTGGTGTCAGAAGTGGGATTTTTGTTTTGGGGTACTGAGGGGCTAAAAAAATATTTTTTGTTCTCTTCCTCTCGGACCTGTGCAGTGGTATTACAATCATGGAAGAGAAACCCACCCTCGAGGACATGATAAAGCAATTGGCAGAGGGTCAACGCCATCTCCAACTTGTCTGGGAGGCACAACAAAGGGAGGCCAAAGAAGATAGAGAGGCTCTTCAAGCCGCACTGAAAAGTCAGGCCACTATAATGGCCAATAATCAGTTAGTTCATGAGACCGCTATGCAAAAGCTGACTGATACGATTGCTGCCAGTAAGGTACATCCTAATGTGCCAAGTTCGGTGTTACAGAAGTATCAAGAGGGAGAGGATCCTGACGCCTTTTTTACGAACTTTGAAAGGGTCGCCTCATCTGCTCAATGGCCGGAAAATCGATGGGGCCAATATATAGCTCCTCTCTTAACCGGTACTCTCCAGTCAGCTTATCAGGCCGCCAATCCGGGAGGGACCACTCCCTATTCCGAAATTAAGAAGAGTATATTAGAGCGAGTGGGACACGATACTGAGTATTATCGAACCAAGTTCCGTAAAGTAAAATGGGGACCGCAGGAGGATCCACGTACATATTACTACCGCGTAAAAGACCTAGGCCTGAAGTGGCTGGGACCCTTAGGGACTGAACGAGAAGATATGATCAAGGCTGTTATTCTAGAACAATATCTAGACTCCTTACCCTTGAACACCCGGAACTGGATCAGACAACATCCTAAGATCGACACCGAACTAGCAGTTGATCTGGCCTGCGCCTATCATCGGTCCGTAGATGTAAAAGGCCAACCTTCCAGACCCCTAGGCAAGCCCCCTACAACTCCTCCTCAATATATACCACGACGAAACCCAGAGGAGCCAAGCTCGTACTCTCGGGGAGCAGAGAGAAGCCCCATGCAACAACCTCAATGTTTCAATTGTGGGTAGTGGGGCCACATAGCCAGAATCTGTCCCAAGAAGCGTGAGGGAATAGAACCTATGGAGATAGGGGTTACTAGAGGGAGAGTCTTGTGCATTGGGGCAGGTGATATATCCTTTAAATAACCGCTACGAATTAATGGACAAATGGTGATGACATTGATTGACTCTGGATGTAGTCAGTCAGCAATACGTCGAGATATACTCAAGTCAGTCGAGTCGAAGGCAGAAAACTGGGTTACAATCTGTTGCATCCATGGGGATCGAGCTCAATACCCCCTTGAAGTAGTAGAACTAGAGTGGAATGATAATCATGATTTTCTCGCCATGGGAATCATGGACAACCTGATCGAAGAATTTATTCTTGGAACTGACTATGAGAGATTTACTGACATTCTAGACCAAACTCGAAAACCCGACCCTATCGCTGACTGGTGGGGAGTATCCCCGTTTCGGAATACCCCTATTGATAGCGTCCCCGAACGGAAAAGACTAACTAGGAGGGAGAAAAGGGTTGAAAAACAGAAGTATGTTTCTTGTCCGGAACAGTTGGAAGGGGAGAAGATAGTAGCCACTATAACCAGCGCCCCAACATCGTTTAGGACAAGCCAACGCGAAGACCCCACCCTCATGCATGCATGGAGAAATGCCAAAACCGACTCCGACGGTGAGGTAGGCCCTCATTTTATTGTACATAAGGACTTACTATATCGAGTATCTAGGACTGTAAATGGGGAAAAACGACAACTAGTAGTCCCTGAACCCTACCGGACTCAGGTATTATTCCTCGCTCATAACCAACCGGGAGGAGGTCATTGCGGCCGGGAAAAGACAGAGGAGTACTTGTTGAGACGTTTTTACTGGCCCGGAGTATATGCCCAAATTCGAAGATACTGTACGCAATGTCCTAAATGCCAACTGGTAGATCCAGGAATCACCAGAAGAGCTCCGTTATATCCGTTACCAATTATAGACACCCCATTTAAAAGAATAGGTATGGATTTAGTCAGACCTCTTTTACCGTCCTCCAAGGTCCATACCCATATTCTCGTGATAGTTGATTACGCTAGCAGATATCCGGAGGTCATTCCCCTTACCAGTACTACCACCAAGACAGTTGCACAAGCCATGATATCATTTTTCTCGAGGGTTGGTTTTCCTGAAGAAATCCTTACCGACCAGGGGACCCCATTTGTTTCTGGGCTCATGAAACAGATATGTAAGGTCCTAGGAATCACCCAGATAAAGACATCGGTATATCATCCACAAACTGATGGTTTAGTGGAACGATATAACCGCACCATTAAGACCCTTTTGCGTAAAATAGTTAATGACTCAGGTAAAGATTGGGATCAAAAACTACCACTGGTCCTGTATGCAATCAGAACACATGAACAATCATCTACTGGGCATAGACCGTTCGAAGTGGTATTCGGAAGACAGCTTCGCAACTTGCTAGACATGGCGGCAGAATTATGGGAGGAGAATGATGAGGAGAGACCCCTTTTAGATTATATTCATAACCTAAAGGCCCATCTCCAGACGGTCTGGG
Organism: Pleurodeles waltl; assembly: GCF_031143425.1. Classification (NCBI taxonomy): domain Eukaryota; kingdom Metazoa; phylum Chordata; class Amphibia; order Caudata; family Salamandridae; genus Pleurodeles; species Pleurodeles waltl. Next base: position 17,027,920 of record NC_090442.1, on the reverse strand, counting down.
AAGACGTGAGACAACACTTAGAATTAGCTCAACAAAACCAAAAGGCTGTCTATGATCAGGGTACTAAATTGAGGGTTCTTCACCCCAATGACCAGGTATTGGTCATGCGACCCACCTCCGACCATAAGTTGCTAGCAAAATGGCAGGGGCCATACCGCGTAATAAAAGCAGTCACCCCCGTTACTTACCTGATCGAAACAAATAATAACCCTAAACGGACCCAGATCTACCATATCAATTTGCTAAAGAAATGGGAAACCCCGGCGGACGAGAACGACCGTCCTGCTACGGGATGCATGATAACCACAACCAACCCCCTAGGGTTGGAACTCTATCCCACTTTACAGCCGGAAAAACAAAAACACCCTCATATCAATGACTCCTTAACTAGTACAGAGAAAAATCAACTTGGTACATTAATCCGAAAACATTCTGGTTTCTTTTCAGACCTACCTGGGCGCACTACTCTAGTTCAACACCATATTAGAACCCCTGAAGGACGTACAGTACGCCTACGTCCTTACCGAATTCCAGAATCAAGAAAGATTTTGATAGAGGAAGAGATAGCAAAGATGCTGTCCCTAAAAGTCATCGAACCGTCCAGCAGTCCGTGGTATTCCCCGGTTGTTTTGGTCCCAAAGCCCGATGGCTCGGTCCGGTTTTGTATAGATTTCAGGAAACTAAACGAGATATCTCTTTTCGATACTTATCCTATTCCCCGAGTAGATGAAGTACTAGAGAAATTCAGACAGGCCCGTTACATGTCCACTATTGATCTTACAAAAGGATACTGGCAGATTCCCTTAGCCCCACAAGACAGAGAAAAGACAGCGTTTACCACCCCATCGGGTTTATATCACTTTACAGTCCTTCCCTTTGGCCTTCACGGTGCTCGGCTACATTCCAGCGATTAATGGACCGGCTTTTACGTCCCTTCCAGGAATAAACCGCCGCTTACCTTGATGACATTGTCATCTTTAGCTCAACCTGGACAGAACACCTCTATCATTTAGACCAAGTGTTCTTCGCCTTGGCAGAAGCTGGACTCACCGCCAATCCCTCAAAATGCACCCTAGGGCAAACCCAAATCGCCTATTTAGGTTATGTCATTTGTATGGGAGTTCTACGTCCTCAAAAAGACAAAGTAGAGACCATTAGACAGATACCACTCCCCAAAACAAAGAAAGAACTCCGGTCCTTCCTGGGGTTGGTCGGGTATTATCGTAGGTTCATTCCACAATACTCAACCATGACAGCCTCTCTCACTGACCTACTAAAGAAACAATATCCTACGAACTTACCCTCTTTTTCTCCCACCCAGCTAAAAAGCTTCACATTGCTTAAAGAGGCCCTTTCAACCGAACCCGTACTGCGGTGTCCCGATTTTTCTAGACCTTTTCATCTGTTTACGGATGCTTCCAACGTCGGACTAGGCGCCGTCCTAGCCCAACCTGACGACCTGGGGTATGATCACCCCATTGTTTATGTCAGTCGCAAGCTACTGCCTCGAGAAACCCACTATCCAACTATCGAAAAGGAATGTCTTGCCATAAAATGGGCAGTTGAATGTCTCCGGTATTATCTCTTGGGTCGTCCTTTCATACTTTATACTGATCATGCCCCGCTAACGTGGTTGGCCTCCCATAAAGATACCGATTCCCGGGTGTTGCGCTGGTTCCTTGAACTCCAGCCCTTTACCTTTCAGGTCCGTCACATCCCTGGGTCCAGCCTGTGTCAAGCCGACTTTCTCTCCCGTTGTCCGGATTCTACGGGCCTCTACCAGTCCCGTTCATGGGATGGGGTGTGTAGGCGGGTGTCCGACACCGCGCCTCCATACCTACAACAGCGGCAGCGGAGGAGTCTTTCTTCCGTCTCCATGACGCGTTGTCATGGAGACGCATCGGAGCCACGTCTCGGGGAGAGGCCGGACTTCCGGGTTATCGGCAAGGAAAACGCCGAAACCCAGGTTAAAAAGGACGCCACGGCAAAGACGGAGGGAGAGGGCGAAAGGAGTCACGGAAAGGAGGAAGGACTCTCGACAGCAGCAGAATCAAGACGAAAGGAGCAGCACCCCCGCAGATACCGGGAGGAGGGAGAAGCACTGCAGAAAGACGAGGAATCCCGCCACGATCCAGGAGGATCGTGGCTTAACAAGGTACGGGGATATTTCAGGGCCAACTACACTAAAGGGGCAGGAGGGAGGAAAAAAGAGGGAGAAGGAACCGGGGAGGGTAGAAGGGGAACGGGCGGTTTTTGAGGGGGAACTGGGGAAGTCACACTGCCCATCCATTGCCTGGCACTACCCTGGCACCGTCCCAATAGTCAACCACCACAAAACCCCTCCCCCCCTACCTACACCAACCCCTATCAGCTTTTCCCTCACAACCCTCCCTTCTGGTAATAAAAGGCTGAAATAATACTTACCGTCCCACTTACCGTGTCTTGTCCTCTGATTCTGTCGAGGATACGTGCCCCAGGAAAAACCACAAGTAGAACGACCCTGAAAGACAGAAGGAATCACTGAGGACCTACAGACACCATCGGACCGACACCCAGAGACTCCTCAAGGGAAAAGAAAGACAAAGAGCAGAGCAGTTGCAAGACTTTACGTTTTTTTTGGGATGTTTATTTTTTTTTATTATCTAATAAAACCCTGGCCTCTGCCTTAGAAAACCCCAAAAACTGGATCTGAGCCTCTGTACTAGTAAGCCCCATATCCACGCCCCGCCACACACCGTTTCACTCTTCTTCGAAGTCCCTGTTCCGGCACTTCTGCGGGTGCTGCCTGCTTCTGAGAGGGCTCCTTGTCTTGCTCGATGCCCCCTCAGTCCCCAGACGCAATTGGCGACATCCTGGTCCCTCCTTGGCCACAGCAGCATCCAAAAACCCTAACCGCATGATTTGCAGCTAGCAAGGCTTGTTGGCGGTCTTTCGGCAGGAAAACACTTCTGCACGACTCTCCACAGCGTGGGGGATCCATCCTCCAAAGGGGAAGTCTCTAGCCCTTGTCGTTCCTGCTGAATCCTCAGCTTCTACTGTCCAGTAGCAGCTTCTTTGCACCCACAGCTGGCATTTCCTGGGCATCTGTCCATCTCCGACTTGCTTGTGACTTTTGGACTTGGTCCCCTTGTTCCACAGGTACCCTCGACTGGAAATCCATTGTTGTTGCATTGCTGGTTTCTGTCTTTCCTGCAGAATTCCCCTATCACGACTTCTATGTCCTTTGGGGAACTTTAGTGCACTTTGCACTCACTTTTCAGGGTCTTGGGGTGGGCTAATTTTCTAACCCTTACTATTTTCTAATAGTCCCAGCGACCCTCTACAAGGTCACATAGGTTTGGGGTCCATTCATGGTTCGCATTCCACTTTTGGAGTATATGGTTTGTGTTGCCCCTATCCCTATGTGTCCCCATTGCATCCTATTGTAACTATACATTGTTTGCACTGTTTTCTAAGACTATACTGCATATTTTTGGTATTGTGTGCATATATCTTGTGTATATTTGCTATCCTCATACTGAGGGTACACTCTGAGATACTTTGGCATATTGTCATAAAAATAAAGTACCTTTATTTTTAGTATATCTGTGTATTGTGTTTTCTTATGATATTGTGCAAGTGACACTAGTGGTACTGTAGGAGGTTCACTCGTCTCCTAGTTCAGCCTAAGCTGCTCTGCTAAGCTACCATTATCTATCAGCCTAAGCTGCTAGACACCCTATACACTAATAAGGGATACATGGGCCTGGTGCAAGGTGTAAGTACCCCTTGGTACTCACTACAAGCCAGTCCAGCCTCCTACAGACAGCATTCCTTGAGCTAAAGAAAGTGATTATGAGTGCTCCAGTGTTAGATACACCCGACTACCAGAAACAATTCTACCTCTTTTGTCATTGTAATGGAATGACTATGACTGCAGTACTGACTCAAAAAGCATCTATGGGACATACGCCAATTGCCTACTACAGTGGGCTACTAGATCCTAGATCACTATCCATGTGAGCAAGCCCTAGCTACAGCAGCATTTGCAGTTCAGAAGAGCACTACGATCGTGATGGGATCACCTTTAACACTGTATGTGGAGCATGCGGTATTCGCTATTTTGCAAAGAGGCAACAACACTCTCACAACTCAGAGAGTATCTGGGTATGAATTAATACTTTCATTACCATCTTTGCAGGTGGTTAGATGCCAAACAGTTAATCCAGCGACATTCTTTGCGCATCCAGTTACTGAAGACGAACAAGTACATGACTGTGCTAATAATGTGCCAGAAGAAGAGAGTAAGGTGGGAGAAGATCCCATCCCGGGGAGCGTGCTGCTCTTTGTGGATGGATACTCTTTCATAGACCAGGAAACAGGGATTAGACATTCAGGAGCAGCAGTTGTAAGAGCCGAACAGCAAGGGTCATCTGACACGTTGCAGATAGTGAGTCAAGTACCACTACCCACTCATTTTTCAGCGCAAGCTGCGGAATTAGTGGCTGTTATTGAAGCTTTGCAACATGCTGAGGGGTTAGAAGTTATGATTTATTTGTATTCAGCATATGTTACTACTACTGTGCATTCGAGCATCCGTAGGTGGGAGAGGAGAGGATTTTTTTAAATCTGATGGGTCTCCATTGATGCACAAAGATTTATTGGCAAAACTGATACATGCTCTAACCTTACCATCTAAGGTGGCGGTAATAAAATGTGCGGCACACACAAACAAGCAAGACCTTGTCTCCAGGGGTAATGCTCTGGCAGACTGGGCAGCCAAGGAGGCAGCTAAAACATCTCCAAATTATAGTGAATCAGAAGAGAACACATTGGAAATGATAAGCAGACAACAGAATGATACTGAATTACCACCCTCGTATATTGAGACAGCACATTTACATTTACGTGAGTTGCAGGAAGAGGCCCCACTACATGAAAGGGAATTGTGGGAACAGCGAGGATGTATACAATCACCAACAGATTTCACCTACAGAAAGGAAAGTACTGCGAAAGCGGTAATGCCACAAGTTTTGTTGTATACAGTGCTGGAGCAACTGCATCTCCCTGCGCATACGGCTAAAAAATATCTTCTAGCTACGTTGCAGGTTTATCCCACATTTATCGGAAATGATTACAATGTATATTGCTGAATGTGCAGTATGCCAACAATACAGCACAAGACCTACATTGAAAGTTATTACATCAACAATCCCCCGCCCAACAGGTCCAGTCAAAAATCTACATTTAGATTTTGTTGACATGATCGATAGATGTAACAATTACAGGTACTTGATAGTCGTGGTCTGTCCTTTTTCAAGGTAGATTGAGGCAGGACCATGTGTACATAATGATGCTAAAGCAGCAGCTAATTATTTGATAGGAGAAGTAATACCTAGATGGGGAATTGCAGAAACGATCCGCTCACATAATGGCAGCCAGTTTGTTAACGCCCTTTTTCAACACATTTGCACCTCTCTGGGGATAAAGGATAAATTCTCATCAGACTATCATCCCCAAAGTAATGGTATAGGGGAACGAGTTAACGGCCTGTTAAAAAACAAAATAAGTAAACTGTGTGCTACATTGCATAAGAACTGGTTCTACTGCCTTCCATTAGCTTTGTATGCTCTTAGAAATCAGCTAGGAAGTGATCATCACCTGACAACTCCTTTAACAATAGCAAGGGAAAAGACAGATGCTCATAAAACTGCTGACGTTTTGGGGGAGGAAATGAGTGGGTATTTGTCTCAGTTGTTCAAATCTGATAAATTCTTCTCTAAACAGGTGATGCAGCAGCAGAAGTGCACCACTGCAGCCCAGCAGATTAGTCCAATTCCTGTGGGTCAACACTTTTATGTACGAAACTTTGTGAGGCGATGGAACGACAGCAAGTGCAAGGGGCCTTATTCGGTCACTCAGAGCACCCCCACTGCAGTGAAAGTAGAGGGCAGGAAACCGTGACATTTGTCAGACATTCGACTGGCCCCTGCTTTGTGTCAAACATCGTCATTGGGAAAGGAACTTTTGGAGGAGAGCGAACAAAAGGAGAAATAACATTGTTCTTTTTCAAAGAGCGAGTGGAGCACCATATTAGCTCAGCTTACAGACTTTTTTTGACCGTTGTATCATTTGCATGTTTATGTATTTGTATATGTACTGCAGGTTTGAAGTGGTATTCTAGTTCATGTATAGTATCAAGTTTAAATATTGTGCGTTTGAAAAGAAAGACATATAAACATGAGAATATGTCTCATGTTATACACCATAGGTTGTTCGATAATATGTGGTATCAGCGTATGACAGAAGTAGGTTTGCAAAGTACTAATGAGTCTTGTTTAGTATGTTCTTTAACTTCACATGCTAGTGATTTGGATAGATTACATTCATCTAAAGAAGTATCTTCTAATGTTACACAGTGTCTTCTCCATCTTTTCCTATGTAGAATGAGGGCACGGATGCAACCTTCACAAGTGCAGCAGGGAACATTTTTAGTAAACATCACACAATATGAGAAAGGGATAGCTGACATAACGAATGTTCTGCCTGACCGAAAGGAAACAGAAATAAAAATAGAAGCATTGGCGAGGACAGGAGCTTTGAGCTACAAGGGGATAGGCTAGAATACTAGGACAAGGATTCCTAGGGGTATCACAATCTACTCTTCTATGTAAGGACTATGCAGCAACCCCTTAGCCCTATGACTGTCAGGAGAGACCTTATCGTAGGGTAAATGGTTCAGTATATGTCCATGGTCAATGGCACAATGGAGCAGTATTTGGATGTAGAGCTCTAACCTTATGGAGAGGGAGTGGAAATAACTTTAACACACAACAGGATTGTAGGCTATATGGGATGAGAATATACAAAGTTTAACATGACTAGAAACGCCTTCAACTCTTTGAGTGGGTCGAACACCTAGTGTTTTCTCCTTATGTTTTAAGGGAAACTGAACAGTTTCAGTAGGGACAAATGTCAATTGCATCACTACAAGATATAATGATGATATGCAATGGGGCACCTCCAGTATAATTAACTATTATTGGCAGTGTGGAGAATGGCTATGTACGCGACTTCCTGCAGGATGGAATGGTCTCTGTTCCTTAGTTACTGTACACACCCCCTCCTTAGTGATTCCAGGAGTGGATGTTTCAAAGTTACACGAGCATCCTGTGAGCAGTCCAACGACTTTGTTACACCATCATCGGAGGAGAAGAGCTGCTGAATACTTGGGCACTGCAACATGGGCAGATGTTCCACAAGAATATCGATTGTTCAATGATGCCCAGTTGTTTTTTGGAAGCATCTTCTCATTCATTCAGGCTAAAGCCACTGCTCGTTGGTTGCAAATAACCCGTTGGGAACGGATGAAAGCCATCAATGCAACGGAAGATGGTTTCAATGCAATCAAAGAAGAGCTACGGGCAGTGCGAGTGATGCTTATGCAACATAGATATGTGTTAGACTTGATGACGGCAATGGAGGGTGGGGTTTGTGCCAAGATCGGTACGGCGTGCTGTACATATGTGCCGGCTAACGATGCAGACAATGGGACAATAACAGAGGCTATACTGACTTTGCACAATCTGCAGAAGAAAATGGTAGAAGAGGGGGGTGCCTCCAACGAATGGTTTCCAGGGTTGTTTTCGTGGATGCCGTCCTGGTTACCTGAATTGCTTAAAGGACTTCTTCCAATTCTTGTGATGATCCTATTGGTATATTGTCTTGTTCAGGTTATTGTAGGGTGTTGTAAAACCGGTAGCCTGAAGCTGGCAGGGATGTTTACTAATAGGGTAGTTAATAAAGTGTGGAAGGAGAGCAGAACGCATACACCAAGATAGGTACACTTGATAGGAAAGGTGAGCAAGTAGTTGAAAATTCAACTAGAGGGGGGAATGTAATAGGCCTCAAGAAAATGACAGAAGGCCTAATCTGGTCAACACATGACGTAGAAAACAAATCTGCATAAGTGTACATGATACATGAAAAGTACAAGCCTCGGTTTGAATACAATGATCACGTAGGGATGCAGGGACAGAAAGGAGAATGAGGAGAGAGGCCAGGTGCAGGGTAAAAGCAGTCACAGTCCGATTTTGCATGCCATAGATAATTTAGAAGGACGGATACACAAAGGAGAGTCTGAGCCACTTTTTGATACCCGGGCTAGGAGAAAGGGTAAATCATGACAGGCTGAAAGGGAGACACGGCATTAGATGTTTGTGTTTCAAGGTTGGCAGGGAGTGGGAGACAGACCGTAAAACTTCAAAGTTGGTAGACGTGTAGAGAGGACATATTGATAGAGTTCAAAGGGTGGGATCGAAGGTCACTGTATGTAGGAAGATATATATGTATTATATCTGTTATAACTGTATTTTTGTAACAAGTAGTCAGATAGCATTTAAAGAATTATGGTCTTTGTTAATTGTAAACGTTATGAAGGAGGTGGAACTTGGGTGCGCACCAAAAGTATAAAAATCGCTGTTTGTAAGAGCTGAGTTGAATGTGGCTTTAGTTACACAACTGTGCTGTACTCCCGGCCGTATTTTATTTACTTATAAATATACTCAATTATTATTAGAATTGTGTCACTTCTTTATTTCTGACAAAAACTCGACTACACACTCAAATCACTTGAGTGTTTACTGATTTAAGTCCCACAGGAATTTCTGGCTGCAGGGAGGAACAGCTACAAAACTAACTGCGTGTATCCTATGGTCCTCTGCAGCGCTTTTGATAGCCTGCCAGGAAGGTTGACAGCTTCTCTAAAAGCCGTGCCATGTTCCCAGACTCCACTGTGAACGACCCAAGTTGTTTTTAGGTCGAGTATAGCTGCTCTTTTTGACCTTTTGTTATCTAGTCTGTGGACTTTAACAACGCCCATCTCACTCCCGTCACTCTCATTCGTTCCTGGGCCTGCCTTCAAAGTTCCCTTGATTTCGTAGGGAAATTATTAATGTTTGGCCCACCTTGAGGCTGCTTTGTTATCGCCTTAAAGACTGACCCTATTACATGGATTATTGCACGATCGGCAAGATACTTCAGTGTGGCGCACTATTTGTTTCTTTTGCCTCGCCGCTTCGTGCTCCGTTGCCATATGTTGTTTCTTCCTCTTTCTTGTTTTGGGCATGCAGCTGTTTCTCTATTTATTTCAAATGTATTTAATATTTTTTTTGAAAAAGGTTCATAGAGCGGGAACTCAATCGGAGAAGTGCTTTACATGTGTAAGTGAAGTTTCATGTAGCGCAAACCCGATCTAAAGAGCGCTTTACATGACTCCCACAAGTTTAGCAGTTGCAAATATACAAACTGGAGCAGTTAAAACAGTAAAAAACACAGAAATCCTCAATATTCGCTGCACTTGTGGAAACTTGCCCCATAATGCTTTGTAGGCATTTCTTTTTCAAAACATTTTTGTCCATAACTCAGCCTGTGGTGGTCCTAGGGAAATAGGAACACCATCAAAAGCACAACGCGTTCTTTCTGTCTAGGCCATCTCTGGGTCCCCACACTAGGTGGGGGCAAAATAGTAACCTCTCCCACCATTCAATGTCTTTGTATGCGCTCTCATGGTTGGAACTTTTTGTTTTACAGCTGGAAGTAGTTTGTATTTTAATGGCCTTCTTTGTAATAGTATTGCAGTAGGCCTGCTAGGCGGCAAAATGTGTAAGGCACTGAAGACCATTTTTATGGCTGACTTGGGTCATTTTAGCATCATTTTTGTACGCTAAAACAGTACAAACTTAACTCCATATTTATTTTTTGACTCTAGATCCATCTAGCGTCAAAATATTGAAGTTAGTGCCATTTCTAGGATGCGCGAGCACACCTTGCGTCAAAGAGATGTAAATTAGGTGTTCCTGTCCTGGAAACGACGCTAACCCCCCTAGCGCCATATTTACCTCCTGGTGCACAACCGACGCACAAGGTGGAGGTGGACCTAAATAATGGCACTAAACCCACTTAGTGCCATTATTTAACGCTTGGGTCAGACCAGGCATTGAGATCCAGATAGGCCCATTTCCATGGTGAAACACCATGGAATGGGCACAAAGATGCCCACCCCAACCCCCAGAAACACCACCATCCACACCACAGGGACACTACTGGAGGAGGGAGCCCATCCCAGGTAAGTTGCAGGTAAGGTTTTTTTAATAAATATATGGTGTGCCACTGGGGGCACTTACATGGGGCCCCCTGCCTGGCCCAGGGTATTTTAGGTTTGCCAGGGGACTCTGGTCTCCTGTGGTGGGCATTGGGGTGATGGGAAAGACTCCTGTCTATACTTAGACAGGAGTAATCTTTGGCTGCTCGTGCACCAAAAAATGACGCTAGGCTGATTAGCGGCAGGAATTTTGCTGCTAACCAGCCTAACGTCATTTCTAATTCACTAGCACCATTTCCCTTAACGCCATCCCCCTGGCTAGTGTCTTTTTTTTACGCTAACCATTCTTTAGCGCCATTGTCATTTTACAAATCTGCCGCATGGATGGCTTTAAGGACTGGAGTTAGCTGGCTTTAAAAAAAAATGACACACAACCATGTTAGCGCAGTTGCGCTCCATTTTTCATTAATATGGGCCTATAGCCCTCATTACAACATTGGCGGGCGGCGGAGGCCACCTGCCAATATTGTACCGCCATCAGGCCTCATATGCAGTCTTAAACTCGCCGGCCGTAATTTGATATCCCCGCTGGGCAGAAACAGAGTGCATGGGCAGTGCAGGGGTCCCCAGCCCCCCCCCCCCGAGTCACCCTGACCGCCAGCTTTTCCATGGTGGTATTTACCACCATGGAAAGGCTGGCGGATGGAGACTCGTAATCCTCAGAGCAGCGCTGCTTGCAGCGCTCCCCTGGCGGATTACAACCGTCGGGACTGCCATGGCGGTACTACCACCCCATTTACCCTGGCGATCAAGGACCGCCAGGGTTGTAATGAGGCCCTAAGTCTTCTAGAGAGTATGGTACTAGGCACTACAATACTTTCTGACATTCTGTTTTTATATCATTAGGCCCTTTAGGGGATGACTATATGGTTACATGATCATGTTTCTTACAAATGCTATTTTTATTATGGTGTCCTCTAGGGACTGTTCTGAGCAACACAGTCAAGCTACTACAATATTCACTGCACTTGGGGAAACTCGCCCCATAATGCTTTGCGGGCCATTCCTTTTACAAAGCATTTTGCCTATAACTCATGGCACAACATACTTTTTCTGTCTAGGTCATCTCTGGGTCCCCACACTAGATTGGGAGGAATCCCAAAAACAAAATATAAAACAATAAAATAAATAAAGGCAGTATTTTCATTTTTTGCTGCAGATAGAGGAAGAAGGTAAATGGAAGTGCTTTCATTATATGCAGGGCCAGTAGAATTTTGTAGCAGAGAGGACCAAATTATGCGGTACGGTTGACCAATTTATATGGCAAGAAAAGTCCAGTTATGCATTTACAACTCCATTAGCTCTAACTCAAGCAAATGTGAGACCTATTGCATTACAAATGCTTGTTTGTATTATATCTCACCTTTGCCCGGTTTCTTTTCTCTTCTTTTTCCAGCTCTTGTCACCCATGGTCATGAATTGTCAGGAGTCGATTTCACTACTGGTTCACTCTGATGTTTCCAGTGATCAATGCTATTCATTTTACTTTTTTTATTTTACTGATTTTTCTCCATTTTGTTTCCAATGTGCATTGTCAGGGAAGCTCCCTGGCTGCATCAAGAGAGCCACTGATAGCCCATCTGTTTTATTTAGTCTTTTGTAGTCATGAATTTCAATGGCTTTTGGGAACTGCAGTCTTTTTATAACCAAAACATATTAGAGGTGCACCGTATCGATAAACATTTAAGAAAACAGTCCTCTTCAAATTCTCAGTTATGTCCAGTTCTTCACTTTATTTTCCTATTGTCTTTAAAAACACCACACATCAAAAGCAAGCAACAGCCAACGCATTTCGCTCACACAAGTAGACTTATTCTGGGCACCAACAGTTTCATTGTCAATCCTCCAAATCGTTCCACTCCTCTACTGTTTGGGAATTGAGGAGGACAGATGTGCGCAGCTAATGGCACCTAATGTAGTGCCATAGTGGGATGTAATTGATTCCAACTTTGCATGTGATGGATTAAGCTTCTGAAAAATAGAGGCCCTTGGACAGACAATCATCAAAGAGAATGGGACATTAGCATTGAGTCTCTTTTCATGGCCAGCCCAGAGCATGTTAATTAAATACTACTAGTGGGCCTGCTGTGCTGATTTTACCACCAACGTAAGTAGTCCTTTAGCCATGTCTCAGGCCTGCCATTGCACAGCAGGGGTGGCTCCTCCGCCCACCCCACCCCCGCAAGCAGTGGCAGCAGCAAACCTTTCACTATAAAACAATAATAAACTATGTTTATCATCGTTTTATAGTGAAAAGGGAGGGGCTATGGGGCTGTGACGGGGACAAGGGGGAGTGCACAGCACTCCCCCTCAGTGCGCCTGTATGTTTGGGCAGCCGTCTCGGGCCGGCCATACACACATGTGCATTAGGCTCTCTCCAACCTAGCAATGCAGGCACTGTGTTGCAGGATTGGAGACAGCAGACAGAGCCTTTCACTCTGCCTCGGAGCGCCCTGGCTGGGCGCTCCGTCCAGTCCTAATGCTGCTATCATGCTCCTAGCAGCTTGAAAGCAGTGTTGGGACTGGATGCAGGGCAGGCTGGGAGCTTGTGTCTGTAGTCCAGTCTAGGAGCAGATGATAGCAGCGTGGAATGGAGCAAAAAGGTACGTTTTTTTCATTACATTATTTTTTTTTGTCGTGTCCCCCCTCCTCTGCAAAGCGCCACACCACCCCACCCCTTTTCCCTCCCGTGAGCCGCCACTGTTGCAGAGCCTGTGTGGGCAGTTTTACACTGCCATGTTGACTTGGCAAAATAACCTCTTTGCCAGGCCCATACCTTCTCTTTGTATACATACAAGTCACCCCTAAGGTAGCCCTTGACAACCCAGAGGTAGTGTGCAATGTATTTAAAAGGCAAGATGTACTTTTACGTTTTACATGTCCTGGTAGTGAACCACTCCCAAAGTTGTTTTTTACTACTGCAAGGCCTACCTCTTCCATAAGATGACATTGGGATTCCCTTATTACCTCTTATAAGTGTAATTCACAATCTGGAAGAGAGAAACTTTTCAGGTTTGGTGTCACTGGGACCACAATTTTAAATAACAACTTATGGTGTGGTCTGATTTCACATTGAAATTCTGGACGTGCCACATTTAGAAAGTTGGCATTTTCTGACTTTAGCCATTTGGTGCGTAATGCCCATCTATGATCACTTGTCTGGGCTGTGTCACAGCTGGGCTTTGAGTATTCCCCCTTGATAGCCACACACAATGGGAGCTTAGTTGTGACTTGATGGGCCACCGTGGCAGGATGGGTGGGAGGAGCTGGGCCCAGCCTCACTTACACCTGAACAGGCTGTGTCCTGTCCCTACATAAAAGGCTGCATAACCCCCTGTAGTAAGTCTGGAGCCATGGCAGGAAGGGAGGACATCTGTGCACTTCAAACACCTGTCTTTGAAGTCTCTTTCACTTCAAAGGCCCTGCTAGGTATAGGTACTGGAACTCTCACACCGCCAACACAATACACTTCTAAACTTGTGCATACTCTGCCAGGAAGAAGCCCTGGTGCGCTACTGAAAGACTGCCACTACTGGACTGTTGCTTTGCTGGACTCCTGCCTTGCTGTGCTGCCCTGCTGCCTGCTGTACCCCTGCCTGAGTGAGAAGGACTGGACCTACATCACTTGACCAAAGAGTGACTGCAAGGTCTAGCTGTCTGGCCTCCTGGACTGAAGTCTCAGAGACATAAGACTTTCAACCACCCTGCTTCTGCACCTGGGCTCTGCCATCTGTGAGTCTGCTCTGCCAATTCGTGACACTCCAGTCCAGGTCCTTTGAAAGTGGGCCTAAGGTGTTTGCTCCTGTGGGACCTTCACATTCTCTGCTGTGGGAGCAAAACCGTTGCATTGTCACTGTTGCGTGGAACAGATCAGGTGCATCACCACTACTGCTTGGGTCGGAACCGATGCAACAGACTCACATAGCAGGATCTTGAGACCAGCGCGTTGCCTTCAGAACCGCTGCTGCGCAACATTTTGTTATTCGCATCCCTTGTTGACGGCAGCCTGTGAGAAGGTAGCCTCTTTCTAGCCTTGTTACCCCCACTTTTGGCCTGTTTGTGAGTGTATGTCAGGGTGTTTGTCACTGTTTTCACTGTCTCACTGGGATCCTGATAGCCAGGCCTCAGTGCTCATAGTGAAAACACTATGTTTTCAGTATGGTTGTTATGTGTCACTGGGATCCTGCTGGTCAGGACCCCAGTGCTCATAGGTTTGTGGCCTATATGTATGTGTCACTGGGACCCTGTCACACAGGGCCCCAGTGCTCATAGGTGTGCATGTATATGTTCCCTGTGTGGTGCCTAACTGTCTCACTGAGGCTCTGCTAACCAGAACCTCAGTGGTTATGCTCTCTCATTACTTTCAAATTGTCACTAACAGGCTAGTGACCAATTTTACCAATTTACATTGGCTTACTGGAACACCCTTATAATTCCCTAGTATATGGTACTGAGGTACCCAGGGTATTGGGGTTCCAGGAGATCCCTATGGGCTGCAGCATTTCTTTTGCCACCCATAGGGAGCTCTGACAATTCTTACACAGGCCTGCCACTGCAGCCTGAGTGAAATAACGTCTACGTTATTTCACAGCCATTTTACACTGCACTTAAGTAACTTATAAGTCACCTATATGTCTAACCTTTACCTGGTAAAGGTTAGGTGCAAAGTTACTTAGTGTGAGGGCACCCTGGCACTAGCCAAGGTGCCCCCACATTGTTCAGAGCCAATTCCCTGAACTTTGTGAGTGCGGGGACACCATTACACGCGTGCACTACATATAGGTCACTACCTATATGTAGCTTCACCATGGTAACTCCGAATAAGGCCATGTAACATGTCTATGATCATGGAATTACCCCCTCTATACCATCCTGGCATAGTTGGCACAATCCCATGATCCCAGTGGTCTGTAGCACAGACCCTGGTACTGCCAAACTGCCCTTCCTGGGGTTTCACTGCAGCTGCTGCTGCTGCCAACCCCTCAGACAGGCAGCTGCCCTCCTGGGGTCCAGCCAGGCCTGGCCCAGGATGGCAGAACAAAGAACTTCCTCTGAGAGAGGGTGTGACACCCTCTCCCTTTGGAAAATGGTGTGAAGGCAGGGGAGGAGTAGCCTCCCCCAGCCTCTGGAAATGCTTTGTTGGGCACAGATGTGCCCAATTCTGCATAAGCCAGTCTACACCGGTTCAGGGACCCCTTAGCCCCTGCTCTGGCGCGAATCTGGCGCGAAACTGGACAAAGGAAAGGGGAGTGACCACTCCCCTGACCTGCACCTCCCCTGGGAGGTGTCCAGAGCTCCTCCAGTGTGCTCCAGACCTCTGCCATCTTGGAAACAGAGGTGCTGCTGGCACACTGGACTGCTCTGAGTGGCCAGTGCCACCAGGTGACGTCAGAGACTCCTGCTGATAGGACTGGCTTGTAGTGAGTACCAAGGGGTACTTACACCTTGCACCAGGCCCAGGTATCCCTTATTAGTGTATAGGGGTGTCTAGCAGCTTAGGCGGATAGAAAATGGTAGCTTAGCAGAGCAGCTTAGGCTGAACTAGGAGACGAGTGAAGCTCCTACAGTACCACTAGTATCATATGCACAATATCATAAGAAAACACAATACACAGATATACTAAAAATAAAGGTACTTTTTTTTTTTTATGACAGTATGCCAAAGTATCTCAGTGAGTACCCTCAGTATGAGGATAGCAAATATACACAAGATATATGTACACAATACCAAAATATGCAGTATAGTATTATATTGGACTTGGTCCCCTTGTTCCACAGGTACCCTCGACTGGAAATCCATCGTTGTTGCATTGCTGGTTTGTGTCTTTCCTGCAGAATTCCCCTATCACGACTTCTATGTCCTTTGGGGAACTTTAGTGCACTTTGCACTCACTTTTCAGGGTCTTGGGGTGGGCTGTTTTTCTAACCGTTACTATTTTCTAATAGTCCCAGCGACCCTCTACAAGGTCACATAGGTTTGGGGTCCATTCGTGGTTCGCATTCCACTTTTGGAGTATATGGTTTGTGTTGCCCCTATCCCTATGTGTCCCCATTGCATCCTATTGTAACTATACATTGTTTGCACTGTTTTCTAAGACTATACTGCATATTTTTGGTATTGTGTACATATATCTTGTGTATATTTGCTATCCTCATACTGAGGGTACACTCTGAGATACTTTGGCATATTGTCATAAAAATAAAGTACCTTTATTTTTAGTATATCTGTGTATTGTGTTTTCTTATGATATTGTGCAAGTGACACTAGTGGTACTGTAGGAGCTTCACTCGTCTCCTAGTTCAGCCTAAGCTGCTCAGCTAAGCTACCATTATCTATCAGCCTAAGCTGCTAGACACCCTATACACTAATAAGGGATACCTGGGCCTGGTGCAAGGTGTAAGTACCCCTTGGTACTCACTACAAGCCAGTCCAGCCTCCTACATTGGTTGTGCAGCGGTGGGATAAGTGCTTTGTAACTACTTACCACTTTTATCATTGTACTTTTCATAAGAGAAAAATATACAAAACAAGTTCAGTGTATGTACACCTAACCAAAAAGTTTTGCATTTCCTCTTTTCACTCTTTTCTAAGTGCTGAAAAGTACCTCTAAACTTTCTAAAAGTTCTTAAAAAGTTTAAAACGTTTTTTTCTGTCTTTCCAAAAGTTCTGAAAAACTTTTTCTTCACTTTTTCTGTCACTTAAACACTGTCTAAAATGTCTGGCACAGGCCAAACTGTTGATCTGTCCAAACTTGCTTATGATAACCTTAGCTGGAAAGAAGCAAGGAGTCTCTGCATAGATAGAGGTTTAAGTGTAAGTAAGAATCCTTCTAGAGAACTGTTGGTTAACATGCTTAAAGAACAAGATAAGTCCAGAAGTGCCCCATCTGTTGAAAAAGTAGCTAATGGTTCCCAATCTGATCCAGGGACTCCCCTAGAAAAAGATTCAGGAAAGAAACTTCCTAGTCTGCCCATTACTAGACAGCATAGCATAGTTGGTACTGATGTAGACTCACACCATACTGATAGTGTAGTCTCACATCATAGCAAGAGTATTCCTTCTCACCACAGTAGAAGTGATGTTTCTGTTAACCAAGCTGTTAGGATGCCTTCTGTAAGGGATGGGTCTCCTTCTGTTCATTCTCACCATACTTCTGTTTCTAGGAATATCCCTCCCACCCACCCTGATGACAGAGTGTTAGAAAGGGAGCTCAATAGATTGAGAGTGGAGGAATCCAGACTGAAGCTCAAGAAGCAACAGCTGGATTTAGATAGGCAGTCCTTAGAAATTGAAAGAGAAAGACAGAAAATTGGGTTTGAAACCCATGGTGGCAGCAGCAGTATTCCCCATAGTCATCCTGCAAGAGTGCATGATTCTAGGAATCTGCACAAGATAGTTCCCCCTTATAAGGAGGGGGATGACATTAACAAGTGGTTTGCTTCACTTGAGAGGGCCTGTGTTGTACAGGATGTCCCTCAAAGGCAGTGGGCTGCTATCCTATGGCTATCATTTAGTGGAAAGGGTAGGGATAGGCTCCTTACTGTGAAAGAAAGTGATGCCAATAATTTTACAGTTCTTAAGAATGCACTCCTGGATGGTTATGGCTTAACCACTGAACATTACAGGATGAAGTTCAGAGAGACCAAAAAGGAGTCTTCACAAGACTGGGTTGATTTTATTGACCATTCAGTGAAGGCCTTGGAGGGGTGGTTACATGGCAGTAAAGTTACTGATTATGAAAGCCTGTATAACTTGATCCTGAGAGAGCATATTCTTAATAATTGTGTGTCTGATTTGTTGCACCAGTACTTGGTGGACTCTGATCTGACCTCTCCCCAAGAATTGGGAAAGAAGGCAGACAAATGGGTCAGAACAAGGGTGAACAGAAAAGTTCATACAGGGGGTAACAAAGATGGCAATAAGAAGAAGGATGGTAAGTCTTCTGACAAGGGTGGGGACAAATCTAAAAATTAGTCTTCATCAGGCCCACAAAAACACTCTGGTGGGGGTGGTGGGCCCAAATCCTCTTCAAATCAAAACAAAGAAAAGAAACCATGGTGCTATTTATGTAAAATAAAAGGCCATTGGACAACAGATCCCAGTTGACCAAAGAAAAGCACCAAGCCTCCTACCACTACAACCCCTACTGCTACACTTAGTGTCCCTACTAATAGCAGTGGTGGTGGGAGCAAACCTACTAATAGCCAATCTAAGGGAGTAGCTGGGCTCACTTTTGGTAACTTAGTTGGGGTTGGGCTGATTAGGGAGACCACAGAGGCTGTGTTAGTCTCTGAGGGGGCTATTGATTTAGCCACCTTAGTTGCTTGTCCCCTTAACATGGAAAAGTACAAGCAACTACCCCTAATAAATGGTGTTTAGGTTCAGGCCTACAGGGACACAGGTTACAATGGTAATAGAGAAACTGGTCCACCCTGAACAACACCTACTTGGTCACCAGTACCAAGTAACCGATGCTCATAACAACACCCTTAGCCACCCCATGGCTGTTGTGAATCTCAACTGGGGGGTGGTTACTGGCCCAAAGAAAGTTGTGGTTGCCTCAGATTTACCTGTAGACTGTCTATTAGGAAATGATTTAGAGACATCAGCTTGGGCAGAAGTGGAGTTGGAGGCTCATGCAGCAATGCTGGGCATTCCAGGGCATATTTTTGCTTTGACCAGGGCTCAGGCCAAGAAGCAAAAAGGACAGGGTGACTTGGATCCTGGAAGAATGCACCAAGTGCTCCCTAAAGCTAGGGCTAGTAGAAGTAAAGCACTACCTACTATCCCTCCTTCTACAGTGGATTCTAATTCTGAGGAAGAAGAATTTCCACCCTGTGCAGAACCTACACCAGAGGAGCTAGAAGCAGACACTGCTGAGCTTTTGGGTGAAGGGGGGCCTGCCAGGGAGGAGCTGAGTGTGGCACAGCAGACCTGTCCCACACTAGAGGGTCTAAGACAGCAAGCTGTCAAACAAGCAAATGGAGATGTCAGTGACTCACACAGAGTTTACTGGGAGGACAATCTCTTGTACACTGAAGCAAGGGATCCAAAACCTAGAGCTGCCAGGAGATTGGTGATTCCTCAGGAGTACAGAAAGTTCCTCCTAACTCTAGCTCACGACATTCCCTTAGCTGGACATTTGGGGCAAATGAAAACTTGGGACAGGCTTGTTCCCCTGTTTCATTGGCCTAGAATGTCAGAGGACACAAAATAATTTTGTAAGTCCTGTGAAACCTGTCAAGCCAGTGGCAAGACAGCTGGCACTCCAAAGGCACCCCTTATTCCACTACCTGTGGTTGGGGTTCCCTTTGAAAGGGTAGGGGTTGACATAGTTGGCCCCCTTGACCCTCCTACTGCTTCAAGCAATAGGTTTATCTTGGTGGTAGTGGACCATGCCACCAGATATCCTGAAGCAATTCCTCTAAGGACCACTACAGCTCCTGCAGTGGCAAAGGCCCTCCTGGGAATCTTTTCCAGGGTGGGCTTCCCAAAAGAGGTGGTATCAGACAGGGGAAGCAATTTCATGTCTGCTTACTTAAAGGCCATGTGGAAGGAGTGTGGTGTGACATACAAGTTCACTACACCCTATCATCCACAAACAAATGGACTGGTGGAGAGATTTAACAAAACTCTCAAAGGCATGATTATGGGACTCCCTGAAAAACTCTGCAGGAGATGGGATATCCTTTTACCATGCCTCCTTTTTGCTTACAGGGAGGTACCCCAGAAAGGAGTGGGCTTCAGCCCCTTTGAACTTCTTTTTGGTCACCCTGTGAGAGGTCCTCTAACACTTGTTAAGGAGGGTTGGGAACAACCTTTAAAAGCTCCTAAGCAAGACATAGTGGACTATGTACTTGGCCTAAGATCAAAAATGGCTGAGTACATGAAAAAGGCCAGTAAAAACCTTCAGGCCAGCCAAGAGCTCCAAAAGCAATGGCGTGACCAGAAGGCTGTTTTGGTTCAGTACCAACCAGGGCAGAAAGTGTGGGTCTTGGAGCCTGTGGCCCCAAGAGCACTCCAAGATAAATGGAGTGGACCCCACACAATTGTTGAAAAGAAGGGTGAAGTCACCTACTTAGTTGACTTAGGCACTGCCAGGAGTCCCCTTAGGGTGCTCCATGTCAATCGCCTGAAACCCTACTATGACAGGGCTGATCTCACCCTGCTCATGGCAACTGATGAGGGACAGGAAGAAGACAGTGATCCTCTCCCTGATCTCTTCTCTTCCACAGAACAAGATGCTCTAGTGGAAGGTGTTGTACTAGCAGATTGTCTTACTGCTGAGCAGAAAGACCACTGCATAAATCTCCTGGGTCAGTTTTCTGAACTCTTCTCTACTGTGCCAGGTACCACTTATTGGTGTGAGCACACTATAGATACTGGAGACAGCTTGCCTGTCAAAAGTAAGATCTATAGGCAGCCTGACCATGTCAGGGACTGCATAAAGCAAGAGGTGCAGAAAATGTTAGAACTGGGAGTGGTTGAGCACTCTGAAAGTCCATGGGCCTCTCCTGTGGTACTTGAACCAAAACCTCATTCCAAAGATGGAAAGAAGGAAATGCGGTTTTGTGTAGACTACAGAGGTCTCAACCAGGTAACCAAAACTGACGCTCATCCTATACCCAGGGCAGATGAGCTCATAGATACACTGGCATCTGCCAAGTATCTAAGCACTTTTGATTTGACTGCAGGGTATTGGCAGATCAAATTATCAGAAGATGCTAAAGCTAAAACTGCATTTTCAACCATTGGAGGCCATTACCAATTCACAGTAATGCCTTTTGGATTGAAAAATGCACCTGCCACTTTTCAGAGGTTGGTGAACACAGTCCTGCAAGGGCTGGAAGCTTTTAGTGCAGCATATCTGGACGATATAGCTGTCTTTAGCTCCAGCTGGGATGATCACCTGGTCCACCTATGGAAAGTTTTAGAGGCCCTGCAAAAGGCAGGCCTCACTATCAAGGCTTCAAAGTGCCAGATAGGGCAGGGTAAGGTGGTTTATCTGGGACACCTGGTTGGTGGGGAACAGATTGCACCACTTCAGGGGAAAATCCAAACAATTATTGATTGGGTTCCCCCTACTACTCAGACTCAGGTGAGAGCCTTTTTAGGCCTCACTGGGTACTATAGGAGGTTCATAAAGAACTATGGCTCCATTGCAGCCCCTCTTAATGACCTCACTTCAAAGAAAATGCCTAAGAAGGTATTATGGACAGCAAACTGTCAGAAAGCTTTTGAGGAGCTGAAGCAGGCCATGTGCTCTGCACCTGTCCTGAAAAGCCCTTCTTACTCTAAAAGAATTCTATGTCCAAACTGATGCATCTGAATTAGGAGTAGGGACAGTCCTATCACAACTTAATTCTGAGGGCCAGGATCAACCTGTTGCTTTTATTAGTAGGAGGTTGACCCCTAGAGAAAAGCGTTGGTCTGCCATTGAGAGGGAGGCCTTTGCTGTGGTCTGGGCTCTGAAGAAGTTGAGGCCATACCTGTTTGGCACTCACTTCATTGTTCAGACAGACCACAAACCTCTACTTTGGCTAAAACAAATGAAAGGTGAAAATCCTAAATTGTTGAGGTGGTCCATATCCCTACAGGGAATGGACTATACAGTGGAACATAGACCTGGGAGTACCCACTCCAATGCAGATGGACTCTCCAGATATTTCCACTTAGACAATGAAGACCCATCAGGTAATGACTAGTCTTATTGTCCTTCGTTTGGGGGGGGTTGTGTAGGAAAGTACCATCTTGCCTGGCATGTTACCCCCATTTTTCACTGTATATATGTTATTTTAGTTGTATGTGTCACTGGGACCCTGCCAGCCAGGGCCCCAGTGCTCATAAGTGTGCCTGAATGTGTTACCTGTGTTATGACTAACTGTCTCACTGAGGCTCTGCTATCCAGAACCTCAGTGGTTATGCTCTCTCATTTCTTTCCAAATTGTCACTAACAGGCTAGTGACCAATTTCACCAATTCACATTGGCATACTGGAACACCCTTATAATTCCCTAGTATATGGTACTGAGGTACCCAGGGTATTGGGGTTCCAGGAGATCCCTATGGGCTGCAGCATTTCTTTTGCCACCCATAGGGAGCTCTGACAATTCTTACACAGGCCTGCCACTGCAGCCTGAGTGAAATAACGTCCACGTTATTTCACAGCCATTTACCACTGCACTTAAGTAACTTATAAGTCACCTATATGTCTAACCTTTACCTGGCAAAGGTTAGGTGCAAAGTTACTTAGTGTGGGGGCACCCTGGCACTAGTCAAGGTGCCCCCACATTGTTCAGGGCAAATTCCCCGGACTTTGTGAGTGCGGGGACACCATTACACGCGTGCACTACACATAGGTCACTACCTATGTGTAGCTTCACAATGGTAACTCCGAATATGGCCATGTAACATGTCTATGATCATGGAATTGCCCCCTCTATGCCATCCTGGCATAGTTGGCACAATCCCATGATCCCACGGGTCTGTAGCACAGACCCTGGTACTGCCAAACTGCCTTTTCAGGGGTTTCACTGCAGCTGCTGCTGCTGCCAACCCCTCAGACAGGTTTCTGCCCTCCTGGGGTCCAGCCAGGCTTGGCCCAGGATGGCAGAACAAAGGACTTCCTCAGAGAGAGGGTGTTACACCCTCTCCCTTTGGAAAAAGGTGTTAAGGCAGGGGAGGAGTAGCCTCCCCCAGCCTCTGGAAATGCTTTCATGGGCACAGATGGTGCCCATTTCTGCATAAGCCAGTCTACACCGGTTCAGGGACCCCTCAGCCCTGCTCTGGCGCGAAACTGGACAAAGGAAAGGGGAGTGACCACTCCCCTGACCTGCACCTCCCCTGGGAGGTGCCCAGAGCTCCTCCAGTGTGCTCCAGACCTCTGCCATCTTGGAAACAGAGGTGCTGCTGGCACACTGGACTGCTCTGAGTGGCCAGGGCCAGCAGGTGACATCAGAGACTCCTTCTGATAGGCTCCTTCAGGTGTTGCTAGCCTATCTTCTCTCCTAAGTAGCCAAACCCTCTTTTCTGGCTATTTAGGGTCTCTGCTTTGGGGATTTCCTTAGATAACGAATGCAAGAGCTCATCAGAGTTCCTCTGCATCTCTCTCTTCACCTTCTGCCAAGGAATCGACTGCTGACCGTGCTGGAAGCCTGCAAAACTGCAACAAAGTAGCAAA
This sequence comes from Pleurodeles waltl, assembly GCF_031143425.1. Lineage (NCBI taxonomy): Eukaryota > Metazoa > Chordata > Amphibia > Caudata > Salamandridae > Pleurodeles > Pleurodeles waltl. Next base: position 17,004,599 of record NC_090442.1, on the reverse strand, counting down.
GACGACTACTGTAACTCTGTAACCCTGATCCTGCCGCCTTCTCGACTGTTTTCCTGGTGGTGCATGTTGTGGGGGTAGCCTGCCTCCTCTCTGCACTAGAAGCTCCGAAGAAATCTCCCGTGGGTCGACGGAATCTTCCCCCTGCTACCGCAGGCACCAAAGAACTGCATCACCGGTCCCCTGGATCTCCTCTCAGCACGACGAGCGAGGTCCCTTGAATCCAGCAACTGTGTCCAAGTGACTCCCACAGTCCAGTGACTCTTCAGTCCAAGTTTGGTGGAGGTAAGTCCTTGCCTCCCCACGCCAGACTGCATTGCTGGGAACCGCGACTTTTGCAGCTACTCCAGCCTCTGTGCACTTCCGGCGGAAATCCTTTGTGCACAGCCAAGCCTGGGTCCACGGCACTCTAACCTGCATTGCACGACTTTCTAAGTTGTCCTCCGGCGACGTGGGACTCCTTTGTGCAACTTCGGGTGAGCACCGTTTCACTCCTCTTCGTAGTGCCTGTTCCGGCACTTCTGCGGGTGCTGCCTGCTTCTGATAGGGCTCCTTGTCTTGCTCGACGCCCCCTCTGTCCCCAGACGCAATTGGCGACATCCTGGTCCCTCCTGGGCCACAGCAGCATCCAAAAATCCTAACCGCACGATTTGCAGCTAGCAAGGCTTGTTGGCGGTCTTTCTTCAGGAAAACACTTCTGCACGACTTTCCACGGCGTGGGGGATCCATCCTCCAAAGGGGAAGTCTCTAGCCTTTGTCGTTCCTGCAGAATCCTCAGCTTCTACTGTCCAGTAGCAGCTTCTTTGCACCCACAGCTGACATTTCCTGGGCATCTGCCCATCTCCGACTTGCTTGTGACTTTTGGACTTGGTCCCCTTGTTCCACAGGTACCCTCGACTGGAAATCCATCGTTGTTTGCTGGTTTGTGTCTTTCCTGCAGAATTCCCCTATCACAAATTCTATGTCCTTTGGGGAACTTTAGTGCACTTTGCACTCACTTTTCAGGGTCTTGGGGTGGGCTATTTTTCTAACCCTTACTATTTTCTAATAGTCCCAGCGACCCTCTACAAGGTCACATAGGTTTGGGGTCCATGCGTGGTTCGCATTCCACTTTTGGAGTATATGGTTTGTGTTGCCCCTATCTCTATGTGTCCCCATTGCATCCTATTGTAACTATACATTGTTTGCACTGTTTTCTAAGACTATACTGCATATTTTTGGTATTGTGTACATATATCTTGTGTATATTTGCTATCCTCATACTGAGGGTACACTCTGAGATACTTTGGCATATTGTCATAAAAATAAAGTACCTTTATTTTTAGTATATCTGTGTATTGTGTTTTCTTATGATATTGTGCAAGTGACACTAGTGGTACTGTAGTAGCTTCACTCGTCTCCTAGTTCAGCCTAAGCTGCTCTGCTAAGCTACCATTATCTATCAGCCTAAGCTGCTAGACACCCTATACACTAATAAGGGATACCTGGGCCTGGTGCAAGGTGTAAGTACCCCTTGGTACTCACTACAAGCCAGTCCAGCCTCCTACATTTGTCTCAGTTGTTCAAATCTGCTAAATTATTCTCTAAACAGGTGATGCAGCAGCAGAAGTGCACCACTGCAGCCCAGCAGATTAGTCCAATTCTTGTGGGTCAACACTTTTATGTACGAAACTTTGTGAGGCGATGGAACGACAGCAAGTGCAAGGGGCCTTATTCGGTCACTCAGAGCACCCCCACTGCAGTGAAAGTAGAGGGCAGGAAACCGTGACATTTGTCAGACATTCGACTGGCCCCTGCTTTGTGTCAAAGATCGTCATTGGGACAGGAACTTTTGGAGGAGAGCGAACAAAAGGAGAAATAACATTGTTCTTTTTCAAAGAGCGAGTGGAGCACCATATTAGCTCAGCTTACAGACTTTTTTTGACTGTTGTATTATTTGTTTGTTTATGTTTTTGTATATGTACTGCAGGTTTGAAGTGGTATTCTAGTTCATGTATAGTATCAAGTTTAAATATTGTGCGTATGAAAAGAAAGACATATAAACATGAGAATATGTCTCATGTTATACACCATAGGTTGTTCGATAATATGTGGTATCAGCGTATGACAGAAGTAGGTTTGCAAAGTACTAATGAGTCTTGTTTAGTATGTTCTTTAACTTCACATGCTAGTGATTTGGATAGATTACATTCATCTAAAGAAGTATCTTCTAATGTTACACAGTGTCTTCTCCATCTTTTCCTATGTAGAATGAGGGCACGGATGCAACCTTCACAAGTGCAGCAGGGAACATTTTTAGTAAACATCACACAATATGAGAAAGGGATAGCTGACATAACGAATGTTCTGCCTGACCAAAAGGAACTAGAAATCAAAATAGAAGCAATGGCGAGGACAGGAGCTTTGAGCTACAAGGGGATAGGCTAGAATACTAGGACAAGGATTCCTAGGGGTATCACAATCTACTCTTCTATGTAAGGACTATGCAGCAACCCCTTAGCCCTATGACTGTCAGGAGAGACCTTATCGTAGGGTAAATGGTTCAGTATATGTCCATGGTCAATGGCACAATGGAGCAGTATTTGGATGTAGAGCTCTAACCTTATGGAGAGGGAGTGGAAATAACTTTAACACACAACAGGATTGTAGGCTATATGGGATGAGAACATACAAAGTTTAACATGGCTAGAAATGCCTTCAACTCTTTGAGTGGGTCGAACACCTAGTGTTTTCTCCTTATGTTTTAAGGGAAACTGAACAGTTTCAGTAGGGACAAATGTCAATTGCATCACCACAAGATATAATGATGATATGCAATGGGGCACCTCCAGTATAATGAACTATTATTGGCAGTGTACAGAATGGCTATGTACGCGACTTCCTGCAGGATGGAATGGTCTCTGTTCCTTAGTTACTGTGCACACCCCCTCCTTAGTGATTCCAGGAGTGGATGTTTCAAAGTTACACGAGCATCCTGTGAGCAGTCCAACGACTTTGTTACACCATCATCGGAGGAGAAGAGCTGTTGAATACTTGGCACTGCAGCATAGACAGATGTTCCACAAGAATATCGATTGTTCAGTGATGCCCAGTTGTTTTTTGGAAGCATCCTCTCATTCATTCAGGCTAAAGCCACTGCTCGTTGGTTGCAAATAACCCGTTGGGAACGGATGAAAGCCATCAATGCAACGGAAGATGGTTTCAATGCAATCAAAGAAGAGCTACGGGCAGTGCGAGTGATGCTTATGCAACATAGATATGTGTTAGACTTGATGACTGCAATGGAGGGTGGGGTTTGTGCCAAGATCGGTACGGCGTGCTGTACATATGTGCCGGCTAACGATGCAGACAATGGGACAATAACAGAGGCTATACTGACTTTGCACAATCTGCAGAAGAAAATGGTAGAAGAGGGGGGTGCCACCAACGAATAGTTTCCAGGGTTGTTTTCGAGAATGCCGTCCTGGTTACCTGAATTGCTTAAAGGACTTCTTCCAATTCTTGTGATGATCCTATTGGTATATTGTCTTGTTCAGGTTATTGTAGGGTGTTGTAAAACCGGTAGCCTGAAGCTGGCAGGGATGTTTACTAATAGGGTAGTTAATAAAGTGTGGAAGGAGAGCAGAACGCATACACCAAGATAGGTACACTTGGTAGGAAAGGTGAGCAAGTAGTTGAAAATTTAACTAGAGGGGGGAATGTAATAGGCCTCAAGAAAATGACAGAAGGCCTAATCTGGTCAACACATGACGTAGAAAACAAATCTGCAGAAGTGTACATGATACATGAAAAGTACAAGCCTCGGTTTGAATACAATGATCACGTAGGGATGCAGGGACAGAAAGGAGAATGAGGAGAGAGGCCAGGTGCAGGGTAAAAGCAGTCACAGTCCGATTTCGCATGCCATAGATAATTTAGAAGGACGGATACACAAAGGAGAGTCTGAGCCACTTTTTGATACCCGGGTTAGGAGAAAGGGTGAATCATGACAGGCTGAAAGGGAGACACGGCATTAGATGTTTGTGTTTCAAGGTTGGCAGGGAGTGGGAGACAGACCGTAAAACTTCAAAGTTGGTAGACGTGTAGGGAGGATATATTGATAGAGTTCAAAGGGTGGGATCGAAGGTCACTGTATGTAGGAAGATATATATGTATTATATCTGTTATAACTGTATTTTTGTAACAAGTAGTCAGATAGCATTTAAAGAATTATGGTCTTTGTTAATTGTAAACGTTATGAATGAGGTGGAACTTGGGTGCCCACCAAAAGTATAAAAAACGCTGTTTGTAAGAGCTGAGTTGAATGTGGCTTCAGTTACACAACTGTGCTGTACTCCCAGACGTATTTTATTTACTTATAAATATACTCAATTATTATTAGAATTGTGTCACTTCTTTATTTCTGACAAAAACTTGACTACACACTCAAATCACTTGAGTGTTTACTGATTTAAGTCCCACAGGAATTTCTGGCTGCAGGGAGGAACAGCTACAAAACTAACTGCGTGTAGCCTATGGTCCTCTGCAGCGCTTTTGATAGCCTGCCAGGAAGGTGGACAGCTTCTCTAAAAGCCGTGCCATGTTCCCAGACTCCACTGTGAACGACCCAAGTTGTTTTTAGGTCGAGTATAGCTGCTCTTTTTGACCTTTTGTTATCTAGTCTGTGGACTTTAAGAACGCCCAGCTCACTCCCGTCACTCTCATTCGTTCCTGGGCCTGCCTTCAAAGTTCCCTTGATTTCGTAGGGAAATTATTAATGTTTGGCCCACCTTGAGGCTGCTTTGTTATCGCCTTAAAGACTGACCCTATTACATGGATTATTGCACGTTCGGCAAGATACTTCAGTGTGGCGCACTATTTGTTTCTTTTGCCTCGCCGCTTCGTGCTCCGTGGCCATATGTTGTTTCTTCCTCTTTCTTGTTTTGGGCATGCAGCTGTTTCTTTATTTATTTCAAATGTATTTAATATTTTTTTTGAAAAAGGTTCATAGAGCGGAAACTCAATCGGAGAAGTGCTTTACATGTGTAAGTGAAGTTTCAGGTAGCGCAAACCTGATCTAAAGAGCGCTTTACATGACTCCCACAAGTTTAGCAGTTGCAAATATAAAAACTGGAGCAGTTAAAACAGTAAAAAACACACAAATCCTCAATATTCGCTGCCCTCGTGGAAACTTGCCCCATAATGCTTTGTAGGCATTTCTTTTTCAAAACATTTTTGTCCATAACTCAGCCTGTGGTGGTCCTAGGGAAATAGGAACACCATCAAAAGCACAACGCGTTCTTTCTGTCTAGGCCATCTCTGGGTCCCCACACTAGGTGGGGGCAAAATAGTAACCTCTCCCACCATTCAATGTCTTTGTATGCGCTCTCATGGTTGGAACTTTTTGTTTTACAGCTGGAAGTAGTTTGTATTTTAATGGCCTTCTTTGTAATAGTATTGCAGTAGGCCTGCTAGGCGGCAAAATGTGTAAGGCACTGAAGCCCATATTTATGGCTGACTTGGGTCATTTTAGCATCATTTTTGTACGCTAAAACAGTACAAACTTAACTCCATATTTATTTTTTGACTCTAGATCCATCTAGCGTCAAAATATTGAAGTTAGTGCCATTTCTAGGATGCGCGAGCCCACCTTGCGTCAAAGAGATGTAAATTACGTGCTCCTGTCCTGGAAACGACGCTAACCCCCCTAGCGCCATATTTACCTCCTGGTGCACAACCGACGCACAAGGAGGAGGCGGACCTAAATAATGGCGCTAAACACACTTAGCGCCATTATTTAACGCTTGGGTCAGACCAGGCATTGAGCTCCAGATAGGCCTATTTCCATGGTGAAACACCATGAAATGGGCACAAAGATGCCCACCCCAACCCCCAGAAACACCACCACCCACACCACAGGGACACTACTGGAGGAGGGAGCCCATCCCAGGTAAGTTGCAGGTAAGGTTTTTTTAATAAATATATGGTGTGCCACTGGGGGCACTTACATGGGGCCCCCTGCCTGGCACAGGGTATTTTAGGTTTGCCAGTGGACTCTGGTCTCCTGTGGTGGGCATTGGGGTGGTGGGAAAGACTCCTGTCTATACTTAGACAGGAGTAATCTTTGGCTGCTTGTGCACCAAAAAATGACGCTAGGCTGATTAGCTGCAGGAATTTTGCTGCTAACCAGCCTAACGTCATTTCTAATTCACTAGCACCATTTCCCTTAACGCCATCCCCCTGGCTAGTGTCTTTTTTTTATGCTAACCATTCTTTAGCGCCATTGTCATTTTACAAATCTGGCGCATGGATGGCTTTAAGGAATGGAGTTAGCTGGCTTTAAAAAAAAAATGACACACAACCATGTTAGCGCAGTTGCGCTCCATTTTTCATTAATATGGGCCTATAGCCCTCATTACAACATTGGCGGGCGGCGGAGGCCACCTGCCAATATTGTACCGCCATCAGGCCTCATATGCAGTCTGAAACTCGCCGGCCGTAATTTGATATCCCGCTGGGCAGAAACAGAGTGCATGGGCAGTGCAGGGGTCCCCACCCCCCCCCCGAGTCACCCTGACCGCCAGCTTTTCCATGGTGGTATTTACCACCATGGAAAGGCTGGCGGATGGAGACTCGTAATCCTCAGATTACAACCGTCGGGACTGCCATGGCGGTACTACCACCACATTTACCCTGGCGATCAAGGACCGCCAGGGTTGTAATGAGGCCCTAAGTCTTCTAGAGAGTATGGTACTAGGCACTACAATACTTTCTGACATTCTGTTTTTATATCGTTAGGCCCTTTAGGGGATGACTATATGGTTACATATTATATGCAGGGCCAGTAGAATTTTGTAGCAGAGAGGACCAAATTATGCGGTACGGTTGACCAATTTATATGGCAATAAAAGTCCAGTTATGCATTTACAACTCCATTAGCTCTAACTCAAGCAAATGCGAGACCTATTGCATTACTGTTGGAAAATGGGTTATTGGTAGGGCAGGTAGGTACCTACACCTAGCAACAAGCCACTAACCTCCACATAGGTACAGTTAGGTCTCAATAAATTAATCCCAGCTCAACCCTTGGTAGCTTGGCAACGAGCGTCAAGGCTTAACTTAGGAGACAAAGTGTAAAGCATTCAAATATCACAAAACAGTAATTAAATAAAACACAGGAAACAGTTTAACAATCCAAAACCAATTTATAAAAATAGTTTATATTTTTATCTTTAAAATGACACAAAAACAATTAAAATCGGTTCAGGGGAACCGGAGATATGAATTTTTAAAGAATTATTGCTTTTCTAGCGCTTAGAAACAAAAAGCGCCAATCGGGTCATCTGGTTGCACCTCGACCGGGGCAAAGTCAAACTTTCAGGCCGACCGCGATGAAGCCCTGCTCGGCTACAGGTCGCGGGAGGCCTCGGTTAAAAAGTTACCTTCTGACTTAGTCTTTATTTTGAAGTTTTTCTTCACCGGGACGAACCTGCCAGTTGAATCCGATCTCCTGGAGCCCTTGTCCGGATACGCGATGTGGGTTTCCTCGGTGGAGACTTTTACCTTCGGACTTAGTCGTTTTTTCGAGATGAAAATCCTTCGACCGGGGTAAACCTGGATCTTGATCCGACGTCCATGGAGCCCTTCTCGGATACGATGGCTGGGAGGTCCCGGTCAACTTTTTACCTTCGGACTTAGTCTCTTTTTTGGATGTTTTTCTTTACCGGGACGAACCACGAAGTCAGGCCGGGTCGCGGTTGAGGCAAGCCGGCTAGAATTTCCGCGGCGGGTCGGTCCCTCTCTGGAGCTTTTTTCCAAAAATTCTCAAATCTTTTCCAAACTTCTGGGGGTTCACCCAGATGTTCTTTTAAGGTTCTTTTGGGGTCCACAGCTCACCCCAAGGGTCCAGAAGTTCTGTGATGGTCCTTGGGGGGTGTGGACTTCAACTCCCAGAATGCACCTGGCGCAAACTCCTTTTTGGCCACTGGACAGTGGTCAGCTGGTCGCTTTCTTTAGGAGTTGGTGCAGGGGACTCTGGTTTAGCAATTTTTCACCTGTAGCAAACAGGGAGTCCCTCCTTGAACCAGTTGAAGCCAGGCAAAGTCCTTCTTGTGGTGAAGCCCAAGTGTGCAGCTGGTGCAGTCCTTCTGAGTGCAGGGTCCAGGTGCAGGCCAGGGGTCCAGCAGGGCAGTCCTTCTTCTTCTTTAGTTCCTTTCTTGTTGAATTCTGGAGGGGATCTGAGGCGTGGGTGCAGGTCTGCCAGTTTTATCCTTGCTCCTGGGTGAAAAGCAGAGGGGCCCTGGTTCTCCAATCAGGGACAGGGTCGTCCCCCTGTGATGACCACTTCCTGGGAAGTGTGGCAAAAATCCATCCCAGAAGGCAACAGTCTCTAAAAATCCAACATGGATGAATCTGATTTTTGGAGGTTACATCTGGCTGAGCCCACCCACTGGTGTGGCTAAAAATCATATACACACCCCTCTCCTGCCCTCTCCTAATCTAATCAAGGGGGCACCTAATTGTCTGGGGTTGCAGGATGTGGGGGTGTTGCTGGGTGCTGCAAATGTCCTTCTCTGCCTTTGAAGACCAGTTTGGCAGCCCTCCCCCTTCCTGCCTCACCATCTGCTGAGGGGAGATTCTCTCCCCCAAGCACATTCCTTTGTGTGAAGCCTGGCCACTTCACACCTCATCAAGGCAGCCTGGCAGAAGCTGCTGCAGGCTGGCCAATCAGAGCACAGCAGCAAAAACAATGCAGAACTGAAATTGGCAACTTTTTAGGTAAAGTCTAAACTTTTTACCTGAACTAGTTATATTAAATCCAACAACTGGAAGTTGTAGGATTTATTACAACAATTAATTTGATACCAAATTCTTGGTATGCAACATTTAAGGAGACTTTAAAATTTAAAATAAAGTCTGCCCATTCTAGCCTATGAAGGCCATTTACTTCAATGAGGGAAAAACGAATTTGGCTGTTTTTACCTCACCAGGGCTTATAAATCTATTTTTATAAAGTCCCTGCTTATAGTTACATGGCACCCAGCCCTAGGGGCACCTAGGGCATACCTTAGGGGTGACTTATATGTAAAAATAAGGTAGTTTAAGACTTTGGAAGTACCTTTAATTCCAAAGTCGAATTTGCATATAACTTTAATTTAAAAGCAGCCAGCAAGGCAGGCTTGCTTTTAAAATGACACTGGGCACCTCAGCAGTGCACCTAGGTGTGCACCACCTATGCTGTGGTCCCTAAACCTACATGCCCTACCATATACTAGGGACTTATAGGTAGGTTAACTTAGCCAATTATAATTAGCCTAATTTGCATATCCATTTTACACAGAGCACAGGCCCTGGGACTGGTTAGCAGTACCCAGGGCACCATCAAAGTCAGGAAAACACCAGCAAAAAGAGGAAAATGGGGGCAAAAAGTTATGGGGCCTCTGCAATCAGCCCTGTTTTCTCAATGCTTGTTTGTATTATATCTCACCTTTGCCCGGTTTCTTTTCTCTTCTTTTTCCAGCTCTTGTCACCCATGGTCATGAATTGTCAGGAGTCGATTTCACTACTGGTTCACTCTGATGTTCAATGTCCAAAGTGATCAATGCTATTCATTTTACTTTTTTTATTTTACAGATTTTTCTCCATTTTGTTTCCAATGTGCATCGTCAGGGAAGCTCCCTGGCTGCATCAAGAGAGCCACTGATAGCCCATCTGTTTTATTTAGTCTTTTATAGTCATGAATTTCAATGGCTTTTGGGAACTGCAGTCTTTTTATAACCAAAAACATATTAGAGGTGCACCGTATCGATAAACATTTAAGAAAACAGTCCTCTTCAAATTCTCAGTTATGTCCAGTTCTTCACTTTATTTTCCTATTGTCTTTAAAAACACCACACATCAAAAGCAAGCAACAGTCAACGCATTTCGCCCACACAAGTGGACTTGTTCTGGGCACCAACAGTTTCATTGTCAATCCTCCAAATCGTTCCACTCCTCTACCGTTTGGGAATTGAGGAGGACAGATGTGCGCAGCTAATGGCACCTAATGTAGTGCCACAGTGGAATGTAATTGATTCCAACTTTGCATGTGATGGATTAAGCTTCTGAAAAATAGAGGCCCTTGGACGGACAATTATCAAAGAGAATGGGACATTAGCATTGAGTCTCTTTTCATGGCCAGCCCAGAGCATGTTAATTAAATACTACTAGTGGGCCTGCTGTGCTGATTGTACCACCAACTTAAGTAGTCCTTTAGCCATGTCTCAGGCCTGCCATTGCACAGCAGGGGTGGCTCCTCCGCCCACCCCACCCAAGCCAGCAGTGGCAGCAGCAAACCTTTCACTATAAAACAATAATAAACTATGTTTATCATCGTTTTATAGTGAAAAGGGAGGGGCTATGGGGCTGTGACAGGGCAGGGACAAGGGGGAGTGCACAGCACTCCCCCTCAGTGCGCATGTATGTTTGGGCAGCCGTCTCGGGCCGGCCATACACACATGTGCATTAGGCTCTCTCCAACCTAGCAATGCAGGCACTGTGTTGCAGGATTGGAGACAGCAGACAGAGCCTTTCACTCTGCCTCCAGTCCTAATGCTACTATCATGCTCCTAGCAGCTTGAAAGCAGTGTTGGGACTGGATGCAGGGCAGGCTGGGAGCTTGTGTCTGTAGTCCAGTCTAGGAGCAGATGGTAGCAGCGTGGAATGGAGCAAAAAGGTAAGTTTTTTTCATTACATTATTTTTTTTTGTCGTGTCCCCCCTCCTCTGCCATGCGCCACACCACCCCACCCCTTTTCCCTCCTGTGAGCCGCCACTGTTGCAGAGCCTGTGTGGGCAGTTTTACACTGCCATGTTGACTTGGCAAAATAACCTCTTTGCCAGGCCCATACCTTCCCTTTGTATACATACAAGTCACCCCTAAGGTAGCCCTTGACAACCCAGAGGTAGTGTGCAATGTATTTAAAAGGCAAGATGTACTTTTACGTTGTACATGTCCTGGTAGTGAACCACTCCCAAAGTTGTTTTTTACTACTGCAAGGCCTACCTCTTCCATAAGATAACATTGGGATTCCCTTATTACCTCTTATAAGTGTAATTCACAATCTGGAAGAGATAAACTTTTCAGGTTTGGTGTCACTGGGGCCACAATTTTAAATAACAACTTATGGTGTGGTCTGATTTCACATTGAAATTCTGGACATGCCACATTTAGAAAGTTGGCATTTTCTGACTTTAGCCATTTGGTGCGTAATGCCCATCTATGATCACTTGTCTGGGCTGTGTCACAGCTGGGCTTTGTGTATTCCCCCTTGATAGCCACACACAATGGGAGCTTAGATGTGACTTGATGGGCCACCCTGGCAGGATGGGTGGGAGGAGCTGGACCCAGCCTCACTTACACCTGAACAGGCTGTGTCCTGTCTCCACATAAAAGGCTGCATAACCCCCTGTAGTAAGTCTGGAGCCATGGCAGGAAGGGAGGACATCTGTGCACTTCAAACACCTGTCTTTGAAGTCTCTTTCACTTCAAAGGCCCTGCTAGGTATAGGCACTGGAACTCTCACACCGCCAACACAATACACTTCTAAACTTGTGCATACTCTGCCAGGAAGAAGCCCTGGTGCGCTACTGAAAGACTGCCACTGCTGGACTGTTGCTTTGCTGACTCCTGCCTTGCTGTGCTGCCCTGCTGCCTGCTGTACCCCTGCCTGAGTGAGAAGGACTGGACCTACATCACTTGACCAAAGAGTGACTGCAAGGTCTAGCTGTCTGGCCTCCTGGCCTGAAGTCTCAGAGACATAAGACTTTCAACCACCCTGCTTCTGCACCTGGGCTCTGCCATCTGTGATTCTGCTCTGCCAATTCGTGACACTCCAGTCCAGGTCCTTTGAAAGTGGGCCTAAGGTGTTTGCTCCTGTGGGACCTTCACCTTCTCTGCTGTGGGAGCAAAACCGCTGCATTGTCACTGTTGCGTGGAACAGATCAGGTGCATCACCACTACTGCTTGGGCCGGAACCGATGCAACAGACTCACATAGCAGGATCTTGAGACCAGCGCGTTGCCTTCAGAACCGCTGCTGCGCAACATTTTGTTATTCGCATCCCTTGTTGACGGCAGCCGTGACGACGACACTACAGCTCCCCATCGCAGCCTCAGTGCTCACTGAAACTGATGCATCGCCTCAGCTGCAAAACTTATCTTCTACACCGGCCTTTGCAACACAACAGTAGGGGCTGGTGACTTGAGAAAGGGGTGGGGTGTAAACAAACATTTCGACTTTGACTGAGCAAGACAGTAAAGAGAATGAGCGAAATAGCTAGGCCACATATAGAGTGAGCATTACAACAGACTTTCCTTTTAGTTCACTAATCGATCGCTTTGACATCAGACAGGGAGGGTGTATGTTTCTAAGTTGAAGGGAATGTTGCCTAGTGGGTAAAGCTGCCAACCATGCAAACCGAGGAAGCAGCTTCGAATCTCTGCAGATCTCTCTGTGCCAAAGAATGGAATGTGGCCTATTTCTTTGGTGAAGTGCTCTTATGACCTTGGATAAGGTTCGCTCTATGCAAAACTACTACTGTATAAGTGTTTTATCTATTGGTCTATGATCAGTACAATGGAAACTGAAAAGCGTGGGGTAGATTGTGTTTGGGGTGGTGGTAAGCGCAAGTGAGTTAAGGCAAGTGTGACCTGGTGGTGTATGGTAAGATGTATTAAGTGATGCTACTGACCATGTCTTTGCAGTGTTGTCATGTGGCAAGGTGTGAATGATTGCAGTGTTCTGGGTGTGGAGTGTGTATGGTGTGCTGTGGGTGGTATGCCAGTGAATACTGTGGTAGTGTAAGATGAGAAGGCAGAGTAGGGACCTTGGATGAAGTAGCCGGTGAGTTTAATTTGGAGACTGAGTTTTAGTGGTGGTGAGCTGCTGAGTAAGTGGGGGTCAGGAGCAGGTGTGGCAGTAAGCAGGAAGGGGAGAGGTGGGGGAGAGCTAGAGAGGAATCCACAGTAGAGAGTCTTTAAGCCAAATGCAGAAATATTGTATTGTTACGTTAGGTGACATTATAAGAAATGCATGTTGTAGGGCGTACTGTTGTGTGGGGAGTTGTGATGTCAACTTTGTAGGAAGCTGGCCTGGCTTGTAGTGGGTACCAGAGGTACATACACCTTGTGCCAGGTCCAGTTATCCCTTATTAGTGTAGAAGAGGTGTTTCTAGCAGTTTAGGCTGATAGGTTTGCTATGGCAAAGCAGCTTAGGCTGAACTAGGAGACATGTAAAGCTCCTACTATACCACTGGTGTCATATGCACAATATCATAAGAAAACACAATACACAGAGTAACTAAAAATAAAGGTACTTTATTTTTATGACAATATGCCAAAAGTATCTCAGTGAGTACCCTCAGTATGAGGATAGCAAATATACACAATACATATGTACACAATACCAAAATTATGCAGTAATAGCAATAGAAAGCAATGCAATGAGAGCACATAGGTATATGGGCAACACAAACCATATACTCTAGAAGTGGAATGCGAACCACAAATGGACCCCACACCTATGTGAGCTTGTAGAGGGTCGCTGGGACTGTAAGAAAACAGTGAGGGTTAGAAAAATAGCCCACCCCAAGACCCTGAAAAGTAGGTGCAAAGTGCACCTAAGTTCCCAAGGGAGCACAGAAGTCGTGATAGGGGAATTCTGCAAGGAAGACCAACACCAGCAATGCAACAACGATGGATTTCCAGACAAGAGTACCTGTGGAACAAGGGGACCAAGTCCAAGAGTCACACTCAAGTCGGGAGTGGGCAGATGCCCAGGAAATGCCAGCTGTGGGTGCAAAGAAGCTGCCACCTGATGGTAGAAGCTGTGGATTCTGCGAGAACGAAGAGGACTAGGAACTTCCCCTTTGGAGGATGGATGTCCCACGTCGTGAAGAAGCTTGCATAGGTGTTCCCACGCAGAAAGACCGCAAACAAGCCTTGCTAGCTGCAAGGGTCGCGGTTAGGGTTTTTGGATGCTGCTGTGGCCCAGGAGGGACCAGGATGTCGCCACTTGGATGAGGAGACAGAGGGGGCGCCCAGCAAGTCAGGGAGCCCTCACAGAATCAGGCAGCACCCGCAGAAGGACCGGATCAGGTACTTAGAAGAGGAGTGAACCGGAGTCCACCCGAAGTCACAAAAGGGAGTCCCACGACGCCGGAGGACAAATCAGAAGAGTGCACAGGAGCCGGAACAGCTTCAAACACGCGGTACCCAGCAAAAGTAAAAAAGCCTTGGTGTTATTTATGTAAAGTAAAAGGCCATTGGACGACTGATGCCAGTTGTCCAAAGAAAAACACCAAACCTCCCACTACCACAACCCCTACTGCAACCTCTAGTGCCCCTAGTTATAGCAGTGGTAGTGGGAGCAAACCTACTAATAGCCAATCCAAGGGAGTAGCTGGGCTCACTTTTGGTAATTTAGTTGGGGTTGGTCCTGTTAGGGAGACCACAGAGGCTGTGTTATTCTCTGTAGGTGCCATTGATTTGGCCACCTTGGTTGCTTGTCCCCTTAATATGGATAAGTACAAGCAACTTCCCCTAATAAATGGTGTTGAGGTTTAGGCCTACAGGGACACAGGTGCCAGTGTCACCATGGTAATAGAGAAACTGGTACACCCTGAACAATATCTACTTGGTCACCTACTTGGTCACCAGTACCAAGTGACAGACGCTCATAACAACACTCTTAGCGACCCCGTGGCTGTTGTGAATCTCAACTGGGGGGAGGGGGGGTTACTGGTCCAAAGAAAGTTGTGGTTGCCTCAGATTTACCTGTGGACTGTCTACTAGGGAATGATTTAGAGACATCAGCTTGGGCAGAAGTGGATTTGGAGGCTCATGCAGCAATGCTGGGCATTCCAGGGCATATTTTTGCTTTAACCAGGGCTCAGGCCAAAAAGCAAAAAGGACAGGGTGACTTGGATCCTGAAACAATGGACCAAGTGCTCCCTAAAGCTAGGGGTAGCAAGAGTAAATCCCTACCCACTATCCCTCCCTCTACAGATGATTCAACTTCTGAGGAAGAAGAATTTCCCCCCTGTGCAGAACCTTCACCAGAGGAGCTGGCAGCAGACACTGCTGAGCTTTTGGGTGGAGGGGGGCCTGCTAGGGAGGAGCTGAGTGTGGCACAGCAATCCTGTCCTACATTAGAGGGTCTCAGACAGCAAGCTGTCAAGCAGCAAAATGGGGATGTCAGTGACTCACATAGAGTTTACTGGGAGGATATACTCTTGTACACAGAGGCAAGGGATCCAAAACCTGGAGCAGCCAGGAGATCGGTCATTCCCCTGCAGTACAGAGAGTTCCTCCTAACTTTGGCACATGACATTCCTTTGGCTGGACATTTGGGTCAGATTAGAACATGGGAAAGCCTTGTCCCCCTGTTTCACTGGCCTAGGATGTCAGAGGACACAAAAGATTTTTGCAAGTCTTGCGTGACCTGCCAAGCCAGTGGCAAGACTGGTGGCACTCCAAAGGCTCCCCTTATTCCGCTACCTGTGGTTGGGGTTCCCTTTGAAAGGGTAGGGGTTGACATAGTTGGCCCCCTTGACCCTCCTACTGCTTCAAGCAATAGGTTTATCTTGGTGGTAGTGGACCATGCCACAAGATATCCTGAAGCTATTCCTCTAAGGACCACTACAGCACCTGCAGTGGCAAAAGCCCTCCTGGGAATCTTTTCCAGGGTGGGTTTCCCAAAAGAGGTTGTATCAGACAGGGGTAGTAACTTTATGTCTGCATACTTGAAGGCCATGTGGAAGGAATTTGGTGTAACATACAAATTCACCACACCTTATCATCCACAAACAAATGGACTGGTAGAGAGGTTTAATAAAACTCTCAAAGGAATGATAATGGGACTCCCTGAAAAACCCATGAGGAGATGGGATGTCCTGTTACCTTGCCTCCTTTTTGCATACAGGGAGGTACCCCAGAAAGGAGTGGGATTCAGCCCCTTTGAACTCCTATTTGGACACCCTGTAAGAGGTCCTCTAACACTTGTGAAGGAGGGTTGGGAACAACCTTTAAAAGCTCCTAAGCAAGATATAGTGGACTATGTACTTGGCCTAAGATCCAGAATGTCGGAGTACATGAAAAAGGCCAGTAAAAACCTTCTGGCCAGCCAAGAGCTCCAAAAGCAATGGCATGACCAGAAGGCTGTTCTGATTCAGTACCAACCAGGACAGAAGGTGTGGGTATTGGAGCCTGTGGCCCCAAGAGCACTCCAAGACAAATGGAGTGGACCCCATCTCATTGTTGAAAAGGAGGGCAAGGTCACCTACTTGGTTGACATAGGCACTGCCAGGAGTCCCCTTAGGGTGCTCCATATCAATTGCCTAAAACCCTACTATGACACCCTGCTCATGGCAACAGATGAGGGACAGGAAGAAGAGAGTGACCCTCTCCCTGATCTCTTCTCTTCCACAGAAGAGGATGCTCTAGTGGAAGGTGTAGTTTTGGCAGACTGTCTTACTGCTGAGCAGAAAGACAACTGCATAAATCTCCTAGGTCAGTTCTCTGAACTCTTTTCAACTGTGCCAGGCACCACATCTTGGTGTAAACACACAATTGATACTGGAGACAGCATGCCTGTCAAAAGTAAAATCTATAGGCAGCCTGACCATGTCAGAGACTGCATAAAGCAAGAAGTTCAGAAAATGTTTGAACTGGGAGTGGTTGAACACTCTGAAAGCCCATGGGCCTCTCCTGTGGTGCTTGTACCAAAGCCTCACTCAAAAGATGGAAAAAGGGAGATGAGGTTTTTTGTAGATTACAGAGGTCTCAACCAGGTAACAAAAACTGATGCTCACCCTATACCCAGGGCAGATGAGCTCATAGACACACTGGCATCTGCCAAGTATCTAAGCACCTTTGATTTGACTGCAGGGTATTGGCAGATCAAATTATCAGAGGATGCTAAAGCAAAAACTGCATTTTCGACTATTGGAGGGCACTACCAATTCACAGTAATGCCCTTTGGTTTGAAAAATCCACCTGCCACTTTTCAGAGGTTGGTGAATACAGTCCTGCAAGGGTTGAAGGCTTTTAGTGCAGCATATCTGGACGATATAGCTGTCTTTAGCTCCACTTGGGATGATCACCTGGTCCACCTGTGGAAAGTTTTGGAGGCCCTGCAAAAGGCAGGCCTCACTATCAAGGCTTCAAAGTGCTACATAGGGCAGGGGAAAGTGGTTTATCTGGGACACCTGGTAGGTGGAGAACAGATTGCACCACTTCAGGGGAATATCCAGACAATCATGGATTGGGTTCCCCCTACAACTCAGACCCAGGTGAGAGCCTTCCTAGGCCTCACTGGGTATTACAGGAGATTCATTAAAAACTATGGCTCCATTGCAGCCCCACTTAATGATCTCACTTCCAAGAAGATGCCTAACAAGGTATTGTGGACAGCTAGCTGTCAGAAAGCTTTTGAGGAGCTCAAACAGGCCATGTGCACTGCACCTGTCCTAAAAAGCCCATGTTACTCCAAGAAATTCATTGTTCAAACTGATGCATCTGAATTAGGGGTAGGGGCAGTCTTATCACAACTCAATTCTGAGGGCCAGGATCAACCTGTTGCTTTTATCAGCAGGAGGTTGACCCCTAGAGAAAAGCGTTGGTCTGCCATTGAGAGGGAGGCCTTTGCTGTGGTCTGGGCACTGAAGAAGTTGAGGCAATACCTGTTTGGCACTCACTTCATTGTTCAGACAGACCACAAACCTCTACTTTGGCTAAAACAAATGAAAGGTGAAAACCCTAAATTGTTGAGGTGGTCCATATCTCTACAGGGAATGGACTATACCGTGGAACATAGACCTGGGAGTACCTACTCCAATGCAAATGGACTCTCCAGATATTTCCAATTAGACAATGAAGACTCATCAGGTCATGGCTAGTCTTATTGTCCTTCGTTTGGGAGGGGGGTTGTGTAGGAAAGTACCATCTTGCCTGGCATGTTACCCCCATATTTCACTGTATATATGTTGTTTTAGTGTATGTGTCACTGGGACCCTGCCAGCCAGGGCCCCAGTGCTCATAAGTGTGCCCTGTATGTGTTCCCTGTGTGATGACGGTCTCACTGAGTCTCTGCTAACCAGAACCTCAGTGGTTATGCTCTCTCTGCTTTCCAAATTGTCACTAACAGGCTAGTGACCAATTTCACCAATTCACAGTGGCATCCTGGAACACTCTTATAATTCCCTAGTATATGGTACTGAGGTATTGGGGTTCCAGGAGATCCCTATGGGCTGCAGCATTTCTTTTGCCACCCATAGGGAGCTCTGACAATTCTTACACAGGCCTGCCAGTGCAGCCTGAGTGAAATAACGTCCACGTTATTTCACAGCCATTTACCACTGCACATAAGTAACTTATAAGTCACCTATATGTCTAACCTTCACCTGGTGAAGGTTGGGTACAAAGTTACTTAGTGTGTGCGCACCCTGGCACTAGCCAAGGTGCCCCCACATTGTTCAGGGCCAATTCCCCGAACTTGTGAGTGCGGGGACACCATTACACGCGTGCACTATACATAGGTCACTACCTATGTATAGCGTCACAAATGGTAACTCCGAACATGGCCATGTAACATGTCTAAGATCATGGAATGGCATTGGGGAGACAATTCCATGATCCCCAGAGTCTCTAGCAGAGACCCGGGTACTGCCAAACTACCTTTCCCGGGGTTTCACTGCAGCTGCTGCTGCTGCCAACCCCTCAGACAGGTTTCTGCCCTCCTGGGGTCCAGCCAGGCTTGGCCCAGGAAGGCAGAACAAAGGACTTCCTCAGAGAGAGGGTGTTACACCCTCTCCTTTTGGAAAAAGGTGTCAGGGCTGGGGAGGAGTAGCCTCCCCCAGCCTCTGGAAATGCTTTGATGGGCACAGATGGTGCCCATCTCTGCATAAGCAAGTCTACACCGGTTCAGGGATCCCCCAGCCCTACTCTGGCGCAAAACTGGACGAAGGAAAAGGGAGTGACCACTCCCCTGACCTGCATCTCCCAGGGGAGGTGCCCATAGCTCCTCCAGTGTGCTCCATACCTCTGCCATCTTGGAAACAGAGGTGCTCTTTGCACACTGGACTGCTCTGAGTGGCCAGGGCCAGCAGGTGACGTCAGAGACTCCTTCTGATAGGCTCTTACCTGTGTTGCTAGCCTATCCTCCTTCCTAGGTAGCCAAATCTCCTTTTCTGGCTATTTAGGGTCTCTGCTTTGGGGAATTCTTTAGATAACGAATGCAAGTGCTCATCCGAGTTCCTCTGCATCTCTCTCTTCACCCTCTGCCAAAGGATTGACCACTGACTGCTCAGGAGGCCTGCAAAGCTGCAACAAAGTAGCAAAGACAACTACTGCAACCTTGTATCGCTGATCCTGCCGCCTTCTCGACTGTTTTCCTGGTGGTGCATGCTGTGGGGGTAGCCTGCCTCCTCTCTGCACTAGGAGCTCTGAAGAAATCTCCCGTGGGTCGACGGAATCTTCCCCCTGCAACTGCAGGCACCAAAAGACTGCATCACCGGTCCTCTGGGTCCCCTCTCAGCACGACGAGCGTGGTCCCTGGAACTCAGCAACTCTGTCCAAGTGACTCCCACAGTCCAGTGACTCTTCAGTCCAAGTTTGGTGGAGGTAAGTCCTTGCCTCCCCACGCTAGACTGCATTGCTGGGTACCGCGTGATTAGCAGCTGCTTTGGCTCCTGTCACTCTTCCAGGATTTCCTTCGTGCACAGCCAAGCCTGGGTCCCCGACACTCTAACCTGCAGTGCACAACCTCCTGAGTTGTCCTCCGGCGTCGTGGGACTCCCTTTTGTGTCTTCCGGTGAGCTCTGGTTCACTCCTCTTCGTAGTGCCTGTTCCGGCACTTCTGCGGGTGCTGTCTGCTTCTGTGAGGGCTCCCTGTCTTGCCGGGCGCCCCTCTGTCTCCTCACGCAAGTGGCGACATCCTGGTCCCTCCTGGGTTACCAAATAGGGAGTGAAATGTAGGTACAGGATAGAGGTAGACGTGTGAAATTTAATATTATTTGAAACATGAAATTGTACTCACCTGTGTCTCATTGAAAATATTGCTGTATGACTGACTCCATGTTGTCGTTTTCATCTTCATCATGTTCCTCCTCATCACTGTCCACAGGCTCCACAGGCTCCACAGGCTCACCTGCTGCAACAACACCGTCATCTGGATCATCCTCCTGCAGAAAAGGCACCTGGCGTCGCAATGCCAAGTTATGGAGCATGGAGCAGGCGATGATGATGTTGCACACCTTCTTCGGTGAGTAGAATAGGGACCCACCTGTCATATGGAGGCACCTGAACCTGGCCTTCAGGAGGCCGAAGGTCCACTCGATCACCCTCCTAGTCCGCCCATGGGCCTCATTGTACCGTTCCTCTGCCCTGGTCCTGGGATTCCTCACTGGGGTCAGTAGCCAGGACAGGTTGGGGTAACCAGAGTCCCCCAATAGCCATACACAGTGCCTCTGGAGTTCACCCATCATATCAGGGATGCTGCTATTCCGCAGGATGTAGGCGTCATGCACTGAGCCAGGGAACATTGCATTTACCTGCGAGATGTACTGGTCTGCCAAACAGACCATCTGGACATTCATAGAATGATAACTCTTCCTGTTCCTGTACACCTGTTCATTCCTGCGGGGGGGACCAGAGCTACATGGGTCCATCAATGGCACCTATGACGTTGGGGATATGTCCAAGGGCATAGAAGTCACCTTTCACTGTAGGCAAATCCGCCACCTCAGGGAAAATGATGTATCTCCTTATGTGTTTGAGCAGGGCAGACAACACTCTGGACAAGACGTTGGAAAACATAGGCTGGGACATCCCTGATGCCATGGCCACTGTTGTCTGAAAAGACCCACTTGCAAAGAAATGGAGCACTGACAGCACCTGCACGTCAGGGGGGATTCCAGTCGGCTGGCGGATTGGTGACATCAGGTCTGGCTCCAACTGGGTACATAGTTCCCGGATTGTGGCACGGTCAAACCGGTAGGTCAGGATGACATGTCGCTCTTCCATTGTCAACAGGTCCACCAGCGGTCGGTACACCGGCGGATTCCGCCATCTTCCAATATGTCCCAACTGACGGTGCCTAAGAAGGGCAACAGTGAAAAAACTGTCAGCATTCCTCCAGGTATGTACCCACAGTCACACACAAGACTACACCAGACAATTAACCCATCCGTGAAAGGTTTTGAGTGTAGGCCTCGGTATGTGTGACGCAGTAGTAATTGAAGCCATGTGGGCCCCTGAAATGGCGGCTGCCTGACCTCTAAACTGGGACAATGGAATTGTGGGGAAACTGCGCTGGCGTTGGACACCGTCGCGGTAGGCGGCCGTAGAGCGCGGCGCAATGCTGCATTGGTTAACATTGGACCCTATGGGTCCCAGGAGCCAATGAACAGGTGCGCTGGCGGTGATGATGCGCACCGCCGCGGACGTCACCGCCGCGGACGTCACCACCATTTTCTATCTGTTCAATCACTAGATACCTGACCTTCGACAGGAGAGGACCTACACTGCTAGTGCTGCTGTGACCTCGGTCTGGAAGCGACAATGGCTGCTGCGTCTGGGGAAAGGGCCCCTGCCTTCACTGCACAGGAGTTGGAGAAACTTGTGGATGGGGTCCTCCCCCAGTATACGCTACTCTACGGTCCTCCAGACCAACAGGTTAGTACACAGGGAGCATGTTGTATGGGCTAGGCCTGGGTGGAGAGGGCTGGGTAGATGAGGGAAGGGGGCAGAGTACATAGAACAGTCATGCATGGGGATGAATGGGCCACAGGGATAGAGTTGGGAGGGGGCCAATTACCACGACGGTGCTGTAGGTAATGACTGTTCCTCTTTCCTTGTGCATGTCATGTAGGTCAGCGCCCACCAGAAGAGGGACATTTGGCGTGCCATCGCCAAGGAAGTCCGGACCCTGGGGGCCCACCAGAGACGGGGCACCCACTGCCGGAAGAGATGGGAGGACATTCGCCGCTGCAGCAAGAAGATGGCGGAGGCTCAGCTGGGGATGGCCTCCCAACGTGGGAGGGGTGCCCGTCGCACCATGACCCCCCTGATGTTCCGGATCCTGGCGGTGGCCTACCCGGAGTTGGATGGGCGCTTAAGGACATCACAGCAGACACAAGGGGGTGAGTACAACCTCATCCTATGGACTTTGCGTGCAGTGGAGCTGTCTGGGTGGGGGTGGTGGGCTGTGGGTGTCCCTAGGCCAGGGCGAGTTAGGTAGGCAAGGCCCCTCCGTTATGTAGGCCATGTGGCATTCTACCCCAGCAAAAACAAAAGGCAAATTGATGTATAGTTGCCCCTTTGCCATCCATGTGGGCAGATTTCTACCATTGCCATGTAGGCCATATCCCAGAAATTGCATGTGCAGAGGGCAGGAGCACGGCGTAATGCAGGGGGCTGCTGCGTTTGTCTTGTCCGCCAACGGTAGCGGTATGCCATGCACTAAAACTCTCTTTCTTCTGTCTCCACCCTTTTTCTGCTCTCCCTGTCCTTCTGTACATCAGCATCAACAGGCGGAGGTACAGTGGCACCGGAGCACGAGGGAGCTGCATCCCACATGGCCATGGAGGGCCACACCACAGACTCTGAATTCACCAGTGGGACGGAGGGCGAGGGGAGCTTCACGTCGGCCACAGGATCACCAAACAGCGACACGGACTCGTCCGCCGATGGGAGCTCACCTGTGGTGGCGGCACCATCTGTGCGCCCCACTTCTACAGGTACAGCCGCCACCTCCCCTACCAGCACCGCCCTCCCAGCAGCCCCTCAGCGTTCGCCCCATGCCCGCTCACCCAGGAGGGTGGGCATCACCTTCGCCCCAGGCACCTCAGGCCCTGCCCCAGTCACCCCTGCGGCCCTCAGTGAGGAGGCCATTGACCTCCTCAGGTCACTCACTGTTGGGCAGTCTACCATTGTGAATGCCATCCAGGGTGTAGAACGAGAGTTGAAACACAGTAATGCATTCCTGGAAGGCATTCATTCTGGTCAGGCTGTCCTTCAGCGAACCCTGCAATCTCTGGCCTCAGCACTGATGGCAGCCAGTGTGCCTGTGTCCAGCCTCCCCCCTCCAACTTCCTCCACCCAGACCCAATCCCCTGTACCCCAGCCCATCCCACGCACACCTACAGACCAGCATGCACACAAGTCAACACACACAAGTAGCTCAAGCAAACATAGGCACCACACACACACACCACAGGCACTCACACAAGCATCAGACCCATACAGACACAGCAACATCCACTGTCTCCACTGTCTCCCCCTCCTCCTCTTCTCCCTCCTCCCTCCCAGTGTCGTCTACACACACACCTGCATGCACCACATCTACAGGCACTAGGACTCGCAGCAGGACACCCAGCACCACAAGCCGCTCACCTGCACTCACCACCTCCACTGCCATATACACGTCCCCTGTGTCCTCTCCCAGTGTGTCTGTGACGCCCCCTCCCAAAGTACACAAACGCCGGCAATCACTCACCCAACATCCATCCACCTCACGACAGCCTCCAGTACCTGCACCTGCACCCAAAACAGCTAAAGTGACACCTCCTACAACCACCTCCTCTTCCTCCACTCCCAGAGCCCCTCCAGCTACCCATCCCAGTGTACGTCAGAAACTGTCCCTATGTCAAATTGACCTTTTTGTCCCCACCCCCCCCTCCAATTCATAAGTCCCGTCGTAGCGCCTCAGCCAAAAAGCCTCCAGTACCAGTGGTGCGTGTACCAGGTTTTTGGAGTGCCCCGTCCACCAGGGCAGGCAGTAGGACCCGGAGCCAAGGCACTGTCAGCCCACCCCCTGTAAAGGCTCCGAAATTGGAGCGTGGACGACGGGACCGTGTCAAGACTCCTGGTGGGACAAACAGTGAAATGGGATCCAAGGCGATTGGTGAGTCATCTGTAACTCAAAAGAAGGTGGGGAAGGTCCCAAGGAAGTCTCCCCAACCTGTTGTGAGTGTCACGGCGGAGAAGTGCGCCATCATTTCCGGCGGTCCAGACACAACCGCCAGCACCGTCGTTACTGGTCAGGAGACCACCACCAGAGTCACAGCCCGGGAGGGCCCAAGTATCGTCACTGGTCAGGAGACCACCGCCAGAGTCATAGCCCAGCAGGGCCCAAGTATCGTTACTGGTCCAGAGACCACCGCCAGAGTCATAGCCCAGGAGGGCCCAAGTATCGTCACTGGTCCAGAGACCACCGCCACCGCCAGAGTCATAGCCCAGGAGGGCCCAAGTATCGTCACTGGTCCAGAGACCACCGCCAGAGTCATAGCTCAGGAGGGCCCAAGTATCGTCACTGGTCCAGAGACCACCGCCAGAGTCATAGCCCAGGAGGGCCCAAGTATCGTCACTGGTCCAGAGACCACCGCCAGAGTCATAGCCCAGGAGGGCTCAAGTATCGTCACTGGTCCAGAGACCACCGCCAGAGTCATAGCCCAGGAGGGCCCAAGTATCGTTACTGGTCAGGAAACCACCGCCAGAGTCACAGCCCAGGAGGGCTCAAGTATCGTAACTGGTCAGGAGACCACCGCCAGAGTCATAGCCCAGGAGGGCCCAAGTATCGTTACTGGTCAGGAGACCACCGCCACCGCCGGAGTCACAGCCCATGAGGGTCCAGATTCCCACAGCCCCGCTGGGCAATGATGGAACGTCATGCCACACACCAACGTCCAGTGTGGAGTTCGTCATGCCACACACCAATGTCCAGTGTGGAGTTCGCCATGCCACACACCAATGTCCAGTGTGGAGATCGTCATGCCACACACCAATGTCCATTGTGGAGATCGTAATGCCACACACCAATGTCCATTGTGGAGATCGTAATGCCACACACCAATGTCCATTGTGGAGATCGTAATGCCACACACCAATATCCGTACCAGAACCGCCATGGCAAAGCACCGCTGAACAAGGCCAAGACCGCCATGGTGAAGACCGCTGAACAAGGCCAAGACCGCCATGGTGAAGACCGCTGAACAGGGCAAAGACCGCCATGGTGAAGACCGCTGAACAGTCCATAGCCAGCCATGGCAAAGCACCGCTGAACAAGGCCAAGACTGCCATGGTGAAGACCGCTGAACAGGGCAAAGACTGCCATGGCAAAGCACCGCTGAACAGTCCATAGCCAGCCATGGCAAAGCACCGCTGAACAAGGCCAAGACCGCCATGGTGAAGACCGCTGAACAGGGCAAAGACCGCCATGGTGAAGACCGCTGAACAGTCCATAGCCAGCCATGGCAAAGCACCGCTGAACAAGGCCAAGACCGCCATGGTGAAGACCGCTGAACAGGGCAAAGACCGCCATGGTGAAGACCGCTGAACAGGGCAAAGACCGCCATGGTGAAGACCGCTGAACAGGGCAAAGACTGCCATGGCAAAGCACCGCTGAACAAGGCCAAGACCGCCATGGTGAAGACCGCTGAACAGGGCAAAGACTGCCATGGCAAAGCACCGCTGAACAGGGCAAAGACCGTGTGGGTATGAATAGTCCGGCACATCAGGCATCGTTCTCCCATGTGCAGCTGGGACTGTGACAGGACATGTACTTTCACGGGGAGACTCATCCAGTCTGGGCACCAGTACCAGTAGAGAACCGCATCTACTTGCGAAGATGTGTCTTTGCACTCCCCAGGATGGCACAGTGGGCAACCCACCCACTGTAGAGAGTTGAGAGACTGTGGCTTTGCACTCCCCAGGATGTAACAGTGGGCAAGCCACCCACTGTAGAGACTTGAGAGACTGTGGCTTTGCACTCCCCAGGATACATCAATGGGCATGGAGCCCCGTCGTGGATCTGGCTTTGCATTCATCTGGCTGAGGTGCCCCCACTTCCCTTCCCCCTGAGGTGCCTGTATTGTTTCTATCTGATTCCCCGGCAGTGTTATCTCGGATTTTGGTCAGGTATCTATTGTGGGCATCGCCCATGCATTTTTGGACTGTTGGTGCACGGACATTGTTGTGTACATATCTGCACTACTTCTTGTATTGTACATTTATTTTTGACAGATTTCGTGATATATTTGTCCGTATATTTTTTAATGAGTAGTATATTGGCACAATACAAAGTTTGACCGCTATTCGCTTTGTCTTTGCATTCTTCCGGGGGGATTGTGGGTTGTTACTGTGATTTTTGTGAATGCATTGGTGTGTATGTTGTAATATGCGAGGGTGGGGGTGTTTGGTGGGTGTCCCCGTAACTTTTGCCTCCCCCCCTCCCACGTGTCGTAGGTGCTGTACTCACCGGTATGTTCCGCGCCTACGTCGCTGTTGGTCGTAGATGAGCAGGAATGCAAGGGCAGGGAGTATTTGTAGTTCCGGCTCCATGGTGTCCTCGTTCCTCGTGGGATGTGTTGAGGTGAGCGTTTTCCCATAGCAGAAGCTGTTTCCGCCGTGTTTTTATCCACTGTGAATCCGCCCCGGAAAAGGTGGCGGATTGGTGTGTTGTGATAGTGTGGGCGGTACATTATCTCCCGCCTGTCTGTTGGTGGTGTCCACCGCGCTGTTTGTCTGTACCGCCGTGGCGGGCGGTGTGTTAAAGTGGCTGTTTTAGTTGGCGGTTTCCGCCAGGGTCGTAATTCCCTTTTTTTGTCCGCCGGCCTGTTTGCGGTATTACCGCAGCTTTAACACCGTCCGCCAGGGTTGTAATGACCACCTATGTATTATGTGGGCATAAATGTAGTGTGATGCATCAGCATGTCAGTGCTCAGGTTGATCTTCTGTCTTCCTCTAGGCTCATAATTCTACAGGCTGTGAACTCAGCCATTCCCCGGCCTGCGTGTATAGAGTAATGGAACATGTCCACAAACAAAAACATAAAACAATTATCCTTACTCCCAGTCTCTGGTTGTGTATCAAACGTGGCCAAAGGAAATCCGACAAGAGAACTATGTTCCATCTGGATCCAGGGGATTACAGTCTTTTGGGTTGTCAAGGGAAGAGATGCTCAATCTGTAATTTAATGGTGGTGCCCATTCTTCATCTCCCTACGCCCCAGCCGAGACCAGGAGGAATATGGCCTTCTCAAAATGCACTCTTGAGGCCCCGCCACTCCAAAACAGGACACAGTTTGTGGTGTCATGTAATCAGTCAGACATAATTGGTATTAATTACCAGCCCTGTATGCAATTCAGCTGAAATTAGGTCCAAATTATAGATCATCTCTGGGTCGGGTTGGGTGAAGGGGACCTACGGAAGGCCATTGTTTGACTGTGGCACAATTCAACCTCTGCTACAACCATGACACTTTCTTGCTCCACCTGCTTGCTGGAGGGCTTGTTCCTGGGTAACCTTTTCATGTGCCGTTGTGATCTGGAAGGTTTCCAGTCTGTATTCCATTGCACATCGTGGGGCAATAGCGACACCCCCTTTGTCTCCAGCCCACCTCAGGCATCTGTTAATGTTGTGAAAAATAGTGTGGCTTGAGAGTCCACCAACGCAATTTAGCTTTGTACATAAGAGAATATTTGGCAGAGTTGCTTGGGCTTCTGTTTGACCAGCAAGAATAAGTACTGTAGTCTGGATACAGGTTCATTGAGGCTTTGAAGATTCGTCAGGGATCCATGGACCCAACAACTTGCATTATGTGGTTGTGGTCCCAGTAGTTAAAGAGACACATCACCCCTCGCTGGGGTGTAACAAGTCCCTGTGAACTTGTTCCAGTGAGAAGATATGGTACGTTTAACACCAAGGACTGTATGAAATAGCCAGTCCTCGAGTAAAAGTTTCTTATTGGGGCCTCCTCTGCCTTTCGGAATGCCCATCACTCTTATATTGTTCAGGCGAGATTGGCCTTCGGCATGCTCTGCCCTGGCGCATGGTTGTGATACCCCCATCTGGAGAGCCTTGATGTGGGACTGCACCTCCGTCAGCAAAGAGTGCATTCCTGCCAGCACCTATTTGTTCACATCTATTCTGTCCCTAAGGATGGCTTAATCTGCTCGTAGGAGCCCCATGTCAATCACTATAAAGTCCAGTTTAGTTTCCTGAGTAGTTTTCTCATCCCTTGTGGCCGGTATACACAAGGTAAAGACTGGAGTTGGCACCTGAGCTGATCCATTGTGAACAGGAAAGCATTGAAGTATTTGAATGCAGCAACCTTTGTGATATACTTCTAGAGGAGTTAACTTTGTTATACACTGCAGTACAGTGCAGTCCCCTTTGTTACATATTTCCAGAGTAGTTAACTTTTTTATACACTTCCTGAAACTGAAGAAACAGCAGTACATTCTGCTCCTTCTGTTTCCCAAACCTGTTTATGTTTAAATGAAGAGGTGTTTATAGCCAGTTATATTGTGAATTCACATTCTGTCACACTTACATGTCCTAATTTTAAATCTCTTTACATCCAACAGAAAACAAGCCTTGAATGCATGAAATGTTTATGAATAACAACAATGGTTGAGACTGAGGACCCTGAACATAGACTGATAGATGCTGGAAGAAGGTCTGAAGGACAATTCAGTGAATGTAAGAGTCTCCGTTGTGTACCTTCACACCTCAAGACTGAGAAATGACCTCTAGAAAATTAAGGCAACAACACTGACAAACCACCTCCTGAATAAACAGGCGACTAACACCAGCTTTGATCGTGGGATCTGTATGATTTGACTTCCACTGTGCTCTGATTCCTAAAATTATATCTGACCATAATTCAGGGCTCTAGGTGTATTGTAAACTCACCCTGGTTACACCACACCAACTAGAGAAAACAACTGAAGGGCAAAGGAAAGAGGTCGTTCTGCTGTCTACAATACAACGGACTGTCCTAATTTGCACCGAGCAAGAGGAGAAGGATTAATCCTTACCCACAAAGCGTTGAAAACTGTTATCCAATCTAAAGACATAGGGGTTATTACAACTTTGGAGGAGGTGTTAATCCGTCCCAAAAGTGACGGTAAAGTGACGGATATACCACCAGCTGTATTACGAGTTCCATAGGATATAATGGACTCGTAATACGGCTGGTGGTATATCCGTCACTTTACCGTCACTTTTGGGACGGATTAACACCTCCTCCAAAGTTGTAATAACCCCCATAATCTCTCATAGAGATGCCTTGCTCATATTGTGAGTATGGCAAGTATTTAGTGACCATGGTACTTTACTTTTAAATGGGAAATCAAATGTCGTAAATACCAACCAATACAGGAAATGTGAGAATATTGCAAGTGCTTTACAACCATGGCCCGTCAGGATACACAGTCATGCGCTGTAGAAAAATATAGACCCGACCCAGTGGCATTAACTAAGAAAGAAGAATCATACACATGCAGTGAGAGCTGTAGTTTGTCATCACTAGTAAAGCAACATCAGCAAACACACACAAAAGAAAAGCCATTCAGATGCTGTGAATGTGTGAAAACTTTTAGTCGATTATCAAACCTGCAAAGACATCAGCAAACACACACAGGGGCCAAACCATACCATTGCAGTGAATGTGTGAAGAGCTTCAATCGGTTATCACACCTACAAATACATCAGAGAAAACACACAAGGGAGACACCATACCATTGCAGTGAATGTGTGAAGAGCTTTAGACAGTTATCACACCTACAAATACATCAGCGAACACACACAGGAGAGAAACCATACCATTGCAGTGAATGTGTGAAGAGCTTCAATCAGTTATCACAACTACGAATACATCAGCGAACACACACAGGGGAGAAACCATACCATTGCAGTGAATGTGTGAAGAGCTTTAGCCACTTATCAACCCTGCAACAACATCAGCGAACACACACCGAGGAAAAACCATATCATTGCAGTGAGTGTGGAAAGAGTTTGTGTGTTATCACACCTCCAACAGCATCAGCAAACACACACAGGAGAAAAGCTATTCAAATGCAGTGAATGTGTGAAAAATTTCAGTCGATTATCAAACCTGCAAAGTCATCAGCGAACACTCACTGGGGAAAAAACATACCATTGCAGTGAATGTGTGAAGAGCTTCAGTCAGTTATCACACCTACGAATACATCAACAAACACACACAGGAGAGAAACCATACCATTGCGCTGAATGTGAGAAGAGCTTTAGGGCGTCATTCTGACCCTGGCGGTCGGCGGTGAAGCGGCGGTAAGACCGCCAACAGGCTGGCGGTCTTTTTTCATGTATTCTGACCATGGCGGTTACCGCCATGGTCAGCCGCCGCTTCACCGTTCCGACCGCCACGGCGGTAACGACCGCCGGGCTGGAGACGTGGGTCTCCAGCCCGGCGGTCGTCACATACCGCCGGCGGTATTCCAACCCACCTGACCCCGGCTTACCGCTATGGATTTCATGCGGTTGGGGACCGCCATTCAATCCATGGCGGTAAGCACTATCAGTGCCAGGGAATCCCTTCCCTGGCACTGATAGGGGTCTCCCCCACCCCCAACCCCCACCCCGACTCCCTCCCCTACCCCCCCCACCACCCCTGCCACCCCCAAAAGGTTGCAGGACCCCCGTCCCCCAACCCGATCCCCACCATATACACACACATACACACATACAGGCACGCATTCATGCACATACACACCCCCCCGCATTCATGCACGCATTCATCATGCACATACACACACACCCCCGCATTCATGCACGCATTCATCATGCACATACACACACCCCCCCCGCATTCATGCACGCATTCATCATGCACATACACACACTCCCCCCATTCATGCACGCATTCACACGCCCCCTCAATATACACACACGCACACCCCCATGCACGCACACAACTCACAACACCCCCTCACCCCCCTTCCCTAGCGGACGATCACCTTACCTGTTCCTGGTGATCCTCCGGGAGGGAACTGGCAGCTCCGCCGACACCGCGACGCCAACAGAACACCGCCACAGCGAATCACAGGTCGTGATTCGCTGGGCGGTGTTCTGTTGGCGTGGCGGTGGAGGTGGAGCTACCTCCACTTCCCCGCCTGCCGCCAGTATGGCTGTTGGCGGCTCTTCGTCTGGAAACGGGCAGAGCGCTGCCACCAGTCAGAATGGCGCATGCGGAAGACCGCCAGCACTGGCGGTCTTCCGTACGGCGGTCCCTCGGCGGTCTATTGAAAAGACCGCCGAGGTCGGAATGACCCCCTTAGTCACTTATTAACCCTACAAATACATCAGCGAACACACACCGGGGAAAAACCATACCATTGCAGTGAGTGTGGAAAGAGCTTTAGTCTGTTATCAAACCTCCAAAGACATCACCGAACACACATAAGGAGAAACCATACCATCGCAATGAATGTGTGAAGAGTTTCAATTGATTACTGAGTCTTCAAACACATCAGCAAACACACATAGGCGAAAAACTCTACCATTGAAAAGAATGTGTGAAGAGCTTCAGTTGTTTATCATACTTCTAAATACATCAGCAATCACATACAGGTGTAAAAACCATACTATTGCAATGAATGTGTGAAGAGCTGCAGTTATTTTTCAGATCTCCAAAAACGTCCGCGATCTCACACACACACAGGGGAAAAACTATACCATTACAATGAATGTGGAAGTAGTTTTAATGAATCTCCAAATCCCAGGATACATCAGCAAACACAGAGGAGAAAAACCATTCAAGTGCACTGAGTGTGTAAAGAGCTTTAGTCAGTTATCAGTCCTAAAACAGCATCAACGAACACACACTGGGGAATGACCATTCAAGTGCAGTGAATGTGTGAAGAGCTGTAGTCAACTCTTCAAAGCCATCAGCGTACACACACAGGGTAAAAAACAAACCATTGCAGTGAATGTGGAAGTAATTTTAATGAATCTTCAACATTAAGGAAATATCAGTGAATAAACACGGGAAAAGCCATTCGTGCGCACTAAATTTGTAAGAGTTTTAGTCGACTATCAGCTTTCCAAAGCCATCAGCAAACACACATTGGGTAAAAACAATCAAGTGCAGCAAATGTCTGAAGTGTTACAGTCGCTTAGCACACCTCCAAAGACATTATCAAACACACGCAAGGGAAAAAACATACAAGTGCACTGAATGTGTGAAGAGCTGTAGTTTGTTATCTCACGTCCAAAACCATTGGCGAACACACAGAGGGGAACATCTATTCAAATTCAGTGAATAAGAGAACAGCTTTAGTCAATACCAAGCCTACATAGCCATCAGCAAATTACAGAAGATGATAACATTTCAATTTTGTGGGACATTCAAATGCCAGATGCCAAAAAGGTTGATGATAGAAGCCCGACTAGTCAGAAAAGAAGAAACACCCACATATTTGTAGAATTATAAAAGAGTCTGTTGTCAGTGATTGATTATTTAATTTCTATATATATAAGAAAAAGAAAAGAAGTTGCAAGCAACACATTAAGACATCAGCAGAGTGCAGACTAAAAGAAAAAAAACAGTGTATTTTCCTCCGATGAAGTAGAGCTATAAAGAAAAACATCCAAGCACACCTGATCACGCTACCTGTAAAAGCAACACTATGAACAATTCTTGGACTAACAAGTGTATTTTCAGCTAACTTTAGGTATTAGTCCTAAAACCTATAAACCCAACACTCTTGAACTGATTTAACAAACAGAAACTGGAGAATAGTCATAGCTGATTGTGGTGTTTGGGTGCTTTATGCAACATTGATGATTCTGTGACTGTGACCAGAGAACAAAGTTCAAAAGCAGGAGACTTGAAAGTAGGAAACGTAAGCTGTAACTCTCAGGGTTAATGCTTGTGCACGCACTTACCTCCCAAGACTTGTTGCAGGAGAAGTGCTACTTATTTCCAAGATCACATGCATCCGTAAATGCACCCACCATAGTGTCACTTCCTCGGTGGTGTTCCACCGCTGTATCCTTGGGGAATTGGATGGCTCACCACGGTCTATGTAAATGATTCATTGTTAGATTAATTGTATGTAAATATATTGTATGAGTTTCTTATTTGCAGAGATTCATTCAATGAAATCCTGACTGGATTGGCACATGTGGACCCTGCAGTGGTGGCTGTGCGGGCAGTGGCTATAGTACGGGGGAGATCTGTCTGTCTCCATCATAATCTCCCGCAGCGCTGCAACAAAAGTAGTGTAGAGGGGGAATGAGGTGAACATGAGTTGCAAGATGGCCTTTGCTCCCCCTTCAGCCATGGCTACAGTACTACTAATGCTTCCACTTCAGGGTGTGGAGCTTGTGTAGAGGATCTGGTGATCAGAGGCCTTTGCTTTCTGGAACAACAGGTTCTGTTAGAACTGTGGGCATTGTGGTGGGCACTTGGGGCCTTCTTCACCTCCATCTATGGTTGGTCTGTCCAGATCCTGGCGGACAACTCTGCAGCAATGTGCTATGTCAATACGCTAGGAGGAATAGGGTCTCATCTCATTTGCCTGTAAGCATTGAGACTATTGTTGGGCACACCTCCAAGGGATTTGGATGACACCCGGCCACCTAGCAAAGTGTCCCTGAATTTCAAAGCCAACAGCCTTAGCTGGCATTATCTTGCAGATCATGAGTGGTGTCTGCTATGGATATTAGCCCAAGACATTTTCACCAAGTGGGGTACTCCTCCAAAGGATTTTTCGCCTTTACTGTAATTGCTCAATTCCAGCAGTTCTGTGAACTCCAGTACCCATTCATGGGAGCCTTGGGAGACATGTTTCAGTCGAGGTGGAACTTTGAACTACGCCACACTTTTCCTTTGATTTCTTCGGTTCTGCAGAAGTTACACCAAGACCAGTCACATGTCATTCTCATTGCCCCAGAGTGACCAAGGAGAGTGTGGTATGAAGACCCTCAGCGCTTCTCTATACATCCCCTTCTGAAGCTGTCTTGCAGACTACACCTTCTCTCCCAGTGGAATGGTGCTGTAGCCTAGTTACCAAGGCCTTCTCCTTTATGCCTAGAGATTGAGCGGGGAAATCTGAGCTCCATGCAGCTGCCACCGAAGGTGGTAGACATTGTCTTGTTAGCATGGCGACCCTCAAGCAAGTCCATCAGAACACGAGGTTACTTACCTGCTGTAACAATATTTCTGGGAAATACTCCATCTACCTGCAGATTCCTCACTGACCCACCTCCCAATTTGATTGAAGTGTTAAAGGGATAGTTAATAAGAGCTTTGAAGTTTCCAGATCCAGACTGGCACCTGGGATTATTCTACAGGTGATGAATCTCCAGGCAGATAAGAGTATTCACCAAAAAAGGTCCTTACCACAGGTAGGAAACTTTTTTCTTCCTACCTTCATAGCTTCCTGTCTGCGTGACATGGTGGAGTTCACTGAGTATCGTCTTCTCCACCTGGGCTGAGGCCACTAGGGATGACTGATTAATTAAATGGTTGATTGATAAGAAATCTGTCCCTAACTTTCAGTGGGGACGTGCAGAACAAGGAGTTGCATATAGTTGCTCTGACACCCAATTGTGTGAATTGAAGGCGCCAGATACCAAGAAAACAGAATTGAATTTTGCAAGCTGCTTTTGTCAATTTATTGTTGGCCTTAAAATGAAGATAACAATCTTTAAAAAAAAAACTATTTAAAAAAAGGTAATGTAAGAAGCTGTAAATATGTTATAAATTTCCTCCTAATATCACATGACCCAGGTGTTCTGCAATAACTGGCCAAAGGTATGAAACATACTGAAACTAGAGAGGAATTATCTAAGTGTGTGAGTTTTAGCTCATAAATTGACATCAATAGCCGAACAATTCATGTCATCCATATGTTGGAGGAAGCTGTTGGTGCATACTTCTGCAAGTTTATTTCAGCCACTGGTGTTTTAAACTATGGATTCTTTTAAGTTAGTATTTAAACAATAGATGTATTTTATACTTCTGGTGCAGCAGTTCCTTGTTTCTCGAGTACTGTTTATGAATGTTAATGTTAATATGTGTTTTTGTAATTTGTGTATTCTTCTGTACCATTAATGTATTGTTTCATTAATGTACATTATTTCTCACATAAATCTTGATTAATTAATTCACTCACATTCTCTCGACTCTACAGTGATTTTCTTATTGATAAAGAGAGAATACTGAAATATATGCCTGGGAAGGTGATTCCTAATACTGTTGTCCATGGAAACCAGGGGAGGGGTCTGTCAAGTCTTCTCAGAGGGTCCATAACTGCTTAGAAAATTCAAGTGTTAAGAGATTAAATAAGTGTACGTAAAAAAAGACGCAGAATGTACAAGTGAACTTTTTTTTAAACATTCTTTAAGTGTGAAGGAATTTGAAATTAGAGTCTGAAAACTAAGTTGCTATCCCCAGATTGATTTGTGGGAGCAGTGCAAGTGCATCAAACAGAATATAGTATGGATTATGAGTGTGCTCAATTGAATTTGAAAAGCTCCAAGCTTCCTATTAAAACTTAAATGTTGATTTTTCATCTTTTATGCACATTAAATAAAATATTTCCTTTTTTCTGTATTTGTTTGCTAAATGCTTGTGTTTTTTTTTAACATAGTTTTCTGGTTCTAAAGATCAAAAATGCTCAGGCCAGGGGTCCCCGGCTTCCACTAATGACTCAGTATAGGTCTCCAATAATGACACAGGGGTCCATGGAAGTAAAAGGTTTAAAAACCACTGGTCTTGCGTCTTCCACATTAAGGATCAAAAAAGCCTGATTTAACATTGTTGCTCAGTCACAGCTTAGAGTGGAGGCACCGACTGATAGCCAGAGGATTCCAGTCTCAAACCTGTTGATGGCCTCTTACTCATCCTCATTGATTGCTGTAGGTGTACAGGATCAGGTCTCCTCCTCCCTTGTTCAGATGGACCATTAGCTAGCTGAGTTCATCATGCATTTCAAAATCAAGATTTCACAATGTAAAGGTTAAAGGCACGACAATCATGTAAGCATTGAGAAGGAGGGTTGGGGCAACACCAACTCCTGTGTGACTTTCCCTAGTCAAGTACTGCATACAGGAGTGCGATAATTTATATGCTAAGGGTGCCCCTTAATGAGTATCTCTCTGTCTCCATCAAACGCAACCTATTCTTTACTTTGTCACGCAGCACATCTAGACGGCTTGTGGGTGAACACAAGAATCTCTCATTCAAACCAAAACTATTCTACACTTACTCCAGCAGCACCTATAGGAGACTTGTGGGTGAACACCAGAAGCTTTCTATGTCAAACCCAACCTATTCTATACTTTCCCTTGCACCTCTTGTAGAATGTAGAAGACTCCTGTGTGAACACTTCAGGCAAATATGAAACAACTAGGACTGTTGACCGACCGGACCACTGGCCCTGAGTGACTGGTTCTGTAAATCAACCAGGGCTAGTTTAGTCCTACATGTGGATGAAAACTTCACCGGTTCCTATCTAGAAATACTGAGTGTTCACAGGGACAGAGAGACCTTGTTCTGGGAGGGCATGGCTGCTGACAGTGTATGAGTGGGAGTGACCCGGTAAATAATTGATACTCTCCAGATTACTAGTAGACCGGCTGTTGTCAGACTCTTTAAGGTGGAAGAGGAAATTTCTTTGGGCAGCTGTACTTACAGCTGACTGGGAAAACACTCAAACTTCAAGCAGCTTGGTTTCCACTGGATCTTCTGGTAGATCATTAGAAGATCCTCCATTAGATGGATCTGCTCTCATGCACCAGTATGGAAGAGATCTTGCAGACATTTCTGGTAATAGGTGTGGAGTTTAATGTAAGGTATTACAAGGGTAACCAGATGACTCTGTGTCACTGGGAGTGATCCTTTCTGTGTTTTAGTTTAACCTATCAGTGCATTTATGTGGAATATGGAGGTTATGTTTCAAGTCTACCTTTTAAATGTTATTTTATTTCAGGAAGTTCCAATATGTATGTATGTTATGTGGTGATACTATGATTTTAATGATTGTAATGGTTTTTGTTAACTATACAATAAAGATTTACTCATTCATTCATATCAGTGCATTCTGGGAGTTTTATTTTTGATTCATTTTAATTTGACTAATTGGACCAACTCTCCTGATAATGATATGTAAAAGCAAAGTGAAGACATGAAAAGTGGTGTCCAGGGGCCGTGAAACCATCTGGTCTCCTTGAATATGATGGGATACTTTTAGAC
The DNA here is from genome assembly GCF_031143425.1 of Pleurodeles waltl. NCBI lineage: Eukaryota > Metazoa > Chordata > Amphibia > Caudata > Salamandridae > Pleurodeles > Pleurodeles waltl. The sequence goes on along the minus strand of NC_090442.1, from coordinate 16,967,565 downwards.
AGCGTACTTCATATCCTGGTAGAGCTGTTAAAAGAATAAATTATTATGTATCGGTAGAGCAGGTAGAATCAGGACTACCACATAAATAAGGTTCTAGCAAGCTGTGTAGTCAAGATGTGACCCAAGAAAGGTTTATAGCTCCTAGAAAATAAATCTCCATACAATATACTGGTTGCTGGCTCTTCATTGTAAATATGTGCAGCATTTCATGACTGGGTTTTGGGTTCCTCTGTGTATGAGTACCCCTACATTTCTAGGGTGCTTCATAGGGTTACCATTAGTGTTGGGTTGGGAAGGTCCTGTGCATGGTGTCCACTTGTGTTCCCTTGCCCTGGGTGGCTAACTAGGACAATCTGCTGTCCTGGTTTTTCATTTTCCCCCAGTGTCACACTGATCTGGTTTGTGTGTGTGAAGGCTTAGGCTTGCTTGTCCCTTGACCTACACCTGGAGGGGCAACCCAAGCATGCCCACATTTGTTGCACAGCGGACTAAAATCCTGGTCATGGTTTTATCATGTAGAGGGGTGGTGGCAGCTTACAGAGTGTTGTGAATCAGAAGTTTTGAACAGACCTTTTTATCTGTGTCACCTGAATAGAGGACTACTGGCCCACTCATGTAAAGTTCTGCTTTTATGCACTAACCCATGTCATAGTGCTAATTTCTTGTGCATGTTATGTACGAGCGTCCGTGTGTTACCTGTATGGGACATTCATTGTGGGTACGAGTGAACCAGAGAATTGGAGACCTATGGGTTTCATTTTGCAAGAGCCTGACCTGGCTGAGTGTACAAGATGGGGTTGCATTTTTCCCCAGAAATGGGGAGTGTTTTCATGCCGTTCCTGAAGCTGGAGGGAGGAGGCCTGCTCAATGAAGTGGGAAAGAGGAGACAGGGCTCCCTTTAGACATTCAATATGCTCCTTTTGCTGTGAGTGTAGGTGACTTGTCTTCATGAGTACTGTCATTTGGAAGATGGTGAGGGTGAAGGGTGGGGTTGCAGTCTCTGTTCAGGGTGTGAAGGTTCCTTTAGCTGAGGCCAGTCTTTTGTGTGTTTTGTGATCACTGTGGTGTGTGGCTGTTGATAACCAGGTGCAGAAAGCTCACAGCTCTTTGTTCCTCAGTTATGGGTGGTGCAAATTGGAAACAACCCTGCTGTGAAGAGCATCACTGTACACAAAGGCTGTGTCTGGAAGACAGCCTCGAGAGGACACATCAAAAAAAGAACAAACTCAAACTGGTTCTGGGGGTGTAGACAGAGAGCCCACATTCTTGTCGGCTTTGACTGCATGAGAGCTGTTGACCCACTTGCTGTTTTAGTTCCATTGTGTCTGTGACCGAGGTAGGGAGTGATCTACAGAGTACTTAGGGGTGTGCTATGAACCAGAGCTGTTGTCTGCGTGTCAGTCAGCTTTACAGGGGTCAGAGGATGTCACCTGGAGTCAGCCCTGGAAGCAAGAGTTGTCTTGTTGCCATGCAGCTGCTGAAAGAGGGAGAGTGCACAGACATGCAGGACGTGCGATCGTCCAGAGTGAGCAGAAGCAGTGGACCTCAGAGTTGAGGGTCCATCTACGTGGAGAGCTAATTCAATGCTCCTAGGACCAGAGCACAGTTTCTTGTGCTCATGTGGACTATATTGTGGCACTGTTCCTGAGCAGATCAGACACCCAAGTGGCAGGTGTGCCCATCACCGTGTGGTGCAAGCTGAATCCACAGACACCCAAGTGGAGCAGGAGTGCCAGACACTATGTGGTACAGGCTGAATCTGTGAAATCCTAGTGGAGCAAGTGTGCCAGTCTCTATGTGGGACATCCTGAATCCACAGACACCCAAGAGGTGCAGTTGTGGCAGTCACTGTGTGTTGCAGGCTGAATCCACAGACACCCAAGTGGTGCAGGTGTGCCAGTCACTGTGTGATGCAGGCTACTCCTCAGACATCCACAAACAAGTGTTTGCCTAATTTGTTCCTGTAGGAGGCTGGCCTGGTTTGTAGTGGGTATGTTGGGTATTTACACCATATACCAGGTCCACTTAGCCCTTATTAGTGAAGTAGTAGTGTTCTAGCAGCTTAGGCTGATAGAGGTATCTATAGCAGAGCAGCTTATGCTGAACTAGGAGACATGCAAAGCTCATGCATTACCACTTATAGTTACACAGTACTTATACACAAGTAAAGACAATACTCACTGTTACCAAAAATAAAGGTATTTATTTGGGGTGACACAGTACCAAAAATATCTTAGAGGCAATACTCCTTCTGGAGGTACGTATTATACACAATATATACACTAGACACCAAAATTAGACAAGTAAATGGTCATAGAACAATTTAAACAGTTGTAAATCCTATAGAAGGAAATGGGAGAAAATAGGTCTAGGGGCAACACAAACCATATACTAAAAAAGTGGAATGTGAATCACGAATTCCCCCCTAGGCAAGTGTAGTGTGTGCAGAATCACTTGGAGAGTAAGAATACAGTAAATGTAAGAAATTACCCCACCCCAGAACCCAGAAAAGCAGGAGTAAAGTACTGCAAGTTTCCTTAGGACACACTACACCTCGTTTTGGGGATTTTGCAGCAGCCAACCAAGTCTGCAAAGAACAACTGCTAGATTATTGGACCTGAAGACCTGCAAAGGAAGGGGACCAAATACAGAAGTCGATAGAGGTTCCAGGAAGGACAGGAGCCCCTGCCAACCCAGAAGTGGGTGCAAAAGAAGAGTTCACGGTTAGTCGAAGACTGCAGAAACGCACCCAAAGGAAGATGCCAGCGGGTTCCTGCGTGATGCAGAAGATGTCACTCGGCGTGAAGATCGTTGCAGAGGAGATTTTGTGTAGGAAGGCGCCAACAAGCCTTGACTATGACAAAAGTGCATTTTTCGTCAAAATGGCACTGGATGGACCGAGGAGGGACCTGGGTGCCTCAACTCTGTGTGAGGAGGAAGAGGGGGCTCTCAGCACTTTAGAGAGCCCTCAGGATGCCAGCCAGCACCCCCAGAAGCCACAGGATCTGGGTTCAAAGGAGGTGTAAAACGTGGTTGATGCAGCACAACAAAAGAAGGTCCCACGCCGCCGGAGAACAAGTCAGGGAGTTAAGCGTTGCAGGGGGGAGTGCTGGGGACCTGGGCCAGGCTGTGCATGAAGGAATTTTGCAAAGAGTGCACAGAGGCTGCAGGAGGTGAAGAAGACACAGTACACAGGGGTACCCTAGTTCTCGGGGAAGGCAAGGTCTTACCCCCTCCAAATTGCAACAGCAGGTCCTCAGGACAGTCTTTGTCGATGATGTTCACCCTCTGTGTCCTTAGGAGCATGCTTGTTGTTATGAGAGGAGTCCCAGGCTATCAGTCGTGCTCTTGGAAGGTGCCTGCTTGGAGCAGGGGAGTGACTCCGTCACTCCACAGGAGATTTCTTCGGTTCTTCTGGTGCAGGATGAAGACAGGGAGCCCCCAGAGTGTGCACACCGTGGAAACTGTTGCAGTTGCGGACTTGGAGCTGAGGTGCTGAAGAAAAATGTCTCTTGTAGACACTTTGTTGCAGTTACAGCATTTCTTGGAGCAGGCTGCGGTTGATCTGAGGTCAGAAGAGTCTGAAGTTGTTGCAGAGGATTCCTGAAAGAAACCTGCAAGCAGAATCTGCAGAGAACCCACAGGAGAGACTCTAAATAGCCCTGAGAGGGGGATTGGCTACATTATCAGGTATGGGCCTATCAGGATGGGTCTCTGACGTCAACTGCTGGCACTGGCCGCTCGGAGACCTCCAGAGTGCCCCAACACCTTGCAAAGCAAGTTGGCTGAAGTCTGGAACACACTGGGGGAGCTCTGGGCACCACCCCTGGGGTGGTGATGGACAGGGGAGTAGTCACTCCCCTTTCCTTTTTCCAGTTTCCCGCCAGAGCAGGGGAGAAGGGGTCCCTGAACCGGTGTAGACTGGTTTATGCAAGGAGGGCACCATCTGTGCCCTTCATAGCATTTCCAGAGGCTGGGGGAGGCTACCCCTTCCCAGCCTCTAACACCTATTTCCAAAGGGAGAGGGTGTAACACCCTGCTCTCAGAGGAAATGCTTTGTTCTGCCTTCCTGGGACTGGGCTGCCCAGACCTGATGAGGGCAGAACAATGTCTGTGAGGTGGCAGCAGCTGTAGCTGCAGTACAAAGCTCAGGGTGCTGGTTTGGCTGTACTGGGGGTCCATGGTGGAGCCCCCAGGATGCATGGAATTGGCTCCCCATACCAGATTTGGAATGGGGGGACAATTCCATGAGCTTGGACATGTTACATGGCCATATTCGGAGTTACCATTGTGAAGCTACATATAGGTGGTGACCTATATGTAGTGCACACGTGTAATAGCGTCCCCGCACTGACAAAGTCTGTGGAAATGGCCCTGAACTATGTGAGGGCACCTTTGCTAGTGCAAGGGTGCCCTCACACTTAGTAAGTTTGCACCTAACCTTCAGCAAGTGAAGTTTAGACATATAGGTGACTTATAAGTTACTTAAGTGCAGTGAAAATGGCTGTGAAATAGTGTGTGCACTATTTCACACAGGCTGCAATGGCAGTCCTGTGTAAGGGTTTGTCTGGGTTCCCTATGGGTGGCAAAAGAAATGCTGCAGCCCATATGGATCTCCTGGAACCCCAATGCCCTGGGTACCTAGGTACCATATAGTAGAGACTCATAAGGGGGTGCCCAGTATGCCAACTGAAATTGGTAAATAAAGTCACTGGCCTACAGTGACATATTTAAAAGCAGAGAGAGCATAAGCCCTGAGGTTCTGGTTAACAGAGCCTGAGTGACACAGTTAGGCACTACACAGGCATACACATTAGGCCATAATTTATGAGTACTGGGGTCCTGACCAGCAGGATCCCAGTGAGACAAGCAAAAACATACTGACATACATGTGAAAAATGGGGGTAACATTCCAAGGAAGATGGTACTTTCCTACAGTTCCACGCCTCCCTTAGGTGTGCTTTCTGTTCCTGTAACAAGGCTGGACAGCTGCAGATAATATGTTGTAGAGATTTGTGGTATGTACTGGAGCCCCTGGACATTGTGGATTTCGAGGGCTGGCACCACCTTGCTAGGTATTTCAAGAATGGCCACTCTCTGAGCCTGAGGGCGATAAACTTCAATTTGTTTGTATTTTGAATATGTACACGCCAGACAAGGTTGTGGGCGCCACAGTTAACAGGAATTGATAACAGCCCGTGCATGCCTGTGCTTCGCTAGGGAATCCATGTCAGCCTAACGTGAGAGGCAGCACACTTAGAGCCAGATGTAGAAAGCGTTTTGCATGGTTCAAACAGCGAATTTCGCTGTTTGCGCCATGCAAAACGCACATCGCGATGCTCATTCCCATTTTGCGAGTCGGTAACCTGGTTACCGACTCGCAAAATGGGAATGAGACTCGCAAATAGGAAGGGGTGTTCCCCTTCCTATTTGCGATTCACATTAATGGGTGCTGACCCATTCGCAAAAGGGAAGGGGTCCCCATGGGACCCCTTCCCTTTGTGAATGGCTCTGAAAACATTTTTTCAGAGCAGGCAGTGGTCCTACAGACCACTGCTGTAGGAGGCTGGACTGGCTTGTAGTGAGTACCAAGGGGTACTTGCACCTTGCACCAGGCCCAGTTATCCCTTATTAGTGTATAGGGTGTCTAGCAGCTTAGGCTGATAGATAATGGTAGCTTAGCAGAGCAGCTTAGGCTGAACTAGGAGACGTGTGAAGCTACTACAGTACCACTTAGTGTCATATGCACAATATCATAAGAAAACACAATACACAGTTATACTAAAAATAAAGGTACTTTATTTTTATGACAATATGCCAAAGTATCTTAGAGTGTACCCTCAGTGAGAGGATAGGAAATATACACAAGATATATATACACAATAGCAAAAATATGCAGTATAGTCTTAGAAAACAGTGCAAACAATGTATAGTTACAATAGGATGCAATGGGGAAACATAGGGATGGGGCAACACAAACCATATACTCCAGAAGTGGAATGCGAACCACGAATGGACCCCAAACCTATGTGACCTTGTAGAGGGTCGCTGGGACTATTAGAAAATAGTGAGAGTTAGAAAAATAACCCTCCCCAAGACCCTGAAAAGTGAGTGCAAAATGCAGTAAAGTTCCCCTAAGGACAAAGAAGTCGTGTTAGAGGAATAATGCAGGAAAGACACAAACCAGCAATGCAACAACTGTGGATTTCCAATCTAGGGTACCTGTGGAACAAGGGGACCAAGTCCAAAAGTCTCAAGCAAGTCGGAGATGGGCAGATGCCCAGGAAATGCCAGCTGCGGGTGCAAAGAAGCTTCGACTGGACAGAAGAAGCTGAGGTTTCTGCAGGAACGAAAAGGGCTAGAGACTTCCCCTTTGGTGGACGGATCCCTCTCGCCTTGGAGAGTCGTGCAGAAGTGTTTTCCCGCCGGAAGGACGCCAACAAGCCTTGCTACACGCAAATCGTGCGTTTGGCGTTTTTGGACGCTGCTGGGGCCCAGGAGGGACCAGGAGGTCGCAAATTGGACCTGAAGAGAGAGGGGACGTCGAGCAAGACAAAGAGCCCTCGCTGAAGCAGGTAGCACCCGGAGAAGTCCCAGAAACAGGCACTACGAGGATGCGTGAAACAGTGCTCGCCGAAGTTGCACAAAGGAGTCCCACGTCGCCGGAGACCAACTTAGAAAGTCGTGCAATGCAGGTTAGAGTGCCGTGGACCCAGGCTTGGCTGTGCACAAAGGATTTCCGCCGGAAGTGCACAGGGGCCGGAGTAGCTTGCAAAGTCGCGGTTCCCAGCAATGCAGCCCAGCGAGGTGAGGCAAGGACTTACCTCCACCAAACTTGGACTGAAGAGTCACTGGACTGTGGGGGTCACTTGGACAGAGTCGCTGGATTCGAGGGACCTCGCTCGTCATGCTGAGAGGAGACCCAAGGGACCGGTAATGCAGCTTTTTGGTGCCTGCGGTTGCAGGGGGAAGATTCCGTCGACCCACGGGAGATTTCTTCGGAGCTTCTGGTGCAGAGAGGAGGCAGGCTACCCCCACAGCATGCACAAGCAGGAAAACAGTCGAGAAGGCGGCAGGATCAGCGTTACAGAGTTGCAGTAGTCGTCTTTGCTACTATGTTGCAGGTTTGCAGGCTTCCAGCGCGGTCAGCAGTCGATTCCTTATCAGAAGGTGAAGAGAGAGATGCAGAGGAACTCGGCTGAGCTCATGCATTCGTTATCTGAAGTTTCCCCAGAGACAGAGACCCTAAATAGCCAGAAAAGAGGGTTTGGCTACCTAGGAGAGAGGATAGGCTACTAACACCTGAAGGAGCCTATCAGCAGGAGTCTCTGACGTCACCTGGTGGCACTGGCCACTCAGAGCAGTCCAGTGTGCCAGCAGCACCTCTGTTTCCAAGATGGCAGAGGTCTGGAGCACACTGGAGGAGCTCTGGACACCTCCCAGGGGAGGTGCAGGTCAGGGGAGTGGTCACTCCCCTTTCCTTTGTCCAGTTTCGCGCCAGTGCAGGAGCTAAGGGGTCCCTGAACCGGTGTAGACTGGCTTATGCAGAATTGGGCACCTCTGTGCCCAAGAAAGCATTTCCAGAGGCTGGGGGAGGCTACTCCTCCCCTGCCTTCACACCATTTTCCAAAGGGAGAGGGTGTCACACCCTCTCTCAGAGGAAGTTCTTTGTTCTGTCATCCTGGGCCAGGCCTGGCTGGACCCCAGGAGGGCAGATGCCTGTCTGAGGGGTTGGCAGCAGCAGCAGCTGCAGTGAAACCCCAGGAAGGGCAGTTTGGCAGTACCAGGGTCTGTGCTACAGACCACTGGGATCATGGGATTGTGCCAACTATGCCAGGATGGCATAGAGGGGGCAATGCCATGATCATAGACATGTTACATGGCCATATTCGGAGTTACCATTGTGAAGCTACATATAGGTAGTGACCTATATGTAGTGCACGCGTGTAATGGTGTCCCCGCACTCACAAAGTTCAGGGAATTGGCTCTGAACAATGTGGGGGCACCTTGGCTAGTGCCAGGGTGCCCTCACACTAAGTAACTTTGCACCTAACCTTTACCAGGTAAAGGTTAGACATATAGGTGACTTATAAGTTACTTAAGTGCAGTGTAAAATGGCTGTGAAATAACGTGGACGTTATTTCACTCAGGCTGCAGTGGCAGGCCTGTGTAAGAATTGTCAGAGCTCCCTATGGGTGGCAAAAGAAATGCTGCAGCCCATAGGGATCTCCTGGAACCCCAATACCCTGGGTACCTTAGTACCATATACTAGGGAATTATAAGGGTGTTCCAGTAAGCCAATGTAAATTGGTAAAATTGGTCACTAGCCTGTTAGTGACAATTTGAAAGTAATGAGAGAGCATAACCACTGAGGTTCTGGTTAGCAGAGCCTCAGTGAGACAGTTAGGCACCACACAGGGAACATATACATGCACACCTATGAGCACTGGGGCCCTGTGTGACAGGGTCCCAGTGACACATACATATAGGCCACAAACCTATGAGCACTGGGGTCCTGACCAGCAGGATCCCAGTGACACATAACAACCATACTGAAAACATAGTGTTTTCACTATGAGCACTGGGGCCTGGCTATCAGGATCCCAGTGAGACAGTGAAAACAGTGACAAACACCCTGACATACACTCACAAACAGGCCAAAAGTGGGGGTAACAAGGCTAGAAAGAGGCTACCTTCTCACACAACCCCCCCCCAAACGAAGGACAATAAGGCTAACCTTGGCCAGTTGAGACTTTATTGTCTAAGTGGTGATAAGTAGAGAGTAGCTCTGCAATAGACTGGTTACTCCCTTTATCATCCACTATATGGTTACTTCCCTGTGGGGATGTAAACCACCCTGTTTGAAGTTTTTTAGCTAAGCAACAATGTGAAGATGTATTTTCAGAGTTTCTATCAGTAAGCTTTAGTTTAGAGCAGTGGGAATTGTCCACTGAACCTATTTGTAATGATGGGAATGCCAGACAGGGATGCTGTCTCAGAAAAGCCATAGCTGGGCAAAAACTTTGTCCAAATGGCTGGAAGAGAGAACAGGGATGCTGTTTCTCTTGAGTTGGAGCAGGGCAGGGATGCTGTCCTATGAGCTCCACACTAGGGCAGGGATGCTGTCCTAAGTGTTGTGAGGCAGTGCAGGGTTTCTGCACTAAAGTTTCTCTGGGAGGGTTGGAGGGATGCTCCATGTTAACTAAAATGGTGCTCTTTTTCTCACCAATGTTAGTTATCCCACAGAGAGGTACTTCTACCTCAGGGAGTCCAGCTTTGCCAGCTGATGATTCCCTTGGAACAGGTGTCACCCCAGGAGAGGTTTCTCCCACCACAGGAATGCTATCCTGAATGGTAGGGTGGTTAGGGGATACTGTGATACCCTTTTTACCTGTTGATGGAGAGGGATCCTGAGTTTTCAGGCCTTCTCTCCTTTGCTTTTTCATTTCACTTGAAATGAGAGGGAACAATTCCTCAGGGATGCCCAGCATGGCAGCATGGGCATAAAACTCTACATCAGCCCAACCTGAGGCCTCTAGGTCATTACCTAAGAGACAGTCTACAGGTAAGCTAGGTGATACCACCACCTGCTTAGGGCCAGTAACTCCACCCCAACTAAACTGAATTATAGCTAAGGGAAGAAACTTAGTGGAGTTATGGACATCAATAATCTTATACTGTTGTCCAACGATGTGTTGTTCAGGAGGCACTAGGTTTTCAGTCACCAAAGTGAAACTGGCACCTGTGTCCCTGTAGGCCAAGGCCTCAACACCATTTATTGAAACTGTCTGCCTGTACTTATCCATTGTAAGGGGACAAGCAGCCAGTGTGGCAAGGCCAATGCCACTAGGTGTGACAGAAACTGTCTTGGGACTGATTACATCAGTTTCCACTATGGACCCATAAGTGAACCCAACTACACCCTTTGCTTGACTGTTGCCAGCAGTCCCACCACTAGTACCACTACTGCTAGGGGCACTAGAGCTTGATGTATTAGTGGTGGTAGGCTCAGGGGGTTTACCTGGACAGGACTTATCCCCTGGCCTATGGCCTCTATTTTTACACACAAAGCACCAAGGCTTTTTAATGTGTGCAGGTTGGGAAGAAGAGGAAGAATTTGTTTTATCCCCACCCTCTGAAGAGTGTTTAAGATTTGAAGTGGGATCTTTGGTTTTACCCTTATCCCCATGCTTATCTTGAGATTTTTCACCATCTTTCTTCTTATTGCCATCTTTGTCACCCCCTGTATGAACTTTTCTGTTCACCCTTGTTCTGACCCATTTGTCTGCCTTCTTTCCCAATTCTTGGGGAGAGGTCAGATCAGAGTCTACCAGGTACTGGTGCAACAAATCAGACACACAATTATTAAGTATATGCTCTCTCAGGATTGTGTTATACAGGCTTTCATAATCAGTAACTTTACTGCCATGTAACCACCCCTCCAAGGCCTTCACTGAATGGTCAATGAAATCAACCCAGTCTTGTGAAGACTCCTTTTTGGTCTCTCTGAACTTTATCCTGTACTGTTCAGTGGTTAAGCCATAACCATCCAGGAGTGCATTCTTAAGAACTTGGAAATTGTTAGCATCATTTTCTTTCACAGTAAGGAGCCTATCCCTACCTTTTCCACTAAATGATAGCCATAGGATAGCAGCCCACTGCCTTTGAGGGACATCCTGTACAACACAGGCCCTCTCAAGTGCAGCAAACCACTTGTTAATGTCATCCCCCTCCTTATAAGGGGGAACTATCTTGTGCATATTCCTGGAATCATGCTCTTTTGCAGGATGACTATGGGGAATACTGCTGCTGCCACCATGGGTATCTAAACCCAACTTCTGTCTTTCCTTCTCTAATTCAAAAGACTGTCTATCCAAATCCAGCTGTTGCTTTTTAAGCTTCAGTCTGGTTTGTTCCACCCTCAACTTATTGAGTTCCCTCTCTAACATTCTGTCATCAGGGTTGGTGGGAGGGACATTTCTAGAAGCAGAGCTATGATGGGAATGAACAGAAGGAGACCTGTCCCTTACAGGAGCCACCCTAACAGCTTGGTTTACAGAAACATTACTACCAGTATGGTGAGAATATATGCTTTTGCTATGATGTGAGACAACACTATTTCTATGGTGTGGCTCATCATCATTACCATCTATGCTAGACTGTCTAGTAATGGGCAGGCTAGGAAGTTTCTTTCCTGAATCTTTTCCTGGGGGAGTCCCTGAATCAGATTGGGAACTATTAGGTACTTTTTCAACAGAAGGGGCACCTATGGCCTTATCCTGTTCTCTAAGCATGTTAAGTAACAGTTCCAAGGAAGGATTCTTCCCTACACTCAAACCTCTCTCTATACAGAGACTCCTTGCTCTTTTCCAGCTAAGGTTGTCATATGCAAGTTTGGACAGATCAACACTTTGGCCTGTGCCAGACATTTTTTAGAGAGAGTTAAAGTGATAGAAAAAGAGAAAAAAGTTTTCAGAACTTTTTGGAAAGACAGAAAAAACTTTTTAAACTTTTAAGAACTTTTTGAAAGTTTAGGAGTACTTTTCAGCACTTAGAAAAGAGTGAAAAGAGGAAATGCAAAACTTTTTGGCTATGTGTATATACACTGACCTTGTTTTGTATATTTTTCTCTTATGAAAAGTACAATGACAAGAGTGGTAAGTAGTCTCAAGCACTTATCCCACCACTGCACAACCAATGTAGGAGGCTGGACTTGCTTGTAGTGAGTACCAAGGGGTACTTGCACCTTGCACCAGGCCCAGTTATCCCTTATTAGTGTATAGGGTGTCTAGCAGCTTAGGCCGATAGATAATGGTAGCTTAGCAGAGCAGCTTAGGCTGAACTAGGAGACGTGTGAAGCTACTACAGTACCACTTAGTGTCATATGCACAATATCATAAGAAAACACAATACACAGTTATACTAAAAATAAAGGTACTTTATTTTTATGACAATATGCCAAAGTATCTTAGAGTGTACCCTCAGTGAGAGGATAGGAAATATACACAAGATATATATACACAATAGCAAAAATATGCAGTATAGTCTTAGAACACAGTGCAAACAATGTATAGTTACAATAGGATGCAATGGGGAAACATAGGGGCAACACAAACCATATACTCCAAAAGTGGAATGCGAACCACGAATGGACCCCAAACCTATGTGACCTTGTAGAGGGTCGCTGGGACTATTAGAAAATAGTGAGAGTTAGAAAAATAACCCTCCCCAAGACCCTGAAAAGTAAGTGCAAAGTACACTAAAGTTCCCCTAAGGACAAAGAAGTCATGTTAGAGGAATAATGCAGGAAAGACACAACCCAGCAATGCAACAACTGTGGATTTCCAATCTAGGGTACCTGTGAAACAAGGGGACCAAGTCCAAAAGTCACAAGCAAGTCGGAGATGGGCAGATGCCCAGGAAATGCCAGCTGCTGGTGCAAAGAAGCTTCGACTGGACAGAAGAAGCTGAGGTTTCTGCAGGAACGAAAAGGGATAGAGACTTCCCCTTTGGTGGACGGATCCCTCTCGCCTTGGAGAGTCGTGCAGAAGTGTTATCCCGCCGAAAGGACGCCAACAAGCCTTGCTAGTCGCAAATCGTGCATTTGGCGTTTTTGGACGCTGCTGGGGCCCAGGAGGGACCAGGAGGTCGCAAATTGGACCTGAAGAGAGAAGGGACGTCGAGCAAGACAAAGAGCCCTCACTGAAGCAGGTAGCACCCGGAGAAGTGCCAGAAACAGGCACTACGAGGATGCGTGAAACGGTGCTTGCCGAAGTTGCACAAAGGAGTCCCACGACGCCGGAGACCAACTTAGAAAGTCGTGCAATGCAGGTTAGAGTGCCGTGGACCCAGGCTTGGCTGTGCACAAAGGATTTCCGCCGGAAGTGCACAGGGGCCGGAGTAGCTGCAAAGTCGCTGTTCCCAGCAATGCAGCCCAGCGAGGTGAGGCAAGGACTTACCTTCACCAAACTTGGACTGAAGAGTCACTGGACTGTGGGGGTCACTTGGACAGAGTCGCTGGATTCGAGGGACCTCGCTCGTCGTGCGGAGAGGAGACCCAAGGGACCGGTAATGCAGCTTTTTGGTGCCTGCGGTTGCAGGGGGAAGATTCCGTCGACCCACGGGAGATTTCTTCTGAGCTTTCTGGTGCAGAGAGGAGGCAGGCTACCCCCACAGCATGCACAAGCAGGAAAACAGTCGAGAAGGCGGCAGGATCAGCGTTACAGAGTTGCAGTAGTCGTCTTTGCTACTATGTTGCAGGTTTGCAGGCTTCCAGCGCGGTCAGCAGTCGATTCCTTATCAGAAGGTGAAGAGAGAGATGCAGAGGAACTCGGCTGAGCTCATGCATTCGTTATCTGAAGTTTCCCCAGAGACAGAGACCCTAAATAGCCAGAAAAGAGGGTTTGGCTACCTAGGAGAGAGGATAGGCTACTAACACCTGAAGGAGCCTATCAGCAGGAGTCTCTGACGTCACCTGGTGGCACTGGCCACTCAGAGCAGTCCAGTGTGCCAGCAGCACCTCTGTTTCCAAGATGGCAGAGGTCTGGAGCACACTGGAGGAGCTCTGGACACCTCCCAGGGGAGGTGCAGGTCAGGGGAGTGGTCACTCCCCTTTCCTTTGTCCAGTTTTGCGCCAGAGCAGAGGCTAAGGGGTCCCTGAACCGGTGTAGACTGGCTTATGCAGAATTGGGCACCTCTGTGCCCAAGAAAGCATTTCCAGAGGCTGGGGGAGGCTACTCCTCCCCTGCCTTCACACCATTTTCCAAAGGGAGAGGGTGTCACACCCTCTCTCAGAGGAAGTTCTTTGTTCTGTCATCCTGGGCCAGGCCTGGCTGGACCCCAGGAGGGCAGATGCCTGTCTGAGGGGTTGGCAGCAGCAGCAGCTGCAGTGAAACCCCAGGAAGGGCAGTTTGGCAGTACCAGGGTCTGTGCTACAGACCACTGGGATCATGGGATTGTGCCAACTATGCCAGGATGGCATAGAGGGGGCAATTCCATGATCATAGACATGTTACATGGCCATATTCGGAGTTACCATTGTGAAGCTACATATAGGTAGTGACCTATATGTAGTGCACGCGTGTAATGGTGTCCCCGCACTCACAAAGTTCAGGGAATTGGCTCTGAACAATGTGGGGGCACCTTGGCTAGTGCCAGGGTGCCCTCACACTAAGTAACTTTGCACCTAACCTTTACCAGGTAAAGGTTAGACATATAGGTGACTTATAAGTTACTTAAGTGCAGTGTAAAATGGCTGTGAAATAACGTGGACGTTATTTCACTCAGGCTGCAGTGGCAGGCCTGTGTAAGAATTGTCAGAGCTCCCTATGGGTGGCAAAAGAAATGCTGCAGCCCATAGGGATCTCCTGGAACCCCAATACCCTGGGTACCTTAGTACCATATACTAGGGAATTATAAGGGTGTTCCAGTAAGCCAATGTAAATTGGTAAAATTGGTCACTAGCCTGTTAGTGACAATTTGAAAGTAATGAGAGAGCATAACCACTGAGGTTCTGGTTAGCAGAGCCTCAGTGAGACAGTTAGGCACCACACAGGGAACATATACATGCACACCTATGAGCACTGGGGCCCTGTGTGACAGGGTCCCAGTGACACATACATATAGGCCACAAACCTATGAGCACTGGGGTCCTGACCAGCAGGATCCCAGTGACACATAACAACCATACTGAAAACATAGTGTTTTCACTATGAGCACTGGGGCCTGGCTATCAGGATCCCAGTGAGACAGTGAAAACAGCGACAAACACCCTGACATACACTCACAAACAGGCCAAAAGTGGGGGTAACAAGGCTAGAAAGAGGCTACCTTCTCACAACTGCCTGCTCTGGAAACATTAAACAAAGACGTTTCATTTTTTCGAGTGTATTACAACTCGTTTTCCTTTAAGGAAAACGGGCTGCAATATAAAAAAAACTGCTTTATTAAAAAAGCAGTCACAGACATGGTGGTCTGCTGTCTCCAGCAGGCCACCATCCCTGTGAGTGCTGCGAATCGCAAGGGGGTCGCAAATTACGACCCACCTCATTAATATTAATGAGGTGGGTCTTTGCGACCCCCTTGCGATTCGCAGATGGTGTCAGGGACACCATCCTGCATCCGATTTTGCGACTTGCAAATTGCGAGTCAGTCAGACTCGCAATTTGCAAGTCGCAAAATTGGATTTTCCTAGATCTGGCCCTTACTTCTTAATACTTTGCTTGAGGGCATTTTGACTCGCTTGTGAAGCCCAAAGCTCTCTAGCAGTCAGGAGACTACAACAGTCTTTGAGGTGCAAGTAGTGGGATTGTCTGGCATCACATGATTGAATTTTGTCCCACAGTAGAACCTCCAAGCTTTCTCTCCTTACAAGGCGGAGTTTGTGCAAAGATTTAAAAATGCTCCTGCCTCTGTGTTCTGCTCTACTTCAGACTGAGAGGAAACCAACGTGAAAGGAATGCAAAGAATGCAGCACTCTTAGTCTGAGTAATTAATTTATTAAGGCATTTCCCAAGTTTCATACACGGGAAGAATAACATGAACGTTCATTTCAAATACAGCAACACACTTGTAATTCTAAAAATAATCACAGCAGTTGAATAATAATGATCAAAGTACAAAGACAATACAATATTTCAAAAATGAATATGATATACGTATGCAGTGAGTACATATTCAGGCATGCACATGGGACAGCTAAAAATAAGAATTAAAAATGCATCACCATGGGGCTTGACAACGACACCACCCCTTTGTCTGGCAACTTCAGGTCGTGGTATCCTGACAACCGAAACCAGAGGGAGACTACCCCCGATGGGATTATCTTCTGAGCAAGGCGTCCCTTCTAAGACGAGTTCCTTCTTGTCCTACTTGTCGATCTTCCACCCTTATATACTTTAAACAAACTTGAGAGTAGAGTTCGAGAAACCCCACTCCCATCGAGTCAATTGTTGTCCAAATGCTGGCTGTACCAGGTCAGTGTGGAAAGAACACGCTAGAGACTGGCCAGATCCCAAGGTGTACTTCAAGGATCAAGCTGTAAACATCCTCAGTCTGGTGCATCAAAAAGGGCAAACACACTTGAACTGCCAGGCCTAATCCTCTCTGAACCACAGCACTAGCAATCCCTGCATACTTTCAGCCTATATGGGCCTTGTCAATAGGGACCAGCATACTGCATTGCTTTCTATTGCACCCCATGGAATGTATACACTGCATAACTTTGTCCTATTCTATTTTGGATGTTGACAGGCTGCACAAAGGAAGTCTTCTCACTGCATTATTTTTTACTACACTGCAGGGGTAGAGCATGCACACTGCACTACTTTTTACTCGCACAGTGAGAAATCTGCTCATTCTGCTCTGCTTCTGACTACACTATAATGGGTGTTTACGGAAGTGAAATTACGCTGTCACTTATTTGTGTTATTGAATGCTGTGTGTTTCTGTGGTACTATTATAGTAGCTGCGGCATGTTTAACAAACACTGTACTCTTTATCCGAACAAAGTGTGTCTTACTGCAAAGATAGTGCACGGTTATCGAGTACCTGTTTATGTAGCAACGGGCAGCATGACGTGTCTACCAGAGATGTCTTAATTAAGGCCACAAACAGTACATAGCTAAGTAGGTGTGATGGTAAACAGCCTGGTGAGTAAGGCATTGAATAAAGAACCTGTTGTGATGAACAGAGGGTGAATTAACAAAGTCTCTTATGGCCACACCCACAGGAGTCTGGAGCAAGAATCAACTGATTTATAGTTATTGTGATTGGCTGCCGACCTGGTTGAGGAACCAACACTGAAGCATTTCCTAATATTGTGAGGGAAATAGGTGCAGGTCTTACAGCAGTAGCGTTCTTCACTTCTTGACAAGTGTTTCATTGTTGCTCATATATTCTTTGTCATTCATAAGTAAACATGGCCACCAGTATTGTTGCTGTGGCATGTGCAGAACCTAACCCTTCATCAGCTGCTCTAAATAAATCAAACTATCCTTTTCATGGGGCATATGCATATCCCCCACACATGGTCTAGATACTGTGGGCACATTATCCTTGATGCCAGTCTATGCACACCTAGAAGGGAAACCATCTGGGGGGTTTTCTCCTTTCAGTGTTGCCTCTATTGCCATTGTGTTGGCTTCATCAATCTGTGTCTGCGATTGAGCGGCAACCTTAAATGTTCACACCACGGTCTTCATAGTTAAGTCAGTGGCACTGATCTCTATAGTGTGAATTCCTTCCCTTTTATAGGCCACGGTGAGCTGTGCATGGAACAAAAGACGCTTGTCCTGGACGGCACCCACCTTTCCCCAGGACTGTTTATCTTTTATCAATTTTCCTTTTGAGCCCCTGAATCCGTTAAGGGGCCAGTGCAGCAAATCCACATTGTAACCTTGTACCCAGAATGATGTCTCCAACACAATCAGTGTGGGAACTGCCAGATCAGCTTTCTGAAAGGCAAGTAAGAGGACATTATTCTCAGCTATTTGTAGAACCCTCAAATATTTAGCCCCATATCAAAGGGAAAATGACGGAGCGCAATGTTGTGCCAAATTTGGCAGCGTCACGCTCTGTCATTTTCACAACGCAGGGATGCACCGTATTTAATTGAATGCGGCGCACACCTGTGTTGCCCCCTGCGCCGGGGCTAAATGTGCAGCCGAGCGCCAACGCAGCCACCCTTACGCCATGGTGCAAGGATGGCTGCGTTGAGGGGGAGATTGTTTTTGTGCAGGAAGGAACACCTCCCTATACAAAAATAATCTTTAAGGTAATATGCTTTTTCTATGCATGCTGCAGAATGCAGCACACATAGAGCAAAAAACAAGGAGAAATAAAAGTATTTCTTCTCATTGCACCCTGCTAACGCCACCCCGGGGGTGGTGTTAGATTTTGCCGCTACCACAGGTTTACGAAAACTCGTAAATCTGGGGCAGCGTCAAAATGCAACAGGCGTTGCTGTGGCACGCGCACAGCAACACCCATTGCACGCCCCTTCCATGCAAAGTGCTGTGTAAGAAGGGGCCGTATTTACAAGGTGGCGTTAAGTCACAAAAGTGGTTTGATGCCAGCTTGTAAATACGGTGCTGGGCATAGCGCAACCGGAGCATCACATAAAGTGACACTCCAGTGGCACTAGGGGCCCCTAAGTGTCAGTATGTAGCACTTTGAAATCCCCATCCTCAGATACTCCCTGCACTACAGTGCAAGCCACAGAATAGTTTTGCTCAATGCCAGTTACAGGCTCTCTGCGCTTCTGGTGCTGGGATGAATGCTTCTCCAAAGGGATGAAAGCTGTCTCAGGATTGGGTGCCACTTCCACTCTGAGGCAGTCATGAATCTCAGAGTGAACACAGAGCCGTCATTATCCATGAAAGAACAGGTTCTATCTGCCATCGGACATGAATTAATATGAGGCACCTGCTGAGGAAAGCATGTTCTTTCCTTCCTCTCTCAGCCACAAAAACTTTAGTGCAGGCGTTAATAACCAGCAGACTAGATTATGGAAATGCATTACTTGCTTCTGCAAATGAAACCCTGCCCAGGATACAATACGTAGCACGGCTCATCTGCAATCTCCCTTCTGGCCCTGCTTCCACACCTCTTCTGAGAACCTTGCACTGCTTGACAGTTAGGCAAAGAATCATTTCTAACATTTGTTGTCTTACACACAGTTCCTTAATGGGCAAAGGTCCAAGATATTTACATCCGAAGATCAGACATTATTGCCTGGCCAGGACCTCAAGATCTATGGGCAAAGCTTTACTCACAGCCCCTCAAATGTGACTGTCACGATGCAGAGGCAGATCTTTATCCTACTTGGCCCCTTCTTACTGGAATAACTTACCATATTACATCCATACGTGCACTGACCATATCAAATTTAGAAAAATGCTTAAGGCAGTTTTGCTTTAACTTAGTTAAAACTTGGGGGGGCGTGGCCGCGCGATCGAAGATGGCGCACGCATAAGTTACGAGCTCCGGAGGGGCCTACAAATAATCCTGTTAAATCCACATCCCAGCCCTCGGGGCAAACCGCAATCGCAGTGTGGGAGAGCTGCGGAGGACACTGCAAAACAGTGGAGCCCGAACGGAGCAAGGCTGAGAGGCTCCGATGCAGATTGGGGAACCGCAGAGCTTTCTACTTGGTGGGCCCAGCGTAGCCAGGGACCCGAATATGAACACGCGGCCAGCACGGAGACGACCGGCTACGCGCGAGGAACAGGAGGGAGCGGAGCGGAGCGACTTAGCGAGTGACAGCGCTGGGGCCAGGGGGTACTCGCTGGACCGAGGGAATGCCGAGAGCGTGCTGCAGAGACCCGAGGAGCGTGCCCTGAAGAAACACAGTAGCAGGGAGTTGAGCGGAGCCAGTGGGCCCTGTTCGCCGCACCTACACCCGGAGTCGGGGCAGTGGGAACCCCGGATCTGACCCTCTGGACACATAAGAAATACACGGGGCTGCACTGAGGAACAGAAGGGAGAAGGCGGAGGCCCGAAATCGGCGCCCAAGAGGAGGGTGAGTGTTGCAATTGATTCCCTGGCGGAGCCCTGCTGAAACACACCTGTGCTCCCAAAGATCAGCACCTTGAAGTGCACCAATAAATAAAAATATAATAAACAGAGAGAGAGTAACCCCGGCGGGCGGTAACGGAACCTGAACCATAGAGAACTCCGGCCTCTGACGGTGACGAGTGAAGAGACACTGACCATCTGAGTGACCCTGCAGACCGCGGGGTGCGGGAGGCGGAGAACGAAGTGAGAGGTCAAAAGGAAACCTGCGAGATCCCAGAACTCGGTCGAGCCTGAGTGGGTGGCCCTACCCCGGTGCCAGATGTCCCCTAAGAATCGCCACAAAGGCAAAATAATCGGAAATATGACACCCATTGAACGTAAAGAGGGAGAGCCGCTGGACCCTCCCCAGCTTAAAATGCAGGACACCTTAGATAAGATATTCGGTGCAATTAAGGACACTAAAACTACTCTACAACGTGACATTAACCAGGTCGCAGTTGAAGTTGGCCTGCTGAGGGCGGACCACCACAAGTTAGTGGATAGAGTAAAAGACGCGGAGAATGTCCTGGCTGAAATTGCCCTGCAACAAAAAGACCTAAAAGCCGAGGTGACGTGCCTTGTGGATAGGGTTGCGCGCCTAGAACAAAGAGCAGAGGACGCAGAAGGCAGAAGCCGCAGAAACAGTGTGCGTGTGGTAAGGCTGCCGGAAGGGGCCGAAGGAGCGAACATGCTGAAGTTTCTAGAGGAATGGCTGCAGACGATCGTGGCCCCTGAGTGCCTGACCCCATTCTACACCCTGGAGCGGGCGCACCGGGTGCCTTCGAGGCACTTGGCGCCGGGCCGTCCTCCGCGTGTGATGATCGCCAGACTCCTCCACTATAGAGACAGAGATATTCTTCTACAAAGAGCCAGAGAAGCGGGCCCTTTTAAAGTTGCGAACGGGGAGGTGACACTTTTCCCCGACTTCACACTGGATGTCCAAACCAAGCGAGCATCATACCTGGCAGTCAAAAGGGCCTTGAGAGAGGAAGGAATCCAATACTCGCTCCTTTTCCCGGCAAAACTAAAGGTGACTATGGATGGTAAGACCAACTTTTTCCAGACTCCCGAGGAGGCGTGGGACTGGCTGGAGGCCCGAGGGACCCAAGTGGTGCGACACGCAAATGGGGGAGTACGCCGGGGCTCGGGAAGACGCAAAACAGGATCCGACCCCGCTTGGCACCAACCCAGTCGCAAAAGGAAATGGGGAAAAAAGCGGCATCCGAGGCTGCTGCCTCCATGAGTAGAGAGGAATCGCCCCCCAGGGACTCAGACGGAGAATCGGACGGCACAGTGATGTCCTCGGTGGACGGATCGGGCTGCTCGGTGCAGGTACCAAAGGTGAACCCCCAGACGGCGGATGAGCTCGGGTAATCGAAAAAGCAGCGCAGCCCTGAGATGGAGGTGGACAGTGTTCTGATGGCCCCTCCGGGCGCGGTCCCCCCCACCAGAATCTCGTTCATTCCGACAGTATGGCGAGAACTAGAATTGACAGTTTGTCTGAGTTGCACAGTTGCACAATATTTTGGGCAGCCTTCTGTTTAGGGGGCGCCCTGGGGAAGGGGAGTTGGGGTTCAAGATTGTTAGTTCTGATTGCGCTCTGCAGTAGGTGGGTTGTTAGGATTAGACATACAGTCAGACACAGAAGGTTTCAGGCCAATGGGACGGGCCAAGAAGGAAATATAATGAATGTCTCTCCAATATGGCAGAGTATAATATGCCAACATGGAATGTGCAGGGGTTGGGAACACCAAACAAACGACACAAAACTCTGTCCTACCTAAAGAGGAGGGGTATCCAAGTGGCGTTACTACAAGAGACCCACTTAGCGAAGGGGGAAGCGGAAAAGATATGGCAAAGATGGAGGGGTCAGGTGTATGCCACGGAATACTCTGCATATGCTAGGGGGGCGCTGATATTGATACGTGCTGGGGTTCCCTTTGCAGTAGAATCCACCAATATTGACCAGGAAGGCAGATACGTGGTGTTAGAGGGAAGGTTGCACGGTGTACCAATTACCTTGAGTTGCATTTATGCTCCTACCCAGGACCAGATCCCCTTTATGACACGGCTATCGGGTCAACTCACGAGCCAGTGGGGAGGAGGCATCTTGATAGGGGGAGACTTTAACAGCGTGTTAGATATAGAACTAGACCGCTCCACCCCACCACTGTCGGGGGCAACGACAAGCAGAGTAGCCCAAAAACTTAGAGAATGGCTAGATGCATGGGAATTATTGGACATATGGCGTGAGCAACATCCTACTGAAAAAGATTATTCATACTACTCAGGACTCCACAGGGTACACACAAGAATTGACAAGGTGGTTTGTACAGCAACACTAATGGAGGGGATGGTCCACTCTGAATACCTGGGACGTACGCTCTCTGACCATAATCCTCTTCTGCTGACCTGGAGAGTGAGGGAGGTTAGGCCCCCCATCCCGATGTGGCGATTGGCCCCTGGAGCCTTGGAGGACCAGGTGTACAGGGATGACCTTCGTCTCTTCCTCGCTGACCATATTAAAATTAACGAGGGATCCACTGACTCCAGATCCGTAGAGTGGGAGACCCTTAAAGTGACAACCAGAGGATACTGTATGGGACAGACGACGGGGGTGAGACGAACGCTGGAACGTGAACTGACCAGACTAGAGAAAGAAATATATGAGGGGGAACGGAGACAGGGAACAGAGGAGCAGGAAGGGGAAAAGTATGCCCAGGCACGGAGAGACCACTCCCAGGTTGAGGAACAACTTAGATGCCATAGTGTGCAAAACTATATGGCCTCATTACACTCCGAGGAGGGGAGGTCAGGCAGAATGCTGGCGTGGCTGGTAAGACCTGGAGGGGAAGGAGAGCCTATAACAAAGGTGATACCCATGGAGGGAGAGGGAAGACACAGTCCAAACACTATAAATGACGCTTTCATGGAATACTATGCTCATTTATATAGGAAACCCGGGGAGCTTGACGAACCGGCTCTTGAGGCGTATCTGCAGCATCTCCTATTGCCAACGCTGACAATTGAGGAACAGGAGGGGCTTGGGGCATTTGTGACAGCAGATGAGATAAAGAATGCCATATCGCAATTAGCGCCCGGGAAGACACCGGGAACAGACGGCTTACCTATGGATTTCTATAAGAAGTACGAAACCTTACTGGCCCCTAGGCTGGCGGTGGTGTACTCTGAGGCATTGAGCCGGGGTGTGTTGCCGGCCACGCTGAGGGAAGCATTGGTGGTCCCACTGCCCAAGTCTAAAGATAGAGAGACATCTGTCGCTAATTTTCGCCCCTTGTCAATGCTGAACAATGATTTTAAAATACTCAGCAAAGTTCTGGCCAATCGGCTGCTCGGCCACATGCCCAAACTGATACACGAGGATCAGAACGGGTTTGTACTGCACCGGAGCACATCCCTTAACCTGAGACGACTATTTGCCATTCTACATATGCCCAGGGAAGCGAAACCTTTGACTGGGGTATTACTCGCTGTGGACTTCGAAAAAGCCTTTGATTCTGTTAGATGGGACTACCTGAGGACAGTGATGAGGAAGATGGGGTTGGGAGAGGGTTGGGTAAAGTGGGTGGACCTGCTATATGCATCCCCCCTGGCTAGAGTGAGGTCAGGCAAGACGGTATCCAACACCTACCCAATCCACAGGGGCACTAGGCAGGGTTGCCCTCTATCGCCGCTATTATTCGCACTGGCTATCGAGCCGCTGGCAGCCCAGCTACGAAGGGATGGCAGGGGCAGAGGGATACAATGGGGACAACCGGAGCACATTGTTTCCCTTTATGCAGATGATATACTCATCTACCTCGGGGACGGAGAGACGGGACTCCCCTGGCTCTGGATGCCCTGGAGCACTTTGGGTTCCTATCGGGATTGCGTCTCAATAGGGGCAAAACATATGTTTTTCCCATACTGGCGGGATGTGACCGGCCCGCATCGTGCCCCGAAGATGTAGGTTGGGCACCGAGGACATTTAAGTACCTGGGAATACAGGTGTTCCACGAGGTGGGGGACCTCCGGGATGGCAATCTTGGGAGGGCGCTCCGCTCCCTGCGGTCCTCAGTAAAGTTCTGGCGCTCTCTAAGGCTATCCATAATGGCCAGAGTTGCACTGTCCAAAATGATAATCCTGCCCCGGTTACTTTACTATTTCGCGAACCTGCCGCTGCAGATCAATTCGGCGTGGTTCCGCGAGCTTAAAACGCTGATCAGGGAGCTTATATGGGACGAAGGCCGTAGACGTACGGCTCTTTCGATTGTCTGCAGGCCGACACACATGGGGGGCCTGGGAGTCCCTGACTTCGAGTTTTATTATTTAGCATCACAACTGCAGTGGATTGCGGCGTGGATGGGAGGAAAGGGACAATTGGATAGATACACTGTTCAAGGAGAAATTGGAATGGAAAGAATCATTGCGCGGATGGTGAACATGAGAGTGACCAAGCGCGCGGACAGTATGATGACGAGTGTAGCGGCAGCATGTTGGAAGAAAAGTGTGAGAAGAGTAGGGGTGGGACAGCCTTATTCCCCTGAGCTCCCACTCTCAGTACTGGGGGAAGGAACAGATGAAGGGAACCTGGTGGGCTTTGGCCTCGGACCCTGGAGGAGAGTGGGAGTAGAGACAGTCGGAGCACTGTTTCAAGAGGGGGTGCTGAGGTCCTTCTCGGACCTAATAGAAATAGGCGTCCCAAGGGGACAGTTCCTCCAGTATAGGAAACTAACACACATCCTCAAAGAGCACTGGGGAACAGTAAATGCAGAGCCCTCAACCCACAGAGTACTGCACTTACTACTAACGTCTGGTGAGGAATCTCACCTAATAGCCAGGATCTACAGGTCCCAAAATGAGGAATCACTGGACGCACTACAGCCCCGAAGAGAACAGTGGGAAAAGACAGTGAGCAGGGAATTAACAGATGTGGAGTGGAGCAGGGCACTAGCCTATCCTCGGACGGTATCCAGAAACACCCGGTTGAGATACATACAGTACAACTACATGCACAGAACATACCTCACCCCACACAGACTGACAAGAATCTATGGGGGAACCCCCAAGACATGCCCTAGATGTGGAAATGTAACTGCAGACTTTGACCATATGGTATGGAATTGCCCAGAGCTCCAGAGGGGCTGGGCTGCGGCGCTGGCGGACCACGAGCGGGTGCTGGGGGTGGAGATTGGGCTATCCCCGGCGGCATGCTTACTGGGTTTGAGAGCG
Organism: Pleurodeles waltl; assembly: GCF_031143425.1. Taxonomy (NCBI): domain Eukaryota; kingdom Metazoa; phylum Chordata; class Amphibia; order Caudata; family Salamandridae; genus Pleurodeles; species Pleurodeles waltl. The sequence goes on along the minus strand of NC_090442.1, from coordinate 16,942,779 downwards.
CATGCGCCTCTAGGGAAAGTGAGGGGACGCTTCCTGGACCTTGCACTTGTCCTCTATAGGAGACGAATCATGATAGGTTGGAAATCTCCCAGCTGCCCATCGGCGAGCGAATGGAGGCGGGATGTGTCAAGATGGGCCCGAGCAGAATTGCAAGTGCTGAAAAGTGAGGAAGCAAGGGGTATGCGTCAAACCCCCATTGCCCTGGCGTGGGAAGAAATACTCCTAAGATGGGACAGTCAGACTAAGGAAGGGGTGGTGGCAGTGGAAGCCCAGAGCGACTAATAGGGTAGTGCACAGACAATGGGGCATGATGGGGGAACCAAGAGAAAAGGGGTGGAAAGAGGGTGACCAGGACCAACCGGAACAGGCAGTTAGGGGGATAGGATGACTGAACCCCAAGAGACAGAACATGGATGCTCCCAGCCCCCAAGCACATCAGTCTCGGTGTGAGGAAACAGAGACAATAAGCATAAGAAGGTAACGGCCTGGTCTCAATTGATTGAAAGAAGGGAGGAAAAAAAAAAAAAAAAAAGAAGAACAAGGAAACAATGAGTAACACCCACCATGGCTGTGAATGTAGTCTGTTTGAAATAGCGCCATCAAGTTAAAATAATAAGACGTTTTAGAGAAGTTTGCGATATGAACAAGTGGGCACTCCAGATTAAATACGACCACAGGCTAGTGATGTACCCCTAAGACACCGAAGCAATCTATGCGCATTGCACTCCCAAGGAACCTATGCAAGTCTAGGATAAGAATAAATGAGGTGGGAGCATTAGAAAATGAAAGAGTATGCTGTATAATTAATGTTCAATTATATGTACTAAATGGAAATCTGTTGATGCCATCAAGAATGTTGCAGATGTAATGCAGTGAAAGTTAATTAATAATAATAAAAATATATTTAAAAAAAAAACTTAGTTAAAACTTTGCCTGTGTCTGTCTGCAGCGCCTAGATACCTCTCCCGGGGTGATTCATGCACTACTTTAAGGTAAATTAACAAATGCAAGTGCTAAACTTAACTAAAGAATCCATTTGAAATATTTAACATCATTTTATAGTTTTACCTATGTTCAGTCCAGTATTGTGAGCATTTCTGCACACGTAAGCGCAGCCAAATTTCTCTATTCTAAAATGATTCTAGGTACGTAACCAGGTTGAACACTGGGGAAAGGGAACTCTTCACAGGTGAGTGACATGGCACCATCACAACCTGATACTGTAAATGATTCTTGATTGTGTTTAAATCACGCTTTGCTCTGTGTCTCTGGCTTTGAATGATATTGAACTTGAACCTGTGGTTCACTCTTCAGAGAAATCACATGTGGTGCGGAGTCTTTATTAACATGTAGTAAGTCAAGTGGTCATGCCACCTAAATACCAAAGGAGAAACAAACCTCCTTCTCCACCCCGAGTCACCTCCTGCATCAAAGCACAGTCTATGTTGATGACTCTTTACTCTGTTGAAGTTTTGCGTCCCTTTTCCGGGTATACTTTGCCCTTCTCTCAATGGTATCTTTCCATGTCCAGGAGTCCTACGCTGTAACCGTTTGGGGCATGTTCGACCTCCATTGTCTCTGTTCAGGATCGATAGAAGTAAGTCCCACATTTTAGTAAATTTGAGTGATTTACTTTTCAAGTCATATGCAGCTTTTCAATTGGCTATCATCTGTCACAGTCTCTGAAGCCAAAGTCCCACAGTGTGGGCCATGGCTCTTCCCCATTGACTGCAAGCTGTTTGCTTGGGAGCCAGTAGTAACTGATAGAATTTCCTCCCCCTAGAGAAATGGAGTAGGCATATGCCCTCTATCAAAATCCCTAGAATGACAGAAGCTGCATTTTTGCCAAAGTCCATGCCCCCAATATCTGCTCTAATTGATAGTATTGATGCTCAAAAATCTTCAAGTTTGATTTTATTTAAAACATATGTCTGTGTCTTTCTTTTAACATTTTGCAGACCACAAACTGCTTTGATAACAAAACTATGTTAAATGAAAGACTCACTCACATGATGATTATTTTGAAATAAAAATGTATTAAATATTTTTTGAATAATTACTATTATTAAACATTGCATTGTGTGGATTACTGAAATATACATTTGAATGAAAACAGTGACGTTTCGAGAAAGATGATTCTTATATATATTATGCTGTACATGCTTTATGATGTATGTTAGAAATGGGGTTTTTGGTTGGCTAAGGTAGAACCCACCCACTCTAGTCAGGGCGGGGGAGTTACACACCCATGATAACCCCTGCCCCCATGGTAGCTTGGCACAGGTATCCAGGCCCATCCCAGAGGCAATGTGTAAAGTGTGTGAGCAACACACATAACACATGTGACACATTATCCCCACCACAAAGGATACACAACACCAAGGTATGTAAAAATAAAACTGTACACAACATTATTAGACCAAACACAACATGTCAGTAATGCCCTGCTACCCAAGCAGCTGTCAGAACGTTACACAGTACTGTTACCCTGCAAAAACCAGCAGTAGTGACATATAACACGCAGGGGACTTATTATTCTGCAACATAAGCAGTAGTCAGGAAAAACATTCCTACAATAATGCACCTCATAGGATCCTCATAAATGCCCACACCAGGAACACCAGGAAATGTATGACAAATCATAGAAACAGAAACACATCACCCGGTAAACACACCCTCATAAAACCAACATGTGTGCCCACACCAGGAACACCAGGAAATGTACGGCAAATCATAGAAACAGAAACACATCACCCGGTAAACACCCTCGTAAAACCAACATGTGTGCCCACACCAGGAACACCAGGAAATGTACGGCAAATCATAGAAACAGAAACACATCACCCGGTAAACACACCCTCGTAAAACCAACATGTGTGCCCCATACCAGGAACATCAGGAAATGTACGGCAAATCATAGAAACAGAAACATATCACCCGTACCAGGAACATCAGGAAATGTATGGCAAATCACAGAAACACATCACCCGGTAAACACACCCTCGTAAAACCAACATGTGTGCCCCACACCAGGAACATCAGGAAATGTACGGCAAATCATAGAAACAGAAACACATCACCCTGGTAAACACACCCTCGTAAAACCAACATGTGTGCCCCATACCAGGAACACCAGGAAATGTACGGCAAATCATAGAAACAGAAACACATCACCCGGTAAACACACCCTCGTAAAACCAACATGTGTGCCCCATACCAGGAACACCAGGAAATGTATGGCAAACCATAGAAACAGAAACATATCACCCGGTAAACACACCCTCGTAAAACCAACATGTGTGCCCCATACCAGGAACACCAGGAAATGTACGGCAAATCACCCGGTAAACACACCCTCATAAAACCAACATGTGTGCCCCATACCAGGAACACCAGGAAATGTATGGCAAACCATAGAAACAGAAACACATCACCCCGGTAAACACACCCTCGTAAAACCAACATGTGTGCCCCATACCAGGAACATCAGGAAATGTACGGCAAATCACCCGGTAAACACACCCTCATAAAACCAACATGTGTGCCCCATACCAGGAACACCAGGAAATGTAGGGCAAATCATAGAAACAGAAACACATCACCCGGTAAACACACCCTCGTAAAACCAACATGTGTGCCCCATACCAGGAACATCAGGAAATGTACGGCAAATCATAGAAACAGAAACACATCACCCGGTAAACACACCCTCGTAAAACCAACATGTGTGCCCCACACCAGGAACACCAGGAAATGTACGGCAAATCATAGAAACAGAAACACATCACCCGGTAAACACACCCTCGTAAAACCAACATGTGTGCCCCAAGAAGAAGATCAGAAAACATATGGCCAGTCATGAAAACCATATCAGCATAAATACCCATGGCAGGATCCTTCTCTAATTCGGTCTAGGATGAAGGGGCCCCCAGTGCCCATCGGTGCCAAAACAGGGACTGCCTGGAGATTGGGGAAGGGGAGTGGTCAGCACGCACCCCCTCCATGCCTATGTAGGGACCCCTCCTGGGGCCCGCGCCCGAACTGAGGTGCCCACTGTCCCTGTGAACCCCTTGGGTGGCTACGGGGCATCACTGGGGAGACAGGGGACCCAAAAGAACAATGTAACTTCAATCGGAGCGTCACGCTTCTCCTGCAGCGACTGGGGGTAAAGGGGACTTACCCGCTCCTCCCCCGCGTCCTGCTCTCACAGCAGCCCTGGGGTCTGGATGGACCTCTAGTGAGATCTCCCTCCCTCCTGGGGCTGCTATCATCCACTCCCTTGCACCTGATCTGGTGTTTGAGTGTGACTCCTGCTCTCAGGCCACGGCGGTGAGACTTGACAACAGTCAGGACCGGATGGTGCCCTGGGGGCGCTCTCCGTAGTGAGCTTCGCACCGGGGGCACCGATAGGATCGCGCTCGCTCCAGGCTTCGTTTCTTCGTGTCCCGAGGGCACCAGCACAGCGAGCTTCCGACACAATTTGAAACAAGGAATGCCCGGGTCGCATTGGTGATCTCCCTCAGACAAGCGCTCTCCAAGGTGCTATGGCAGTAAAACAAAGTGCACACAAGGCGCCCTGGAGTGGAGTGCTCCTAATGCGCTACAAGCAGGCAAATGCAGGGGGCAGGGGCCGTAGCACCCAGCCACTGGGGACACAAAGTGGAGCACAGGGCGGCAGGGCCCAGCAACAGGCCAATACAAGGGGGATGCAGTCAGTGGCAGTTTCTCCTAGTGACCCAGCAGATCACAGGTCAGTACAGCAACAGTAGTCCAAGGCGGTTACTGGTTAGTCCCTCCAGCAGCATTCTGTGTCTAGTTACAAGTATGTTAAAAGTGTCTCCTTACATGGAGAAAATCCCCTGTACTTATACTCAGCTTTGCAAGGCATTCACAAAGAAGGGGAGAAGATGTTCAACCAGTTACAACTGGTTCTAGGAGTGTCCCCGCTCTTCTCCAGCACAGGCTCCAGACATCAGTTGGGGGTAAACAAGCCCTTTGTGTGAGGCCAGGGCACAGCCTTTACAACTGCAGGTGTGCCCCGCCTCCCCTTCGCTCAGCCCAGGATGACCATTCAAAATGCAGATGCACGTCTGTGACACCTCCACCCTCCCTGAGTTTAGTTTAGTTTAGTTTTAAGGATTTATAAAGTGCATTGTTACCCTAAGGTATCCCAGCGCTAACATAACATGACTACTGCCAGAGACAACGAAGATCCAGAAAAATTACCTACAAAAAAGGATAGTTTTGAGTTTCTTCCTAAAAAGCTGCTCTGAGGGTTCAAAACGAAGCTCAGGGGGAAGATCATTCCAAAGGCGGGCGGCCTTGGTAGAGAAGGAATTGGCTCCCCAAGCTCTCTTAAACCGAAAGATATTAACATGTCGGAAGGAGGAAGATCTCAGACTTCGGGAGGGGGCATAGATAAGGATCTGTTTTCTAAAGAACATCGGACCCTTATCATGGAGGGCCCTGTGAACCATACACAGGGCTTTAAAGTGGGTACACTGCTTGATGGGGAGCCAGTGGAGTGTTGAAAGAGCCGGCTTTGCGGACAGATGTCTGGGAAGATCAATAAGGAGCCTGGCTGCTGCATTCTGTACTGTGCAACTTCTTTATCACATAAGCCGGGGAACTGAGAAACAGAGAGTTCCCATAGTCAAGGCGGGAGAGAATCAGAGTTTGAACGAGGATTCTTCTAGCCGTAGAGGGTAGAAGGTTAAAAACCTTCCTAAGGACTCTTAAAATACCAAAACATGTAGAGGAGACTTTTTTAGCTTGGAAATCCATAGTCAAGCAGGAGTCCAACCAAAAGCCAAGGCTTTTTACCTGAGCCTTGGGGGGAGGAAGGTTGTTAAAAGCCTCGGAGTGCGATGAGAGGGGAGAGGCTGGGGAACCATTGCCCAACACAATAACTTCTGATTTCCCATCATTAAATTTAAGCTTAGATTGAATCATCCAGTCTCCAATATCCTTCATACAGCAAGAAAGATTTCCTGTGTATGAATCCCCAGAACTAGATAGTGATACCACAAGCCGAATATCGTCGGCATAGGTGACCAGGGAAAAGTTATAAGGAACAATCACTTTAGCCAGCGGGGATAGATAAACATTGAAAAGAGTCGGACTCAGGGAGGAGCCCTGAGGGACTCCACAAGTCAATGGAAAAATCTCAGAGAAAAAGGCTCGATCCAGAACTTGAAAGGATCTTCCTTTAAGGAAAGCAGAGAGCCAAGACAGTGCTAAACCTCCTATCCCTAATTCAGAGAGCCTGCAGCAGAGAAGATTATGGTCCACCGTATCGAAAGCTGCGCTAAGATCAAGTAAAATAACGGCTACGTAGCCCCTTGATCCAGAAGTTGACGGGCGGACTCCGTCACAGTAAGGAGAGCTGACTCCGTGGTATGGTGAGCTCTAAAGCCCATTTGAGTAGGGTGGAGGAGTTCGTGGCTCTCCAGATAGCTGGTTAATTGATAGTTAACATGCTTCTCCAGGATTTTTGTTGAGATGGGAAGGAGAGCAATAGATCTATAATTCTCCAATAAAGAAGGATCCAGCTTAGGCTTTTTTAGAAGAGGCTTAATAATGGCGTGCTTAAAAGATGAAGGGAGAGAACCTGAAGATAAGGAGTGATTCCGTATTTTTGTGAGAGGAGGAACAACAATATCTGAGACCCGCGAGAGAATGGCAGGGGGAGCGGGATCAAGGGGAGAGCCCGATTTGATTTTAAGGAGGAGGCTGGCTGTTACAGCATTCGTAAGAGGTGCGAAAGCAGTTAATGAGATTCCAGAAAAGGCGGGGTCCATCGCTTGTTGTTCTAATGACTCCAGGGGAAGAGAGGAAGAGAACCCAGAATATATCTTGATGACTTTATCATGGAAGTAAGATGCCAAGTGATTACTATATTCAACGGAGGACTCTGTGGGAGGGGCTAGCATAGGGATTATGGTCAATTCTTTAAAGATCTGAAAAATTTCCTTCTGTGAACAGGAGGAATTTTCTATTTTTGTGCCATAGTAGGTGGACTGGGCGGCTTTAATATTTTGGTGATAGAGTCTGATGGATTGCATACATACTTCTCTATCAGAGGGGCTGTAATTCTTTCTCCAGATTCTTTCTAACTTTTTACATTTCTTTCTTAATTCTAATAAGGAAGGAGAGAACCAGGGTTTAGCCTTATAGGATAGCTTATTGACTCTTGATTTAATAGGCAGAATACCATCCAAAGAGGAGGAAATCCACTCATCAAATGAATCTGCAGAGGCAGAAAAGCTGTTGACCCTAAGAGAGGCTTGGAGAGCAGCACGCCACTCCCTGGAAACCAGCTTTGACCAGATACGCCCGGAGGTTAAAGAGGTGGATTGCAGATCTCGTATGACATTATAGGGGAAAGAAAAAGATATAAGGGAGTGATCTGTCCAAGTTAGAGGCAAAGGAGGAGGGGCGGTGAGATCAGGGAAATTGCTGAATATAAGGTCCAAGTTATGGCCTTTGGTGTGAGTGGATCCGATTACATGTTGAGTTAAGTCAAGTGCAGTGAGAGAAGCTAATAGTGATTTAGCTTGAGGACAGTTTTCATTATCAAGATGGATGTTGAAATCCCCAAGAATAGTAAAATTAGGGGATTTACAAATGAGACTGGCTACGACCTCCGGTAAGGAGTCTAAAAAGCGAGTACCAAATCCCGGAGGCCGATAGAGAAGCAGTCCAGAAAAAGTAAAAGTGGGGGACAGATAAAGAGAGAAAATTAAACTTTCACAGTCTGGAATGTCGACGGAGGATGTGACGCACCTAAAGATGTTTTTATAAATAATGGCTATACCGCCACCTCTTCCAAGGGGTCGATCCACGTGTGTCATAGAGTAAGTAGAGGGTAAAGAGTTGTAGATGTCCACTACAGAGTCATCACCCAACCAAGTTTCAGTAAGAAACAGGGCATCGGGAGAGAGGTCTTCTAGAAGGGTGTAAATGTGTAGGGAGTGAGCTGGCAGAGAGCGACAGTTAAGCAACAACATTTTGCTCATTTGGGGCGCAGGGGGGACAGAGGGTAAAGCAACCATGTGAGGCCCAGGACAGCCAGAGCAAAGAGGACAGGCGTGGGGCCCAGAGGATCCTAAAAGGGATGGACAAAACCCTGCACTTCTCAGTGCCTGGAGCTGCGAGGAGGAATAAACTAACCTATTTATGATGGAAGGAGCAGCATCTCTGGGCTCTGGGCACTTCAGGGCGCGGACGGCGCAGGCGGGCTTGCCTTTGGTGTGCCAGCGGCGGGCCAGCGGCGCGGCCGTTGCGCGGCCGGCGTCCGTCCGGCATTAAATGCACCAGGGAAGCCAATCGAGGCTCAGAGGACAGAGCAGAGTACTGGCTGTCTGAAAGGTATGCACAAAGCCTAGCTGTCACTCTGCCCCAGATGTGGATTGGAGTCAAGATGTGAAACACCAGAGTCATAAGCACAGAGAAATGCTTACTTTCTAAAAGTGTAATTTTTATAATGGTAATAAAAACTCCTCCTTCGCGATTAGGCAGCATTTCTCACTACCATTACAACCATACCAAACATGCCTACGCTACCCCTCATAGATCAGACAATACCCCCTATATATAAGGTAGGGCATTTCCAATGCAGTCCTATGAGAAGGCAGCACTCACAGAAGTGAGAAACTAAATAGGTTGTGTGTCAGGATACACAACCAGGCACTGTCCTGCCTTCTACATACATAGCCGCCTGCCCATAGTGCTAGCTATGGCCTACCTTAGTGGTGACTTACATGTAGTAAAAGGGGAGTTCCAGGCATGGCAACTAAATTTAGATGCCAGGTCCCTGTGGCAGTAAACTTAACATGCAGACCCTGCGCTAGCAGGACTCAGGCAAGTTTGAATGGCTACTTCTGTGGGTGGAGCAAGCAGTGCAAGCAGTGCTGTAGGCCCACTAGTACCATTTAAGTTACGATTGGCTTATACCTGATTAGCACATTTAATTTACCTGTAAGTTCCTTGTATAGTGGTATCCCTATACCTATGCCACTCTTGTTTGCCTATGCCACTCTTGTGTGTTGTCTTGTGTGCATGCTTGTCTGCCTGTGTACTTGAGATGGGTTGGGGTTGAGGAGAATGGGACTGGGAAGTGGAAGTTGGAGGGTGGAAACAAGGACAATGGTATAGGGATACCACTATACAAGGAACTTACAGGTAAATTAAATGTGCTAATCAGGTATAAGCCAATCATACTAAGTATACAAGGGAGAGCACATGCACTTTAGCACTGATCTGCAGGAATAAAGTGACTGGAGTCCTAGAGCCAACAACAAGAGATCAGAAAAAATAGGAGGAAGGAGGCAAAAGGTTTGGGGCTGACGCTGTAAAAGGGGCCAGGTCCAACATGATCCCCTACCAGCCTAAAGCCAGGGGGGACCAATCAATACCTTGGTGGACTTCCTTGCTTGAGGCGATAGAACATGGACCCTGGCCCACAACTGCAGGGGCACGTTACAGTTCTACGCCAGGCTGAACCCAGTTGGATCCCTCTGTCTATGCTTCCCAGACAATCTAAGGTAACCCATGGAGGCGTCCTAGTTGTCTGTGGCCAGAGCCAGGTCCCAGGCCATCCGGGGCCTCTGGTCTCTGAAACCGCTCTGAGTGGGTTTGGGAGCCCCAGGTGAATAGCATCCTGTCTCCACTCTACTATGTATATTGAAGTCAGTAGGCACACGTGTTATATTTTGGGGTTGTGACTCTAACCAAATCATTAGTCTTCCTCACTGTGGCCAGGACCTGCAAAACCAACTGCACCCTGTGCGTGCCAGAAGGCCGAGTGTGGCATGGAGTTGGCTGCTCACACGGGGTTGGATGCAGGGCCTGTCTACAGATGAGGCCTGTGGCCAACCTCATGACTATGTGTGGTGTGATGTTGCTTGTGTGCGAGGGCCTGGCTGCAAAACCTTTAAAGTAAGGACCGTGATGACCGTGCGTGGCTGGGGTTGGCTGCCCTCTGGGAGTTGGAGGCAGGGCCTGGCAGCAGACCAGCCCTGCGGCTAAGCCCATGCCATGCCATGCATAGTAATGAGTTGTAATTACATTAAAAGTTACTTTAGAAATTCTCTGAAAAAAAACAAAGGTTAACATGACATAGTTAGGTAGAAATTTCAGTGACAACTTAACATTTTAAACTAAAAAAAAACACTGAAATTTACAAGTTAAACTTATCTTTAGTAACTATAACTTGTGCCCTATAGTAACTATAACTCATACCCTTACCAAGTTCCGCCCACCATATTAAGACCCTGCAAACCGCCTCCTTTTCCGGAGCAGTACCAATGCCAACAAAAGCCTGGCAGAAACAGAGCACAAAAGTTAAAGGACTCACCATTGGAGACACAGGGAAGAACCACACCGCCATGGAACCCGAACAGCAAGTTTTCCCGATTATCTTTTAAGTTAATCCCCCCCTAGAACACCAACACCGACAAAGAAGATGACGGTGAGTACAGCCACCTAGCACACAAGGGAGGGTGGGAGGAAAAAGAGAGTGGCACACAGACGCACAACACACACTATTCACACACACACAACCAGCTGCTCTACAAAAACAAATTGACCCCAAAAATCGACAGAATAATGCAAGGACAACAGGAATTGACTAAAGTGATTGTAATCAGTTCAACATCAAAATGAATAATCTGATTTGGCCATGAAACAGATATGTACACTTGCATAAAAAGGGACACTGCCCAGTCCAAAGTTCAAAGGGCCCACATGGACACAGGGCACAGTCCAAGGCCCAACCTAAATCCTGGAGCACATCCAGATGGAACACTGGAGGGGCATCAGTTTGCAAATAGACAGGCACCTCAGGGGGGAAAAGGGGCACCTCAGCCGGATGCAGGAACAAGCCCACTGGTTCTGGAGGGGGCAACATGCCCATTGCTTTGTCCTGGGGACTGCAAGGCCACAGTCTCTCAAGTGGGTGTCTTGCCCACTGGTTCTGGAGGGGGCAGCCCGCACAGTAGCCCCTGGAGGGTGGACTAAATGGCATCCGCCGGTGGTGATAGATGCATGCTGGTGGTGGTTGGGAGAGGCTCCTGGGCAGCCCCTGCACTGACTGATGGCAGCATGCTGGTGGTGGTTGGGGGAGGCTCCTGGCCAGCCCCTGCACTCTGTGATGGCTGCACGCTGGTAGTGGTTGTGGGAGGCTCCTGGGCAGCCCCTGCAATCTGTGATGGCAGGACATCCACAGCTTGTGGTGGGGGCCCTGTTACAGCTGGTAATGGTGGCTGTGTTTGCCTGACAGCTTCCACTGTCGTAGAGTGCCTCTTGTCCTCCTGGTCATGGGCTTGGAATCCCTTTCCCTTCCTGGCAGGGGTGGATGGGCTCTTCCCCTCTCTGCCTAGTGGTGCAGGCTCCTTCCCCTTCCTCACAGCTCATGCAGGCTCCTTCCCCTTCTTCACAGCTGGTGGAGGCTGCTTCCCCTTCCTCACAGCTGGTGCCGGACTCTTCCCTTGCATCCCAGGTGGTGCAGGCTCCTTCCCCTTCAGTGTTGATGGTCTGGTATCCCTACCACCACAAATAGGTCCCCGTGGCCTGTTTGGCTGAGGTGCTGGGCTGTGTCCTTGCTACCCTGCCCATAAGTGCAGAATGTGGGGGAAGTGGTAGGGAAGAGGTCAATCTGGGAAAGGAAAAGCTTTTTAGGGAAGTTGGGGCGGGAGGAGTTATGGGAGTGGAGGATGAGGGAGTGGATGTCTGAGGTTTATGTCTGCTGGATTTGGGTGCAGGTGCATGGGCTGTATGCTGTTGTGAGGTGGATGGCTGTTGGGTGTCTGAGTGCTTGCGTTTGTGTCCTGTAAGAGGGGGGTGGACAGACACGGTGGGAGAGTACACCGGGGACCCATGCATGGATGTTGTAGAGGTATCTGCCAGTGAGGTGTGTGCTCTGCTTGGTGTGGTGATGATGTTGGTAGTGGATATTGATGTAGTGCATGTAGGTGTGAGTGTGGACGTAACTGGGTGGAAGGTGGAGGAGGGGGAGACAGTGGAGACTGGATGTTGTCATGTCTGCAACTGAATGGTGTTTGTGTGAGTGCCTGTGGGATGAAGTGTGGTGCTTGTGTTTGCCTTTGTCTTGTGTGCATGCTCGTCTGCCTGTGTACTTGAGATGGGTTGGGGTTGAGGAGAATGGGACTGGGAAGTGGAAGTTGGAGGGTGGAAACAAGGACAATGGCTGCCATCAGAAAGGAGGCCATAGCCTGAATCAATCTCTTTTGGGCTGCCAAACCACTGTGAATGCCCTCCAGGAATGCATTGCATTGCTGCATCAGGGATGCCAGCCCCTGGATGGCATTCACAATGGTTGACTGCCCTACAGAGATGGATCTCAGGAGGTCAATAGCCTCCTCACTCAGGGCAGCAGGGCTCACTGGGGCAGGGCCTGAGGTGTCTGGGGTGAAGGAGATGCCCACCCTCCTGGGTGAGCGGGCACTGGCAACTCGCTGAGGGGCTACTGGGAGGGCGGTGCTGGTAAGGGGGGTGGCCGCTGTACCTGCAGCTGGGGTGATCACAGAGGTGTCTGCAACCACCAGGGAGCTCCCATCGGAGGAGGTATCAGAATCTGTGTATCTGTGTTGTCCCCTCCAGTCTCCGCCGTGGTGCTCCCTTCACCCTCCATCCCACTGGTTCCCTCAGCATCGGTGGACTCTGCCTTGAGAGTCCTGTGGCATGCAGTTCCATCCATCGCCGGTGCCTCTGCTCCTTCACCAGATGATGCTAAGCACATGAGGACAGGATGACAAAACAAGAAAGGGGGGAGAGAGACAAAGGATACACTGGGCCAATGACTGCACCAACAACAGGGAAGAGGCAGGTAGAAAAAACCTGCACTTCCTAGAGGGATATTTTGGACATACATGCACAAGTTGACAGCATGACACTAAAATCATTGTACAATCTCAAACTAGAAGAATGCTAACCTTAAATCAGCACTGGCCAATCTGAATGCACCTGCTGTTTTGTTGGACTCTTGATTTAGTTATTTGGCATTTGAAAATTCCATTATTTCTGTATGGAGACATTATTACAGATTCTGGAGCATCACTGAACAGCAATTAGGAATATTCAGATTTAACTAAGAATTGGAATTAGCTTATGGGAGCCTCTGTATTTTTCTTCACCTGGACTCTGTATATTGACTTTTTTGTGACTGCAACATCCTTAATGCAGTCTGTAGGATTTGCTTTCTTTCCCTGGCTAAATTATTTTAATTGCTACTATTAACCAGTGGAAACTAGACTGTTAACTCACAAGACTATTAGTCCTACAAGGAAACAGGGACATTTCTGTGCAGTCACAACATTACCTCCCGGAAAGCATTCTACCTTGGTATCACTATATATTAACTTTCATAAATTTGCAGCAATTAGTACCCCTATTGCTTCTTTCTCTCCTTTCAGCCACTCGCTCAGCCAGGATACGTGGTGGCCCTAAATTGCCCCAATATCTCTTTTCACTGCGCTGTTAAAGGCGACTGTATCAGTGGGCATAATATACACTGCCTAGATAACAAAGTGATTGAGTGATGGTTGTATGAAGAATTAGTGATCAAGATATTACAAAACATCCGGAGATTCATGGCCCTGAATCACAGGATAAATATGAAGAAAAGATTGGATTTTATCCTGCGTTATTCACATGAATGAATACACAAGATCTTCTGTACTCATTTTAATCTCTTGTTCGACGTCTTGCTAACATTTGCATCTGTTATTCAGAATTAACTTTTTCAGTGAATTTTTAAAAGGGAATGATGTTACAATCTCATTGAAAAGAAAATGGTGCTGATGAAACACCCAGTGCCTGATTATGCATCCTTAATTGTATGAAATATTTGCAGCACCAGCCTTCGTTATCCTATGATATACGTCATCACTGATATCCTTATCCCCACCGCTGACATCTTTATCCCCACCGCTGACATCTTTATCCCCACCGCTGACATCCTTATCCCCACCGCTGATATCTTTATCCCCACCGCTGACATCCCTATCCCCACCGCTCACATCTTTATCCCCACCGCTGACATCTCTTGCCCCACCGCTGACATCTTTAGCCCCACCGCTCACATCTTTATCCCCACCGCTCACATCTTTATCCCCACCGCTCACATCTTTATCCCCACCGCTGACATATTTATCCCCACCGCTGACATATTTATCCCCACCGCTCACATCTTTATCCCCACCGCTGACATCTTTATCCCCACCGCTGATATCTTTATCCCCACCCCTCACATCTTTATCCCCAGGGACAGCGCATGTCTTAAATGATTACAAGAACCCCAACATAAATACGCGGTAATAGAATTAATGTCCTATACTTGCCAATTCTGAAGCTACGCTGGGCATCACAACTGCCTCACCATTTGTGCATTCTCACAAGCTCCACAAGGTCCCATTTCAGACTAAAAATGGTCTTCATCCCGTGTGTATTTTATGGTGGCTTGTAAGATCTGACCATTGAGTTAAGTGTTTCTCTTACTCGCTGGAATGAAACGGCTTCTCTCCTGCGAGTGTCATTTTCTGCTCGACAAGACCCAACTTTCGAGCAAAGGTTTTCCCACAATCGCTGCAGTGGATGGCCTCGCTCCTGCGTGTATTCTTCGATGCTCAGTAAGATCCATCTCTCAGTAAAGGTCTTTTCACATTCAGTACAGGGGAAGGGCTTCACCCCGTTTGCACTTTTAGATGAACTCCAAGAGTTGACTTTCGAGTAGAGCTTTTCTCACACTGTGAGCACTGCTGATGCTTCACTCCTAAGTGTATTCGTTCACGACAAACAAAAGTTCACCTAAGATTAAAGCTTTTTTCACAAGCATTGCGGTGATATTCCCTTAGTCCTGTGTGGATTATTTGATGCTGTAGGAGAGTAGGCTTTTGTGTGAGATGTTCATCGCACCTGGTGCAGTGAAAGGGCTTTAAACCTGTGTGTATTCGTTGGTGCTCAAATAGACTTGCCTTACTACTAAATCCTTCCTCACACGGTGCATGAAAAGGGTTTCATTTCTGTGTGTAGTTTGTGGTGCTGGTAACGATTTGACTTTTGAGCATAAGCTATGTCACACTCACTGCATTAAAAAGGTCTCACACCTCTGTGTTTCGGTGATGAAAAAGATTTGAATGATGAGTAAAACTTTTCCCACGCTCATTCCAGTGAAAAGGCCTCATACCTTTGTGGATTCTCTGATGCGCCACAAGACATGTTTTTCTGAAAAAAAACTCTTCTCACATTCAATACAGGGGAACAATTTTTGCTTCCTGTGGATTTTTTTTAGTATGGATTCCTTAGTAAATTTCACTTTGCATTCAGAGCAAGTAAAGGATTTTTCCTGTCACCAAGTGCGATACTGCAGAATAAAATTAAAAAGACAAGTTTAAAAATGGGATATTGTTTAATAGAATACAAACACAGAGCTGGGGCGCTTCATGTCAAAGTTTCGCAGATGTTGAGGCTCTACAAAAATGAAAGTTGCAAACTTTTAATTGGTAGACACAAGTTGGACAGTCCTCTAATGTAAACTATTATCACTTAGCCCTGCTAAAGGATCACTTAGCCCTGCTAAAGGACAATATCCGGACTTTTAGCCGCACAAATGAATCCCTGAATGAGGGAATTGGCTGAGAGTGTAATCTTGTGACATGCAAATACTTGGCAATACAGTCACAGTAAGAGTAAGGAAAATGTCAGATCCTGCTCAGGGGCCACAGAAAAGACCATGGTTACTGGGCCCCATGGTGGCTGGGGGTAGGGTGGGGGAATGAAAGAGAGAGCGAGGAAGGAGAGAGGGAGAGGGAGAGAGAGAGAGAGAAAAACAATAAAGTAATGCCTAATTGAGTGACTTTCTTTCATGGAAAAAGAAAGTACTTTAGTCACAAAGCAAATCTTGGGGCCTGATTTAGATCTTGGTGGAGAGAATAATCGGTCACAAACGTGACGGGTATCCATCCGCCTTATTACGATCTTCATCGGATATCATGATATCCTAATAAGGTAGATAATTCAGGTCCTAAATGCTACACAACACAATGAGAGCATAATACTGGGTTGAAGGTAGTTGCATCTACCAGTAAAGCACTACATCCCCTCTCTTCGTAGCACCCCTCTCCTTCCTGCTATAATCAACTTTCTGTCTTTAAAGTTCCTAATCCTACTTGGAGTAGCAAAGATTAGACTCAAGTGCAGAGAACTCAAACCAATCCCACTCACTGGTCGAGCACCCTCGATTCAAAGTCTTTTTCAACCCTTTGTAGTAAGCTTTGTGTCTAAGGGCCTGACTTAGAACTCAGCAGAGGGGAATACTCTGTGACAAATGTGAGGGCTATCCAGTTTGCAGTATTACGATCTGCATAGGATATATTACAATCGTAATATGGCAAACGCAAAATCCGTCATGTTTGTCATGGAGTAACCTCCTCCACCAAACTCTAAATCAGGCCCTAATTCTTAAGCGGCGCGGCAGTCTTGCCACTGGTGCCAGTCTCTGTCCTCGTATGCAGGGCTAGACCCATCTTGTTCTGCTCAGGCTGTATGGAGGGTTTGGGATGTGCTACCACCCTTAACGCACTGGTTCTTTCTTTGCGATAGCGGCAGTGTTGTTTGGGTCAGAGTCCAAGGAGCGGGCTCACTAGGCAATCTTCGACAGCTGTGGCCCTCAGGGCTGGTTGCAGGCTGGTTATCGGATGTACCATTTTTTTGCAATGATGTCTCTGTAGTAGTTGTGGTCTCTGGAAAAATCATGGCTTACATTTTGGCAGGATGTTGCCTTAGATTTCTTAAGCAGCTGGAGTAGTACCAATAGTTCAAGCTTGTGGCAGGCTGCTGGGTTTAATTCAGTTCATTCGGAAACTGCGCAGAGACACTGGATTGACCTCTTCATCTGGGTGGTCCATGCTGTGAAGATGCTGAGCATCTACCCCTGGAAAGTCTCCTCTCTGAAGGACCAGGCACTCTAATCCTCTCTCGCCATGCAGGCAGGCATCTAGTGTTTTATGCAGATTAACATCCCTTCTAGAAGAAAGTGCAGATGTCAGGTGATGTCCCCTCAATTTCTGGAGACAGGCTGCCAGTCAGACACCAGCCCTGGGTACACAGCAGTTCTTCTAGTAGTCTGGACATTCTGAATGGGCCTTTCTTACAATGCGGCCTGCTGGCAGGGGGATACTGGTGTCGGGCTTCCTGGGGTACTCATTTGAAGACATCAGGGGGGCGAGCAAGAGTTGCCCCCCCCTGCACCAGGACACCTTTAACCCTGTGACCCTCTTTGCCACCGGTAACGGCACCGCAGATTTGCTGCACCTGGAAGAGCAGCTGTGCCACACTACTGTTGTAGACACTACTTCCATACATGGCCGTCGCCCCACCGAGACCTGGCTGGGCCTGGTCCCTCACTGGCTTCTCCTTCTCATTAACTCAATCAGAGACCGAGTAAATGAGTGCTTGGTGAGAGATTGAACCGCCTTTGGCTGCGCAGAGGCAAACACAGCTCCTCCCCAACTAACGAACTGAGCCCTTGAGGAGTGGTGTGCTCCCGCTATCACCTCCCCGAACCTTAAAGAAACCTGCCCAATGTGATAGGCCTCTGTTTTCACAATTTTGCCACGGCGGGAACTTCTAGGGGTAATACCTCACTCACCTGGAGAACTCCCCATTCCACACTACTTTACCATGATGGGAAAGTCTAAGATCAACAGATCCTTAGCACAGCCCTCATTATCCATGGACTCTTCCAGCTGCCCAGCTTGGAAGGGTACCCTGTCTGAGACTCACAGTGAGTCCAGGAGGAGTAGGAGCTACTACCCACCCAGCTGTAGTTGCCGGAGTTGGTAGATGGTGAGGAAGAACAGGTCAGCACTGCAGCCCTGGAGCCGGAGAAGAGTTCCTGATGGATGCAGGTGATGTCCCACGCTGGCAGGAAGATTGCAGACGGGTGTTGGTGCAGGAATTCCACCAACAAGCCTTAGCAAAGTCAAACTCGCAGTTAGTGGAAAAGTGGTGCTCCCAGGGACCAGCAAGGCCCAGGAGGACTCAACCCAGGAGGGAAGTCACAGGGCACCCTCAGTGTCGCAGAGAGTCCACAGAAGCAGGACTACTCCAGACCACAACCCGTGATGCGGGATCCACTCAGTGGGTCGTCGCTTAATCTAGGTGCCTGCAGTTACAGAGGAGTGACTCCTTCACTCCAAGTAAGATTCCTTCTTCTTGTGCAGGCTGAAGAGTTGCAATCCTCTGAGGATGCAAGGCCATAGATATGTTGCAAAGCTGGCAGGTGATGTGGAAACAAAGTTACAGAAGAGTAATCTTCATTGTAGCAGCGTTGATGGTTTCTGGAGGGTCCAGGTGCAGGTCCAGTGGCCAGAAGTTGAAGCAGATGTTGCAGAGGTGTCCTGCCGGAATCTTGCAAGCTGAATCTGAGGACCCACCCAAGAGAGAGACCCTAAATAGCCCTGAATGGGGGACTGGTCACCTAACCAGGTAATCACATATCAAGAGGGGGCTCTGATGTCACCTACCTGACCTGGCAACTCAGATGCTCCCAGAGCTCCCTGCCAACCTTGGAAACAAGATGACAGAACCCAGGAACCCTCTGGAGGAGCTCTCGGCACCACCCTGGGGTGGTGATGGACAGGGGAGTGGTCACTCCCCTTTCCATTGTCCAGTTCTTGCCAGAGCAGGGACTGGTGGTCCCTGAACCGGTGCAGACTAGTTTATCCCCTTCAAAGCAAACCAGTGTCTCGGGGAGGCTACCCCTCCCAAGTCAGTCAAACCTATTTCCAAAGGGAGAGGGTGTTACCTCCCTCTCCCAAAGAAAATCCTTTGTTCTGCCTTCCTGGGCTTGATAAGATCAAGCAGCAGGAGGGCAGAAACCTGTCTGAGGGGTGGCAGCAGCTGGGCTGCCCAGAAAACCCTGTAAAATTGGTGGTACCAATGCTGGGGATCCTCTAAGGAGCCCCAGAGTGCATGGAATCATACTTCCAATACTTACAACAGTATTGGGGTATGATTCTGACATGCTTGATACCAAAAATGCCCAGGTTTGGAGTTACCATTATGTAGCTGAACATAGGTAGTGGCCTATGTCCAGTACACACGCTAGTGCAGGGGTGCCCTCAGACACAGGTACATGCACCCTGCCCTCTGGGCTGAGAGGGCCTACTATAGGGGTGACTTACAGTGACCTGGTGTAGTGACCGTAGTGAAAATGGGTGCATGCACCCATTTCACACAGACTGCAATGGCAGGCCTGCAGAACTCTTTGCATGGGCTCCCTATGAGTGGCAGAATAACTGCTGCAGCCTATGGGGATCCCCTGGAATCCCAATTCCCTGGGTACCTAGGTACCACATACTAGGGACTTACATGGGGGGACCAGTATGCCAATTGTGGGAAGAAAAACTTACCAGCAACCAAATTTAGAGGAGAGGGCATAGTCACTGGGGTCCTGGTTAGCAGGATCCGATTGAAAACAGTCAAACACACTGACAAACCAAGCTAGAAAGTGGCAACTTTCCTACAGCTTGTCGCCGTTGATGAAGCAGAAAATGAAGGTTTTGACTTATTAACGCTTAAACGTAGTGCTGAAATAATCATGTGTGACTTTAACCGAACTAATTAAGATTGTACGGGGACAAAATGTGCCCTCAGAGTAGTTTGCCATCATTTATACGCGTGCTTTATATAACGTGATGAATTAGAATTGCACTAATCCGACATAATCATAAACTTGTGCTACGATTTGCTTGTTTGAAATGTCTAGCTTAGCATTACTTTAGCGGAGGCTTTGGCCTAGTTGCCCGGTCTCACGGTTTAGATGCTCGTATTTTTCCACTGTGCTATTAAACGTGTATTTTTGCTTGAAGCTGTACTTTTCCACAGAAACTGTTCACATGCTTATCTTAAAGTTAGTGCCAGCCTGGCATATTTTCTCTTTAATTCAAGGTCGACTTGCAGGTGCGGACAATGGAGGCTCTGAGAGTAAGCTAATTGGGAGACAATGTTGCAACTTGCGTACCCATCTCCAAGGATAATGTATGCTTAAGTAAAAGCTTGAGAACTGTCGTTTTTTGATTGGTCAATTTGAAGCTAACCTATGAACCCTCCAATGGAGACCCTACAGGACACGAACTGTTGTCTATAAAAACCAGGTGCACGAGAAGAAGGTAGCCATTATGCGCTATGATTGCCATTGCGGGAGTATTACTCTCTCTCTCATCGGACATCCCGCCATTTTGACTTCGTAGCTATTATGGCCCACTTTGCTGCGACGCCATTTTGAGAGACTTTGATTCTTTCTCTAATCGAGAGAAAGAGACTTTAAATGATTCTTGCCCTAGAGACTGTAACTTTGATTTGATCCCTTTGCATGAAGTAATAGTTTTACCTTGCCGCCGTGAGGCAACTGCCCCGTTCACCCCTGCCCCTTTGTCCCGTCCCATGCTGATCGAGAAGCGGTACCCATGCTGACCGAAGAACGGTACCTGTGAGACGAAGACTTCCTTGTATGCTGATAGTAATTGGTAAATATGAAAGGAAATTGTAAAATTGCATTGTGTTTCTTTTAGGTAACCAACTGCTGATTTTGGTAAGAGCCCTAGTTAGGAGTTTTTCTAAATTAATGTTGCTAAATTGTTTTTGCATGAAGTCCCACATGCCGATGCTAATTTGAGGTTAGATGAGGATTCCATATGTCGCACGATGCAATTTGAGATCTTGTTATGCTGACTAAATGTATGCAATTAGTTCATTACAGATTATCGTATTAGTGATTTGCATTGCCATTATCGAATGCCTCGTGATTCAAATGCTTCATAGATTGCACTTGTTTCGACGCTATGGACAGCTATTAATGTTCATATATGTTTATCATTTGGTGTTGAGACACATTTATATTGTGCTAGCTTTGTTAATATAGGGAAATAAATTCACTAACTTTGCAATAAACTGGTGTGGTTATTCCTGACTGAAAGGTCAGGGTTCGCCGAAATGTATTCTGGATTAATTGTAAAGTGTTATGTTGTTCAAGGTGTTGCTTATGTTCGTTATTGATTATTGATTTTGATGAGATTGATCGAATTAAGAGTACAGAGAGTTCCCACTAAGTCAAAAGATTCATCGGCCTAAAGAGCGTCCAAACGCAGGTAAATTATTACTACGGACCGCTCTATCAGTAGATGGTAGCAGAGGACGGTTTCGTCTTTTGGGACCCTGTACTATTAAAGTACATGGTGTCGAATTAACGGTTACGCATTTTGAGACCCCACTCGAGAAGTTGAATTAGATTTTCTTGGATAAAATGGATTGACAAGATGATGATGGGCTAGGTCCACCGCGACTTTCCCGGGATCTCGGAGCTTGCGAATGGAGAGAACGGAGGTGTGGAATAAGCGCTGGCGGTACTAGTGATGGTATGAGTGAAGTTAGGGTTTTGCGCTTGCACAGCTTATTGCCGCAAGGTGTGTGAAAAGGTTGCGAGGATTTTCTTTTTAAGGATAGCGGAGGTGCGACTCCGAGTGTAGAAGTAGAGAAGTCGTCGAACTTCATAGAGTTAGCGGAGGTGCGGCTCCGAGTGTGAGAGTAGGGAAGTCGTCGAACTTCATGTGCGTGTGGCGCTTTGTGCATAAAAAGGTCCACGTGGTTGTTGTTGTTGAGACGGGCCCTGCGAGGTCAAGAGACTCCGGAGTATGTTGATCCATGTTGTGGTCTGGGCGGTTTAGTAGGTTGATCGGGTGTGGTCAACGAGTCGGTACGTGTGTTAGGGAGTGAAAGAAACTTCGACTTCGGGCTTTGACAAGATTCTAAGTGCACTAGAACAGATCATTGACAAGTTGAGAGTAGGTCTGCGGGTCAGATTTGCTTGCGAATGTGGGGACTGAGAAAGACGGAATAGCGGCCAGAGGCTAGTGAAAAGTCCCGAGGCTAGTGAAAGGTCCCTAAGGTCCTGAAGCGACTGTGTTACCCTTCCTGTAGTAAACCGACAGATCTGTTTTATTTTTTGGTAGCTCGCAATATATGCAAAAAGTTGTTACGAGAGGAGGTGAGTGAAGGAAGATTAGCCGCGAGGCTTTGTCAGCCGCAGTGTGTGTGAGTGTGACGTCACTAAGAGCCGCGCTGGGATAGGTTGGTTGCAGAGAAGGGTCGCGCACGGATTGGACGCAGTCCGTGGGGCTCGATTGGAAGGGGAAAGGCAGGTGAAGAGTATTCCGGGAATTAAAGTCACCTATTGATTACAAATTTTGTGGAATTAAAGTTACCTATTGATTATAAACTTGGTTAAATAAAAGACGAGAAAAATGAAATTCTTTAAAGCATTCAGGAGCGCGATGAAGGGGGAGTCTTACATTAAAGCGAGCGTAGGAGAAGAGACGCCGCCCGAGGGTACACCAGCTTACATTGTAATGGAAGAGAAGGGGGTAGCTCCGTGTCTTTGGCTAAAGCAATGGCACAAGTTGACAGAGAAACATGGGAGCGTAGCGTTCCCGATATATGGGACATTCAATATAAAGATCCTAGAAAATTTGAGATTCACGATGTACGACATGAAGGTGCCTCCAAGGCCAGCACAGTTTGAGGCTCTAGCAATTTGGGAACTAATGGCCAGACAGCAACAGCAAAAGAAGTTTGAGACCAGAATGAGGAAGGTAGAAAAGACACTAGCGGATGCTAGGTGGGATAATGCACAGAAGGTGTGGAGGTCAGATGTATTGCAGGGGATAAAATTGTTTCCCGCAATTACTAAGGAAGGAGAAGAGACAGGTAAGAAAGCCACCTGTAAGACAGACAGAAAGTGTTCCAAGGATAGAGAGGACGAGGAAAAGTTGAGAAGAGAAGAGGAGTTAGAGGATGAGGAGTTGATAATGCAATTGCTGAACGACCGTCCACCGCCTTATGCAGAGAATGGACAAGGTCCAAGTACCAGTTCTGCCCCTCCAGCACCGGTACAGAACAATGAAACACAGAGTTCAGGAGCATCATCGGGACCAAAGGACCCGAGTCTGCTGTTCACCCCGCAGATACCGCAGGTTAGGAGAATATATCCAGATGTGCCCGTGTTGAAACCAGCAGAAAATTATCAGCCGCAGATGCCAGGGTACTACAGTAGTGATAACAGTGCAGGAATGATTCTAGATCCAACCGTAAGGGGAGTACAGAATGGTTACAACCAAACAATGGCACAAGCTGAATCAACTCAGTTTTTGATGCCTCAAAAGCAGATGCAGGGAGGAAACGCACATGCTCAAATGACGGGGAGCCAGATGGGCATGCCGGCAGTGATGACCCATGGTGTGGGAATGAACATGCCACAGAACATGGGGAATGGACAGAACCCAGACGCGATATCACTACCCATTACTGTAGGTCCAGCGGTACCTCTGTATAGTCAGCCTAATTCGGGTCTGAACAGTCAGAGATCAATGCTGCAGAATGGGACAGAAAGAAGGTGCATAGAAAACACTCCAGGGATAACTCCGATAGCGACTCAGCCAAATGGGTCTGGATCCTTGATGGAGTTTAGTCC
Organism: Pleurodeles waltl; assembly: GCF_031143425.1. NCBI lineage: Eukaryota > Metazoa > Chordata > Amphibia > Caudata > Salamandridae > Pleurodeles > Pleurodeles waltl. The sequence goes on along the minus strand of NC_090442.1, from coordinate 16,919,231 downwards.
CATATGTGCTCAGTCAACACTGGTGAGGTCGAGCCCCCCACTGATAATACCTCTCACATCGAACACTGAAAAGCTGCCGCAGCCATCGATGGCAGTCGATGTGAACGCTACCCTGATGGGGGTGAATGCGCAACAGCTGACACAGTGGTTCAACAGTCTGAATTCCACACAAAATTCAGCTAGTGGGAAAGGAGAAGACTATATGAATAGGGTCAGGTTGAACATGGAAGCACAAGAATTGGTGGAAGGGACTATGGGTGTGAACAGGTTAGAGTCCTACACGGAAGAAGAGTTGAGGTATCTATGTCCCAGGATTACGAAGGAAGTGAACAAGATACATAAGAGCTTGCAGGAAGCAGCTGACAGAAACGGGGTTGACATAGACAAGACGAAACACTTGAGCAGAAGCTACAGGTTAGATTTTGGGACCACAGATTTTGAACACATGAGGTCAGCAGGCATGAAGACACACCTTAGAGAATTGCTGCAGAGTGCACAAGTGTGGAGGTGCTTAGACAAATGGGAAAGCAGGTGGGTAAAGAGGAAGGACAAGAGGAGGGACAGTGCTACAGAACACAATGAGAAAAGACCGCAGAGTAGTGATACAGTAACAATGTTACCAATGAGGGAGACAGCAGGGGGAAAATTAGTACATGTACCATGGCACAGAAGTGACATTAAGTCCTTTACGGATGATTTTCCCAAACTAAGTGAGAAACCGATTGAATGGTATCAGCAGACTGATAGGTTTGTGAAGCTTGCAAAATGTCTCTGGGAAGACCTGAACACTCTTTTTGAGATTGTGGTTCCGGCAGATTTGTGGGAGGATTGCAAAAGAGCTGTAGGTTGGCCGACAAGTGAACCAGAGAGGGACAGGGAGACAGGTGCACCGTCACCTTTGGTGATGAGCTTGTACTATAAGGTGATTGAGCATTTGAAAACGAAGGTACCCGCGAAGAACGTGGATTGGCAGAAGATTGATCGAACTGCCCAAGAGACTAAAGAATCGATTCATAGTTACTATGAGAGGTTGTTGAAGGCGTTCAAGAATTACAGTGGCACGGAAACAATAGAGGCGAAGGACATGCTCCATTTTGTCTTCAGATTTGTGGAAGGGCTGAGGCCAGAGATAAGTCAGATGATAAAGTCGCATTTGATTTGTTGGCAGTCGAAACCGATTGACGAAGTCTTGACTTATGCGAAATACTGTAGCGACGAAATTGAAGTGAAACAGAAAAAGCTGAAAGAGAAGGTGATGATGATGCAGCTTAAGGCAGCTCAAACAGGTTTGCAAGGTCTGCAAGCTTTGCAAGGTTTGCAAGGGATGCAAGGGTTCCCACAGCAGGTACCGCAACAGCAGTTGCAGTTGCAGGGAAACATGGCGTTTCAGCCACAGGCCAGAGGCAGAGGCAGAGGAGGTTTTGTGAATAATGGTCCGGATTTGAACACTGTTGTGACGGGTGTACAGGCGATGAAGAAGGTGATGCCGTGTCACGTGCGCGGAATCGTCGGTCATTGGAAACGCGAGTGCCCGATGGTGGTGCAGGAAGGTGCAGGTGTAGGTGCAGGTGTAGGTGCAGGTGCAGGTGTAGGTGTTGGTCAGCAAAACAATGATGTCAATGCATTTCAGACAATGAGGGGACCGAAATTGAGAGGTCCAAGCCCAAATTTTCAGACCGTAAATCAATTGCAGGGATTACAACCTATGCAGCCGCAGCAGATGCAGATGCCTCGTATGCAGATGACGCAAATGCAGCCAATGCAACAGCAGTTACCTATGGTACCTAATCAGCAAATGCAAATACCATTGGCACCAATGAGTCAGCAGCAAGTGATGGTTCCTCCGCAGGTAACGGGTCAGGTAATGAGTACAAATGGCACCGTACAACAGTTCCCATTACACAGTGAGAGTGGAATAAACAACGTATGGGAGAGTGAAAGTTCAGGAGAAGAAGGAGACTGTGTGCTTGCGGCATCCTTGGAAGTTGATCAAAGGGGTCCGTACGTAGAGGGAAGAGTAATGGGTCATCGTGTCTCATTCTTGGTTGACACGGGAGCCACACGTTCAACAGTTAAGAGCAGTGAAGTACCAAATTTGCCACTCTCAGGGAGGACAGTTCAAGTGGTGGGAGTAGCAAACAGACATCTGACGAACCCAATTACAGATCCGGTACCAGTCAGCATCGGTAACTATCAAGGGGTGCATCAGTTTGTGGTGTGTGACTCAAGCCCGATAGCACTATTAGGAAGAGACCTATTGTGCAAATTGGGTTGTTCGATCATGTGTTCGAACGAAGGAATAACAATCCAGACGAGCAGTGACGGGGAAGAAGAGGACAGTGTAGAGGGGGATGAGGTGGAAACTGTAGATGAAGAATATCCTCTGATTTGTCTTTTCCCGATGATAACTGAAGAAGATATCCCAGCTGAATTACGAGAAACAGTCGGAAAGGAAGTGTGGGACATGACAGGGATAGAGGTGGGATTGATGAAAGGAGTGGAACCAGTGAAAGTGACTGTAAAGCCCAATGCAATCTTTCCCCAGACCCCACAATACCACATGCCACAAGATACCCTCATGAAAGTTGCTCAACTCATTGACGAATTTGTAAAGCAGGGGGTACTGAAAGAAGTGTTAAGCAGTCCATGTAATTCACCAATAATGGGACTAATAAAGCCGAGTGGAAAGGTCCAACTCGTGCAGGATCTGAGGAAAATAAATGACATCATAGTCAAGTGCTGCCCTGTCGTACCGAATCCAGCTGTGATAATGTTTCAAATTCCTTGCGATGCTGAATGGTTTTCGGTTGTCGATTTGTCACAAGCATTCTTTTCTGTGCCTCTTCATGAGGACAGCCAATTCCTCTTTTGTTTCAAATTCCTAGACAGAGTGTACAGTTGGTGTCGAATTCCTCAAGGGTTTTCTGAGTCACCGTCAATATTCAATCAGATCCTAAAGAAAGATTTGGAAGAATTAGAATTGCCATTCGAGTCAACCCTAGTACAGTACATTGATGACCTACTGGTTGCATCAAAGACAGAAAGTGGCTGCACAGCCGATACCATTGCTCTGTTGAACCATTTGGGAAGGAATGGACATAAGGTGTCTCCTTCCAAATTACAGTTCTGTCAGAAGAAAGTGAAATACTTGGGTCACCAAATAGAGAAAGGGTCACGGAGAATAATGAAGGAAAGAATTACAAGTATACTCCAAATGAGTCCACCAAAGACAAGGAAGGAGGTGAGGAAGTTTTTGGGAATGGTGGGATATTGTCGCCAGTGGATACCCAACTTCTCGTCTCTAGCAAAGCCCCTACTGAAATTGACCCAGAAGGATGCCTTGGATGAAATTGAGCTGAAAGGAGATGAGATGAACGCTTTTGTTGAATTAAAGGAATGCATGTGCAGGGCTCCAGCTTTAGGTATGCCTGATTACACGAAGCCTTTCACATTGTTTTGTCATGAACGTGATGCATGTTCTTTGTCTGTCTTGACCCAAGCCCATGGTGGCGTGAACAGACCAGTGGCGTATTTTTCAGCTACTTTGGATCCGGTCGCAGCAACACTCCCAGGGTGTTTGCGCGCCGTAGCAGCAGTTGGTATCAGCCTCACTCAGAGTGAAGGAATAGTGATGGGACACCCAGTAACAGTCATGGTCCCTCACTCAGTTGAGATACTTTTGACCCGCTCCCGAACGCAACACATGACTGGAGCAAGACTCACAAGGTATGAAACGATAATTCTGGGCTCACCGAATGTGCAGCTGAAAAGGTGCACTACGTTGAATCCAGCAACCTTGCTTCCTGGAGAAAATGCCGAAATTGAGAACGCTGAAGACGTCGAGCATGACTGCCTTCAGGTGACTGAATTTTGCACAAAACCCCGACCGGACATCAAGGATACCAAGCTTGATGAAAATGACCAAATTCTTTTTGTTGATGGTTCATGTCTAAGAGATGGGATGGGGATTTTGAAAGCAGGATATGCTGTATGTACTGTAACAGGGGTCTTGGAAGCGGGATGGCTTCAAGGAGTCTATTCTGCACAAGTAGCAGAACTTGTAGCCCTTACCAGAGCATGTCAACTGTCTGCATTGATGAAAGTCACCATTTACACTGATAGTCAATACGGGTTTGGGATTGTGCATGACTTTGGACAACTATGGTCACAGAGAGGGTTCCTGACTTCTTCAGGATCCCCAGTGAAGAACGGGGAGAGGATAAGGGAATTGTTACATGCCATTCAAGTGCCAGCTGAAGTTGCAGTGGTAAAGTGTAGTGCTCACACGAAAGGACAGGACTATGTGTCTCTAGGAAATGCATATGCGGATCAAGTCGCAAGATTTTGTGCCTTAAACTGTATATTACTAAGGGATGATTGGAATACGATAAATGAGCCAGAACTCGAACCAGCTGAAGCATTTGCCTTGAAGGTTGTAGATACGATAGATGAACTGAAAGCATTGCAAAATAATGTCAGGGAGGATGAAAGAGATTCCTGGATTAAATCACAATGTATAAAGAGACAAGACGAGTTATGGGTTTCACATGAGGGAAAATATGTTTTGCCAAATAGTCTCTTATCACAGCTTGCGCGGTTCTATCATGGGCAGGCTCACCTAGGGAGAGATGCCATGATAAGATTGTTCAAAACTGATTGGTTTAACCCCAGATTTCGTCAAGCTGCAGAAGCAGTTTGCCATCGATGTGTCACTTGCCAGCAGATGAACCCAGGAAAGGGAACAGTTGTGAGCGCGAGTCACATTGGTAGGGCAAGCGGTCCTTTTAGTCGAATGCAGATGGACTTCATTGAGATGCCTGTGCATGGGGGTCTGAAATATGTGTTGGTGATTGTGTGCATTTTTAGTCACTGGATTGAAGCATACCCCACACGTAGAAACGACAGCCTTACAGTTGCCAAGCTATTGTTGAGGGAGTTGATACCACGTTTCGGATTCCCGATCTCTTTAGAATCAGATAGGGGAAGTCACTTCAATAACGAGGTGATAAAGTTACTTTGCGAAGCGCTGAACATTGAGCAAAAGCTGCACTGTAGCTATCGCCCTGAAGCCTCAGGACTGGTGGAGCAGATGAATGGTACGCTGAAATCGAGAATGGCAAAAATATGTGCATCGACAAATCTGAAATGGCCTGACGCATTGCCTTTAGTGCTAATGTCAATGAGAAACACTCCTGATAGAAAGACTGGATTGTCTCCGCATGAAATTCTCATGGGCAGGGCTATGAGACTTCCTGCAGTTCCAGCAAACATGCTTTTGAATATTACAGATGATATGGTGTTAGACTACTGCAAAGGACTGGCTGACGTGGTTCGCTCTTTCTCTCACCAGGTGGAAGCGACCACCTTGCCACCGATACAAGGTCCAGGACACGCACTGAAAGCAGGTGACTGGGTCGTGGTAAAGAAGCACGTGAGAAAATCGTGTCTGGAACCCCGTTGGAAAGGCCCTTTCCAAGTGATCCTGACGACAACTACCGCTGTGAAGTGTGCGGGGGTTCCCAACTGGATTCACGCCAGTCACACAAAGAAGGTGTTGTGTCCCACAGATGAGGAAGTTGAAGCGCTGAAACTACCAGTGCCTGATAAAGCAGTGCCGAGTGCTGAGACAGAACAAAAGCGAACTGAAAGCGAACAGGCAGAAACGGGAGAGAAAGAGATATACTCTGACGACGAAGACACCAACTCACTTGGGGGAGACCAAGGGGAAAGTTCAGACAGCGACGAAGAAGCTGCAGGTGACAAAGAGCCTGAAGCAGCTGAGGGTAGCAAAAAGCCTGAAGCAGCTGAAGGTGACAAGGAGCCTGAAGCAGCTGAAAGTGATAAAGAGCCTGAAGAAAGCAACGGTGACGAAGGGCTCGAAAAAGGTGAAAAGGCAGGAGAGCCTGATCAGAGGAGGGCTTTCCCAGAAGCAGACGATACAGAAAAAGAAAAAGAGAACGTGATTGATTCCCCAGAAGAAGGGAACGAGGCAGAACAGAACGAAAAGGTTCAAGCTTCCACAGAAAAGATCGCAGGTCCATCAAATGGACATGGTGCAAAGAGAAGACTGAGTATCTCACCAATAAAAGAAAGGGGTAAAGAAAGTCTGAACGAAGGAGGAAGGCCAAAAGTGAAAGAGAAAAGAAAGGAAGTGACTGTCGTGGAACAATCGTCAAGTGAGGAAAAAGACTTGACAAAAGAGGAAAGTACCAGCGAAGCAGAGTCGAAAAGAGAAGCAAAATTGAAAAGGAAAAGGATACCAAACAGGAGATATTCCGGTCCTGAATGGGCATATGCAGTCAATGATGATTGGACTGACGAGTTTGTATCTCTAAGCATCGAGAACGAAGAAGAAGAAGAGATACCAATAGAAAAGAAAAGTTTCATAGACTCTGTCGATTGAAAGAGTAGTAAATGATATTGCTCGCTACAATATAACGTGAAAGAAACAACCAGCTGAGACATTGTTAAACCGGATGAGACATTTGCTAAACTGATAAAGACTGAGTTATTGCTGAATTGAGACAAATGCTGCTAACCGATAAGTGACTGGCCTTTTGAAGAAGACGGTGTGAACATAGCGCTCGCTCAGCTTTGTAACTGAATTGCTAAATAGTTTCATTTATAGGTGCTTCTAGCTCTCTGATTCTATACAGATCATGACTAGGTACGCTACGCAAAATAATAGAAATAAATATTGTAAATATGTGTGTATAGGCTTGGTAATTACATGTGTAATAATAATAATGGCAATTGTGTTTGGAATGCATGGAAAGGGTGAAAGTGAGAATATCGAGGCTTCTACTATTGCTCCTGTTACTGTCACTGAACTAACACCATTGAAAAGACTAGCATTGGATGAGAGGCTCTTGCACGATAAGAAAGAGCTTTCGTATAACGTTTTCTATCGCTTGCTAACAGAGTATGTTGAGACTATGGATGCGAAGGATTGTTATGTGTGTACACAGATACCGACATCGGTAAAGGAAGGGGTAACTTATCACCACATGCCTCTTACATATGGGATTACATGTAGTATAGTAATGTCTAGGTTTTATGGTCAAACTAACATACAGTAATTTTACTCGAATTATGATGTTACCTTTGCTTATGTTCCTATAATAGCGCAGCTAAGTCAGATTGCTAAAGATTGGGATGCTAAAATAATGAGGGAATTTTTCGAGCCAATGCAACCTTTTGAAACGGCTCATGCTCATAGGGAGAACCTTACTTGCTCAGTCTCTGCTGTAGAAATAAGCTTTTTAGATCGCACAGATGATAGAAGGGCACAAATGAAGGCGAAATTAGAAAAAGAGCTACATAAGAGGACTTCAGTAGATAATTATGATTTTGCTGCTATAAAAACACAAGGGAAAATAGCTTTAGATGCTTGGCATGTAGGGAAATTTTGTATATATCGAGGTGAATCTTATTATGACAATATTTTTGTAGGAGCGAGTGAGTGTAAACATACGTTTATTTTTAAGGCCAAATGGACATTCATGATGAACGGACTTGACCCTGTCATTCCAGGTGTATATTACATTTGTGGGCATAATGCCTATTATCGTCTTCCAAAGGGATGGTGGGGGAGATGTTATTTGGGTATAGTGTTCCCAAAGGTTTATCAACTGGATGACGTATCGATGATTCAAAAGACATCTGGATCCCATCGTATCCAGAAAAGAGAGACCGCAGCTGCTGTGGTAGGTGATATATTTGGAGCCATGATTCCTTCATTGGGAGTTGTGTTGAATTCCATCAAGATACGAAAGTTGTCTACTATAGTGGATAACATGTTGACAAAGTTTTCAGGTGCTATAATCCTGATAGATGCTGAGCTTGCAGCGGAAAGAGCTATGACTCTTCAAAATAGGCTTGCTTTAGACATTCTTTTAGCAAAGGATGGAGGCGTTTGCAAAATGATTGGTGCACGTCACTGTTGTACCTATATACCTGATAATAGTGTGAAGATTAAAACTATGCTTGCTAATCTAACAAAAGAAAGTGCAGATTTGAAGGAATTGAAAGAACCAGGAGTGTGGGAGAAGGTTGGAAAGGGACTTGCTTCAGTGGGACATTGGATTGGGGGAATTTGGAATGGAATATTATTGAAAATAATAGAAGGAATATTAATAGTAATAATTTGTGTATGTGGAATTTGGGGAATAAAAAGGGGAATAATAATGATTATGGAAAGAATTAAAAGAAGAAAAGAAGAGAAAATTATGAAAAGAATGGCAGAAGAATACAAAGCGCAAACTAGGGGTACTAAAAGGAAAAGGGAACTGACAGAATTTTAATGGAATAAAATTTGTGGGCGTGGTTTGGTGTGATGACAAGTAGTCATCAGAGGAGGGATTGATGAAGCAGAAAATGAAGGTTTTGACTTATTAACGCTTAAACGTAGTGCTGAAATAATCATGTGTGACTTTAACCGAACTAATTAAGATTGTACGGGGACAAAATGTGCCCTCAGAGTAGTTTGCCATCATTTATACGCGTGCTTTATATAACGTGATGAATTAGAATTGCACTAATCCGACATAATCATAAACTTGTGCTACGATTTGCTTGTTTGAAATGTCTAGCTTAGCATTACTTTAGCGGAGGCTTTGGCCTAGTTGCCCGGTCTCACGGTTTAGATGCTCGTATTTTTCCACTGTGCTATTAAACGTGTATTTTTGAAGCTGTACTTTTCCACAGAAACTGTTCACATGCTTATCTTAAAGTTAGTGCCAGCCTGGCATATTTTCTCTTTAATTCAAGGTCGACTTGCAGGTGCGGACAATGGAGGCTCTGAGAGTAAGCTAATTGGGAGACAATGTTGCAACTTGCGTACCCATCTCCAAGGATAATGTATGCTTAAGTAAAAGCTTGAGAACTGTCGTTTTTTGATTGGTCAATTTGAAGCTAACCTATGAACCCTCCAATGGAGACCCTACAGGACACGAACTGTTGTCTATAAAAACCAGGTGCACGAGAAGAAGGTAGCCATTATGCGCTATGATTGCCATTGCGGGAGTATTTCTCTCTCTCTCATCGGACATCCCGCCATTTTGACTTCGTAGCTATTATGGCCCACTTTGCTGCGACGCCATTTTGAGAGACTTTGATTCTTTCTCTAATCGAGAGAAAGAGACTTTAAATGATTCTTGCCCTAGAGACTGTAACTTTGATTTGATCCCTTTGCATGAAGTAATAGTTTTACCTTGCCGCCGTGAGGCAACTGCCCCGTTCACCCCTGCCCCTTTGTCCCGTCCCATGCTGATCGAGAAGCGGTACCCATGCTGACCGAAGAACGGTACCTGTGAGACGAAGACTTCCTTGTATGCTGATAGTAATTGGTAAATATGAAAGGAAATTGTAAAATTGCATTGTGTTTCTTTTAGGTAACCAACTGCTGATTTTGGTAAGAGCCCTAGTTAGGAGTTTTTCTAAATTAATGTTGCTAAATTGTTTTTGCATGAAGTCCCACATGCCGATGCTAATTTGAGGTTAGATGAGGATTCCATATGTCGCACGATGCAATTTGAGATCTTGTTATGCTGACTAAATGTATGCAATTAGTTCATTACAGATTATCGTATTAGTGATTTGCATTGCCATTATCGAATGCCTCGTGATTCAAATGCTTCATAGATTGCACTTGTTTCGACGCTATGGACAGCTATTAATGTTCATATATGTTTATCATTTGGTGTTGAGACACATTTATATTGTGCTAGCTTTGTTAATATAGGGAAATAAATTCACTAACTTTGCAATAAACTGGTGTGGTTATTCCTGACTGAAAGGTCAGGGTTCGCCGAAATGTATTCTGGATTAATTGTAAAGTGTTATGTTGTTCAAGGTGTTGCTTATGTTCGTTATTGATTATTGATTTTGATGAGATTGATCGAATTAAGAGTACAGAGAGTTCCCACTAAGTCAAAAGATTCATCGGCCTAAAGAGCGTCCAAACGCAGGTAAATTATTACTACGGACCGCTCTATCACCGTGTCCACCCCCCCAGGGCCTTCGGGAAGTTTACGTGTGTCAGGAAACTTGTTTGGAACAAATTCATCCAACCCAGAAAGACACTGATGCCATATTCTCCATACCTCCTCTTGTGGTGCGCCCCCCCCGTTAGGATACTTTCAACATACACATAACTACACCCCATGGAGGGAGGTGGGGCTCATACTGGTGGGCGACCTATATAGAAATGGCACTCTATTGTCCTTTCGAGAACTCACAGAATCACACATTTTAGACAAAGGGCATTTCCTAACATATGGCACTGTCAAAATGGTTTTTGGGGGACTGTGGGAATCTGTTCTGACTGAACCACTGACCCACAGAGTTCTGCACTGTATACTCACACGTGGCTTAGGCAAGAAAGCAATTTCAATGCTCTAGACAGCGCTGCTGGAGAAGCAAGACCCGCTGGAACCTGCAGTAAAACCAGGTGGGATGACAGCCTGGGCATAGTCTTGATGGACAAACAATGTTCCATGGCCATAGAGCGAGTACACAGCTTGAAACACGCGCACCACATGCTTGGAATTTACACAGTTTAATTACATACACCAGACATAGCTTACGACACACCGCTTGCATAAAATGTTCCCAGAGACGTCCCCACAGGGATGCCACCTTTCTGCACATGACCTGGGAATGCCCGCCACTGTAGACCACTTGGTTCGAAGTACTGGGACATGTCTCTGAGATAATTGATACCCCACTTCCTCAAGAGCAGCTTTTCTGTCTCCTAGGGGTCACAAAGAGAAATAAACAAACTAAACACTAGTTCAAGTTCGTAGACCTCACATTAATATTATTTAAACTTTTAGTTCCTATGATCTGGAAGGCCCCCAGCCACCTGCAATTGATTGTTGGCTACGAGTGACCGCTTGCTGGGCCCTGACGGAGGCCAACGCAATTGCACAGGCCCACCAGCAGCAAGGAGGTGGAGGGGTGATCACGTGATGGGACGCACCCATGTTGAAGTTATCAGACAAGCTGAACTCCTTTGCCCAAAACGAATCAGCCACAGACATCCCGCCCCCTGCCCCTTCGACCATGGCACCAGCCAGGTCACCCTGATGATTATACCTCGATACCCCTCTCCACTGTGCCAGGTCTAAGAGAGGCCTGCTTACCACCTCTTATGCCTCTCGTCCCCTGCCCATCTACCCCCGGCACCCACAGATGCCACCATGCGTGCATTAACCCCATCCCAGCAGCACTATGGGACTCACTACACTCTGGTGTATTGTTCTAACTGATGAGGAGATTGACAGCCGAGAAAGTTTAGAGACAGTTCAGAGACAGTTTTGAGTCTCAGATACTTTTCTTTGTTCTCTTTCCCTTTGTATGTTTGGCAAGATCATTCTTAGCCATAGATAAATATTTGTGAAAGGTTTTGATAGCAAATCCGCCTTTCAAGGTATTCCTGATTGAAGGCTCACATCCCCTGGACCTCCTCTTTCATCAGTTATTGTACTGATGCTATCATTAACACAGTGGAAATATATGCATGTATATGTGTATGACAGCTACCTACATTGCTTCAAATATACTGTTAAACCACCTATTTTGGGATCTTTATAACAAATGCAAAATAAAATAGCTTTAAAAAAAATCAACAAACAAAATGGGCAGACCGAGCCAAAGAAACATCTTCACTTTCAACAACAAATATTGCAGTCCCACCATTACATACACCACCTACCAAATGGCAGAACTAAGGAAGAAATAATTCACATAAACCTTACTAACAAGGACCCATCTCCATTCTCCTCTTTTCAGTGTCTCCACACTCCAGCCACAGTAATGCAGCCAACACACTTCCCCCGTCTGGTGAAGCCATCCTCACCCTCTCTCTTGTGTTATATTAAACCAGAGACATCCAAAATGGATACTACTGGCCTCAGTACTCTGACATATACACACATATACACACATGCAAAGTCCTACCATTGTATCTGTGCTACACACTGACTACACAATCATACACGCATGACATGCACATAAAACGACAGCAGAAGGATCTGGGTGTCACAAAAAGTGGACTTTTTCTAGAGGGATTAGAAGACTGGACTTTTGTTAACATAGAGAAAATGTTCTTTTGCACTGTTTTCACAAAACATGGTTTTTTAAGTGATGCATCTGTAGGAAGCTGGTCTGGTGCCTGGCTTCTTACTTCTTGTGCAGACTGAATATTTGTCACCCTCAGAGGATGCACAGCAGGGGAAATGTTGCAGTTGCTGGAAGGAGCAGGAGAAACAATGTTGCAAAGCAGAGTTGTTGCTGTAAATGTATATTGTCGGGTCCTGGAGGGTCCAGTTGGAGTTCCAGTGACCAGTAGGTGAAGTGAACGATGCAGAGGAGTCCTGCTGGACATGGAATCTGAGGACCCACTCAAGAGGATTACTCCCCTTTCCATTGTCCAGTTTCGTGCCAGAGCAGGGACCGGAGGTAGTTAGTTACCTGTGTCCAGTACATGGGTAAAATGGCGACCCCACACTTTTGGTGTTTCTTTTTTAATGTATTTGTTGCGAAAACGCTGATCCAATACTAGACCATTTTTGGGGACATCAAAACATCTGAAGTAAACTCCTTTGTTTCGTTGATGTAGTGGGTCTATTGTGACTGATTTATATGGTTCGTAGAATAAGGGATTCTTGAACAAAGAGTAGGAAATTTTGCATTGATTTTGGTGGGGTGGGTGGTGAATTTCTTTGTAGTGGATGAAGTAGCCCCTTTCTATAATGTTCAGTGCTCCCCGCGTAGGAGTGGATAATTATCGGCGGGAGTGTTGGAGGATTATTGGCGAATCTCAGATGAGTTTCTCCCTCTAGAATGTGAGGTGGCCATTTCTTCTTTTGATACTGATGTTAGTATTGCTGTTTCAGCCCTTGCTTTTGTTCATAGGTCTTAGAAATGAGGTCTCAAGTTGGCAGTCGGTTTGCACCCTGTCCAAGTAGGGACCCTCACTCTAGTCAGGATAAGGGAGATACCCGCTCAGATAACCCCTGCTCACCCCCTTGGTAGCTTGGCACGAACAGTCAGGCTCATCTCAGAAGCAAGGTGTAAAACATTTGCACATAACACACAGTAATAAGCGAAAACATTACAAAAGACATCACACCAATTTTCGAAATATAGCCAATATTTATCTGTGTAAAACAAGACCAAACTGAGAAAAATCCAACATACAGTAATAAAGATATGAATTTAGCCAGAATTACTTAAAAATACAGGGCCAGATGTAGTAAGCCTTTTGCGCCTCGCAAACGGCGAAAAACACAGTTTGCGAGGCGCAAAAGGCCTTACGTGATGCAGAAAGACTCGGATTCCGACTCGCAAATAGGAAGGGGTGTTCAGTCTGGAAGCAAGGGAATGATATGGGGATCTAGGGGAGCTTACAGAGCCCTCTTTATTGGCAAAGTATTGCACCAGGGCTGCCTGTTGACCCCACTTTTATTGACCCTACTTTTATTTATTCTATATGTTAATTCCCTGTAATTGGCAGTACACCATTGCCGGCATTGCTGTATGCAGATGATGCTGTGTTGAGTGCATGTGCACCCAAGGCTTTGTGATCTATGGTAAACACATTTACAACTAGTTTAGATCTTATGACTAATTTTAGTGAGTCCCACATCATGGTTTGTGGCCCTAAACACAGAGTCCCTGCTGTGGTGCATGGATCTATCTACCTAACAGCTGTTAAAAAATTATCCTATTTAATTATCTGCTTCACATCTTCTTGGTCATAGTCCTACCACATTTCTAACACTCAGCTCACGTTTACCAAATCTTTAGGCCTTTCTGGGCCCCTTCTGGGCACTCAAGTCTTACACCATACTTTGAAATCTACAAAAGATAGAGTACTTCAATCACAGCTTATGGTGCTGGGTGTGGGGGATTCACTAATGATGGTAACCTACAGAAACAGGAAAGTTGTTTTATCAGGAAGGTGTTATCAATTCCACCTACTTCCTCTTCTTACATTACACATGAGGAACTGGGCTTCAGGTATCTGGAAAATCACATTAAATGGGCCGCCCAGCACTGTGACTCTCAGTGTGGACCAACCTGGTGACCACTCTTAATCTTGCCATCATCAGACCGCCCAAGGCTTCCAGTATTCCCTGGCTGGCATACAACTCGAGAACATTAAAAAGAATGGGCTTTTCCCACCTTTTTGAAAACCCATACTCAATTCTTGTCCAGGATAATAGGATTGTGAAGGCCCTCTTTCTGGTAAGTGGTTGCCTTATGAGGCAAAAGGCCAGAATGGTGATACTATCTATTGAGGAATATTTCACATTAAGATCAGATGCAGGCATGGTAGTTTTCCGTTAGGGTTTCAACACCTCCTGACATCTCAAATGTGTCCTTGTGATGGGGTTTCTGCTCAGTCCCTTTTACATTTCATTCTTTTTTGCTCATTCTATTTATCTTTTGCTAAAAAGTTTTTATTTTCCTACCTACAAAGACTTAGGGTGTGATATAGATCATGACGGTGTTACTGCCAAGTTGCGTTGGCAGCGGATCCGAAAAGACCATCAGGTCAACTGTGTTCCGCCCCTCTGTATTTAGATGTTACAACTCTCCCTGCAGTGGACTGGCAATGGATTGCTGACGGAGGGAGACAACAGTACTAAATGGACCTTGTACAATGGTAGGGGCTAAGGAACAGAGTTAAGTGACACACACACTGTCCCTTCGCCATTTATATCCCATGCACTACACACTACATACACACCATCATCCTTTACAATTCCAACACAACCTGTACAAGCCGAAAACACACAGACATACATCCTAGACACAACATACACACACCATTGACAATGCACCCACAAATGACACAACCATAACAACTAACACAACTATACACCCATCTACACAAACAAACTCACACATAAGCACAACTACACACATCACAACACTGTCCGCCACACAACAACACTTAACTGAATGTCACATGGCAACACAACATATACAACATCGATCTCATATGCAGGTGACACATACAGACAAAACCACAGCACTTCCTCCAGCTCTCTCCACCTCAACCAGCCAATGCACACACACATACACACTTACCCACACACACATACACATACTGACTCGCATACACAACAGATGGCACAAACCTACCAATACAGGTCATCATGCAATGCGCACACGGACACTACTGGCAAGTGTGAATGTACCGTTATTGTTGGTGCCAGCATAAATTTAGCAATGAATACTGACACCTCAATGACACGTGTGTATGTGTGTGATATGAGCGTTGTGAAAAAAAATTACTTTGACATGTATATGCCTGCAGTGGTCCCGACCTCCTGTGCAGTGCTCACCCAATGTACCCTTGCAATGCAGCGTCCCTACAATCGAGGTTGTGTTTTCTTTGTTCATCGATGGCAGGCAGCAACGGCACTGGGGTCCAGTTGAAAACAGAAGTCGAATTGGGAAAAAAAGGTGAGTATTCACCTTGTTTCCCTCCAACTCCCGCAACTCAGAAGTGGAGGTCGGAGTGCCACTTTTTACTTGGCAGTAAGGCACATTAAAATCTGCACGGCGGAAAGGGTGGCTGGGGTCCCGCAGGCATCTACTTTTCCCTCTCCTGTGGGAGCTGTTTCTTGGTGGAGATGGTGGTTCGAATGTAGGCTTTCCACTATGGGACCGCCAACATCTGAATATGGAGGATGGACCTTCACAGCGGCGGATAGGTTTTCAGTAGACACTTGACAGTGGGCTCGTTACTGCCAACATCTAAATCAGGCCCTTAATTTTACAGAATGAAAAATAGCCTGTTGGCATTTACAAATACTTCAAAGTGAAGAGATCTGTTTTAGAGTCAGTGCAATGTTTAAAATCTGCAGTCTTCTCTTTAAAAGCACAGTATGCTCTGATGACTTTATTGTTTTACTATTTTATACTAAGAATTTACTGATGTGTATGTTAAGATATATGGAATGTTGCACACTTGCTTTTACGTGTGTGTCTCATATGCAAATGAAGTTATTTGACTTGACTTGGGTATGGATTGTGTCACGTTTTTCCATGTTTTGGTGCCCTTAAAATGAAAAAAATATATAATTTTAAAAAAACTTGTCTGAGAAGCTGTAAATCAGTATTAACATTCCCTTGACATAAGTGCCCATATTTATACTCTGTTTGCGCCGGATTTGCGTAATATTTTTTTATGCAAATTCAGCGCAAACTTAACTCCATATTTATACTTTGGAGCTAGACCCGTCCAGCACCAAAGTTATGGAGTTTGAGTCATTTTTTGTATGTGAAAACCTACCTTGCGTCAATGACATTCAAGGTAGGCGTTCCCGTGCAAAACAATGGCTCTAAGGCATGTGCCCCTTATTTATCCTCTGGCGTCAAAATTACACACAGGAGGAGGCGGGCCTTAAAACATGGCACCCAGCCAGATTTGCGCTGTTTTTTAACACCTGGGTCAGGGCAGGCGTTAAGGGACCTGTGGGCTCATTTCCATGGTGGGAGACCATGGAAGCAGTCCACAGGTGCCCTTTCCTGCCACCCTCGCCCACGCACACCCCTGGAGGACACCCATGGATGGGGGGACCCATCCATGGTGAGCGCACGTAAGTGCAGGTAAGTATAATATATATATATTTTTTTAAGTGGCATTGGGGGGGCCTAACTTGGCCCCTCTACATGCCACTGCGCCCAATGGCCATGCCCAGGGACAGGGGGGCAGGACTCCTGTCTTTGCTAAGACAGGAGTCATTTCCATGGGGGTTGTGCGTCAGAAAATGGTGCACGTCAGGGTAGAGCCGATTTGCTTCTTTTGAGACAATACGGACAGCTGCACAAACAGCTTTCTAAAGGAGCACCCTTTGGCGTGCAGGGAAAACAAATCATTATTGTTTCTCCCACACCGGCACTAGAGGTGGCTACTAAGGCAAGCATTCCCACTGCTCATTCCTTATACCTGGGATGAGTTCTGTGGGCCTCTTCCTCAAGTCCAACTCTAGAAACTTTACCTGTTGAGTCTTACCAGAGCATCTTTTATACAGCTGGCACTGCCCAGCCTGTGGTAGGAGCCATAAGGACTCCCCAGCCTGAGTAGCAGCATAAGGTGTCCTCAACATTAGTGAGTTTATTCTACAACACACCCACACTAAACTCTTGGGTGATAGCACTGCACAACATGCAGAATAACATGCCCTACTACCTGTGTTACAAAAAGCTGACTCATCAGTTTCCACACTCCTACTGTCCGACAGCTTTCTGTGTGCAAGGTTACAATGTCGATTTGCAAAACTGGTAATTGAAAGGATTCAAAGGGAAAGCATATAAAGAATAAGCAGCTTTGCAGAAAAGTAGCTGTCTTACAAGACAAGCTTCAATTGATCCATGTTAGGCACAGTTTTGGCCATCAGTGTGGTGGTACTCATGCTAAAAGGAACTGTGCAGCTGACCAGCGCACAACAGCTGCAATCCAGGCTTCCCAGGTAGCAGTCTCAATCAGATTTCAAACAAAGATTGACACAGATATATGAACAGCAATAAATGCAACAGAGGAAGCTGAGAAACCTCCAGGAGGTTCTCCTCCCTAATCCTTAACCACACCCTTAACTCAGATAACCTTACGAATGTTACCATACCAGGAGTGGGAGACAGAGTGATTCCTAACAATCTGTCCAGATTAGAATTAATCAAAGAAGCACATGAGGGATTGGTCTCTGCACATGCTAATTTATACAAACAATTAGGGACCATGTAAGACAATGTGATGTTTGTAAACAGATTAAGCCTTGTGCGATAAAAAGCCCTTCAGTAGCTCCCCTCATGATTTCCAATATCCCTTTCCAGGGGATTTATTTGGACCATGTTAGTCCCCTTATTTCAGCCGACCAGTGTGAGAAATGGGGTTGAATAATTCCAGTGGCAGAGTGGTAGAATTTATTAGTAATTCCACGTTACATGTGTAACACAGAACCCACCCCTACTGCTTACTGGAATCAGCCTGCCTTGCTTTTTCACAGCCTTCTGTCAGCAAAGGTAAATGTGTCTTTTGCTAAAGTGTCCTTAGCTCACCTTTGGTAACGTGGCTTCAGCAGTAAGGCCTAGGGCACACTCGAAGGTAAAGCAAAACAAAATGGAAGTCAGAAATTTCAATACAGTGTAGAAAGAAGAGACAAAGAACTTCAAGATTCAAACCAAGTTTAGATAAACAAGACTATTTAATAATTACTCAGAAGCAAAATCTAAAGGAGGTCTGTTTTAAGGATTATTAATTAGCATAAACAGATGTCCTAAAGGAAATAAAGGATACTGTTCATAAACTCAAAACCAAAAGAAAAAGTTAAATAAATACATTTTTTAAAAACTGATCCACTGAATCGATATTAAAGCCGCGTACAATACAGTAGCTGACCTCGCTAGCCATGCTCAGTGGGGCACTGATAAGTCTAGTCTCCAATGATAATTAACACTGGAATTTGATTCAAGGTTTTGGGCAGAATAAGTCTTGAAGGTGATGAGCTGCACAGAGGTGGCTTGAAGTGAATAACTCCCACAAAGTTGAGTTGGGTCATTAAGCCAAACCTGAATCTATGGTCATCAAAATGTGTCAATCTTCACGTAGTAACAACAGCTACAAAGTCTTGGGAGCTTCCAAGTTATGGAGATGGTTTATGGATGATGATCCGAACCGAAGCACAGAATGTGGTGCGAGAACAACTGGAACTCACGCTGACAGTTTGAACATAAAACTTGTAACTGTAAAGATATAACACAGCAGGTTCAAAGCTCGATCAGAGATTCAAAACCAAATCTCAGTTATCCAAGCGGAAAGGTAGAAAACCAATAAAGGCAGATCAAGGTGCTGAAGTCTAGGGGCTTGGGCTCTCGGTGCTTACATTGTAGCTGTACAGCGAGGTTAAGAACTGTTCATTAAATAACAATGCACATGAAGAATAAGAGAACCTGGGGGCGTGGCCTGACCTGCAGTGATGGCAGACACATGAGTGATCCGCTCCGTCTGGGCACAACAAAAAATCCTTATTATATCACCCCGGCGGGGGTCAGAGACGGTCATCAACAGCAGGGAGAAATGGGGGCACCAAAGAGGAACCTCCGACATCGGTCGACCGCCGAAAATTAAGCCGCGGGGACGCCGGGAGACCGAGGAGTTTGGCAGCGGCGGAAACGACATTCCAGGCAGCAGCAGGCATACGAGAGGGAGCAGACGGGCCGGCGCAGACCGCTGCAGCCTAAGGGGCTCGAGGACACCGCCCCCGATACGGTGGGGTGCTGAGCGGCGGGGCGCCATTGTAAGCGTTCGGGCATGCTGAGCGGCGCTGAGGGGGCGTGGAGGCCCAATCGGGAGGTAAACAGCACAGCAACGGGGCGCCTGGGTAAACCGGCGCGAACCGGAGGAAGAGCTGGGCTGGAATACTCGGCCTGCAGGCTGCACAGCGCGACATCAGGAGCGACTCTCCCAGAGTACTGACCAGCTGGGTGAAGGATGGTGGCGCATCCTGGCGGGATCGAAGACACAGCGCGAGCCGTGTGGAACTCAAAGGAGAACCCTCCCAGAACATGATCCGACTGGAGCCCATATATGGTGGACCTCTGAAGACTGTATGCTAACATTATGAGTCTCTACAGAGGCAATAATCAGTCCTAAAAGACATTGTCGACCCTGGACTGTCTTCATGCTCCCACAGCCTCGGAGTCTACATTAGTGGGGGGTGAGCAGTGCCCTGAGGTGGATCGCCACTGGTGGTGGCCTGCCCCTGATACTGGGCCCCCTGTTGATCAGCCCCACCCCAAGGAGCGGACAAGTGCTACTGAGAGCGAATGCTGGAACCACTACCAACCTTCTGTTAAAGCCACCACCAATCAGGCCGTATGACTACTAAAAACCGGAACAGGGCAAAGTCACAGGGGACGTGCCGTAATAGTGACTTGGCCCACATGGACATGGCAGACCCAGTGCTGCACTAAGTGCAGAACACGCTGGACAAGATCCTGGCAGCCATAGAGGAATCTAAAACAACACTCCAGTGGGAAATTGGCCAGGTGTCAGTAGAACTGGGCCTGCTGAGAGTGGACCACCAGAAATTAGCAAATAGGGTCCAATGCACTGAGACTGCACTTATGGATTTGACCCCAGCACATCAGGAGATTAAAGACACCATTGTGCAGGTGACTGATCATGTCCAGCGACTGGAAGGTTGGGCTGGAGATGCTGAAGGCCGAAACCGGAGGAACAACGTACGCATCATCGGACTTCCGGAGGGGGTCGAGGGCACTGATATGGTGACCTTCCTGGAAAAATGGTTGAGATTGGAGGTTGCCCTGGAGCTGCTCACCCCCTTCTTTGCTTTGGAGAGAGCTCACCGGGTACCGTCAAGACCAACTGCCCCGGGACGGCCCCCACGGGCAGTAGTGACTAAACTGCTGCACTATAGAGATAGAGACATCTTGCTCCAGCGAGCCAGGGAGGTCGGACCCTTCCGCATGGGAAATGGAACAGTGACACTCTTCCCAGACTTCATGGCAGAGGTACAATCCACACGGGCCTCCTATGCAGCGGTGAAGAGGGCAATGCGGGACGTGGGCGTTCAGTACTCGCTTCTGTTCCCGGCCAGACTGAGGGTGATCATGGAGGGGCACACTACCTTCTTTCAAACCCCCGAGGAGGCTTGGGAGTGGCTGGAGGCACATAAGGCAGGAAGGAGTCTCAACACCACAATGGGATTGTCGTCACAGCAAGGCCGCAGGAGAGTGAGGAGACAACAGAACAGATCCCACCCGGGCGCGGGGCCGACCCCAGTGCAGAATGTGCTGGACAGGTGGGCTGCCCTGGAGGCAGTGGTGTCGCTGGGCTAGGCAAAACCGACTGGTGAGCTCAGCTGAGGTGATTCGGATCATCAGACTCACTACACAGACTCAGAATCTTGTCACTCTGATGAGGCTCCAAGAGTGACTCCCCAAACTGCGGACGATCTGGGATGATCCTTACCTGGTGACACCGACCTCATGTCCGGGGCTCTTGTCTGAACTTGGGGCCGTGATGGATACAGACCCCCATCCAGATTCTCGAGCGATATTAACCGAATGGTGAGAACACTATGGGGGTCATTCTGACTTTGGCGGGCGGCGGAGGCCGCCCGCCAAAGTCCCGCCGTCAGAATACCGCTGCGCGGTCAAAAGACCGCCGCAGTAATTCTGAGTTTCACGCTGGGCTGGCGGGCGACCGCCAAAAGGCCGCCCGCCAGCCCAGCGGGAAACCCCCTTCCATGAGGATGCCGGCTCCGAATGGAGCCGGCGGAGTGGAAGGGGTGCGACGGGTGCAGTTGCACCTGTCGCGATTTTCAGTGTCTGCTTGGCAGACACTGAAAATCTTGGTGGGGCCCTGTTAGGGGGCCCCTGCAGTGGCCATGCCATTGGCATGGGCACTGCAGGGGCCCCCAGGGGCCCCACGACACCCGTTACCGCCAGCCTGGTTGTGGCGGTCAAAACCGCCAGAACCAGGCTGGCGGTAAGGGGTCGGAATCCCCATGGCGGCGCTGGCTGCAGCGCCGCCATGGAGGATTCCCTAGGGCAGCGGGAAACCGGCGGGACACCGCTGGTTTCCCGTTTCTGACCGCGGCTGTACCGCCGCGGTCAGAATGCCCATGGATGCACCGCCAGCCTGTTGGCGGTGCATCCGCGGTCCCCGGCCCTGGCGGTAGTCAACCGCCAGGGTCGGAATGACCCCCTATATGACTTACTGGTGTTGTTCTGTTTGTTTTGCACATGTTGGACAACCGCTTGTTGCGGAGCTGCCCTGGGGAATGGGGGTTGGGGACCGAAGTTACTTGTTTTTAGTGCCTATAGATGGTTAGGTGCACCGAAATTAACACTGACTGGGGTGCCTGGGAGCCAAGAGATAGCTATGCAGAATAGATGTTACCAAGGGGGTGTGCATTCCACCTTGACCCAGACCCCATCTAATGACGGATTACAAACTGATAACCTGGAATATCCGGGGGATGGGGTCGCTCATCAAATGCCACAAGATCCTGGCATACCTAAAGAGAAGGGGGTACATATAGTGCTACTCCAAGAAACACACCTCACCTCCCGGGAAGTAGACAAGTTATGACGCAGATGGAGAGGGCAGATATTTGTCACCACGTACCCAGCATTTGCACGGGGCACCCTGATATGGGTAAGGGCTGGGGTTCCATTTGAGCCGATATCCATAGACATGGCCCAAGCCAGCAGATACTTAATAGTGGAGGGCAGGCTACAAGGTAGACAAGTAGTGCTACACTGTGTGTATGCCCCTAACCAGGAACAGATCCCCTTTTGGCAGGCCTTAACTGGGCGCTTGGCCAGGCCCTCGGGTGGGCAGTTACTGACTGGGGGACTTCAACTGCGTACTGGATACTGTAATGGAGCGCTCCCTCCCTCCCTTACCTGGGGCGACAGTACACAAGATGACGAGGGGCCTGAACGAATGGATGACACACTGGGGGGGTTGGAGGACGTTTGGCGGGTCCAGCACCCCCAGGATAGGGACTACTCATATTACTCAGGCCTCCACCACCTTCACACCAGAATTGATCGGGTAATGTGCACCGGCACTATTACCTCTGAGATGGCTTACTCTGAATACCTGGGCCGAACCCTATCGGACCACAGCCCGTTACTTATCACCTGGCGAGGCGCGGGAGTGAGGTCTCAACTCCTGGAGCACATTAGTATTAATAAGGGATCCACCAACTCTTGCCATATAGAGTGGGAAACTCTAAAGATGGTGACACAAGGCCACTGTTTGGGACAATCAGTGGGGATCAGACGCACCCTAGCGCTCAAATTAAACCAATTGGAAAAAAGAAGTACATGACAGGGATAACGAGCAGGGCGTGGGTCCGACTGCGTGGCAGAGACTCCCTAAAGCAAAGGAGTTGTTTAATCAAATACTGGAAAGGCTACACTGTCAAGACTGTCGGAGGCACCTAACGTTCTTACACGCAGAGGCGGGTAAGTCTGATAGACTGCTGGCATGGTTGGTGCGGCTCGTAGGGGAGGGCACCCCGATCACGAGTGTACAGGGGGTGGATAAGAAACATGTGTATGCACCACCTGTACTAAAGGAAGCTTTTAAATCATACTACACGTCCCTCTATAGACAACCAGAGGAAGACCTACCACAGTCGCTGGGACATCACTTACAGTCCCTTCCACTCAGAGTTATAAAGCATGAGGACAGGGACCCCCTGGGGGCACTAATTACCCTAGAAGAGGTAATGACCGCTATTATACAACTAGCAGCAGGCAAGACGCCAGGATCGGATGGACTCCCTATGGAGTTTTACAAGACTTATGCAGATATTCTTGCACCCACACTGGTTGAACTTTACACTGGGGCATTTGACAGAGGTATGCTCCCTGCGACGCTACGGAAGGCATTAGTGGTCCCCCTGCCCAAGACCAAAATACGTGAAGCTTCAGTGACTGACTTTAGACCCCTGTCCATGTTAAACTGTGACTTCAAGATTCTGAGTAAAGCCCTGGCTAATAGGGTGTTACAACATGTTACCCACCTCATACACAAAGACCAAAATGGTTTTATACCTGAGCGTAACACCTCCCTGAACTTGAGGTGACTATTCACACTCCTACACATACCACGTGAGGAGCAACACCTGATGCTGTCCTTCTCTCGGTGGACCTTGAAAAAGCATTTGACTCATTAAGGTTGGATTATCTGCGGTCAGTGATGACTCGAATGGGCCTATGGGAGAAATTGATACGATGGGTCGAACTATTGTATTGTCTACCTGTGGCGAGGGTGCGGACGGGCGGGGTGGTGTTGGCCACTTATCCCATATTCCGCGGCACCAGGCAGGGATGCCCTCTTTCACCTTTGCTGTTTGCTCTTGTGTAGGCAGTTGGCTCTGTATATACTATCTCAAAGTAAGAGACAGTGTGCACAGAGTCAAAGGGTTCCCCTTAGAGGTAAGATAGTGGCAAAATTAGATAATTCTAATGCTCTATTTTGTGGTAGTGTGGTCGAGCAGTAGGCTTATCAGAGGGTATTGTTAAGCATTTGTTGTACACACACAGGCAATAAATGAGGAACACACACTCAGACTTTACTCCAGGCCAATGGTTTTTATATAGAAAAATATATTTTCTTAATTTATTTTTAGAACCACAAGTTCAAGATTTGAAGTAATATATAAAATGCAAGGTACTCCACACAGGTAAGTTAGGAACTTTGAATTAGAGCAATAACATATACAGTTTTTGTTAAAATGGCAATAAGTTATTTTAAAAGTGGACACTGCAAAAATCAACAGTTCCTGGGGGAGGTAAGTATTGGTTAGATTGTGAGATAAGTAAGACACTTACAAGTCTCAGTTTCTGGGCATTGGCAGCCCACCGTTGGGGGTTCAAAGCAACCCCAAAGTTACCACACCAGCAGCTCAGGGCCGGTCAGGTGCAGAGGTCAAAGAGGTGCCCAAAACACATAGGCGCCTATGGAGAACAGGGTTGCTCCAGTTCCAGTCTGCCAGCAGGTAAGTACCCGCGTCCTCGGGGGACAGACAAGGGGGGTTTTGTAGAGCACTAGGGGGGACACAAGTAGGCACACAAAACACACCCTCAGGGGCACAGGGGCGGCCGGGTGCAGTGTTCAAAGCAGGCATCGGGTTTTGCATTGGTTTCAATGGAGGGACCCGGGGTCACTCTAGCGGTGCAGACAGGGCACAGCCACCACCTGGGCTAGGTAGAGGGTCGCCTGGGGGTCACTCCTGCACTGAGGTTCGGTTCCTTCTGGTCCTGGGGGCTGCAGGTGCAGTGCTTGGTCCAGGCATCGGGTCCCTTGTTACAGGCAGTTGCGGTTAGGGGGAGCCTCTGGATTCTCTCTGCAGGCGTCGCTGTGTGGGTGCAGGGGGGTCGTCTCGGCCTACTCACGGGGTTGCAGTCGCCGGGGAGTCCTCCCTGTGGTGTTGGTTCTCTGGATCTCGAGCCGGGGGCGTCAGGTGCAGAGTGTGAAGTGTTACGCTTCCGGCAGGAAGAATGAGGTCGGTCTTTAAAGTTGTAGAAAAGTTGCAAGTTTGTTGCAGGTTGTTGAGCAGAGCCGCTGCTCACAGGACTTTCTTGGTCCTGGGATTCAGGGCAGTCCTCTGAGGCTTCAGAGGTCACTGGTCCTGTTGGATGCGTCACTGGTTGCAGGTTTTCGAGTCAAGAGACAGGCCCGTAGGGCTGGGGCCAAAGCAGTTGTCGTCTTCCGTCGTCCCTGCAGGCTTGTAGGTCAGCAGTCCTTCTTCTTTAGTTCAGGTTGCAGGGTTCTGGGGTGCCCCTAAATACAAAATTTAGGGGGGTGTTTCAGTCTGGTAGGGCAGTAGCCAATGGCTACTGTCCTGGAGGGTGGCTACACCCTCTTTGTGCCTCCTCCCTGAGGGGGGCACATCCCTAATACTACTGGGGGAATCCTCCAAAACTAAGATGGAGGAGTTCTAAAGGTAGGGGATCATCTCAGCTCAGGGCACCTTAGGGGCTGTCCTGATTGGTGGGTGACTCCTCCTTGTTTTCCTAATTATCTCCTTCAGCCTTGCCGTCAAATGTGGGGGCAGTGGCCGGAGGGGCAGGCAGCTCCACTAGCTGGGATGCCCTGTGGCGCTGTAACAAAGGGGGTGAGCCTTTGGGGCTCACCGCCAGGTGTTACAGTTCCTGCAGGGGGGAGGTGAGAAGCACCTCCACCCAGTACAGGCTTTGTTCCTGGCCACAGAGTGACAAAGGCACTCTCCCCATGTGGCCAGCAACTGGTCTGGTTGTGGCAGGCTGGCAGAAACTGGTCAGCCTAACACTAGGAGTTGGATTGGTATTCAGGGGGCATCTCTAAGATGCCCTCTGGGTGCATTTTACAATAAATTCCACACTGGCATCAGTGTGCATATATTGTGCTGAGAAGTTTGATACCAAACTTCCCAGATTTCAGTGTAGCCATTATGGAACTGTGGGGTTCCTGTTTGACAAACTCCAAGACCATATACTCTTATGGCTACCCTGCACTTACAATGTCTAAGGTTTTGCTTAGAAACTATAGGGGCATAGTGCTCATGCACATATGTCCTCACCTGTGGTATAGTGCACCCTGCCTTAAGGCTTTAAGGCCTGCTAGAGGGGTGACTTACCTATGCCACAGGCAGTGTGAGGTTGGCATGTCACTCTGAGGGGAGTGCCATGTCGACTTAGTCATTTTCTCCCCACCAGCACACACAAGCTGTCCCCAGGGTGGCATAAGACATGCTGCAGCCCTTAGAGACCTTCCCTGGCATCAGGGCCCTTGGTACCAGGGGTACCAGTTACAAGGGACTTATCTGAGTGCTAGGGCTGTGCCAATTGTGGAAGCAAAGGTACAGTTTAGGGAAAGAACACTGGTGCATGGGGCCTGGTTAGAAGGGTCCCAGCACACTTTCAATCAAAACTTAGCATCAGCAAAGGCAAAAAGTCAGGGGGTAACCATGCCAAGGAGGCATTTCCTTAGATCTTGCCATCGAGCCCCTTGCAGCACGGTTTCGAATGGAGGGGCGTGGTAGAGGGGTACGGTGGGGTCATGTGGAGCATGTCATATCGCTCTATGCAGACGACCTGCTAATTTATCTACAAGATGGCACGTCGGGAGTCCCCTAGGCACTCACTTTACTTGAGGAATTTAGTGGTCCGTCTGACCTCTGAGTAAACAGGAAAATGACATACGTCTTTCCATTGACTGCTGGCACATAACCGGCATACAGGTATTTCACAACCTACGAGATCTTTGCTACGGGAATCTAGGTCCCTAAAGTCATGTGTGGCGTTTTGGTGCTCCTTTAAACTCTCCATGATGGCCCAAGTGTCTTTATCCAAAATTATTATGCTACCCCGCCTCTTATACTACTTCACTAACCTCCCCGTGACTATACCGGTGAATTGGTGTAGGGAACTGAACGTGCTCCTTAGACATCTCCTGTGGGATGGGGCCGACAGGGGACATCTCTTTCCACCCTTCGCCGCCCTACTGATGAGGGTGGACTGGCAGTTCCAGACTTTGAATTATATTACTTATCATGCCAACTCCAATGGGTCGCTAAGTGGTTGGCGGGTGCACACCGACTGGATCTAACCACATCCCGAGGCGACATAGGAACTGACCTTTTACTTTCTGGCATGCTCGGAGCCAGGATTACCCCGCCAAAGCGGAACATCATGCTGACGGTGGCCCTATCTTGCTGGAGATGGTGTCTGACGCACAGGAGTGACAATGGCTTACTCTCCTGAGATACAACTGATAGGATACCTCTGGGGACACCGAGCCGCACTTGGCTACGACAACAATTGAGGGTTTGTACCTAGGCGGGAGTGATGACCTTAGGAGACATCATCCGAGAGGGAGTTCTGCGACCATTCCCGGAATTAGTGGAAGAGGGCGGAGTCCCGGAGGGGCAATTCCTGATGTATCGGACATTGATTCATGCTGTGAGGGAGCTATGGCCCATGGTGAACGCAGAGCCAGAGATACCAAAAATACTACATCTTTTACTGACAATAGAGAAAGATACTCACTTGATCGCTAGGCTCTAGAGAGCCCACAATGAGGCTACCCTGGAGTCTTTACAGACCCTACGGATGTGATGGGAAGGGACGTTAGGCAAGGAGTTGACGGACGCAGAGTGGCAGAAAGTGTTGGCCTCCCCCAGTAGAGTATCCCAAAATACACGCTTCTGGTACATCCAATATAATTACGTACACAGAACATACCTCACCCCTCAAAGACTCAGAGTGTAATATGGTGGCGGACCCAGAGAGTGTCCCAGATGTAATGGTGTAGACCCAGACTTTAATCACATGGTCTGGGAATGCCCCGACATACAGAGGTATTGGAGGGGCGCTCTGGAGGATCTGGGGGGAACCCTTGGTACACAGCTGGACCTGGATCCCTTCTTGAACTGCTAGGTTTACATACGAGGCCCGCCTCTAGGAGAGTTGGCAGCCGGTTCTTGGACCTCGCCCTAGTCTACTCAGGCGTTGGATCACAATGGCCTGGAAATCCTCCATGGGCCAGGCGCTGGTGGACTGGAGATGAGATGTATCAACTTGGGCCCAGGCTGAATTGCAGGTACTGCGTAGGGAGGAGGCCGGGGGGTGCGGGCGCGTCACATGGCCCCATTGTGGGCAGAGATATTAGAGGCCTGGGAAGCACAGAGATGAGAAGTGGGGGGATGGCAGAACTGGGAGAGGATGTGGGGGAACTAAATAACAAGTAAAACATGTCACGGGGAAGTCTCGACAATCTGCTGCATGGGGAGGGAGGTAGGGGCCAGCTGCACCAATGCCACCATATGTCATGCTTCTGCGAGTGTACTGGGGATGGAAATGGACCTCACCCAGAGGAGACCCCACTCACACCACAATATAGAACTGCCCCTGCAGCACACTGTTTTCATGCTCTCATTAGTTGCGTTAACAGTTTAAAGAGCAACAAATAGGACGATAGTGAAAGTCATGTGATAAAAACAGATCAAAGGCTGCAAGGCCAGGCAAGCATAACCCGATGTACTACATGTACTGAGTACCTGTATTATGCCCGGAAGAACCATGAAACAATTATATTACTGAATATGAACCAGTTACAATGTATATGCTTGAAGTGGTGCCCCGAACTAAAGGGCACAACATTAAACCGATTGTCTTTCGTCAATGAAAAATAGCAATAAACAAAGTTTAAAAAAAGAATAAGAGAACCTCTGAACCAGTTAACAGCAAAGTACATTTCAGCGCCAATGAGGTGGTAAACGCAGCAACATTAGGTAAAAGGAGAAAGGAAAATATAAAAGCAAATCAGGAAAATATAAAAGCATTGGCGCAACCCTCACTGGTTAACAACATGGAGACATCACCTGATCCTACTACTGCAATATCAGATCGCTGCTAGGAGAGGCTCTCGGGAGGCCCAGTGATCTAGCAAGTCCAGGAGAATTACTGAATATCAGATCGCTGCTGCAAGAGGCTCTCGGGGGGGCCAGTGATGTAGCAAGTCCAGGAACATTACTTCAATATCAGATCGCTGCTGCAAGAGGCTCTCAGGGGGCCCAGTGAAGTAGCAAGTCCAGGAACATTACTGCAATATCAGATCGCTGCTGCAAGAGGCTCTCAGGGGGCCCAGTGAAGTAGCAAGTCCAGGAACATTACTGCAATATCAGATCGCTGCTAGGAGAGGCTCTCGGGAGGCCCAGTGATGTAGCAAGTCCAGGAACATTACTGCAATATCAGATCGCTGCTGCAAGAGGCTCTCAGGGAGCCCAGTGATGTAGCAAGTCCAGGAACATTACTGCAATATCAGATCGCTGCTGCAAGAGGCTCTCAGGGGCCCAGTGATGTAGCAAGTCCAGGAACATTACTGCAATATCAGATCGCTGCTACAAGAGGCTCTCAGGAGGCCCAGTGATGTAGCAAGTCCAGGAACATTACTGCAATATCAGATCGCTGCTACAAGAGGCTCTCAGGAGGCCCAGTGATGTAGCAAGTCCAGGAACATTACTGCAATATCAGATCGCTGCTAGGAGAGGCTCTCGGGAGGCCCAGTGATGTAGCAAGTCCAGGAACATTACTGCAATATCAGATCGCTGCTACAAGAGGCTCTCGGGGGCCCAGTGATGTAGCAAGTCCAGGAACATTACTGCAATATCAGATCGCTGCTACAGGAGGCTCTCAGGAGGCCCAGTGATGTAGCAAGTCCGGGAACATTACTGCAATATCAGATCGCTGCTACAAGAGGCTCTCAGGAGGCCCAGTGATGTAGCAAGTCCAGGAACATTACTGCAATATCAGATCGCTGCTGCAAGAGGCTCTCAGGGAGCCCAGTGATGTAGCAAGTCCAGGAACATTACTGCAATATCAGATCGCTGCTGCAAGAGGCTCTCAGGGGCCCAGTGATGTAGCAAGTCCAGGAACATTACTGCAATATCAGATCGCTGCTGCAAGAGGCTCTCAGGGGCCCAGTGATGTAGCAAGTCCAGGAACATTACTGCAATATCAGATCGCTGCTGCAAGAGGCTCTCAGGGGCCCAGTGATGTAGCAAGTCCAGGAACATTACTGCAATATCAGATCGCTGCTACAAGAGGCTCTTAGGGGGACCAGTGATGTAGCAAGTCCAGGAAAATTACTGCAATATCAGATCGCTGCTACAAGAGGCTCTCAGGGGACCAGTGATGTAGCAAGTCCAGGAGAATTACTGCATATCAGATCGCTGCTACAGGAGGCTCTTAGGGGGCCCAGTGCTGTAGCAAGTCCAGGAACATTACTGCAATATCAGATCGCTGCTAGGAGAGGCTCTCAGGGGACCAGTGATGTAGCAAGTCCAGGAACATTACTGCAATATCAGATCGCTGCTGCAAGAGGCTCTCAGGGGGCCCAGTGCTGTAGCAAGTCCAGGAACATTACTGCAATATCAGATCGCTGCTACAGGAGGCTCTCAGGGGGGCCAGTGATGTAACAAGTCCAGGAACATTACTGCAATATCAGATCGCTGCTGCAAGAGGCTCTCAGGGGGCCCAGTGAAGTAGCAAGTCCAGGAACATTACTGCAATATCAGATCGCTGCTAGGAGAGGCTCTCGGGAGGCCCAGTGATGTAGCAAGTCCAGGAACATTACTGCAATATCAGATTGCTGCTAGGAGAGGCTCTCGGGAGGCCCAGTGATGTAGCAAGTCCAGGAACATTACTGCAATATCAGATCGCTGCTGCAAGAGGCTCTAGGGGGCCCAGTGATGTAGCAAGTCCAGGAACATTACTGCAATATCAGATCGCTGCTACAAGAGGCTCTCAGGAGGCCCAGTGATGTAGCAAGTCCAGGAACATTAATGCAATATCAGATCGCTGCTAGGAGAGGCTCTTGGGAGGCCCAGTGATGTAGCAAGTCCAGGAACATTACTGCAATATCAGATCGCTGCTACAAGAGGCTCTTAGGGGGCCCAGTGATGTAGCAAGTCCAGGAAAATTACTGCAATATCAGATCGCTGCTGCAAGAGGCTCTTGGGGGGCCCAGTGATGTAGCAAGTCCAGGAAAATTACTTTAAGATATTCGTTGCCACTCCTCAGTCAAACACATTGGACAAGTGCTCTTGTGTTCTCGCAGGATCGTCCCATTTGCTCTAACAGCCAAGTACTCACGTCCACTTTGGCTTCACCACAAAAAAGAAAAACTCAGATTGAGTTGGATACTTTGAGGACTATTCACAAATGCCTCATACAGCTGTGAGTGATCTATACATGCAAAGATGTTCTTGGAGTAACATTTCTGCTTTTAGCCATTCATCACTACAAGTGTAAAGTTACTCAGAAATATACACTTCACCCCCTGAACCAGAGGTGGAGCATCATTTACAAACGTAACTTATTGCAGCCAACATGGAGCAGCAGAAAGTGCAGCATCACGTCTGGCCACCCATTGACAATGCAAAACCCTCTCTTCGAAAATAATGGAGGGAGTCTTAAAAATAGAACCCCACAGGAAATACAGATAAATTCAAATAATTTATTTTGCATTTTCAAAGTACATATAAATTCAAAAGAATTTTACAAAATTACATGTATTTGAAAAATAATTATTTCATGATACAATATGTTTGTCATTTGATTAAAATATATTGAAATCAATAAAAAATAAATTCAATTAATTCTATACAGAACTGTTTGTAAGGATCTGTCCCCTCTCAACAGTGCAATTTACTAATTCAGAGTACATAATAAGAAAATACAATGATTTTACTTTAAGTGAGTTTTTTTAAACAAACCTTTTAAAAAATGTTTATTTAACACATTCAAGTCAAGTCAAATTTACTTTATTCGATTTAGCATAGTAAGTCATAAAAGCACATAAAATAAAAAATTCATTAAGAACATGTAAAAACAATGCAGCAAATTTAATTGGAAATAATGGAACATCCGTGCGCATGACCAAGATACATAAAAACAAGCAGTGTGATTATCTAAAAATTGATGGTGCAGTAAAGGCCTCACTTGATTAAAATTCAGTGGGAACAAGAGAGGACGTATGTACTTGTAACGCAAATTCGCAAATTTAGGGCAGATAAGGACAATATGTAAAGTGTCTAATGCAACAGCCATCTCACATGTGCAAATTGCTGGTCACAACGGATTGTGCCAACGAAATTTAAGCTGAGAGAGTAGGTTTGAATGAAAATATGTTAAAAGTTGTCTGTGCAAAACATGACGAGTGCCAAATACAGTTCTGTTTTGCTTAGGGTTTTAACCCTTGCATAATGCCTGCTGAGGTTTTAAACAAAGAACAATCAACCCATTTCTCATGCTCAGAAGCCCGAAATGCATCCTTAACTCACAAGACATCAGCTTTGGAAATTAATCCTGGGCTCAGAAACAGTTCGGGTCTGCCTAGATCCCTTAAAGACCTTTGATATATTGCAACCAAGATATACAATGGCAACAGCCAAGCCCCAGACTGTCTTTCAGAATCTCTCTTTTAAATGGGTTTTGGTTTTCACATTTTTCGGCCCAGGCACCATTGTTTATACCTTTGTCAAATTTGTTTTCAAGGCCCAATTTGTCAATAAAAATCAATAAATCCAATCTATCAAAAGCTGGAAACCATTGGCTGTATGCGCTATGAGAATTACTATATGTGTACAGTAAGGTGTGGACCGGCCATTTCCCGACCCTTGAAACATACTTGCAATGGGTTATTAAAAACTACTCTAACTGATGAGTGTATAAAATAAAAAGTAGAGGGGCTAAAATACAGCCCTGGTGGGCACCTCTCCCCAAAGAAAAGTGCATGGTGCATTCCCCACTGCGGACAAACCTCACTGAGGCTCCCAGCCAGGCATGCAAATCACACAAACACAGCCCATAACTATCTACTGTGTCAAAGACTGTGCTGAGGTCCATGAAGGCCAGTCACTCTTTCCTCACTAGTGTGGATTTGTTAATCAAAAGGTAAAGGTTAAGGGCCTGATTATGTGTCT
This sequence comes from Pleurodeles waltl, assembly GCF_031143425.1. Taxonomy (NCBI): domain Eukaryota; kingdom Metazoa; phylum Chordata; class Amphibia; order Caudata; family Salamandridae; genus Pleurodeles; species Pleurodeles waltl. Next base: position 16,886,199 of record NC_090442.1, on the reverse strand, counting down.
GGAGGTGACTCTACTGACAAACTCGCAGTGGCAGTCAGGACCGCTGCTGCTGTGCCAGTCCGACCGCCATATTACGAGCCTGGCAGTCAGATCACCAGGGTACTGCAGGTATCGGTGATCCCGACGGGATGACGGCGGGTGCAAGTCGCTATCAGCCAGGGCCTAGTTCTCTGCCACCCTTTTCATGGCGGTGAATTTTCATGACGGTTTCACCGCCATGAAAAGGCTGGCAGAGAACAGGTGCAGGTGGCCACAGGAGGGCCCCTGCACTGCCCATGCACTAGGGGTCCCCCTGACCAGCAACTTTGCAAAGCTCACTGTCTGCTATGCACTGCTGCCGGCTCCATATTGAGCAGAATGAGCACTGTGAGGGTGGTGGTGCCCCTTGTGGGCGGTGTGAGAAAGTAGCCTCTTTCTAGCCTGGTTACCCCCACTTTTGGCCTGTTTGTGAGTGTATGTCAGGGTGTTTTCACTGTCTCACTGGGATCCTGCCAGCCAGGGCCCAGTGCTCATAGTGAAAACCCTATGTTGTCAGTATGTTTGTTATGTGTCACTGGGACCCTGCTCGCCAGGACCCCAGTGCTCATAAGTTTGTGACCTATATGTATGTGTTCCCTGTGTGATGCCTAACTGTCTCACTGAGGCTCTGCTAACCAGAACCTCAGTGGTTCTGCTCTCTCTGCTTTCCAAATCTGTCACTAACAGGATAGTGACCAATTTCACCAATTCACATTGGCATACTGGTACACCCATATAATTCCCTAGTATATGGTACTGAGGTACCCAGGGTATTAGGGTTCCAGGAGATCCCTATGGGCTGCAGCATTTCTTTTGCTACCCATAGGGAGCTCTGACAATTCTTACACAGGCCTGCCAGTGCAGCCTGAGTGAAATAACGTCCACGTTATTTCACAGCCATTTACCAATGCACTTGAGTTACTTATAAGTCACCTATATGTCTAACCTTCACCTGGTGAAGGTTAGGTGCAAAGTTACTTAGTGTGTGGGCACCCTGGCACTAGCCAAGGTGCCCCCACATCGTTCAGGGCAAATTCCCCAGACTTTGTGAGTGCGGGGACACCATTACACGCGTGCACTGTACATAGGTCACTACCTATGTACAGCGTCACAATGGTAACTCTGAACATAGCCATGTAACATGTCTGGCATTGGGGGGACAATTCCATGAGAAGAACCCGGGTACTGCCAAACTGCCTTTTCAGGGTTTGCACTGCAGCTGCTGCTGCTGCCAACCCCTCAGACAGGTTTCTGCCCCCCTGGGGTCCAGGCAGCCCTGGCCCAGGAAGGCAGAACAAAGGATTTCCTCTGAGAGAGGGTGTAACACCTAGGTAGCCAAACCTCCTTTTCTGGCTATTTAGGGTCTCTGCTTTGGGGATCTCACCAGATACCGAATGCAAGAGCTCACCAGAGTCCTCTGCATCTCCCTTTTCACCTTCTGCCAAAGGATCGACCACTGACTGCTCAGGACGCCTGCAAAACTGCAAGAAAGTAGCAAGACGACTACTAGCAACCTTGTATGGCTTCATCCTGCCGGCTTTCTCGACTGTTTCCAGGTGGTGCATGCTCTGGGGGTAGCCTGCCTCCTTTCTGCACCAGGAGCTCTGAAGAAATCTCCCGTGGGTCAACGGAATCTTCCCCCTGCAACCGCAGGCAACAAAAGACTGCATCAACGGTCCTCTGGGTCCCCTCTCAGCATGACAAACGTGGTCCCTGGAACTCAGCAACTCTGTCCAAGTGACTCCCACATTTCAGTGACTCTTCAGTCCAAGTTTGGTGGAGGTAAGTCCTTGCCTCCCCACGCTAGACTGCATTGCTGGGTACCACGTGATTTGCAGCTGCTCCGGCTCCTGTGCCCTCTTCCAGGATTTCCTTCATGCACAGCCAAGCCTGGGTCCCCGACACTCTAACCTGCAGTGCACAACCTTCTGAGTTGTCCACCGGCGTCGTGGGACTCCCTTTTGTGACTTCGGGTGGACTCTGGTTCACTCCTCTTCTAAGTGCCTGATCCGGTACTTCTGCGGGTGCTGCCTGCTTCTGTGAGGGCCCCCTGACTTGCTGGGCGCCCCCTCTGTCTCCTCATCCAAGTGGCGACATCCTGGTCCCTCCTGGGCCACAGCAGCATCCAAAAAACCCTAACTGCGACCCTTGCAGCTAGCAAGGCTTGTTTGCGGTCTATCTGCGTGGGAACACCTCGGGACATCCATCTCCAAAGGGGAAGTTCCTAGTCCTCTTCGTTCTTGCAAAACACCAAGCTTCTTCCATCCGGTTGCAGCTTCCTTGCACCCTCAGCTGGCATTTCCTGGGCTCCTGCCCACTCTCGACACTGTTGCGACTCTTGGACTTGGTCCCCTTGTCTTACAGGTACTCAGGTCCGGAAATCCACTGTTGTTGCATTGCTGGTGTTGGTTTTCCTTGCAGAATCCCCCTATCACGACTTCTGTGCTCTCTGGGGGTTGTAGGTGCACTTTGCAGCTATCTGTCAGGGTCTTGGGGGGGGCTGTTTTTCTAACCCTCACTGTTTTCTTACAGTCCCAGCTACCCTCTACAAGCTCACATAGGTTTGGGGTCCATTCGTGGTTCGCATTCCACTTTTGGAGTATATGGTTTGTGTTGCCCCTATCCCTATGTGTCCCCATTGCATCCTATTGTAACTATACATTGTTTGCACTGTTTTCTAATACTATACTGCATATTGTTGGTATTGTGTACATATATCTTGTGTATATTTGCTATCCTCATACTGAGTGTACTCACTGAAATACTTTTGCCATATTGTCATAAAAATAAAGTACCTTTATTTTTAGTATATCTGTGTATTGTGTTTTCTTATGATATTGTGCATGTGACACCAGTGGGATAGTAGAAGCTTTACATGTCTCCTAGTTCAGCCTAAGCTGCTTTGCCATAGCTACCTTCTATCAGCCTAAGCTGCTAGAAACACCTCTTCTACACTAATAAGGGATAACTCGACCTGGCACAAGGTGTAAGTACCTCTGGTACCCACTACAAGCCAGGCCAGCCTCCTACAGGCGGTAGCAGTGGTGGCGGCTCGGTTATGTGCAGACTGCGCATTGCGAGGGTGCCGGTGCCCCCTGTGGGTGGCAGCAGTGCTGCCGGCTCTATTATTTGCAGACTGAGCATTGCGTGGGTGCTGGAGACTCCCGCTGGCCGGAAACCTAAGTTTCCTACCTAAAGGAACATTTTTATTATGTATTAATAATTATTACATGTGATGTAGAGAATTAATTATAACACATTTAATGAAACTTTACTCAAAGTCAATGTTATATAAGTGTTTTAATTAAAAAGTTATTAAACAATTTTAAAAGGATAAAATATTTAATTTTTAGGTATTTTTTGGCATTAACCCCTTCGCTGCCAGGCCTTTTCCCCCTCCTGTGCCAGGCCTTTTTTTGCCTATTTGGGGCAGTTCGCGCTTAGGCCCTCATAACTTTTTGTCCACATAAGCTAACCAAGCCAAATTTGCGTCCTTTTTTTCCAACATCCTAGGGATTCTAGATGTACCCAGACTTTGTGGGTTCCCCTGAAGGAGGCCAAGAAATTAGCCAAAATACAGTGAAAATTTCGTTTTTTTTTAAAAAATGGGAAAAAGGGGCTGCAGAAGAAGGCATGTAGTTTTTCCCATGAAAATGGCATCAACAAAGGGTTTGCGGTGCTAAACTCAGCAGCTTCCCAGCTGCTTTCAGGAACAGACAGACTTGAATCAGAAAACCCAATTTTTCAACACAATGTTGGCATTTTACTGGGACATACCCCATTTTTGCAATTTTTTGTGCTTTCAGCCTCCTTCCAGTCAGTGACAGAAATGGGCATGAAACCAATGCTGGATCCCAGAAACCTAAACATTTCTGAAAAGTAGACAACATTCTGAATTCAGCAAGGGGTCATTTGTGTAGATCCTACAAGGGTTTCCTACAGAAAATAACAACTGAAAAAGAAAAATATTGAAATTGAGGTGAAAAAAACATAAATTTTTCTCTACGTTTTACTCTGTAACTTTTCCCTGCAATGTCAGATTATCGAAAGCAATATACCGTTACGTCTGCTGGACTCCTCTGGTTGCGGGGATATATAGGGCTTGTAGGTTCATCAAGAACCCTAGGTACCCAGAGCCAATAAATGAGCTGCACCCTGCAGTGCGTTTTCATTCTATACCGGGTATACAGCAATTAATTTGCTGAAATATAAAGAGTAAAAAATAGCTATCAAGAAAACCTTTGTATTTCCAAAAAGGGCACAAGATAAGGTGTTGAGGAGCAGTGGTTATTTGCACATCTCTGAATTCCGGGGTGACCATACTAGCATGTGAATTACAGGGCATTTCTCAAATAGATGTCTTTTTTACACACTCTCCTATATTTGGAAGGAAAAAATGTAGAGAAAGACAAGGGGCAATAACACTTGTTTTGCTAATCTATGTTCCCCCAAGTCTCCCGATAAAAATGATACCTCACTTGTGTGGGTAGGCCTAGCGCCTGCGACAGGAAACGCCCCAAAACGCAACGTGGACACATACCATTTTTTTGAAAGAAAACAGAGGTGTTTTTTGCAAAGTGCCTACCTGTAGATTTTGGCCTCTAGCTCATCCGGCACCTAGGGAAACCTACCAAACCTGTGCATTTTTGAAAACTAGAGACCTACGGGAATCCAAGATGGGGTGACTTGTGGGGCTCTGACCAGGTTCTGTTACCCAGAATCCTTTGCAAACCTCAACATTTGGCTAAAAAAACACATGTTCCTCACATTTCTGTGGCAGAAAGTTCTGGAATCTGAGAGGAGCCACGAATTTCCTTCTACCCAGCGTTCCCCCAAGTCTCCCGATAAAAATGATACCTCACTTGTGTGGGTAGGCCTAGCGCCCGCGACAGGAAATGCCCCAAAGCGCAACGTGGACACATCCAATTTTTTGAAAGAAAACAGAGGTGTTTTTTGCAAAGTGCCTACCTGTAGATTTTGGCCTCTAGCTCAGCCGGCACCTAGGGAAACCTACCAAACCTGTGCATTTCTGAAAACTAGAGACCAAGGGGAATCCAAGATGGGGTGACCTGCGGGGCTCTGACCAGGTTATGTTACCCAGAATCCTTTGCAAACATCAAAATCTGGCCAAAAAAACACATGTTCCTCACATTTCTGTGGTAGAAAGTTCTGGAATCTGAGAGGAGCCACAAATTTCCTTCCACCCAGCTTTCCCCCAAGTCTCCCGATAAAAATGATACCTCACTTCTGTGGGTAGGCCTAGCGCCCACGAAAGGAAATGGCCCAAAACACAACGTGGACACAACATATTTTTTCACAGAAAACAGAGGTGTTTTTTGCAAAGTGCCTACCTGTGGATTTTGGCCTCTAGATCAGCCGGCCCCAGGGGGGGCAGAAATGCCCTAAAATAAAGTTGACCCCCCAACCCCCCCTGCCCGGGAGCGACCCTTGCCTACGGGGTCGCTCCCCCTGCGTGACATTGGCGCCAAAAAACAAATCCCCAGTGCCTAGTGGTTTCGACCTAAAATCGCCCAATCTGCCCCCCAGGGGAGCGACCCTTGCCTGATGGGTCGCTCCCCATCTCTAAAAAAACAAACAAACAAAAAAAAACACAAAAAGAAAATGTGCCCTGACGCCTAGAGGTTTCTGCCCCCAGGGGTGGGCAGAAATGGCCTGAAATAAATTTGCCCCCCTAACCCCCACCCCCCCAGGGAGCGACCCTTGCCTACGGGGTCGCTCCCCCTGCGTGACATTGGCGCCAAAAAACAAATCCCCGGTGCCTAGTGGTTTCTGCCCCCTTGGGGGCAGATTGACCTAAAATCGACCAATCCCAAGGGGGGCAGAAATGGTCTAAATACAATTTGCCTCCCAGGGGAGCGACCCTTGCCTGATGGGTCGCTCCCCATCTCTAAAAAAACAAACAAACAAAAAAACACACAAAAAATAATTGCCCTGGCGCCTAGAGGTTTCTGCCCTCCGGGGGCAGAAATGGCCTAAAATAAATTTGCCCCCTCCACCCCCCCACGGCCCCCCGGGAGCGACCCTTGCCTACGGGGTCGCTCCCCCTGCGTGACATTGGCGCCAAAAAACAAATCCCTGGTGCCTAGTGGTTTCTGCCCCCTTGGGGGCAGATTGACCCAAAATCGACCAATCTGCCCCCAAGGGGGGCAGAAATGGTCTAAATACAATTTGCCCCCCAGGGGAGCGACCCTTGCCTGATGGGTCGCTCCCCATCTCTAAAAAACAAACAAACAAAAAAAAAACACAAACAAAAAATTTGCCCTGGCACCTAGAGGTTTCTGCCCCCCCAGAGGGACAGAAATGGCCTAAAATAAATTTGCCCCCCCAACCCCCACGCCCCCCAGGAGCGACCCTTGCCTACGGGGTCACTCCCCCTGCATGACATTGGCGCAAAAAAACAAATCCCCGATGCCTAGTGGTTTCTGCCCTAAAATCAACCAATCTGCCCACAAGGGGGGCAGAAATGGCCTAAAATAAATTTGCCTAAGGGGTCGCTCCCCACCTAAAAAAAAAAAGAACATAAAAAAAAAAAAAAATGATCCCTGGTGCCTAGAGGTTTCTGCCCCCCCCAGCCTATTAGGCCGATCTGCCCTTAGGGGGGGCAGAAAAGGCCTTCCTGAAAAATGGACCCCCCCTGGGAGCGACCCTTGCCCAAGGGGTCGCTCCCTTATGTCAATTTCTAAAAAAAAAAAAAAATCCCTGGTGTCTAGTGGGGTTTCAAAAGCCGGATTGCAAGCAATCTGGCTTTTGAAACCCTGGGAGAGACTTCAAAGGGAAGGAAATACATTTCCTTCCCTTTGAAGCCCCTCCGGGCCTCCACCAGTGATTGAAAGAGAAATGCTTTGGGGAGGCCCCTGTGACAAATCAGCGCGCGCTCGCACGCTGACGTCACGGGGGTGGGGGGATCGGGGATGGAAGGGGAAGGTCTTCCCCTTCCATCCCTGCCTTGGGGGGGAGGGGGTGCACCCGGGGGTGCGCTAGCGCTCCCCAAGTTCCCCTGTGCCTTGGACGAGGTGACCTCGTCCAAGGCACAGGGGAACTGTAGGCTTGGACGAGGTCACCTCGTCCAAGGCACAGAACCGGTTAAATTACACTTGGTTAGCTTTTTAACTAGTTTCAAATATGTAATTTAACATTATTTCCTACGGGGTTTATTTAACGTCCTGCTACCATTATTTATGAGAGGGTGTTGCAGTTCCATGGGATGGTGATGTTGGATTTACTCCATCTCTGAGCTGGAGCACGTTTGCAAGTGTTTTAGGTACATTATAGCGGTAGTAACTTTAGAAGTGTACCTTGTAAATAGAAATGGCCTTACGCTTTTGTGGGTGAATGTTAGTCTTTCACGAAATTCCTCCCTAGATGACTTCTTACTCTTCCCCTTAGCCCCTCCCCTTTTCAAAAGTATTTCCCAATTTACAGCCACTCCCCTCTGTCCCTCTCACGTTTACTATTTAAAAGTATACTATGGTGTGCGGAGACTGTACAGTTGGGGCGGATAACTCCATGTAGCAAAAACATGGGAGAGGAAGAACATCCGCACGCAGGTTTGTGAGTAGCATTTTGAGTACTTTAGTAGTACTACAAATGTACAGCACAGATTATCTGTGAGACTCTCTTGGATGTATCTGATGTGATTCTAAAGCTTGTGAAACTTTCCCATTAGATGGGAAGCAGGTTCCATTTGTAGGAATAAGGAAATGGAAAGAGGCCACTAAGGTGGATCTTTGCAATACTAGGTTGTGTCCCCTTGGGGCAGAAATCATTAGATGCTCTAGTCTTTAGTGGCACAAGGACTAGAGTATGATGTGGTGAGATGTTGCTAAGATTAACTACCAGTCCTTCCATCACCTTTAGGCCCATATTTATACTTTTTGACGCTAAACTGCGCTAACGCAGTTTAGCGTCAAAAAGTTTTGCGCCGGCTAACGCCATTCTGAAGCGCCATGCGGGCGCCGTATTTATTGAATGGCGTTAGCCGGCGCAAGCAGACCGGCGCTGCCTGGTGTGCGCGAGAAAAACCACGTACACCAGGCAGCGCCGGCGTAGGGGGAAAATGGCGCATGGGCGTCTTAAAATGGGGCAAGTCAGGTTACGTCGAAAAAATCGTCGTAACCCGACTTGCGCCATTTATTTTCGACGCCCATCCCCCATCAACATGACTCCTATCATTGTAAAGATAGGAGTCATGCCCCCTTGCCCAATGGCCATGCCCAGGGGACTTCTGTCCCCTGGGCATGGTCATTGGGCATAGTGGCATGTAGGGGGGCACAAATCAGGCCCCCCTATGGCAAAAAAAATTATTATTAAAAAAAAAAAAAATACTTACCTGAATGTCCCTGGGGTGGGTCCCTCCAGCCTTGGGTGTCCTCCTGGGGTGGGCAAGGGTGGCAGGGGGGTCCCTGGGGGCAGGGGAGGGCACTCTGGGCTCATTTTGAGCCCACTTGTCCCTTAACGCCATGCCTGACCCAGGCGTTAAAAAGCGGCGCAAATGCGCCGTTTTTAGCCACGCCCACTCCCGGGCGTCTCTTTTGCCCGGGAGTATAAATACCACGTAAAGGCCTGGGAGTCATTTTTTAGACGGGAACGCCTCCCTTGCATATCATTAACGCAAGGAAGGGGTTCACGCTAAAAAATGACGCACATTCCGGGAACTTTGGCGCTATTCGCCTCTAACGCCATAGTATAAATATGGCGTTAGTTGGCGTTAGTTTAGCGTCGAATTTGCGTCGAAAAAAACGACGCAAATTCGGCGCAAACGGAGTATAAATACGGCCCTTAGTTTTTTTGTTTTTCTCAGTGATCAGCTCAAAGTGTCACAGGCATGAATAGATATTGGTCCTGTAGAGACCTACGACAAAGGGACTCCGGCTGCAGCTACTGGGTGAGGCTTATTAAATAATTTGAGGTTACTTGCCTTCCAGTCATAGGGGCATGGCCTCAAAGACCAGGGTTCTGCAAAGTCGGTCCTGGAGAGCCGGGTACATGCCAGATTTTTTGCATATCCACATTTAGAAACAAGATGTTTCAGAAATCTACATTCTTCTTAATGTGGATATGCTAAAAATCTGGCATGGACCTGGCTCTCCAGGACCGACTTAGCAGAACCCTGGACTAGACCTTGTGGGTCAGAGCCCTGGCTCACTGGCACACAGGGAGCAAAACACACTGAATTGAATGAGGCCACAAATAGTTACTAACGAATGAGGCTAATTCAAGCATTTCCATCCCTTGCTCTGTGCTTTTCTCAGGAGATGGTTTAAAGGCCAATCAATGGATTGATGTCTTTGTAGCTGGTTCATGTGAAGATTTTCGATGTTGAAACCTCCTCCCCAGAGTTGACAGCGAGCACCTTTTATTCTCCCACATGGTCTCTCTCATGTAGTGAGGTTACATTTACTACTGAAATTTATGTCAATTTGAAAATGCAGATTTTTTTCTGGTTGAGGGTTCTCTCGTGTTAAAACAAATTGATTCTGTGACTGACGTTTTCTTGGCCTTTCGAACTACTATAAATTTTTTACCTAATCTGGATTCTCTTGTGTAGATTGAGACTGGCGCTCAGACTGAAGCTTTTTTGGCATTCGGTGCACTGGTACGGTTTTAGTCCAGTGTGAGTTCTCTCATGTGGAGAGAGACCAGATTTCTAACTGAAGCTTTTCTGACATTCGGTGCACTGATAAGGTTTTTGTCCAGTGTGAGTTCTCTCATGGTGAGTGAGATAGATTTTGCGACTTAAGCTTTTACAGCATTCAGAGCACTGATATGGTTTTTGCACAGTGTGGGTTCTCTCATGTTCAATAAAACTGGATCTGAGATTGAATTTTTTCTGGCATTCATTGCATTGATAAGGTTTCTGCCCAGTGTGAGTTCTCTCATCATGAGTGAGAGTTTTTTTCTCACTGAAGCTTTTCTGGCACTGATACGGTTTGAGCCCTGTATGGATTTATTCATGTCGAGTTAAACAGGATTTGCTACAGAAACGTTTTTGGCATTCAGAACACTGATACACCTTATGCCCAGTGTGGGTTCTTTCATGAAGAGTGAGGTCGTATTTCTGACTGAAGCTTTTCCAGCATTCACAGCACAGATAAGGTTTTTGTTCAGTGTGAGTTCTCTTGTGTTTACTGAGACGGGATTGATAACTATAGCTGTTCTCACATTCATTTCTATATACAAGATGTATGTATCTCCATGTTGGGAATGTTCCTGGACACATGCCATGTTAAGAGTGAATCTAATTCAAGGGTCTGTACTTGTTTATGTTCCACTCAACGTTAACTTCTAAGATACATTGCACATACTCTGCCAGACATTTGTATTTAACTAATAATAGCTTGTATCTGGAGATGTTTTTCCTATATTTAAAGGCAGCCAATCTAATTTGTCCGATACATTTTCACAGAGGAGCTCTCCGTTTTCATTAAGATGCCCCTCGTGGAATCATTTTCTCCAAGTTATGTCCGGGTGAGTTCTCTCAAGTAGAATTAAACTCATTGTGACTTTAGTTTATCACATTTGATATAGGAGTTTTAATAGCACTAATAAGGTCTTTGGGGTTTAGTGCTTACATGCTAGATACATTTGTGCATAAAAGTAATGATTGGGGATTAGGACATGCCACGTTGATCTGATGAATTATCAATACTGGGACCTTTCAAGCTTCCTATCCCAGTACAAGCTTCTTTCACTCTGTGACTAAAGCCACAGCAGTTGCATGATCGACTTTGACAGTCCGCGGCCCTTTGAAACAACTTGGATCAACCCAACCGACAGATTAGTAGAGAAAATCATCTATACTGAAAATGATAATCGAGCAATTAAGCTGTAGTGACAAAAGGCAAAGTCTTTTCACAGTTAATGTCTTTTAAACAATGTCTTCTCTCCTCTTGAATCAAAGGAGGTGTAGACAAAAGATTGTTCATTTAAATTGAGGTGGCTGGTTGTCCTGACAACTCTATCATAACATGTGTACGGACACTGCTTTATTCGGGAAGCGTCTGATTCTCCAGGGCATCCCTCACACACCATCAGAGTGAAGTTACAACACTGATTAGTTTGCTCTCAAGTGCACTGCGTGGCGATCAGTTGTTGCCAATGTTCTTAGTTCGTACTGACCTTGAAATGCTAAATTCGGTAATTGCTTCTGGTCATTTTACTTTCGGGACTTGACAACTTAAAATGAACAGAAGAAATGTGAGGAATCAGTTTTACACTCAGTGGTTTTTCTCGCTCCACGTTCCTCACCATTCCTGGTACAAAGAATGTCTTTCTTTTTAGAGCTCTAGAAGGCAGAATGTTTTACTTTCTTCAAAATAATTCTTTTCATGATGTTTCACTAAAGTAAATTTCTTTTTTGGTTCGCGTTTCAGTGACCTGTAGAAATAGAGTTGGAGATTGTAAATGGACACAAAGAATAATATTTCTGACCTTATTCTTTGCAGAAAGAAAGCATTTACAGAAATGAGGAAGGTAATCAGTTTGAGTTGCATTTCTGACAGGGGTGAAACAGCTCGTGGACACTGTGAAGAGAGGGAGCTTGGAACCACTGGCACTTAAGGTTGGGAGAGCAAAAATTGTGAATACTGAAGAAAGAAACAAGTTACACATACATTGTGACAGATTCTCAGAAACACCAACAGTGTACTCTTTCATTGACAACGGCTTGCATCACAGTAAGATAGTTTAAGACCTTTAATGAATTATCAGATAATGTTTACACCCCTCCCCACTTACAGGATTCATATATTCCTTATTTCAGTGATCCATGAAGGGACAGTTTATTGAACTAAGGTATTGGTCTTGTTGCAATCACTGCTTTAAATGCCACCGTAGACTGGGGCTGTGCCCAGTTAGCTCAGCTGAATTCACCATTTCAAATTGTGGGGAAGATGAGGACTTACCTGGTGGCCCAGAACTCCCCACGCTCCTCTGACAGGACCCGGACCCTGCAAAACCAGAAAAAGAAGGAATCATCAAAATGGTAGAAGAAATTAAAAAGGGATAAGGAAACACAAATATTAAAAGAAACTCAGATACCCAGTGTGGCCCTGGCACGCAAAAAAGGGGAAGATAGGAGTCTGCAAAGAGGCAGAAGTCAGACCCGGAGAGGAGGGACGCGGTGGGAACAGACCGAGGAGAGGATTGTATCATGTGGTGATGAGGATACAAATGCGCCGACAGTCAAGGGGCCGCTGGGCACAGGAGGCAGCGCTCAAGGCTCAGTGCCCGCCGACCCCAGACATGCGCTAGGACCCACCACAGTCACAATCCTTCAGCAATGTGGCTGCATCAGGTGGGGGCCGGGGTTAGCGGGAACTCAAAAATCAAAGGGGGAGGTTTGCGGGATAATGGGGAGGCAGGACTCTGCTACAACACCCTGCATGGTGACACGCTCTGACAGAGAAACCTTGGTGATCGTAAGAGCCCTGAAGTAAGAGGCAGAAAGAAGAAAGCATCGCACAATATATGAAACTGGAGATAATCAGCCGCCCCTGGAGTACACTAACCTTTGTAAGGAAACACGCTCAAAGCAGCTAGCATAAAAACAAATAAGGAAGAGAACTTCGTAAAAGCCTCATATTTGTTTTCTTTGATTTCTTTTTTTTTTATCACAAGCTATATGGCTAAAGGATAGTCTGGAGAGAGAGTCAAATTCAGGAAGTTAAAAATATAAAAATCAGAGAGTGAGAGACAGAGAGAGACTAAAGAAATAGGAGAAAAGGAAACAGAGGGTAATAGGAAACTTTATCTGATGTTTATTTTTTTGTCTCTCCGTGGCTGGCAGCCGCACCATCAGGTTCGTCCCCGAATGTCTTGAAAGGAAGTACAAAGATGCTTCAACCAATAATTTATTTGCAGCAAACGTGAATCACACTACACCTCATCTTCCAACCAACCAACCTAAATTTAAGGAACAAAATGAATTCTTGGTCTTTGTAAAACCATTGTAAAGGACTGTTGCTCTATGAAAAAATCTACTTTTTTCAGGAAAACCTTTTTAGTATCCTAGTATCTACGTCAAACCACAACATAAATCTTCCTCCAAATCCAAATGTTGAGCTACAAGAACACAAAAAGAACCATGATCTCTTGCTGAACAAGGTCTGAGTGAACATACAACGCACCCACAGGCTGAGCAAGGTAGGAGTTTACATATACAACACCCACGGACTGAGCATGGTCTGAGTGAATAGACAGCGCATACAAAGGCTGAACAAGTTCTGAATGAACATACAGTGCTCCCAAAGGCTGAAAAAAGGAGTATGTGAGCATACAGTGCACCCACAGCCTCAGACAGCAGACCCTAAATGGCAAGCCAACTTCACCATAACTCCCATCTTTCCATTTACAACCAATGAAGCATGCATAATAAATCAATCTACTTGACAAACAGCATGTTAAAGTCCTTGTACATAATCCTGCCTACCCTCCATAAATCAGCCAACCACTCTTAGATTTACAGAAACCATGCTCTCTCAGCAACAGCAATTTAAGTTTAAGCTGATGCAGTGTGCGAATGAATGCTGAGAAATGGAAACAACAAGGCATCAATGCAAGTCCAATCTCGGTTCTTCAGGTGAACCAGGGGTGGGAGGGAGGCAACCCACCACAAGGGATACTGGAGCCAGCTGGGGACACATCACTTATAACATGTCAGTCAAATGGCTGCTGGGTGATGTTGGAGTCAACAAATCAGATGAAGAACATTCAAGATGGCAGGACCCACAGACACTCCATTGTGATGGGAACCAGGTGGCCCGTGAGCAAGTGAAAAGGACGGAGATTGGATGGCGATGTGCAATGAGTGACCGTTGCCCCGGAAGGGCAAGGAAGGAAGCAATGCCTTGTGCGATGGGTGGTCACCTATTCCATGGCTGGCAACAGTGAGTAGAGGGCAGCACGGCTTTCCAGCACAGGGCCGGGCAGGTATATGAGCAGACAGGGAAGCTGTACAAGCGCATATCAGTGACACCAATATGGATGAATGTATGTATGTATATGGTATTACTGTAGCATGAACCCAGCCAAAAGGCAACAGAGCGACGTACATGGTCAAAGAAAGGCATATATTTAACAAGTGATAGGAGAGGCAGCTGGTTTGTGGTTGGTTAATGCACTTGTGATGTAGGGTTCTTTGAAGAGGTGCGTCTTCAACTCTTTCCTAAATTGGAGCGGTTTTGGGGAGGTCCCGATGGATAATGGGATGTTGCTCAAATGTGGATTGCTCACCCCCCATCTTTTTGAGTCTCTGGTGAGGGAGCATAGATGAACCAGTTCGAACCAATGGAGATTAAACATTTTTTTGATGGAGGGAAGTTTGTTTGGAGGGTGATCTCATTAATGTGGGAGCTGCATGTTGGGGTGTAGGAAGTTGGCTCTGTGTGCACTATTTCAAAGTAAGGAATAGTATGCACAGAGTCCAAGGGTTCCCCTTAGAGGTAAGATAGTGGCAAAAAGAGATAATTCTAATGCTCTATTTTGTGGTAGTGTGGTCGAGCAGTAGGCTTATCAGAGGGTAGTGTTAAGCATTTGTTGTACACACACAGGCAATTAATGAGGAACACACACTCAAAGACAATTCCAGGCCAATAGGTTTTTGAATAGAAAAATATATTTTCTTAGTTTATTTTAAGAACCACAGGTTCAACAATCTCAAGTAATACTTCAAATGAAAGGTATTTCAAGAAGGTACTTTAGGAACTTTGAATGAGCAAAATAGCATATACAGTTTTCTCATAAATGACATATAGCTATTTTAAAACTAGACAGTGCAATTTTCAACAGTTCCTGGGGAGGTAAGTGTTTTTTAGTTTTTGCAGGAAAGTAAACCACCTACGGGGTTCAAGTTTGGCTCCAAGGTAGCCCACCATTGGGGGTTCAGAGCAACCCCAAAGTTACCACACCAGCAGCTCGGGCCGGTCAGGTGCAGAGGTCAAAGTGGTGCCCAAAACGCATAGGCTTCAATGGAGAAGGGGGTGCCCCGGTTCCAGTCTGCCAGCAGGTAAGTACCCACGTCTTCGGAGAGCAGACCAGGGGGGTTTTGTAGGGCACCGGGGGGGACACAAGTCTGCATGGAAAGTACACCCTCAGCAGCACGGGGCGGCCGGGTACAGTGTGCAAACAAGCATTGGGTTCGCAATAGAAATCAATGGGAGACCAAGGGGTCTCTTCAGCGATGCAGGCAGGCAAGGGGGGGCTCCTCGGGGTAGCCACCACCTGGGCAAGGGAGAGGGCCACCTGGGGGTCGTTCCTGCACTGGAGGTCGGATCCTTCAGGTCCTGGGGGCTGCGGATGCAGTGCCTTTACCAGGTGTCGGGTCTTTGGAGCAGGCAGTCGCGGTCAAGGGGAGCCTCGGGATTCCCTCTGCAGGCGTCGCTGTGGGGGCTCAGGGGGCTCAACTCTGGCTACTCACGGTCTCGCAGTCACCAGGGAGTCCTCCCTGAAGTGATTGTTCTCCACAAGGCGAGCCGGGGGCGTCGGGTGCAGAGTGCCAAGTCTCACGCTTCGGGTGGGAAACGCGAGTTGTTTCAAAGTTGCTTCTTTGTTGCAAAGTTGCAGTCTTTGGTGAACAGAGCCGCTGTCCTCAGGAGTTCTTGGTCCTTCTAGATGCAGGGTAGTCCTCTGAGGCTTCAGAGGTCGCTGGTCGCTGTGGAACGCGTCGCTGGAGCAGTGTCTTTAGAAGTGGGGAGACAGGCTGGTAGAGCTGGGGCCAAAGCAGTTGGTGTCTCCGTCTTCTCTGTAGGGTTTTTCAGCTCAGCAGTCCTCTTCTTCTTAGGTTGCAGGAATCTGAGTTCCTAGGTTCTGGGGAGCCCCTAAATACAGAATTTAAGGGTGTGTTTAGGTCAGGGAGGGCAGTAGCCTATGGCTACTGTCCTTGAGGGTGGCTACACCCTCTTTGTGCCTCCTCCCTGAGGGGAGGGGGGCACATTTCTATCCCTATTGGGGGAATTCTCCATCTGCAAGATGGAGGATTTCTAAAAGTCAGAGTCACCTCAGCTCAGGGCACCTTAGGGGCTGTCCTGACTGGCCAGTGACTCCTCCTTGTTTTTCTCATTATCTCCTCCCCCCTTGCCGCCAAAAGTGGGGCCATGGCCAGAGGGGGTGGGCAACTCCACTAGCTGGAGTGCCCTGGGGTGCTGTAACAAAGGGGGTGAGCCTTTGAGGCTCACCACCAGGTGTTACAGTTCCTGCAGGGGGAGGTGTGAATCACCTCCACCCAGTACAGGCTTTGTTACTAGCCACAGAGTGACAAAGGCACTCTCCCCATGTGGCCAGCAACATGTCTGGTGTGTGGCAGGCTGCTAAAACCAGTCAGCCTACATGGGTAGTCGGTTAAGGTTTCAGGGGGCACCTCTAAGTTGCCCTCTGGGGTGTATGTTACAATAAAATGTACACTGGCATCAGTGTGCATTTATTGTGCTGAGAAGTTTGATACCAAACTTAACAGTTTTCAGTGTAACCATTATGGTGCTGTGGAGTTCGTGCATGACAGACTCCCAGACCATATACTCTTATGGCTACCCTGCACTTACAATGTCTAAGGTTTTGCTTAGACACTGTAGGGGCATAGTGCTCATGCACTTATGCCCTCACCTATGGTATAGTGCACCCTGCCTTAGGGCTGTAAGGCCTGCTAGAGGGGTGACTTATCTATACTTCATAGGCAGTGTGAGGTTGGCATGGCACCCTGAGGGGAGTGCCATGTCGACTTAGTCGTTTTATCCCCACTAGCACACACAAGCTGGCAAGCAGTGTGTCTGTGCTGAGTGAGGGGTCCCCAGGGTGGCATAAGATATGCTGCAGCCCTTAGAGACCTTCCCTGGCATCAGGGCCCTTGGTGCCAGGGGTACCAGTTACAAGGGACTTACCTGGATGCCAGGGTGTGCCAATTGTGGATACAAAGGTACAGGTTAGGGAAAGAACACTGGTGCTGGGGCCTGGTTAGCAGGCCTCAGCACACTTTCAAATCAAAACTTAGCATCAGCAAAGGCAAAAGGTCAGGGGGTAACCATGCCAAGGAGGCATTTCCTTACACAACCACCCCCCAAACGAAAGAGGATGAGAGTAACCTTTCCCAAGAGAGTCTTCATTTTCTAAGTGGAAGAACCTGGAAAGGCCATCTGCATTGGCATGGGCAGTCCCAGGTCTGTGCTCCACTATAAAGTCCATTCCCTGTAGGGAGATGGACCACCTCAACAGTTTTGGATTTTCACCTTTCATTTGCATCAGCCATCTGAGAGGTCTGTGGTCCGTCTGAACTACAAAGTGAGTACCAAAGAGGTATAGTCTCAGCTTCTTCAGGGACCAAACCACAGCAAAGGCCTCCCTCTCAATGGCACTCCAACGCTGCTCCCTGGGGAGTAACCTCCTGCTAATGAAAGCAACAGGCTGGTCAAGGCCATCATCATTTGTTTGGGACAAAACTGCCCCTATCCCATGTTCAGAGGCATCTGTCTGCACAATGAACTGCTTGGAGTAATCTGGAGCTTTGAGAACTGGTGCTGTGCACATTGCTTGTCTCAGGGTGTCAAAGGCCTGTTGGCATTCTACAGTCCAGTTTACCTTCTTGGGCATTTTCTTGGAGGTAAGTTCTGTGAGGGCTGTCACTGTGGATCCATATCCCTTCACAAACCTCCTGTAATACCCAGTTAAGCCAAGGAATGCCCTGACTTGAGTCTGGGTTTTTGGAGCTGCCCAGTCCAGAATAGTCTGGATCTTAGGCTGGAGTGGCTGAACTTGGCCTCCATCTACAAGGTGACCCAGGTAAACCACAGTTCCCTGCCCTATCTGGCATTTGGATGCCTTGATAGAGAGGCCTGCTGACTGCAGAGCCTTCAAAACCTTCTTCAGGTGGACCAGGTGATCCTGCCAGCTGGAGCTAAAGACAGCAATATCGTCAAGATAAGCTGCACTAAAGGACTCCAAGCCGGCAAGGACTTGATTCACCAACCTTTGGAAGCTGGCAGGGGCATTCTTTAAACCAAAGGGCATAACAGTAAACTGATAATGCCCATCAGGTGTGGAGAATGCTGTTTTTTCTTTTGCTCCTGGTGCCATTTTGATTTGCCAGTACCCTGCTGTCAAGTCAAAGGTACTTAAGTATTTGGCAGCACCTAGTTTGTCAATCAATTCATCTGCCCTTGGAATGGGATGGGCATCTGTCTTGGTGACAGAATTAAGTCCTCTGTAGTCCACACAAACCCTCATCTCTTTCTTTCCATCTTTGGTGTGAGGTTTGGGGACTAAGACCACTGGGCTAGCCCAGGGGCTGTCAGAGTGCTCAATGACTCCCAATTCCAGCATCTTGTGGACTTCCACTTTGATGCTTTCCTTAACTTGGTCAGACTGTCTGAATATTTTGTTTTTGACAGGCATGCTGTCTCCTGTGTCCACATCATGGGTACACAGGTGTGTCTGACCAGGGGATAGGGAAAAGAGCTCAGCAAACTGTTGCAGGACCTTCCTACAGTCAGATTGCTGTTGGCCAGAGAGGGTGTCTGAATAGATCACTCCATCTACTGAACCATCTTTAGGGTCTGTGTAGAGGAGATCAGGGAGAGGTTCACTCTCAGCTTCCAGGTCCTCATCTGTTACCATCAACAGATTCACATCTGCCCTGTCATGGAAGAGTTTGAGGTGGTTCACATGGATCACCCTCTTGGGGGTCCTGCTAGTGCCTAGGTCTACCAGGTAGGTGACCTGACTCTTCTTTTCTAGTACTGGGTAAGGGCCACTCTATTTGTCCTGAAGTGCCCTGGGAGCCACAGGCTCCAAAACCCAGACTTTCTGCCCTGGCTGAAATTCAACCATAGCAGCCTTTTGGTCATACCAAAACTTCTGGAGCTGTTGGCTGGCCTCAAGGTTTTTGCTTGCCTTTTCCATATACTCTGCCATTCTTGAACATAGGCCTAGTACATAGTCCACTATATTTTGCTTAGGCTCATGAAGAGGTTT
Source organism: Pleurodeles waltl (assembly GCF_031143425.1). Classification (NCBI taxonomy): domain Eukaryota; kingdom Metazoa; phylum Chordata; class Amphibia; order Caudata; family Salamandridae; genus Pleurodeles; species Pleurodeles waltl. Next base: position 16,867,203 of record NC_090442.1, on the reverse strand, counting down.
CTCCCAGCCTTCTTTCAGAAGAGCTAGTGGTCCCCTTACAGGATGGCCAAACAGAAGTTCAAAGGGGGAAAACTCTACTCCCTTCTGAGGTACCTCTCTGTAGGCGAAAAGCAGACATGGTAAGAGGACATCCAATCTCCTTTTGAGTTTTTCAGGGAGCCCCATTGTGAGAAAGTAGCCTCTTTCTAGCCTTGTTACCCCCACTTTGGGCCTGTTTGTGAGTGTATGTCAGGGTGTTTTCACTGTCTCACTGGTATCCTGCTTGCCAGGGCCCAGTGCTCATAGTGAAAACCCTATGTTTTCAGTATGTTTGTTATGTGTCACTGGGACCCTGCTAGTCAGGACCCCAGTGCTCATACGTTTGTGGCCTATATGTATGTGTTCCCTGTGTGGTGCCTAACTGTCTCACTGAGGCTCTGCTAACCAGAACCTCAGTGGTTATGCTCTCTCTGTACAAATTGTCACTAACAGTCTAGTGACCAATTTTACCAATTTACATTGGCTTACTGGAACACCCTTATAATTCCCTAGTATATGGTACTGAAGTACCCAGGGTATTGGGGTTCCAGGAGATCCCTATGGGATGCAGCATTTCTTTTGCCACCCATAGGGAGCTCTGACAATTCTTACACAGGCCTGCCACTGCAGCCTGAGTGAAATAACGTCCACGTTATTTCACAGCCATTTTTCACTGCACTCAAGTAACTTATAAGTCACCTATATGTCTAACCTTTACCTGGTAAAGGTTGGGTGCTAAGTTACTTAGTGTGTGGGCACCCTGGCACTAGCCAAGGTGCCCCCACATTGTTCAGGGCCAATTCCCCGGACTTTGTGAGTGCGGGGACACCATTACACGCGTGCACTACATATAGGTCACTACCTATATGTAGCTTCACAATGGTAACTCCGAATGTGGCCATGTAATATGTCTATGATCATGGAATTGCCCCCTCTATGCCATCCTGGCATAGTTGGCACAATCCCATGATCCCAGTGGTCTGTAGCACAGACCCTGGTACTGCCAAACTGCCTTTCCCGGGGTTTCACTGCAGCTGCTGCTGCTGCCAACCCCTCAGACAGGCATCTGCCCTCCTGGGGTCCAGCCAGGCCTGGCCCAGGATGGCAGAACAAAGCACTTCCTCTGAGAGAGGGTGTTACACCCTCTCCCTTTGGAAAATGGTGTGAAGGCAGGGGAGGAGTAGCCTCCCCCAGCCTCTGGAAATGCTTTCATGGGCACATTTGGTGCCCATTTCTGCATAAGCCAGTCTACACCGGTTCAGGGACCCCTTAGCCCTGCTCTGGCGCGAAACTGGACAAAGGAAAGGGGAGTGACCACTCCCCTGACCTGTACCTCCCCTGGGAGGTGCCCAGAGCTCCTCCAGTGTGCTCCAGACCTCTGCCATCTTGGAAACAGAGGTGCTGCTGGCACACTGGACTGCTCTGAGTGGCCAGTGCCACCAGGTGACGTCAGAGACTCCTCCTGATAGGCTCCTTCAGGTGTTGCTAGCCTATCCTCTCTCCTAGGTAGCCAAACCCTCTTTTCTGGCTATTTAGGGTCTCTGTCTCTTGGGATTCCTTAGATAACGAATGCAAGAGCTCATCCGAGTTCCTCTGCATCTCTCTCTTCACCTTCTGCCAAGGAATCGACTGCTGACTGCGCTGGAAGCCTGCAAAACTGCAACATAGTAGCAAAGACGACTACTGCAACTCTGTAACGCTGATCCTGCCGCCTTCTCTACTGTTTTCCTGGCGGTGCATGCTGTGGGGGTAGTCTGCCACCGCTCTACACTAGAAGCTCCGAAGAAATCTCCCGTGGGTCGACAGAATCTTCCCCCTGCAACCGCAGGCACCAAAAAGCTGCATTACCGTCCCTTGGTCTCCTCTCAGCATGACGAGCGAGGTCCCTTGAATCCAGCAACTCTGTCCAAGTGACTCCCACAGTCCAGTGACTCTTCAGTCCAAGTTTGCTGGAGGTAAGTCCTTGCCTCCCCACGCCAGACTGCATTGCTGGGAACCGCGACTTTTGCAGCTACTCCGGCCTCCGTGCACTTCCGGCGGAAATCCTTTGTGCACAGTCCAGCCTGGGTCCATGGCACTCTAACCTGCATTGCACGACCTCCTAAGTTGTTCTCCGGCGACGTGGGACTCCTTTGTGCGACTTCGGGTGAGCACCGTTTCACACATCATCGTAGTGCCTGTTTCTGGCACTTCTCCGGGTGCTACCTGCTCCTGAGAGAGCTCCTTGTCTTGCTCGGCGTCCCCTCTCTCTCCTGACGCAATTTGCGACATCCTGGTCCTTCCTGGGCCACAGCAACATCCAAAAACGCTTACCGCACAATTTGCAGCTAGCAAGGCTTGTTGGCATTCTTTCGGCGGGAAAATACTTCTGCACGACTCTCCAAGGCAAGAGGGATCCGTCCTCCAAAGGGGAAGTCTCTAGCCCTTTGCGTTCCTGCAGAAACCTCAGCTTCTTCTGTCCAGTAGAAGCTTCTTTGCACCCACAGCTGGCATTTCCTGGGCATCTGCCCATCTCCGACTTGCTTGTGACTTTTGGACTTGGTCCCCTTGTTCCACAGGTACCCTAGATTGGAAATCCATCATTGTTGCATTGTTGGTTTGTGTCTTTCCTGCATTATTCCCCTATCACGACTTCTTTGCCCTTTGGGGAACTTTAGTGCACTTTGCACTCACTTTTCAGGGTCTTGGGGTGGGCTATTTTTCTAACCCTCACTATTTTCTAATAGTCCCAGCGACCCTCTACAAGGTCACATAGGTTTGGGGTCCATTTGTGGTTCGCATTCCACTTTTGGAGTATATGGTTTGTGTTGCCCCTCTCCCTATGTGTCCCCATTGCATCCTATTGTAACTATACATTGTTTGCACTGTTTTCTAAGACTATACTGCATATTTCTGGTATTGTGTATATATATCTTGTGTATATTTCCTATCCTCTCACTGAGGGTACACTCTGAGATACTTTGGCATATTGTCATAAAAATAAAGTACCTTTATTTTTAGTATAACTGTGTATTGTGTTTTCTTATGATATTGTGCATATGACACTAAGTGGTACTGTAGGAGCTTCACTCGTCTCCTAGTTCAGCCTAAGCTGCTCTGCTAAGCTACCATTATCTATCAGCCTATGCTGCTAGACACCCTATACACTAATAAGGGATAACTGGGCCTGGTGCAGGGTGTAAGTACCCCTTGGTACTCACTACAAGCCAGTCCAGCCTCCTACATTGGTTGTGCAGCGGTGGGATAAGTGCTTTGAGACTACTTACCACTCTTGTCATTGTACTTTTCATAAGAGAAAAATATACAAAACAAGTTCAGTGTATATACACATAACCCAAAAGTTTTGCATTTCCTCTTTTCACTCTATTCTAAAGTGCTGAAAAGTACTCCTAAACTTTCTAAAAAGTTCTTAAAAGTTTAAAAAGTTTTATTCTGTCTTTCTAAAAAGTTCTGAAAACTTTTTTCTCTTTGGCTATCACTTTTAACTCTCTCTAAAAAAAAATGTCTGGCACAGGCCAAAATGTTGATCTGTCCAAACTTGCATATGACCACCTTAGCTGGAAAGGAGCAAGGAGTCTCTGTGTAGAGAGAGGTTTGAGTGTAGGGAAGAATCCTTCCTTGGAATTGTTACTTAATATGCTTAGAGAACAAGATAAGGCTAAAAGTGCCCCATCTGTTGAAAAAGTAGCTAATGGTTCCCAATCTGATCCAGGGACTCCCCCAGGAAAAGATTCAGGAAAGAAACTTCTGAGCCTGCCCATTACTAGACAGTCTAGCATAGTTGGTACTGAGGTGGAGTCACATCATACAGATGATGTGCTCTCACATTACACTGTCAGCCAAGCTGTTAGGGTGCCCTCTGTAAGGGACAGGTCTCCTTCTGTTCATTCCCATCATACCTCTGTATCTAGAAATGTCCCTCCCACCAACCCTGATGACAGATTGTTAGAAAGGGAACTCAATAAGTTGAGAGTGGAACAAACCAGACTGAAGCTTAAAAAGCAACAGCTGGACTTGGATAGACAGTCTTTAGAATTAGAGAAGGAAAGAGAGAAGTTGGGTTTAGAAACCCATGGTGGCAGCAGCAGTATTCCCCATAGTCATCCTGCAAAAGAGCATGATTCCAGGAATCTGCATAAGATAGTTCCCCCTTATAAGGAGGGGGATGACATTAACAAGTGGTTTGCTGCACTTGAGAGGGCCTGTGTTGTACAGGATGTCCCTCAAAGGCAGTGGGCTGCTATCCTATGGCTATCATTTAGTGGAAAAGGTAGGGATAGGCTCCTTACTGTGAAAGAAAGTGATGCCAATAATTTTACAGTACTTAAGAATGCACTCCTGGATGGTTATGGCTTAACCACTGAACAATACAGTATAAAGTTCAGAGAGACCAAAAAGGAGTCTTCACAAGACTGGGTTGATTTCATTGACCATTCAGTGAAGGCCTTGGAGGGGTGGTTACATGGCAGTAAAGTTACTGATTATGACAGCCTGTATAACTTGATCCTGAGAGAGCATATTCTTAATAATTGTGTGTCTGATTTGTTGCACCAGTACTTGGTGGACTCTGATCTGACCTCTCCCCAAGAATTGGGAAAGAAGGCAGACAAATGGGTCAGAACAAGGGTGAACAGAAAAGTTCATACAGGGGGTGACAAAGATGGCAACAAGAAGAAAGATGGTGAAAAATCTCAAGATAAGCATGGGGATAAGGGTAAAACCAAAGATCCCACTTCAAATCTTAAACACTCTTCAGGGGGTGGGGATAAAACAAATTCTTCCTCTTCTTCTCAACCTACACAATTTAAAAAGCCTTGGTGCTTTGTGTGTAAAAATATAGGCCATAGGCCAGGGGATAAGTCCTGTCCAGGTAAACCCCCTGAGCCTACCACCACTAATACATCAAGCTCTAGTGCCCCTAGCAGTAGTGGTACTAGTGGTGGGACTGCTGGCAACAGTCAAGCAAAGGGTGTAGTTGGGTTCACTTATGGGTCCATCATAGAAACTGGGGTAGTCAGTCCCAAGACAGTTTCTGTCACACCTAGTGGCATTGGCCTTGCCACACTGGCTGCTTGTCCCCTTACAATGGATAAGTACAGGCAGACAGTTTCAATAAATGGTGTTGAGGCCTTGGCCTACAGGGACACAGGTGCCAGTATCACTTTGGTGACTGAAAACCTAGTGGCTCCTGAACAACACATCATTGGACAACAGTATAAAATTATTGATGTCCATAACTCCACTAAGTTTCTTCCCTTAGCTATAATTCAGTTTAGTTGGGGTGGAGTTACTGGCCCTAAGCAGGTGGTGGTATCACCTAGCTTACCTGTAGACTGTCTCTTAGGTAATGACCTAGAGGCCTCAGGTTGGGCTGATGTAGAGTTGTATGCCAATGCAGCCATGCTGGGCATCCCAGAGGAATTGTTCCCTCTAATTTCTACTAAAATGAAAAAGCAAAGGAGAGAAGGCCTGAAAACTCAGGATCCCTCTCCATCAGCAGGTAAAAAGGGTATCACAGTATCCCCTAACCACCCTGCCATTCAGGATACCATTCCTGTGGTGGGAGAAACCTCTCCTGGGGTGGCACCTGTTCCAAGGGAATCATCAGTTGGCAAAACTGTACTCCCTGAGGTAGAAGTACCTCTCTGTGGGATAACTAACATTGGTGAGAAAAAGAGCACCATTTTAGTTAACATGGAGCATCCCTCCAACCCTCCCAGAGAAACTTTAGTGCAAAAAACCTGCCCTGCCTCACAACACTTAGGACAGCATCCCTGCCCTAGTGTGGAGCTCATAGGACAGCATCCCTGCCCTGCTCCAACTCAAGAGAAACAGCATCCCTGTTCTCTCTTCCAGCCATATGGACAAAGTTTTTGCCCAGCTATGGCTCTTCTGAGACAGCATCCCTGTCTGGCATTTCCATCACTACAAATAGGTTCAGTGGGCAATTCCCACTGCTCTAAACTAAAACTTACTGATAGAAACTCTAAAAATACATCTTCACATTGTTGCTTAGCTAAAAAACTTCAAACAGGGTGGTTTACATCCCCACAGGGAAGTAACCATTTAGTGGATGATAAAGGGAGTAACCAGTCTATTGCAGAGCTACTCTATACTTATCACCACTTAGACAATAAAGTCTCAACTGGCCAAGGTTAGCCTTATTGTCCTTTGTTTGGGGGGGGGTTGTGTGAGAAAGTAGCCTCTTTCTAGCCTTGTTACCCCCACTTTGGGCCTGTTTGTGAGTGTATGTCAGGGTGTTTTCACTGTCTCACTGGTATCCTGCTTGCCAGGGCCCAGTGCTCATAGTGAAAACCCTATGTTTTCAGTATGTTTGTTATGTGTCACTGGGACACTGCTAGTCAGGACCCCAGTGCTCATAAGTTTGTGGCCTATATGTATGTGTTCCCTGTGTGGTGCCTAACTGTCTCACTGAGGCTCTGCTAACCAGAACCTCAGTGGTTATGCTCTCTCTGTACAAATTGTCACTAACAGGCTAGTGACCAATTTTACCAATTTACATTGGCTTACTAGGAACACCCTTATAATTCCCTAGTATATGGTACTGAGGTACCCAGGGTATTGGGGTTCCAGGAGATCCCTATGGGCTGCAGCATTTCTTTTGCCACCCATAGGGAGCTCTGACAATTCTTACACAGGCCAGCACCAGCAGCCTGAGTGAAATAACGTCCACGTTATTTCACAGCAATTTTTCACTGCACTTAAGTAACTTATAAGTCACCTATATGTCTAACCTTTACCTGGTAAAGGTTGGGTGCTAAGTTACTTAGTGTGTGGGCACCCTGGCACTAGCCAAGGTGCCCCCACATTGTTCAGGGCCAATTCCCCGGACTTTGTGAGTGCGGGGACACCATTACACGCGTGCACTACATATAGGTCACTACCTATATGTAGCTTCACAATGGTAACTCCGAATATGGCCATGTAATATGTCTATGATCATGGAATTGCCCCCTCTATGCCATCCTGGCATAGTTGGCACAATCCCATGATCCCAGTGGTCTGTAGCACAGACCCTGGTACTGCCAAACTGCCTTTCTCGGGGTTTCACTGCAGCTGCTGCTGCTGCCAACCCCTCAGACAGGCATCTGCCCTCCTGGGGTCCAGCCAGGCCTGGCCCAGGATGGCAGAACAAAGGACTTCCTCTGAGAGAGGGTGTTACACCCTCTCCCTTTGGAAAATGGTGTGAAGGCAGGGGAGGAGTAGCCTCCCCCAGCCTCTGGAAATGCTTTCATGGGCACATTTGGTGCCCATTTCTGCATAAGCCAGTCTACACCGGTTCAGGGACCCCTTAGCCCTGCTCTGGCGCGAAACTGGACAAAGGAAAGGGGAGTGACCACTCCCCTGACCTGTACCTCCCCTGGGAGGTGCCCAGAGCTCCTCCAGTGTGCTCCAGACCTCTGCCATCTTGGAAACAGAGGTGCTGCTGGCACACTGGACTGCTCTGAGTGGCCAGTGCCACCAGGTGACGTCAGAGACTCCTCCTGATAGGCTCCTTCAGGTGTTGCTAGCCTATCCTCTCTCCTAGGTAGCCAAACCCTCTTTTCTGGCTATTTAGGGTCTCTGTCTCTTGGGATTCCGTAGATAACGAATGCAAGAGCTCATCCGAGTTCCTCTGCATCTCTCTCTTCACCTTCTGCCAAGGAATCGACTGCTGACTGCGCTGGAAGCCTGCAAAACTGCAACATAGTAGCAAAGACGACTACTGCAACTCTGTAACGCTGATCCTGCCGCCTTCTCAACTGTTTTCCTGGTGGTGCATGCTGTGGGGGTAGTCTGCCTCCTCTCTGCACTAGAAGCTCCGAAGAAATCTCCTGTGGGTCGACGGAATCTTCCCCCTGCAACCGCAGGCACCAAAAAGCTGCATTACCGGTCCCTTGGGTCTCCTCTCAGCACGACGAGCGAGGTCCCTTGAATCCAGCAACTCTGTCCAAGTGACTCCCACAGTCCAGTGACTCTTCAGTCCAAGTTTGGTGCAGATAAGTCCTTGCCTCCCCACGCCAGACTGCATTGCTGGGAACCGCGACTTTTGCAGCTACTCCGGCCTCCGTGCACTTCCGGCGGAAATCCTTTGTGCACAGTCCAGCCTGGGTCCACGGCACTCTAACCTGCATTGCACGACCTCCTAAGTTGTTCTCTGGCGACGTGGGACTCCTTTGTGCGACTTCGGGTGAGCACCGTTTCACGCATTCTCGTAGTGCCTATTTCTGGCACTTCTCTGGGTGCTACCTACTGCTGAGAGGGCTCCTTGTCTTGCTCGACGTCCCCTCTCTCTCCTGACGCAATGTGAGACATCCTGGTCCTTCCTGGGCCACAGCAGCATCCAAAAACGCTTACTGCACGATTTGTAGCTAGCAAGGCTTGTTGGCATTCTTTCGGCGGGAAAACACTTCTGCACGACTCTCCAAGGCAAGAGAAATCCATCCTCCAAAGGCGAAGTCTCTAGCCCTTTGCGTTCCTGCAGAAACCTCAGCTTCTTCTGTCCAGTAGAAGCTTCTTTGCACCCACAGCTGGCATTTCCTGGGCATCTGCCCATCTCCGACTTGCTTGTGACTTTTGGACTTGGTCCCCTTGTTCCACAGGTACCCTAGATTGGAAATCCATCGTTGTTGCATTGTTGGTTTGTGTCTTTCCTGCATTATTCCCCTATCACAACTTCTTTGTCCTTTGGGGAACTTTAGTGCACTTTGCACTCACTTTTCAGGGTCTTGGGGTGGGCTATTTTTCTAACCCTCACTATTTTCTAATAGTCCCAGCGACCTTCTACAAGGTCACATAGGTTTGGGGTCCATTCGTGGTTCGCATTCCACTTTTGGAATATATGGTTTGTGTTGCCCCTCTCCCTATGTGTCCCCATTGCATCCTATTGTAACTATACATTGTTTGCACTGTTTTCTAAGACTATACTGCATATTTCTGGTATTGTGTATATATATCTTGTGTATATTTCCTATCCTCTCACTGAGGGTACACTCTGAGATACTTTGGCATATTGTCATAAAAATAAAGTACCTTTATTTTTAGTATAACTGTGTATTGTGTTTTCTTAGGATATTGTGCATATGACACTAAGTGGTACTGTAGGAGCTTCACTCGTCTCCTAGTTCAGCCTAAGCTGCTCTGCTAAGCTACCATTATCTATCAGCCTATGCTGCTAGACACCCTATACACTAATAAGGGATAACTGGGCCTGGTGCAGGGTGTAAGTACCGCTTGGTACTCACTACAAGCCAGTCCAGCCTCCTACACCCATGATCATGCCTTTCAATGTCTTGTTAAATCTCTCAACAAGACCATTGGTTTGTGGATGGTATGGTGTGGTGAATTTGTAAGTCACTCCACACTCATTCCACATGTGCTTCAGGTATGCTGACATAAAGTTGGTACCTCTGTCAGACACCACCTCCTTAGGAAAACCCACTCTGGTAAAAATACCAATGAGTGCTTTGGCTACTGCAGGGGCAGTAGTCGACCTAAGGGGAATTGCTTCAGGGTATCTAGTAGCATGATCCACTACTACTAGTATGTATTAGTTCCCTGAGGCTGTGGGAGGTTTAAGTGGACCAACTATGTCCACACCCACTCTTTCAAAGGGGACCCCCACCACTGGAAGTGGAATGAGGGGGGCCTTTGAGTGCCCACCTGTCTTACCACTGGCTTGACAGGTGGTACAGGAGACACAAAACTCCTTGACCTTCTGGGACATGTTGGGCCAATAGAAGTGGTTGACTAGTCTCTCCCACGTCTTGGTCTGTCCCCAATGCCCAGCAAGAGGAATGTCATGAGCTAAGGTTAGAATGAACTCCCTAAACTCCCGAGGCACTACCACTCTCCTAGTGGCACCAGGCTTGGGATCTCTTGCCTCAGTGTAAAGGAGTCCATATTCCCAATAGACTCTATGTGTTCCTGTTATTTTTCCATTGGACTGTTCAGCAGCTTGCTGCCTAAGGCCTTCAAGAGAGGGACAGGTTTCATGCCCCTTGCACAACTGCTCCCTTGAGGGTCCCCCTGGGCCTAGGAGCTCAACCTGATAAGGTTCTAACTCCAGAGGCTCAGTTCCCTCAGAGGGCAGAACTTCTTCCTGGGAAGAGAGATTCTCTTTTCCTTGTTGTGTGGAAGCTGGTTCCCCAGTCTTCTTTCCTTTTCTCTTGGTGGGTTGGGCCCTTTTTCCAGGCTCCAACACCACTTTTTCACCCTGTGCCTTGCACTGTGCCCTTGTCTTGACACACACCAGTTCAGGAATACCCAGCATGGCTGCATGGGTTTTCAGTTCTACCTCAGCCCATGCTGAGGACTCCAGGTCATTTCCAAGCAAACAGTCTACAGGGATATTTGAGGAGACCACCACCTGTTTCAGGCCATTGACCCCTCCCCATTCTAAAGTTACCATAGCCATGGGATGTACTTTAGTCTGATTGTCAGCGTTGGTGACTGGATAAGTTTGTCCAGCCAGGTATTGACCAGGGGAAACCAGTTTCTCTGTCACCATGGTGACACTGGCACCTGTATCCCTCAGGCCTTCTACACTTGTCCCATTAATTAAGAGCTGCTGCCTGTATTTTTGCATATTAGGGGGCCAGGCAGCCAGTGTGGCTAAATCCACCCCACCCTCAGAGACTAATGTAGCTTCAGTGTGACCTCTTGTTAGACTTTTCATCCTTGGCGTGGTCTCCCTTACCTTTTTGCCTCTGTTCCCCAGGTTGTTGATGTGTGCTGGACTCTGATTTTACTGTTTTTGTTACTCTGGGCACTTTACCGCTGCTAACCAGTGCTAAAGTGCAAGTGCTCCTGTTTAAAATGTGTACGTAATTGGTTCTCCATGATTGGCATATTTGTTTTACTGTTAAGTCCCTAGTAAAGTGCACTAGAGTTGCCCAGGGCCTGTAAATCAAATGTTACTAGTGGGCCTGCAGCACTGGTTGTGCCACCCACACAAGTAACCCTGTAATCATGTCTCAGACCTGCCACTGCAGTGTCTGTATGTGTACTTTTACACTATAACTTCGACTTGGCAAGTGTACCCACTTGCCAGGCCTAAACCTTCCCTTTTCTTACATGTAAGGCACCCCTAAGGTAGGCCCTAGGTAGCCCCAAGGGCAGGGTGCAGTGTATGGATAAGGTAGGACATATAGGGGGTCATTACGACCCTGGCTGCCGACGGTAAGGTGGCGGTAACACCGCCAACAGGCTGGCGGTGTACCGCAAGCAATTATGACCGTGGCGGAATTGCCACAGCCATACCGCAGGTTCCTCCAATAGTCTGCCTGCCGGTCATAATCCCCGGGCAGCGGTGCAAGCACCGCTGCCCAGGGGATTATGAGTCCCCGACTGCCAGCCTGCCTGTGGCGGTAAACACCGCCATTGAAAGGCTGGAGGTAAGGGGACTTACAGTGGCCCTGGGGGCCCCTGCACTGCCCATGCACTTGGCATGGGCAGTGCAAGGGCCCCCAGGCATAGCCCCGTCGCGCATTTCACTGCCCGAATTTCAGGCAGTGAAATGCGCGACAGGTGCTACTGCTCTATTACGAGCCGGCAGCAATGTTGATGTGACATTTCCGCTGGGCCAGCGGACGGTAACACTGTTACCGTCCGCTGTCCCAGCGGAAATGTCATAATAGGGAGCCAGGAATACCGCAGGCAATGGTGGTATTCTGTCTCCCGCGGCCTCGGCGGTCTTTTTGCAAGACCGCCGAGGTCGTAATGACCCCCATAGTAATGTGGTTTATATATCCTGACAGTGAAATACTGACAACTTCGTTTTTCACTGTTGCAAGGCCTGTCTCTCTCATAGGATAACATGGGGGCTACCTTTAAATATGATTAAAGTGTAGATTCCCCTAGAGAGTAGATGGACATGTGGAGTTTGGGGTCCCTGAACTCACAATTTAAAAATACATCTTTTAGTAAAGTTGATTTTGAGATTGTGCGTTTGAAAATGGCACTTTTAGAAAGTGAGCATTTTCTTGCTTAAACCATTCTTTGACTCTGCCGTGTTTGTGGATTCCCTGTCTGGGTCAGTTTGACAGTTGGGTTGTTTTTCACCTCACACCAGACAGTGACACAAAGGGAGCTGGGGTGTAACCTGCATTTCCTGATTAGCCATCTCTGCTAGGAGGGAGGGGTGGAGTGGTCACTCTCATCTGAAAGGACTGTGCCTGCCTCTGACAATGCCTACTCCAACCCCATGGTGTGTGTCTGAAGCCTTGCCTGGGCAAGGCAGGATTTCACAAGTAGGTGTGAGTCCCCTTTGAAGAAAGGTGACTTCAAAGACTAAAATGGGTATAAGAAGGGCACCCAAATCTACAGACTTTAGAAACACTTCTGGAACCAAGAGGAAGCTCTGCCTGGAGAAGAGCTGACAGCTGAGGAAGAAGTGCTGCCCTGCCTGTGACTGTGCTTTGTGGAGCTTTCCTGCAGTGCTGCTACTGCCAGAGTAAGAGGGCAAAGACTGGACTTTGTGTGCCTTCCATCTTGTGAAGGAACCTCCAAGGGCTTGATTAGAGCTTGCCTCCTGTTGTTTGAAGTCTCAGGGACAGCAAAGACTTCTCTCTGCCAGCACCAGGAGTCTCTGGAGAGACTCCGGCTCTGACAAGTGGTGCCCTATCCAGTCCCTGGGCCCTTGAAAGGAAAGCTGGTGGAAATCCAAGCAAATCGACTTCGGACAACTCCGGACCGCCGCCGCTGCTGAATCCGGTAACGCCGCTTGCACCCGACGCCGTGACCCTTTCTGGAACGCGACACTCTTCGCAGGCCCGATGCCGCTGCAGCCCCGCTGAAGTCCACAACTCCGTGGAAGTCTCCGCACCACGTCGTGACCGACACCGCTCGAAGTGCACGGATTCAACGTTTCGCACAGACGCCGCGATCCCCGACTTCGTGCATCGGCTTGTTTGCACTCTTCACCAAAGGTACTGTACTTGGGGGTCTACACGACTCAGTGTCCGGCGCCTCTGGTGTCGGCTTGTTGGGAACGACTCCGTCATGACGCCGTGTTAACATCTCATCGAAGCATTTTTGTTTCTATGCGCTATTTTTCAGCTTAATCTCTAAAAATTCATAACTTGACTTGTGTATGTCGGATTCTTGTCATTTTGGTCTTGTTTTGTTTAGATAAATATGTCCTATTTTTCTAAACTGGTGTTTTGTCATTTTGTAGTGTTTTCATTAAGTTACTGTGTGTGTTGGTACAAATACTTTACACCTAACACTCTGAAGCTAAGCCTACTGCTCTGCCAAGCTACCAAGTGGGTAAGCAGGGGTTAGCTGAGGGTGATTCCCTTTTACCCTGACTAGAGTGAGGGTCCTTGCTTGAACAGAGGGTAACCTGACTGTCAACCAAAGACCCCATTTCTAACACCCCTGATTTGCTCTGGGCACACTGTTGATCCCACTTGGAGACTGGCCATTCCAGTGTTAGCTGGAGTAGAGTTTGAAGTGGAACCTTTCTTGGGACATGCTTTGTCTCCAGTTTGGTGTCCAGGCTGATTACAGCTACGACACCAGGCCTTTTTGGGATCAAAGTTTTTACCCTTGTACCCAAAATTGGATTGTGAAGAGGCTCTGGGCCCACCCTCCTGAGCAGGTTTTTGGGGGCCTGTAGAAGACTCTTTACTATTTTTCCCTTTGGATGTCTCAACACTCTTCCCCTGGGGAGGCTTTGTGAACCCTTTCTTTTGGTCACCCCCTGTGGAAGTCTTGGTCACCCTAGTCTTGACCCAATGGTCCGCCTTCTTTCCCAATTCTTGGGGAGAAATTGGTCCTAGGTCTACCAGATGCTGATGCAGTTTATCATTTGAACAATTACTCAACAGGTGTTCTTTCACAAATAAATTGTAAAGCCCATCATTATCATTTACACCACTGCCTTGAATCCAACCATACAGTGTTTTTACTGAGTAGTCAACAAAATCAACTCAGGGCTGTCTCAAGGATTTTTGAGGCCCCCGAACCTAATTCTATACTCCTCAGTGGAGAATCCAAAGCCCTCAATCAGGGTAGCTTTCATGAGGTCATAGGATTCTGCATCTTTTCCAGAGAGTGTGAGGAGTCTATCCCTACACTTTCCAGTGAACATTTCCCAAAGGAGAGCACCCCAGTGAGATCTGTATACTTTTCTGGTTGCACAAGCCCTCTCAAAAGCTGTGAACCATTTGGTGATGTCATCACCATCTTCATATTGAGTTAAAATCCCTTTAGGGATTTTCAACATGTGAGGAGAATCTCTGACCCTATTTATGTTGCTGCCAACATGGATGGGACCAAAACCCATCTCTTGTCTTTCCTTTTCTGTGGCTAGGAGCTGTCTCTCTAAAGCCAATCTTTTGAACATCCTGGCTAACAGTAGGTCATCTTCACTGAGGCTATCCTCAGTGATTCCAGAGGTGCTGGACCCTCCTGTGAGAGAAACAGCATCTCTGACTATCACAGTTGGAGTCAGGGCTTGAGGAGCCCTGTTCTCCCTAACTAGGACTGGAGGGGGGGATTCTCCTCCACATCACTAGCTTCCCCCTCTGGGAGGTCATCCTCAGAGGGATTGTTTTGGGCAAACTCTGCCAACAGCTCCTGGAGCTGTAATTTGGTAGGGTTTAAACCAGCTTTAATATTTTTTAATTTGTAGAGAGACCTTAACTCTCTCATCCTAAAATGGAGGTAAGGGGTGATGTCGAGTTCCATCACATTCTCTTCTGCATTAGACATTATGGGGGTCATTACAACATTGGCGGTATAAGGCGCTTACCACCGTGCAGAAGACCGCCAACACCCCGCCGCGGCCGGGGAATTCCACCACAGCTATTATGACACACATCACGGAATCCGCCGAAATTCAGACACCCACACAAGTCCACCACACCAAAGGTCAGCGATAAACATGCGAAAACAAATCCTCCACCCCCACGCCAACAGAAACACGCACATGCTATTACGACCCACGAATCCACGCAGCGGTCCTTCAAACGCGGTATTCCATTGGCGGTACACACCGCCGCACTCAAAATACACACACAGCTCCAAAACACCGCCACATTGGACAATTACAAATACACACACCTGATACACATACAAACAACACTCCCACACACCCAACTCAATATAAAACACACACCCACATCACACACAAACCCCTACGACCAGAATTTCTGAGAGAAGGCCAGAGAGAGACAGCACAGAATAGAGAACCCCATCACACAGAGGCACACTATACAATCACCCACACAACATCCACGCACAAAACACCACATACCACTACACTCACCACACTCATCAACACATACACCATCCAACACCTCACACACACCACCCCATGGCACGCCAAAGACACCCCCACTTCTCCGAGGAGGAGCTAAGGGTCATGGTGGAGGAAATCATCCGGGTAGAGCCACAGCTATTTGGCTCACAGGTACAGCACACATCCATAGCCAGGAAGATGGAGCTATGGCAAAGAATAGTCGACAGGGTCAACGCCGTGGGACAGCACCCAAGAAATAGGGGGGACATCAGGAAGAGGTGGAACAACCTACGGGGGAAGGTGCGTTCCACGATCTCCAGGCACCACAACACGGTACAGCGGACTGGCGGCGGACCCCCACCTCCTCCCCCACAACTAACGACATGGGAGGAGCAAGTCTTGTCCATCTTGCATCCTGAGGGCCTTGCAGAAGTCGTTGGAGGAACGGACACTGGTAAGTCAAATCTTAAATATCACATCCCCCACCCTACCTGCATGCTATCACACACCCCCACCCTCACACCCTCCCCTATCACCCCAAATCCTCACCTATCTACCCATGACACCAACCACCCATCCCAACCCCAAGACCTGCATGACATAACTAAGCATGGATACCCATCACTAAAGCATGCCCACTGCACAGACCCACAACACCCCCCAAACAACAGCACACAAGCCCCCACACAGGAATGCCTGCACTGGTGTACACGCACACCATGAAACACACACATGCAATAATCATGTACTTATACCCCCGCAGGAACCCGAAGGAACGTCACCACACCAGAGGGTCCAGACAACACCACTCCACCCCCAGAAGAGGCCCACAGTGACGACAGCAGATCTGCCCTACTGGATCCTGATGACCAGCCCGGACCATCGTGGGCCTCAGGACAGTCGGTTCCCCTTGCCCAGCCACAGCCCAACACTGAAATTCCACCCTCTGGGAACACCAGCACAGCACCCACCCAGCGAGCCCATACCTCCCTACCCAGGACAGGTCAATCAGTGGTGTGTCCACCACTACAGGGCACCCAGGCTAACCCAACACCCCAACAACAACAGGGACCTGGGGGCAGTGGTAGTAAGCACACGGTCCAGGGGACGGAGGCACAGGAACACAGGGGAACTGGGAGGGCTGCTGTGCGATAGGGGGAGGACAGGCCAAGGGAACCTACTCTCCACGAGGCCCTCTCCTCCATCATGGGAGCATACCACCACTCCCAGGAGACGATGGCAACGGTACTAGGCAAGTTGCAGGAGACCCTGCGTCTGCAGGAGGAGCAGTATTTGGCCAGACCTTGCGCTCACTCCTCTGCAAGCCTCCAACCTGGGGGCCCAACCGTGGTCCCCAAATTAAAAAAAAAGGTGTGCGTGCCCCCCCTCAACAGGAGCTCAGGACCATCGGCTCCGCCCTGGGCACCATTGTAGGGGTGCTGACGGACATTCAAAAGACCTTGAGGGACACCGTGGCACTCCAAGGGGCCCCTGACACTAGCCAGGACGATGAAATGCCCACCACCTCCGCCGGCGCTAGTGAACAGGACGCCCCGCCACAGGACCAACACACCAGCACCCCACCCCCTGCAGACGGACAACCACCACGAAAGCGGTCCCTGAGATCCAGGAACAGGACAGAGCAAGATGGCACGACCCCCGCCAGGAAATGAGACCACCCTGATTGTCCCCCCACTGTACCACTTTGTTACCCTGTCCAAATCGGAACTGCCCCAGCTCCACTTCCAATGGCCAGATGTGCAATGTACCTGTGAGACTAATAGACTGGACACTGCCATGGACATTCTTCCACCATAACCCATCCCCATTTCACAACCCCCATTCATTGTTATGCACTTAAATAAACACCCTTGAAACACTAATAAAACTGGAGTCAGTCAATGATTTTGAACTTTGTATTGTCAATTACAGTGTCAAAAATGGTTACCCATTGGAAGGCCAACATACCAATGTCACAAATCACAAGCCTTTCAAGGGTGCAAGGTGTTGACACGTAGGTTACCACATTTGTGAAACTGAAATGGAAGGGGACAACTCAGTTAACAAATAGTGAGTGAAATGTAGGTACAGGATAGAGGTAGACGTGTGTAAGTTAATATTATGTTAAACATGAAAATGTACTCACCTGTGTCTCACTGAAAATATTGCTGTATGACTGACTCCCTGTTGTCGTTTTCTTCTTCATCAGCTTCATCCTCATCACTGTCCACAGGCTCCACAGGCTCCACAGCTGCTACAACACCGTCATCTGGATCATCCTCCTGCAGAAAAGGCACAGGCATCGCAATGCCAAGTTATGGAGCATGGAGCAGGCGATGATGATGTCGCACACCTTCTTCGGTGAGTAGAATAGGGACCCACCTGTCATATGGAGGCACCTGAACCTGGCCTTAAGGAGGCCGAAGGTGCGTTCGATCACCCTCCTAGTCCACCCATGGGCCTCATTGTAGCGTTCCTCTGCCCTGGTCCTGGGATTCCTCACTGGGGTCAATAGCCAGGACAGGTTGGGGTAACCAGAGTCCCCCAATAGCCATACACAGTGCCTCTGGAGTTGACCCATCATATCAGGGATGCTGCTATTCCGCAGGATGTAGGCGTCATACACTGAGCCAGGGAACATAGCATTTACCTGCGAGATGTACTGGTCTGCCAAACAGACCATCTGGACATTCATGGAATGATAACTCTTCCTGTTCCTGTACACCTGTTCACTCCTGCGGGGGGGACCAGAGCTACATGGGTCCCATCAATGGCACCTATGATGTTGGGGATATGTCCAAGGGCATAGAAGTCACCTTTTACTGTAGGCAAATCCTCCACCTGAGGGAAAATGATGTATCTCCTTACGTGTTTAAGCAGGGCAGACAACACTCTGGACAACACGTTGGAAAACATAGGCTGGGACATCCCTGATGCCATGGCCACTGTTGTCTGAAAAGAGCCACTTGCAAGGAAATGGAGCACTGACAGCACCTGCACGTCAGGGGGGATACCAGTCGGATGGCGGATTGGTGACATCAGGTCTGGCTCCAACTGGGTACATAGTTCCTGGATTGTGGCACGGTCGAACCAGTAGGTCACGATCAAATGTCTCTCTTCCATTGTCAACAGGTCCACCAGCGGTCGGTACACCGGCGGATTCCGCCATCTTCCAATACATCCCAACTGTCGGTGCCTAAGAAGGACAACAGCGAAGAAACTGTCAGCATTCCTCCAGGTATGTACCCACAGTCACACACAAGACTACAACAGACAATTAACCCATCCGGGAAATGTTTTGAGTGTTGGCCTCGGTATGTGTGACGCAGTAGTAAATGAAGCCATGTGGGCCCCTGAAATGGCAGCTGTCTGACCTCTAAACTGGGACAATGGAATTGTGGGGTAACTGCGCTGGCGTTGCACACCGTCGCAGTAGGCGGTCGTAGAGTGCGGCGCAATGCTGCATTGGTTAACATTGGACCCTTTGGGTCCCAGGAGCCAATGAACAGGTGCACTGGCGGTGATGATGCGCCCCGCCGCGGATGTCACCACCGTGGACGTCACCACCATTTTCTATCTGTTGAATCACTAGATACCTGACCTTTGACAGGAGAGGACCTACACTGCTAGTGCTGCTGTGACCTCGGTCTGGTAGCGACGATGGCTGCTGCGTCTGGGGAAAGGGCCCCTGCCTTCACTGCACAGGAGTTGGAGAAACTTGTGGATGGGGTCCTCCCCCAGTACACGCTACTCTACGGTCCTCCAGACCAACAGGTTAGTACTGAGGGAGCACGTTGTATGGGCTAGGCCTGGGTGGAGAGGGCTGGGTGGAAGAGGGAAGGGGGCAGAGTCTTCCTGTTTTTTTATACTGTCATGCACACCGTTGTGTCATTTTCTGGCTATTGCGCTTTTATGGCGAAGCTCCTCAGTCCCAATTCCTTTGTAGGGGCGAGTGGCCTACCTCAGAGTTCTTTTGCTCTCTTTCACCTTTGCACTGTAGGGTTGTCGCATGCAGCACTCCTTTTCCTTGAGAGACGGATGCGAGCTGGTTGATCTTCTTTGAAGCAGTTGATACAATGCTGCTGCTATCGATGGCCAGTGTGAGAATATGTCCGCACCAGAACGATTGGTGTTTTCTGACTGCCAGTTGCTTTTCCATTCTGCCAAGTGCAAGGTGTCTATTTTGTTCCATTACACTCTTCATTTCTTTTGCGGTGGGAAGGGTACTGGGGCTTAGTGACTGCAGAGATATCACAGTTATTTGTGAAAAATGAGCAGTTCCGAGGCCAGCTCTGTCCTGCTGCCGCACTGCTCCCTCCTGTTTGCTGCCTCGTTCTCACTGCCTTCTCCTCCTCTCCCACAGTTTTTTCTTTGTGCTTCCTCCAGCTTTCTGCCTTGTTTTCACATCTTTCTCACTCCTTTTCCACCTGTTTGCTCTGAGTGTTTTCTCCTGCTTTCTGTCTCATTTTCACTGCTTTCGCCCCCAGTTTTTCTGAGTCCTTTCTCCTGCTAGCTGACTTGTTATCACTGTTTTTCTGAGTGCTTTCTCATTGTTTCTGCCTTGTTTTCACTTCCCCCTCCTTTCCACTGTTTTTCTGAGTACTTTCTCCCCCTTTTCCCTCCTTTCTTTCTCCGTTCATTCCTTTTTTCCCCCATTGTCGCCCATTTTCACGCCGCCCACTGCCTCCCTGAGCCTCTCCCTTCTCCCAGGACCTGCCGAATGGAGGCTGCAGCGTGGCCGTGCATTGTATGCGCTCAGCTAGTGTGTCAAATGCAAGGGTAGCTTGTTCCATGTCTTCACTGCTAGGTAGGAGAAGGAGGGACCTCTGCATCTGCTACATTGGATGCTAGAGTGATTTTTTGCACTGGAACGCCTACCTTGCATCTCATTAAGGCAAGGTAGGTCTCCACTTCCAGAAAATGACTTTAACTCCATAAATTTGGCGCTAGACGGGTCTAGCGCCAAAGTATAAATATGGAGTTAGTTTTGCACCGAATTAGAGTAAAAAAAACGCTAATTCGGTGCAAACAGAGTATAAATATGCCTCTTAGCGAAGCATTGGATTGCCCCGGAGACACCGACACTGCTGGAATGGGAAAGGGGTATGGACCTTTATATGACAGCGGATAGGGTCATATATAAGATTAGAAGCTGCACACGCAAATGAAAAAGATATGGGGCAGCTGGATGGAATATTATGGCCTAGACACGCAAGATGGAACTCAAGAAGAGGGTCTGATTGGGACACTTGATCGACTGGGTTCGACCCCACACCCGTTCAACCCCCACGACGATGTCAAGTGATTATTTATTGTCAACAGTGTGTAAGACCTCTGATGGTACAAATGTTCTACCGCTGTTTCCGAAATTTTATTATGAACACCTGTTGGTGCACTGTCTGTTACAACTTAAAAAATGCAATAACATATTTTTAAAAAAGGATGTTATAGGATTCGCGCCCCTGCCAGGCACAGAATTGTTATTAATGATGCCGTTTCATATGTTGCAGTGATGTTATCAATGATGTCATAGAACATGGCAAAGGGGCGGATTACAGTCCCTTTAGGGCACAAGTTAGTGTTAATTGTGCTAACGGAAGTCGTGGATTTCAGTGGCTTTCTTAGTATAAAGCAGTTGTCTTAACTGACAATTTTTCCTAAACTATAATGTCCCTTTAACCCTTGGGTTTTTACAGTGAATTATTTCTAATAGTTTTTTTAATGTAAAGCAGAGCACAGTAAGATATTATTACAATTCCTAACTATAACGTCTATTTGTTTTGCAGTAAATATCAACTTTGTATTTTTACATAGAGTAAGATGTTGATCGCCGTTAGCCAGACCCTGGCCTCACCCCCCGGGGTGCACCGAGGGCGCTGAATCCTCGGCCACACACAGCTGACTGTGTCACAGAACTAACAAAAAGTGTCATTTTAAGTCGGGCAGACATACGGGCTTTGTCAAAGGGTCAGCACACCCAAAAAATATAAAGCGGCAGGCCTATTGGCTTTCTCAATAAGGTACCAGTCACTATAATGAAATGGATATTTTATAAATCCAACCATTGCAGTGTTTAGTGATTGTATTTTCAATAAAGCATTAAATGAATGTGTCTTTAAGTCTTTTTAAAAAAAAATCAGGCCACAAAGTTTAGGCGTAGAACTAATCACAAGGGGTCCCCACACTCCAGCTGGGGACCACGCAGCTTCAAGTCAGAGTCCTTTAAAACTATGGCATGCTGTCCTGGGGGTCGTGGATTCAATGACCCAGGAGACCTGCTGTGGGTTTTTCTTAATGTTACTGGAGTTTGGGGGGTGCTGCTTGGGTCCTGCAGCCCTCCAGGACATTACAAACAATGCTTCATGGGTCACTGCCAGGGTCCAGCAATAGCTGTTGCCGGGCATTATGGTGTGCTTCTTGCCTGGGGCAGTGAATAATAAAATGGTGCCTCCTGCTCCTAAATTATAATATTTTTTTCGAGGGGGAGGTGCCACGGTCCCACCCAAGACACACACACTTTATTTTAACTTTGAGGCCGTGGAGCGCGCCCCAAAGCCCCACACTCCCTACTGACTCTCCAGCCAGCACTTATGCAGGCATCCCCCCATTATTGTACCGCAGGTGCCCATCCGGTGCCCCCTCACCATTAGTGGGTATTGGGGGCCCCAGGGAGTGCCCCATGACTCCTGTGGCCCTGCTGATTCCCCGTCCTGGGTACCGATAGGAGACAGACATTTTTCTTTTCCCTGAGTGCCTTTGTGTTGAGGGGGGGCACACACATTTTTTTTTTTTTTTACTTGGGGACGGGTTGGGCCCCCAGGTTGGAGGCTTGCAGAGGAGTGAGCGCAAGGTCTGGCCACAGGCCACACTTTACATAAGCCAACCCGCCGGAAGAGCGTCACACATGCTACATACAGAATATTATCAAACCTTTTTTGTGAACTTTATCATTTTTGAGTGGGCCTATAGTTGGATATGGTAGGAAGAGCCTAACTTACGTTAAAATAAAACTGAGACATTCACTAAAAAGGAGCGACGGGTAAAGTAATGTCCTAGGTGCTGAACTGTGACAAGAACTAGTGTTTAAAAACCTCAAAGCCACTGAAATGTGCGAGTCATGGTTGAATGAACTCTACATTGCACCTGCTAGTGCACTACTTATATCCTCACATATTACATCACTCATGATATTCCATCAATGCGGCCTTTTTGTCCATCTCAGCAAACACTGAGGTTATGAAAGAGAATCCTAGAGGGTAATGCCAGCTCCAGACGTCGATGCCCCATTCCTGAGGCAGATGAGCACCTTGGCAGAGGCGGATGGAAGAGGGGTCTGGAGAGGAAGGGGGCAGAGATGAGCAGTGGTCTTCTCTGAGTCTGGCAGGTTGCTTGTTACGAGGGTCTCGTCCAGGAGCGTGATTGGTCAGAGGATGGGCAGATAGTAGATGAGAGGCTGTAACAATGTGCACGGGTCCGGCTCACTCCTGGGCGGCTGCCTCCTGTTCTCTGGGTGCTGAGCCGGCGCCGCCCATCGGTGCTGTTATTTTATATTATCCAAGTAGCTGAAGTCGGCGTTATGCAGGTGATGGCCTCATTGAACGGACATACTCACCAACGTAGTACGGAGTCTGGAAAACCTAATCTACCTGACGTGTGCATTTCTCGCTGCTTTCATGTCACACGAACACGTTCAGACAGAAATTCTAAGCACACCACAGTGGACAGGACGGGAGCCCCGGAGGTCCCTTCCTGCAGGACGGTCCTGGAGGCTTCATCTGCTCAGAGCATTGTCACATGTGTGTGACTTGTTACCAGAGGCAGCAGTGTGCAGTGGTGAGACGGCAGCTCGCACCTGGTCTGTGCACTCACTGCAGGGCGAGGCAGCAGCTCTGGTCTTCATGCTCAGTGCGCAGGAAGGTGTCACTCACTGCAGGGTCAGGCAGCAGCTCTGGTCTTCATGCTCAGTGCGCAGGAAGGTGTCACTCACTTCAGGGTCAGGCAGCAGCTCTCTGGTCTTCATGCTCATTGCGCAGGAAGGTGTCACTCACTGCAGGGTCAGGCAGCAGCTCTCTGGTCTTCATGCTCAGCGCGCAGGAAGGCAGTGCGCAGGAAGGTGTCACTCACTGTAGGGCGAAGCAGCAGCTCTCTGGTCTTCATGCTCAGTGTGCAGGAAGGTGTCACTCACTGCAGGGTGTGGCAGCAGCTCTCTGGTCTTCATGCTCAGTGCGCAGGAAGCTGTCACTCACTGCAGGGTGAGGCAGCAGCTCTCTGGTCTTCATGCTCAGTGCTCAGGAAGGTGTCACTCACTGCAGGGTGAGGCAGCAGCTCTCTGGTCTTTATGCTCAGTGCGCAGGAAGGTGTCTGTCCCCATGTGGTCCAGACCCTGGTTACGTGGAGTGGTGTTCTGTGGGTTGCGCAGAGCACCTTGTTTGAGAGGCAGCAGTCGGGACATGGAAGGTTGCATAGGAAGAAGGATGTCAAGGTGTGTGCATCTGTGAGATGCATGTTCAAAGACCACCTTCTCTCTGAAGATATAGTTGCAGCTAGCCTTATACATACCCCTTCCCAAGATGGTGCCTTTTCCAGGATACATCTCACTTGCCATGATTTCTGTCCCTGATGTTTTTCTCTGCTCTTGCAAGTAATTTCATAATACTCTGATCCTGGGAATATACTCGCCTGAATATTAATTATTTGGAGAGTCTGGAACACTGACTCAATCTTATGAAGACCTGAAACCTTTTCATGTATATAAAATATACTGGATCGAGAAAGTCAGGAAGAAACCAAGGAAAAAGCAGCTGTGATAGAAATGGAAAGGAGAATGAAAACCTGAAGTGGACCAGCTCTGGAGCAGGTTTGAAAGGCGGCTGCTGACCCTTGGGTGGGTGATTGCTATTTTGGAGCAGGAGGAGCGAGGATTAGCCGCCAGGAGCCCTGACGCTATCGAGAAAGCAGCCCCAGGTGAGAGTGACTCACAGCTTGCACCTGCGGACCTTCGCATGGTCTTCTGAAAGCCAGGAAATGTGGAACCGCAGACACCTCACACTGTTGTCTTCACACCTGCGGTGTCTCCTCCTCCCTGTAAGCTGGTATGCTTACAGGGAAATACACTCTGCTCAGCTCCCCCATCCTGCTCGAGGTGGCCCATCATGCCAACTCCTAGTCCCTCTACTGTGTAGCCGTCTGGGAGGAACACACAAAAGCCAACTGCCAGCTATCATGTCACCCAGGAAACAAGCGGCAGGCACCAAATGGTTAGAACATGAAAATTACTTTCTAAGCGTGTCATTTTCAGAATGGTAACTTAAAATCTAACTTTGCCATTAAAGAGGATTTTAAATTACAACTTCTTAGACACCAAAGATAACATTTCTACCAACTCACAAGCAAAAGTACCACTTTTTAAATGTAATAAGGTAACCCTGTATTATCCTACGGGAGAAGAAAGCTCACAAGAGTGAAAAACAAATTTGTGAGTTTTTAAACATGCATGCCAAATTCTGAAATACAATGAACCTGCCATATGGGCTGTTTAGGCCATATCCTAGGGGTGATGTTATATAAAATGCATTTTAAGCTTGGAAAAGGGGTTATTTTGCCAAGTTGAATTGGCAGCCCTTTA
Organism: Pleurodeles waltl; assembly: GCF_031143425.1. Classification (NCBI taxonomy): domain Eukaryota; kingdom Metazoa; phylum Chordata; class Amphibia; order Caudata; family Salamandridae; genus Pleurodeles; species Pleurodeles waltl. The sequence goes on along the minus strand of NC_090442.1, from coordinate 16,842,313 downwards.
AATCATCTCTCAGACTTGCAATGGTAGGCCTGAGAGATGTTTTAAAGGGCTACTTTAGTGAGTGGCATAACAAGTGCTACAAGCCCACTAGTACAATTTAATTTACTGGCTCTGAGTACATAGAGCACCACTTTAATTGGGACTTATAAGTAAATAAGATGTGCTATTTTGGTACAGTCCCCAAAACTGCATAAGCAGTTTGGCACTGGTTAGCCATAGTAAATTGCACAGAGACCTAAGGCCAATAAAAACAAATTCAGAAAACTAGGTGGGATGAAGGAAAAACATTTGCCTTCCATCACTTTCCTTGTTCACCCTGATCCTCCTGCGTTGTTGCCTATCCTGTCCTCCCACTTCACCTTCAGCGTTATGTTGCTTGCTCTGGCCCCATCTGCATTGATGCTTGCTGCATCGTTGTGGCCTTCCCTGTTATTGTTGTTTGTCCCTTCCCCCTGCCCTCCTCCTGCATTGTGTTGCTTACCTTGGTATTGCTGTTCGCCTTGTGGTGGCTGCTTGCCCCATAATTGTTGCGTGCCCCATTGTTACTGGTTGCTCCATCATTGTTGCTTGCCCCATGATTGTTGCTTGCCCTGTTGTTTGACCTGACCCCTGCTCCCCTCCCGTGTTTTGTTGCTTGGCCTGTCCCCCCACTTTGTACTGCTTGCCCAGTCCTCTCACCCTATCTTCTGCATTGTTGTTGCACGCCCCATTGTTGATGTTTGGCCTGTTGCTTTTGCTTGACCCATTGTTGTGCGTCTATTTGTTGTTGTTTGCCTTGTTCCTCCTGCTCCAGGGTTGTGTTGCTTGCTCCGTCCCCCTTCCCACTCCCTGCATTGCGTAGTGTCCCCCATTCACCTCCTGGCACCTTCCCAACCCCACCCGCGCTGTTGATGTTTGCCCTGCCCACCTGCATTGTGTTGCTTGCCTGTGTTGTGTCCTTCACGATTTCCCCCTTCCGGTGTTGTGCTGCTTACCCCTCGTTCCCACGCCAGAAAAAAAGCATGCTGTGTCATGCCACTTTTTCCTTACTTTTAGGTGTGCTGTGCGGCAGCTGTCTGCTGTACAACATAGCTCAAAGATGTTGACAAAGTCAATGGATCTTGCATAGAAATACCTGTTAGCTTTGCCAGTGCTTGTTGACTATTAAGGCTAAAGCCTCATACTTTGCCTAAGTGGTTCATTTATTTTGTTAGGTGGCTCAAAACACCAAGATGTTGTCCGCGTATGGGGCACATTTGTGGTTATTCCTGATAAATTCTATTCCTGTAAAGTGAGTGTGGCACCTCACTCTGTCTGCCTTCGGCTCTATATACAGTGTGAAAATGATAGTAGAGAGGGGGCCGCCCTGTTTTACGCCCCAGAGTATGTTTAGTGGTGGCGGCATTGCTCCATGTATGCTCAGTACTGTTTGTGGATTGGCGTAGCTGTTAAAGACCCATCTAACCAAGGTTCGGCCAAATTCAATCAAGTTTTTCTCCTGGGCTAGTATGTTTGTGAATATATTGCCATCCACATTCAGGAGATTGCCATTGACAGAAATGCACCATATTTACAAGATACAGTGCAGTTTTGCCCTTTTCCCCTGTGCTGGTGCACAAATTGCTACCTAGCACCAGCGCAGCAGGCCTCGAAAAATCATAAAAATGTTACTAGACCAGCAGGTCGAGTCAATTGAATAATCTACTTGATGTAACTGTGATGTACTTGACCAATAAACAGGTCTCAAATTGTGTGATCCTGGGCAAATAGTTTACAGAGTTGCCTTTATCTTCATTCTCACATATGGTTGCACCTTCACATATGTGAGCTCAGCATTCCTGCAGTACAGAAAAACCTCTTTTGTTTGATTAAGTAGACTAAAGAGTTTGCTTCATATTTCACAAGAATCTAGCCCACATATAGGGGACACATGAACCATGATTTGCTTTTAGTTTACTTATAGCATTACCATCAGGGCAGGAGTGTTTCTCAGATTGTTTAAACACTCACTTTAAAAAAATATATTACTAAACCATGATTTGGTAGCATACTGTCATCTAGTGTTTTGAACCCCTCACAGGTGAGTAGTTGCGCTCTACAAAAACTGACTGACTAGTGAATTACCAAGAAATTTCCAAAAACCTTTCTGCTACCTTGCAGATTTACTGATAAAACTATATACTGTATTAACAATCTGTGAAAATTGGGTTTCAGAAAATATATCCCTTGCACATCAACACTTAAAGTATTCTGATTTGTTTTCATCCTATTATAATATTTTTTCATCATGCAGAAATACAAAAAAGAATTCCTTTCACAACTACTGATATATTTTTTTAAATGTTTGTACAGTTGACTTAGTCATTTAAATGTTGTGTGTTAAGAAAAACCTGGCACCCTGTAGCCTTTTATTTCACACTCTAAACAGCAGGTCAGACAGTTCACCTTACAAAATCCTGCTACTCTGCAGTCAGAAAGAAAATTAATTGCAAGAGAAACTGACTCTTGACCTCTGTCTGTGAACACAGAGCAGATGTGACACGCAAGAACATGATTTAAAAGCTTCTTTTATTGCACCTCTACTGTCCAACGGAACAGAACACTTGTTCTTTGTCAACTTGCCAGAAGGGGCGAGTAAATCCTAAAAATAGCTCGACCTGATCAAATATGACTCGCCATAGCAAGTGGTCAAGTAGATTTTTTGAGCCCTGTGCAGTACACTTGAAAAGAGGAAACAACGTGGATAATTAAAATATAAATAGGAGTTATTTCTCCTTGTTGCGCATGCTGCGCACTGGGAAGTACAGTTTTGACGCATTCCCAGGTTTAGATTCTTGTAAATTTCGGAATGCGTCAATACCCATGAGTCATCAGTCAATCAATTCCCTTTTTGTATTGGGCTGCACTGTCACCACTAGGGGTATCTGGGCACTGAACACCCACGGCACCACCCATGGTACACCTCCCTTACACAGTGTTAGGCAACGCAGCAACTTGTGCTGCAATGCCTTACACAATATTTACAAGGCAATGAGAAGCCACGCAAAGTGGCTTTGCGTGTCCTTGTAGATATGGGTCTGCGCTATGTGCCGCTGGTGCGTCACCAAAAATAAGCCCCTTGGTGTCCAAACTTTGGAACTTCCCTTTCCATTCATCTTAGGACAAATGGAAACTTATCAAGTTGTAGGAAGCAGCTGAAAACGTATCTCTTCAGTTAAACAGTGTATTTCCTGACCAATTCTGTCAGTGCTGGATTGCCCGACTTGGGTAGCCAAGCGCTCTACAAAACCCTGTTAATAATAATAATTCACAACACAGCAATGATCATAGTTTGCGATAACCCGGGGCCTGGTATTGCAATAAAGAACTGAGAGCATTTACATGCCCCAGATCTCGTGGAGACGTACAGATAGTCACAGTGTGAATAGAATCTAGACCTAAGGAATGATACATGAAGGCAGAGTATCTGACAGGAGAACGTGAGACTGCGTCTGTCAAGCGGTGAGCGGGGATAATCCTTGGGTAAATAATGCTGTTATTGTGTTAATTGTTTTGAAGTGCAATTTTTAAGAAACTGAACCATAACATTGGGGCTGTAGGGCGATAAAGTGTTCTGTATAACCGTATGGAGGAGCTATCCGAGCCTGGTGAATTATTTATTTATTTGGAGCTTGGCTATACTTGCTATGACTTCCTCTGTTTGTATAGAGCAGTCAGGCTCTTCTGCATGTGACACAATGAGTGATGTTAAATTGATTGATACTCAACAGTTGCATATAAGTTCCAGGGGCTTGGCCTCAGCTGTATACAGCATATGATAGCTCCTGAATGCATTTGAGATTCCCGACCCAACTGTTATTTTGAGTCCTCTCGTCTCCTTCACCCTAGATTTGCAAGGTATAATCTTGCCTGCTTTATTCCCACCCATTCTTTGGTGCTTCGTAATTCGTATTGTGGTTTGTTTGTGTCTATCATTTCCATGTGAGCTCTGAGGACTAGAAATGTATGCCATTTTTTAAAGCTGCTGGTTCTCTTATGAATTACCTGTAATTCTTCCATTTTTAGTTCCAGTTTGTCTCTTTTGCTCTTGTATAATCTTATTTAGCCTGGTTTCTATCGCAGCCAAGTTGTCCTTTATAACCTCACCTAATGGGTTTTCCAGAAAGTGAAAATGTCCTGGAAGTCACTGTCCCTGATATAAAGGCTGTCTGTTCTTGGATCTCTTCTCTTATAGGTTTGCTTTGTACCATAAGAACAAAATGTCAAGGCACTCGTGTATCAAACCTCAGTATTAGGTAAATGTTTCATGGTCCATTTTAAATATTTGGTCCCAAAACAACATGATGAATTTCTCTGTCGGACAGGAATTCGTGAGTGAACAGAACTCAATTTATTCTTTCAGAAGAGCAGATCATTACAGCAAATAACACCGTTCTTCGAGTCAATGTCCATAAATCAACAACAGCCAAACGCCAACACGTGTTTCGTCCAATAAAATAATAATCTTAAAGACTTCATCAGGGCTGAAATAAATAAAACAATGACTACAGCTGTAGTACATACGATCCACTTTCTTTTGATTAGCAAAACAAAAGAGAAGAAATGTAATTAACAAAAACGATCTGAGCACTTAAGTCCGTGACAGTTGTGTAAATAAGCAAATGCAAGTTGATAATTAGAGAATTGGAAAACAAACGATTATAAATGAGACAGGATAGGAGGTCTCCATTACAAATTTCAAATTAGTCATGCAGGAATCAACCACATAAAAGATATGATATAGGTTAGTCTCCTAATCAGAGTGTTGTGAAGACACAAACATGCATGTCCACATAGCCACCGGGCTTAATTAACTTACCACGTGAAAACACCACAGAAAACTAAATAAATGAAAGTGCAAGAAACCAAGTAATGTCAATCAAAAACCCATAGTGAGGTGAGAGAGCCAAAATCTCCCTAACATAACCCAAAGTGAACAGACCACAGTGCCTACCTTCGTCGAAATAATTATGTAACCGGTAAATCCAATCTTTATATTCAATTGAGTATCTATAAATAATATCAAAACCCAATAAGGTACCAGCTATCATAACACATAAAACGAGAACAAGTAATCACTAGGTGATCTGATTATAATAAAATCATAATGCCCAGAATAACCTCGTTGTGTCCAAAGTTACATACCAAAACGTATAGTAAAGTATTGCACAAGTAACCTAAATGAAAAGTAAACAAATGTAATGTCAAAGATGGAGAAAAGTCAGCACCACTGCATCATAAGAAAATTAAAGCCCCCAGATAAGGTTCCCCCTATCTGAATAAGTCTAAATATGCCCATGTAGCTCTCATAATAACTCACCTATCAAGTATAGTAATCATAAAACGTAACCCGCGTTCAAATCATCGCGCAGAGTTACGTGGTATCAGCATAAAGGAATAAACGCCGTCTACCTCGAGGCCGCCATATTTAAAGCGTCAACCCCAACGCAGTGATAAGAGAAATAGAGAACGGACAAAATCCACTATGCGGGCGCCATCTTTAAATGGTAAATATGACAATATTATCGAAGACAAGGGCAAACGAGTCAGTTATAACGATCGGCAGCATAAAGTAGAAGTAAACTGCAGTCTATTAAGGCCAATGGCTAAGTTGGGACATGTTACATCTATGCCTAGCACAACAACCTGATTATTACAGAGAAAAGACAACAAAGGAGAGAGGAATATCTTGATAGTGTTCTAAACTGTTAGACAACATATGAATGATAAGGTAAAAACAAAAACTGGACAATGTATGTTTAAGAAAAATAGGGCAAAACAGGGTATCATAATAATGGAAAGATGAAAATTGGAATGATTGTTCATAACATATAATAAAATTTAAACAAATGCTAAAACATAGAGCTGTATACAAGATATGAGCATATAATGAACAAAAAGGATTTTTTCAACCCACATAGATGTATATATCCATAAATAGGCAGTCTAACATTATTATCAATATACACAAATCCAGCATCCATATAGGTCTCCTATTAGTCGCCCAAATAATATTCCATCTCAAAATTAGTATTAAGCCCCTCCTCCACCGCTCTAAGTTTCAGGATCCAGTAGCATTCCTTTTTTCTAAGTGCCAACTCTCTGTTACCTCCTCTGGGGTCCCTACTTATATGATCAAATCCAAAAAATTCGAAACCACATATGCGATCTTGTTTTGGACATTGCCTCATGTGGCTCACTATAGGATATCTAATATCCTCCTGTCTTAGTGCCCTAAAGTGTTCACTTGCCCTCACCCTAAGTGGCCTAATAGTACTGCCTACATAGTATAGGCCGCATTTGCAAGTGATCATATAAATAACGAAATTGCTGTCACATGTAATGTTATGATTGATGTTAAAATGTACTCCGGTAGAACACTTAAACGTGGAGATTCCTGATTTGGCCCATCTACACATACCGCAATGTCCACATTTAAAAAAAAAACTTATTACGGCTAGTGAGCCAGTTTTCCTGGGTCAATTTAGTGCGATAGCTGGGGCATAGCATATTCTTAAGGGTTTTACCCCTTCTAAAGGTAAACACAGGGGTATCTGGTATCATCTTCTTGAGATTAGAATCGGCTGTTAATACATGCCAATGTCTCTTCATGCATTTCCGCAGTAGAGTAGCTGTTTTCGTGTAGTTAACTATACAACGGATATTGCTGTCACCTGGCCTGGATTTCTGACTGAGTGTGTCCGATCTTTTCAAATGCATTATCCTTTTACGTGCTCTGTTGATCACATGGGAGGGATATCCCCGTGATCTGAATCTCTTACTCATGTCCTCAGTGCATTGCACAAACTCATCATCCAGACTACAGTTTCTCCTTGCTCGTACCATTTCCCCATATGGTATAGAGTTAATTTGATGTGTAGGATATGCACTCTGTGCATGTAAAATAGAATTACATGACGTACTTTTCCTATATAGGCGACTCTCTACTCTGTTATCATGAATGAAGAGCTCCACATCAAGAAAGGCAATGTTGGTGGTGCTGTACTCAGAGGTAAATTGAATGTTAAAGTTATTGGTATTCAAGTAGCAGATAAATTCATTCAGTTTTTGTAAATCGCCCGTCCAGATCATTAGACAATCGTCTATGTAACGGCCCCAAAAGAGTATATCTGAAACCCACGTACCGCCCTCCTTGCTCCAAATCATGTTTTGCTCAAAATATCCCATAAAAAGGTTAGCATAGGCTGGCGAGAATTTAGATCCCATTTCCACGCCTTGTTTTTGGCGATACCAGTCATTTTTAAATAGGAAAACATTGCTGTTTAGAATCAAATCTACCATATTTAGTAACATATTAGTGTGATCATATAGGTTCGCTGGTCTCTTATAAAGAAAGTGACGCATAACATCCTTTTCCTGTTCATGATTAATGCTAGTATATAGGGAAGTGACATCCAATGTTACTAGGATCATCCCTGGTTCCCAAGTAATATCAGTCAGAATACTTAGAATATGTTTGGTATCCTTGATATAGGAAGGTAAGTTTCCCACAAAAGGCTGCAAAAAGATATCTACATACTCCGAGAGTCTCTCTGTAGGGCCACCAATGCCTGAGACAATCGGTCTACCCGGTGGGGTTATGGGTTTTTTATGTACTTTGGGTAATGCATAAATACAGGGATTCCTAGGTCTAAGAACACGAAGATACATATATTCATCTTCTTTCAGAAGTAATTGGTCTAAGCATTCCTGCAGAAATCTATTAATCTTATTAGCAAGTGCAGGAATGGGATCTACAGGGACCTTCTTATAGCAGGTAACATCTTTAAGTTGTCTATAGATCTCACGATCATAGTCTACGGCGTTCATAATTACGATGTTACCACCCTTATCCGCCTCCCTGATGACAATGTCTGTCGTAGTGCGTAATTTCCTCAAGTTGGTCCTCTCCTCATGGCTCAGATTTTGGTGCCACGTGTGTTGTCGGGTACTCTTGGTTAATTCTAATTTATTTAGGTCCCGCCAGACTAATTTGAAAAAAGTGTCTATGCAATTACCACTCATCAGAGTTGGTGTCCACTTCGATTTTGTCTTCAGACCACTATAGAGTGTATCTGCTGGGATATCAAGATCCAATAGAATATGTGAAATAGTAGTAGGATCTTGTTCACAATCCGTAATAGACAGAAGGGTGGCTGTGTCATGAATATCCTTAATGGACAAGGGTTGATTATCATTATGACTGTCAGTGAGGATGCTATTGTCCCTATTGTCAATGCAATTGGCAAAATATTTCTTACGTTTTAAGCATCTGATGAACTTAAAAAAGTCAATTTTGGTCCTTTGAAAGTCTCCAAAATCTCCAGGACAAAACCCAAGACCTCTACTAAGTAATGTCAAGTCATGAGTTGTGAGTTCCAGATCAGAAAGATTAATTACATTAATAGAACTATTATTAGATTTATCTATTTTTCCTTGTTCCATGATCTGGTTTTCATCCCCTTCCTTGCCTCTGTGTTTACCTCCTCTCCTACCGCGTCTTGTTTTCCTAGGTCTACCTTGCGTCGACTTGATTCCCATTGCCCCTGTCTTATTCTCTGAACCTCTGCTAAAAAAGAGGGAGCACCTTGTTGGATTGTAACGTCCTGTCTAGAAATGTTTGAAACTGCACTCATATCGCTGTTACTAGTGGACACCCTAGTCAGTGAGGATGAGGAACCAACATCCTGATTCTGGGTATGTTCCAGCCTTTTAACCAAATGGTCATATTTATGAGAGAATGTGAAAATCCTGCCGTTTAGACGATTGTCTAATGATCTGGACGGGCGATTTACAAAAACTGAATGAATTTATCTGCTACTTGAATACCAATAACTTTAACATTCAATTTACCTCTGAGTACAGCACCACCAACATTGCCTTTCTTGATGTGGAGCTCTTCATTCATGATAACAGAGTAGAGAGTCGCCTATATAGGAAAAGTACGTCATGTAATTCTATTTTACATGCACAGAGTGCACATCCTACACATCAAATTAACTCTATACCATATGGGGAAATGGTACGAGCAAGGAGAAACTGTAGTCTGGATGATGAGTTTGTGCAATGCACTGAGGACATGAGTAAGAGATTCAGATCACGGGGATATCCCTCCCATGTGATCAACAGAGCACGTAAAAGGATAATGCATTTGAAAAGATCGGACACACTCAGTCAGAAATCCAGGCCAGGTGACAGCAATATCCGTTGTATAGTTAACTACACGAAAACAGCTACTCTACTGCGGAAATGCATGAAAAGACATTGGCATGTATTAACAGCCGATTCTAATCTCAAGAAGATGATACCAGATACCCCTGTATTTACCTTTAGAAGGGGTAAAACCCTTAAGAATATGCTATGCCCCAGCTATCGCACTAAATTGACCCAGGAAAACTGGCTCACTAGCCGTAATAAGTTTTTTTTTTAAATGTGGACATTGCGGTATGTGTAGATGGGCCAAATCAGGAATCTCCACGTTTAAGTGTTCTACCGGAGTACATTTTAACATCAATCATAACATTACATGTGACAGCAATTTCGTTATTTATATGATCACTTGCAAATGCGGCCTATACTATGTAGGCAGTACTATTAGGCCACTTAGGGTGAGGGCAAGTGAACACTTTAGGGCACTAAAACAGGAGGATATTAGATATCCTATAGTGAGCCACATGAGGCAATGTCCAAAACAAGATCGCATATGTGGTTTCGAATTTTTTGGATTTGATCATATAAGTAGGGACCCCAGAGGAGGTAACAGAGAGTTGGCACTTAGAAAAAAGGAATGCTACTGGATCCTGAAACTTAGAGCGGTGGAGGAGGGGCTTAATACTAATTTTGAGATGGAATATTATTTGGGCGACTAATAGGAGACCTATATGGATGCTGGATTTGTGTATATTGATAATAATGTTAGACTGCCTATTTATGGATATATACATCTATGTGGGTTGAAAAAATCCTTTTTGTTCATTATATGCTCATATCTTGTATACAGCTCTATGTTTTAGCATTTGTTTAAATTTTATTATATGTTATGAACAATCATTCCAATTTTCATCTTTCCATTATTATGATACCCTGTTTTGCCCTATTTTTCTTAAACATACATTGTCCAGTTTTTGTTTTTACCTTATCATTCATATGTTGTCTAACAGTTTAGAACACTATCAAGATATTCCTCTCTCCTTTGTTGTCTTTTCTCTGTAATAATCAGGTTGTTGTGCTAGGCATAGATGTAACATGTCCCAACTTAGCCATTGGCCTTAATAGACTGCAGTTTACTTCTACTTTATGCTGCCGATCGTTATAACTGACTCGTTTGCCCTTGTCTTCGATAATATTGTCATATTTACCATTTAAAGATGGCGCCCGCATAGTGGATTTTGTCCGTTCTCTATTTCTCTTATCACTGCGTTGGGGTTGACGCTTTAAATATGGCGGCCTCGAGGTAGACGGCGTTTATTCCTTTATGCTGATACCACGTAACTCTGCGCGATGATTTGAACGCGGGTTACGTTTTATGATTACTATACTTGATAGGTGAGTTATTATGAGAGCTACATGGGCATATTTAGACTTATTCAGATAGGGGGAACCTTATCTGGGGGCTTTAATTTTCTTATGATGCAGTGGTGCTGACTTTTCTCCATCTTTGACATTACATTTGTTTACTTTTCATTTAGGTTACTTGTGCAATACTTTACTATACGTTTTGGTATGTAACTTTGGACACAACGAGGTTATTCTGGGCATTATGATTTTATTATAATCAGATCACCTAGTGATTACTTGTTCTCGTTTTATGTGTTATGATAGCTGGTACCTTATTGGGTTTTGATATTATTTATAGATACTCAATTGAATATAAAGATTGGATTTACCGGTTACATAATTATTTCGACGAAGGTAGGCACTGTGGTCTGTTCACTTTGGGTTATGTTAGGGAGATTTTGGCTCTCTCACCTCACTATGGGTTTTTGATTGACATTACTTGGTTTCTTGCACTTTCATTTATTTAGTTTTCTGTGGTGTTTTCACGTGGTAAGTTAATTAAGCCCGGTGGCTATGTGGACATGCATGTTTGTGTCTTCACAACACTCTGATTAGGAGACTAACCTATATCATATCTTTTATGTGGTTGATTCCTGCATGACTAATTTGAAATTTGTAATGGAGACCTCCTATCCTGTCTCATTTATAATCGTTTGTTTTCCAATTCTCTAATTATCAACTTGCATTTGCTTATTTACACAACTGTCACGGACTTAAGGGCTCAGATCGTTTTTGTTAATTAATTTTCTTCCCTTTTGTTTTGCTAATCAAAAGAAAGTGGATCGTATGTACTACAGCTGTAGTCATTGTTTTATTTATTTCAGCCCTGATGAAGTCTTTAAGATTATTATTTTATTGGACGAAACACGTGTTGGCGTTTGGCTGTTGTTGATTTATGGACATTGACTCGAAGAACGGTGTTATTTGCTGTAATGATCTGCTCTTCTGAAAGAATAAATTGAGTTCTGTTCACTCACGAATTCCTGTCCGACAGAGAAATTCATCATGTTGTTTTGGCACCAAATATTTAAAATGGACCATGAAACATTTACCTAATACTGAGGTTTGATACACGAGTGCCTTGACATTTTGTTCTTATTGCTATTGGTTTCCTAGGAAACACTAGAGAAGGTAGAAAGATCCTCTTGCCAGGAGCACCGTGCCTGTAATGTTTTTCATATAATACTGTGGAGATTTCCTGTGAGCGCCTATTTCCTAGGTGACCCTTCCTACTGTGCTTTTGTTTTTTCATATTGCTTTGTACCATATTATCCTATAGTCGCTACTGTTCTTGAATGCAGTTTTGTAGTGGGATGTTGACGTTATGGGTACTTGCTCTGCCAGAGACATTGGGCCTATCTCTGAGAAGGCCTATGGTGCTGATGTAACAGTCTAGTCATGTGTAGGTTGGATGTAACGCAGATAAGAAAGTATAATCTCTCTTGGCAGGTGTAATGCTTGATGTAAGTCCACTTTAACGAACCATTGTGCCCCTTCTCGTGTAAATGTGTGTTGGAAACTGACTTCTTTGCAGATGTCTTCCCACTTTTTGCACCTATTTGAAATGCTAGATGTTGGTTTTCGACTCTGACAGTGCACTGAAGCCTGCTAAACCAGCTCCTGTGCCAGCGTTCTTTGCCCTAAAACCAACCTACTCAATTATGAAACAATTGGCAGGACTTTAGTACTCCCGTAAGTCCCTGGTAAATGGTGCCCCTGGTACCTAGGGCATGGGTACTAAAGAGTGTCCCTAAGGGCTGCAGCATGTATTGTGCCCCCTAAGCGACCTCCGTACAAATTACACACAGCCAGCTATTGCCAACTGCGTGTCATGGTGCAAGCCATGAGTGAAAAAGCAGCATCGCCCGCTCATTGTGTGCCATGCCAAGCGTCACTGCATTTTTATATTTAAGTCACCCCTACAGCAGGCTGTAGGAGCCCTAGGGCAGGGTGCATTATAATACATGTGAAGGCCTGTCTGTGTGAGCAGATCTGACCCCGTGATGTCCAGTTCAATCAATAGATAATTCAAGTGAACAAGGAAGCCATCTTAAGGTATCTACTGAGCATTGGTCATAATGAGTTACCCAACTATATAATGCCTTCACTGAAACCTATGGTGTTTGGCACCAAACACCTCATCTTAATAAATCCTGACTGATGCCAGTATTGGATTTATTATGACATGCACCCAGAGGCACTTTAGAAGTGCCCCCTGAAACTTTCTGGTCCTCTAGTGTGCTGGTTTCAATCAGCCTGCCACCACTGATGACTTTCTGACCCCCCTGGAGGTGAGAGCCCACATTCTCAGAGGCCAGAAACAATGCCTGCTCCATAGGAAGGTGCTATCACCTCCTCCAGCAGGATGGCTGTTAAAGCTGCATACCAAGGCCAGGGACTTCGAAGTACCTGCCGCCATCACTATGTGATCCCGACTTCCTGCAGACCTGGGAGAGGCAACCCTCTTCCCTGAAGGCCATTTGGCACCAGAGGCCCATTTGGCACCAGGACAGGCAGTAAATTAGCTCTGCACCAGGCTAGTCACACCCCTAGGTGGGCTGTCTGATGTGGTCCACGAAGGAAGGGTTCCACCGACTTGTTTTTGGTAGAGCTAGGAATTCTAGAACAGTTCTGTAGTGTAAGGAATACCCACACACAGTTCCATAATTAGTGGTAGACATACATTTAGTTGTTGGTAGGGAACCAGATCATTGTTTTCTGTACTTCCCCCTTTTTATTCTAACCTTGGTAGGGGTGCCAGGTTGTACTAAAGATAGTTTTCTTGGGCACCTTAAGACACTTTTAGCAGTTTTCCCTGCCCCGCTCACATCCGCTTAAAAAAAGATCTCTGGCAAAGAGCCCTCTAGTAGGGCCCGTCAGTCATTGCAGTGCCACCTATGGTTCGATAATGAAGCATGTCACCCGGTGGTGATTGAGGGCTACTGTTCCTGTAAGACTAATGCATGTGGTCCCTGAAAAGAACCTCTACCCTAATTGGCAGAATGGAGTCCGTTCTTTTGGAACACTGTACCTCATAAGCACCACCTGTGCACCGCCTCTGTTTGTACCTCATGAGCACCTACCTGTGCACCTCCTCTGTTTGTACCTCTCAGAAGAGCTTCTAAAAATAAAGCTTGCGATCTCCAATCTGCCAGCCATGGCAATTTGATTATCAGGCTTTTACCTGTTTTCTGCTTTGTACAGGTTTCAAGTTGCTCCCCATGTTTTGACTAACAGTGAGCCCTGTAGAGTGAGTATGCAGGTATAGGGGCGTGGGAGGCAGGTGATGAAAAGGACATGAAGTACACCTGGCAATAAGAAATGCCCAAAGGTAGAAATGCTCCATTGACCTGCGGCAAACAGACGCCTCCTCCAGCTCCGCCAAAGGCCCATTTGGCTGCAAAGTAGCCTCCTCTGCACCAAGCAGACAACTCTGAGTCAGATAGCTTTGAAAGGAAAAAAAGCAACAGTAGTTTAATATGAACACATCTGTTGGCTGCGGGGATATGTCAGGTCAATTATTGATTGTGATGGATTCACTCTAACAGCTAAATGACTGATATTGCTGCTGTTTGTGTGTCTTGTCTGCGCGTATGATGTCTAGGTAGGTATTCCAATGAATCCCTCATTCTGTTTTACAAAAATCCCTGGAAGAAGCTGAAAGTGCAACAGAATCTGAACTTTATCTGCTTTCGGAAGAACTAAAGAAACGCTTGTTTGTGTAACGTGTCGGGCCAGAACAAGGTTGTTGTCAGCTGCACTAGTTTCAGGGAGATGGAGGGATATTCTGGTGATAGGAAATCCACCTCAACTCACAATAATGCTTTCAACTTCCAGATTTGAAGAAACCAGAAATGCTTGATCCACCCCCAGGGGGCTGTGGAAGTGGCAAAGATACTTTAACAAACAACAAGGTAAAGACCGGAGTTGGCACTTCAGCTGATCCAGTGTGAACAGGAAAGGATTGTGAAGAAGAGTGTGAATGGAGTTACCTTTGTTATCTACTTCTTGAAGATTTACCTTTGTTACAAACTTCCTCTAACTTTAGTAACAGCATCATGTCCTTATCCAGCTCTGTTTCCACAATCTGTTCGCGTTTAAATGAAATATTGTCCATGTGCATCTACCTAAAGCTGTATCTGCAGCACGTTGGTGCTCCATGATAGCCCTATCTTTACTAAGTTACTATGTGAACACTGGTAAATCTCCACCTTTTATGCAGTTTAGAAGATGTGACGTGATCAATCACATAAAATAACTGTGTATGGTGAATTGTCCCTTGATAAGTTTCAAACGTGGCACAGAACAGAGGACCTTTGCAACCAGATAAACATTGTGTATTCACATTCCATTACGGTTCCATTTAGTGATTTCCGAGCTTTTTTACATCGAACAGGAAACAAGCCTTGAATGCACAAAATCAGTGAAGTCCGAGGAATCTGAACATAAACTGACCGATCCTGGAAGAAGCAGTCTAGGGCAGTTCAGTGACTGTAGGAGTCTGAGCTGTGCACCTCCCCACGCCACAAGACGAAGAAACAACTTCTAGAAAATTAAGGCAACAACACTGACGAACCACCTCCTGTGTAAACAAGTGTCCAACACCAGCTTGGATCGTCGGATCGCTATGCTGTGGTTTCAGCAGTGCTTTGCTTTCTAAAATGATAACAGATCATCATTCAGTGCTCTGGGTGTATTGTAAACTCTTTCTGGCCAAACCACAGCAACCAGAGAAAGGCGCAGGGAGTGGAGCCAGACACGTGATGGGTAAAGGAAAGAGGGGCTCTGCCTTCTAAAATACAGAGTACTTCCCAGTTTGCATCAACCAGGAGGAAGGATCCACAAGGTAGCAAAACCATTATCTAATCTACAGACACAATCACCCAAAGAAGAAGCCTTACACGTATTATGAGTGTGACAGGTATTTAGTGACTACTGTAGTTTATTGTTAAATTAGAAATCAAATGTGCAAAATACCACACACATACATGGAGTGTGAGAATAACATTAGGAAATTATCAGCCATGTTGGGCCTTCAGGTAACACAGTCATGGGATGTAGAAAAATATATACCTGACCCAGAGACACCTACCAAGGGAGAAAAGTCATCCACATGCAGTGAGGGCTTCAGCTTGTCATCAGAACTAAAGCACCATCAGCAAACGCACAGAGGAGAAAAAAAATCAAATGCACTAAATGTGTGAAGAGCTTCATTCAGTTATCAACACTTCAAAGGCATCAGCAGACACACCAAGGAGTAAAATCATACAAGTGCAGTGAAAGTGTGAAGAGATTTAATTGGTTATATCAGCTACAAGAATATCAGCGAACGCACACAGGGGAAAAACCGTACCATTGCAGTGAATGTGTGAAGAGCTTTAGTTATTCTTCAGCATTAAGGATTCATCAGCGAACACACACTGGGGAAAAACTATACCATTGCAATGAATGTGGAAGTAGCTTTAGTGAATCATCGGTATTAAGGATTCATCAGTGTACACACACAGGGGAAAAACCATTCAAATGTAGTGAATGTGTGAAGAGCTTTAGCGATTTATCAAACCTAAAACGACATCAGCGCAAACACACAGGGGAAAAACCGTACCATTGCAATGAATGCACAAGTAGTTTTATTTGTTCCTCAACATTAAGGAAACTTCAAAGAACACACACAGGGGAAAAACCGTTCAAATATAGTGAATGTGTGTTGCGGTATAGTTCTTTATCGAGCCTAAAACAACATCAGTGAAAGCATACAGGGGAAAAACTTTCAAGTGCAGTGAATATATGAAGAGCTTCAGTATTTTATCAAAACTAAAACGACATCAGCACAAACACACAGGGGAAAAGCCATTCAAGTGCAGTGAATGTGGGAAGCACTTCAGTTTTTTTATCAAAACTAAAACTACATCAACACAAACACATAGGAGAAAAACCATTCAAGTGCAGTGAATGTATGAAGAGCTTTTGTCAATCATCAGAGCTCCAAAGACATCAGCGAACACACGCAAGAAAAACCATACCATTGTAGTGAATGTGTGAAGAGCTTCAGTCAGTTATCAAACCTCCAAAAACATCTGCAAACACACATAGGGGAAAAACCATTCAAGCGCAGTGAATGCACAAGTAGTTTTAGTCTTTCCTCAACATTAAGGAACCATCAAAGAACACACACGGGAAAAACCACACCATTGTAGTGAATTTGTGAAGAGCTCCAGTCAGTTATCAAACCTCCAAAAACATCTGCGAACACACATAGGGGAAAAACCATTCAAGCGCAGTGAATGTGGGAAGAGCTTTAGTTTTTTATCAAAACCTTAAACAACATCAACGCAAACACACAGGCGAAATACCATACCACTGCAGTGAATGCACAAGTAGTTTTAGTCTTTCCTCAACATTAAGGAACCATCAATGTACACACACATGGGGGGAAAAACCATTCAAATGTAGTGAATGTGTGAAGCGCTTTAGTCAGTTCTCAAACCTACAAACACATCAGCGAACACACACAGGGGGAAAAACCATTTAGCTGCAGTGAATGTGTGAAGAACTTTAGTCAGTTACCAGCCCTAAAAACACATCAGTGATCACACACAGGAAAAAAAACATTCAAATGTAGTGCAATTCTCCAACCTACAAACACAGCAGCTACCATCACTAAACAAACATAGACATAATTATAGAAATGCAGCACATTTGGCAGTAATGTAAGTATGACAACTATACTAACCCATCTGTGGACACACACAGGTGCAAAAAAGTGCAGTTACTGTGAGATGAAGGAATTACAGAAAATGATTGTGAGAAATTAGCCTCTTTCTAGCCTTGTTACCCCCACTTTTGGCCTGTTTGTGAGTATATGTCAGGGTGTTTTCACTGTCTCACTGGGATCCTGCTAGCCAGGGCCCAGTGCTCAGAGTGAAACCCCTATGTTGTCAGTATGTTTTTTATGTGTAACTGGGAACCTGCTAGCCAGGACCCCAGTGCTCATAAGTTTGTGGCCTATATGTGTTGCCTGTGTGGTACCTAACTGTCTCACTGAGGCTCTGCTAACCAGAACCTCAGTGGTTATGCTCTCTCTGCTTTCCAAATTTGTCACTAACAGCTAGTGACTAAATTTACCAATTCACATTGGCACACTGGTACACACATATAATTCCCTTGTAAATGGTACTGAGGTACCCAGGGTATTGTGGTTCCAGGAGATCCCTATGGGCTGTAGCATTTCTTTTTCCACCCATAGGGAGCGCTGACAATTCTTACACAGGCCTGCCACTGCAGCCTGAGTGAAATAACGTCCACGTTATGTCACAGCCATTTACCACTGCACATAAGTAACTTATAAGTCACCTATATGTCTAACCTTCACATGGTGAAGGTTGGGTGCAAAGTTACTTAGTGTGTGGGCACCCTGGCACTAGCCAAGGTGCCCCCACATTGTTCAGGGCAATTTCCCTGGACTTTGTGAGTGCGGGGACACCATTACACGCGTGCCCTACACATAGGGCACCACCTATGTGTAGCGTCACAATGGTACCTACGCACATGGCCATGTAACATGTCTAAGATCATAGAATTGTCACCCCAATACCATCCTGGTATTGGGGAGACAATTCCATGATCCCTCGGGTCTCTAGCTCAGAACCCGGCCAAACTGCCTTTCTGGGGTTTCACTGCAGCTGCTGCTGCCAACCCCTCAGACAGGTTCCTGCCCCCCTGGGGTCCACGCAGCCCTGGCCCAGGAAGCCAGAACAAAGGACTTCCACAGAGAGAGGGTGTTACACCCTCTCCCTTTGGAAAAGGTGAGAAAGGCTGGGGAGGAGTAGCCTCCCCCAGCCTCTGGAAATGCTTTGATGGGCACAGATGCTGCCCATCTCTGCATAAGCCAGTCTACACCGGTTCAGGGATCACCCAGCCCTGCTCTGGCGTGAAACTGGACTAAGGAAAGGGGAGTGACCACTCCCCTGACCTGCACCTCCCAGGGGAGGTGCCCAGAGCTCCTCCAGTGTGCCCCAGACCTCTGCCATCTTGGATTCAGAGGTGTTGCTGGCACACTGGACTGCTCTGAATGGCCAGTGCCAGCAGGTGACGTCAGAGGCTCCTTCTGATAGGCTCTTACCTCTCTTGTTAGCCAATCCTCCTAACTTGGTAGCCAAATCTCCTTTTCTGGCTATTTAGGGTCTCTGCTTTGGGGAATTCGTCAGATAACGAATGCAAGAGCTCACCAGAGTTCCTCTGCATCTCCTTCTTCACCTTCTGCCAAAGGATCGACCGCTGACTGCTCAGGACGCCTGCAAAACCGAAACAAAGTAGCAAGACGACTACTAGCAACCTTGTATCGCCTCATCCTGCTGGCTTTCTCAACTGTTTCCATGTGGTGCATGCTTTGGGGGTAGCCTGCCTCCTTTCTGCACCAGGAGCTCTGAAGAAATCTCCTGTGGGTCGACGGAATCTTCCCCCTGCAACCGCAGGCACCAAAAGACTGCATCACTGGTCCTCTGGGTCCCCTCTCAGCATGACGAGCGTGGTCCCTGGAACTCAGCAACTCTGTCCAAGTGACTCCTACAGTCCAGTGACTCTTCAGTCCAAGTTTGGTGGAGCTAAGTCCTTGCCTTCCCACCCTAGACTGCATTGCTGGGTACCGCATGATTTGCAGCTGCTCCAGCTCCTGTGCACTCTTCCAGGATTTCCTTCGTGCTCAACCAAGCCTGGGTCCCCAACACTCCTTTCTGCAGTGCACAACCTTCTGAGTTGTCCTCCGGCGTCGTGGGACTCCCTTTTGTGACTTCGGGTGGACTCGGGTTCACTTTTCTTCCAAGTGCCTGTTCAGGTACTTCTGCGGGTGCTGCCTGCTTCTGTGAGGGCTCCCTGAGTTGCTGGGCGCCCCCTCTGTCTCCTCCTCCAAGTGGCGATATCCTGGTCCCTCCTGGGCCACAGCAGCACCCAAAAACCTTTACCCCGATCCTTGCAGCTAGCAAGGCTTGTTTGCAGTCTTTCTGTGTGGGAACACCTCTGCAAGCTTCATCGCAACGTGGGACATCCATCATCCAAAGGAGAAGTTCCTAGTTCTCTTCTTTCTTGCAGAACTCCAAGCTTCTTCCAACAGGTGGCAGCTTCCTTGCACCCTCAGCTGGCATTTCCTAGGCTCCTGCCCACTTTCGACACTGTTGCGACTATTGGACTTGGTCCCCTTCTCTTACAGGTACTCAGGTCCGGAAATCCACTGTTGTTGCATTGCTGGTGTTTGTTCTTCCTGCAGAAACCCCCTATCACGACATCTGTGCTCTCTGGGGGTAGTAGTGCACTCTACACCTACTTTTCAGGGTCTTGGGGTGGGCTATTTTTCTAACCCTCACTGTTTTCTTACAGTCCCAGCGACCCTCTAAAAGCACACATAGGTTTGGGGTCCATTCGTGGTTCGCATTCCACTTTTGGAGTATATGGTTTGTGTTGCCCCTATACCTATGTGCTCCTATTGCAATGTATTGTAATTCTACACTGTTTGCATTACTTTTCTTGCTATTACTTACCTAATTTTGGTTTGTGTACATATATCTTGTGTATATAACTTATCTTCATACTGAGGGTACTCACTGAGATACTTTTGGCATATTGTCATAAAAATAAAGTACCTTTATTTTTAGTACTTCTGTGTATTGTGTTTTCTTATGATATTGTGCATATGAGACCAGTGGTATAGTAGGAGCTTTACATGTCTCCTAGTTCAGCCTAAGCTGCTTTACCATAGCTACCTTCTATCAGCCTAAGCTGCTAGAAACACCTCTTCTACACTAATAAGGGATAACTGGACCAGGCACAGAGTGTAAGTACCCTTGATACCCACTATAAGCCAGCCCAGCCTCCTACAATGATACAACTACAAATATGTGGGACATTCAAATACCAGATGATAAAAAGCAGATGATGGAAACCCTGACTAGACTGAGTGAAGAAAAGAAGAGATATTTGTAGAATTACAAAAGTGTATCTATGAAACTGGATTATTGGTTGAAGGGAGTGAGAACCCTGTTCTAATATTAATCACAGTCCTTGTCAGGGTGAACTACAAATGTCACTAAGTAAACTTGAGATTAACCCTCTGGTTAAGCAGTCAGGCTTAACGTATGGGCAATGTGTAAAGTATTCAAGTACCACTCTATAAGTAATAAAGTGAAACACAACACAAAAAGAATAAGAGTCCCAAACCAATTAGAACAATAGAAGATATTTCAATAAATAAAGTGACACCATGACAACAAAAATCCAATCAGTAGAATCGGTTTTATGTTTTGACAGTTTTAGTAAAAATAGCATCAAACACCGCGAAGCACCAATTATGGGTATCTGATTGCACAGGAACAGGACACCCTCACCAGTTCAGGGTGACCACAGTGAAGCACGGGCTGGATCATGGACCAGGTTTAATTAGTGCCTTTGGTACGAAGACGCTGTGTTGGACCTGTTGAAGCAACCGTTAAAGGGTTGTGTGGTGCTGTCATGTGTGATTGCATCACCCTGCACCGGGTCTGGTGAAGTGCCGATCGGGAGTGGCGTGGTGCTGCTACGTGAAGCTCTGCGTCTGGCCCGGTGGAGCTGAAGATTGGGAGCTGCAGGGTTCTGCAATGCAAGTCTCTGCGTCGGGTCCGATAAATCCACCGACCAGGAGCTGGGTGGTGCTGTTCTGTGAGGCACTGAGCCATTGTGAGCTGCATTCAGTGAAACCTTCAGTTGAGCAGTTAGAAGTACTCTCTGGCCCTAGCCAAGGGTCCATGATGTGCAGGACAACACTTGGGGGAGGTCATGACTCACATAGGCCAGCAGAGTTTAAACTATGGCTAGTCGGGGTATTGTTTCTTTTCTACTTTTGATACTTGATCCTTCCCTAATGAGTCTGAACAGGCTCATATCCCAAATATGGTAAAAACCTTCTAAAGTTGGCATTTTCATAATAGTAAATTAAAATCTAATTGTGCTATTAAAGAGGATTTAAAATTACAATTCAGATAAGTGAAAGAAGTATTTTTCTAGCTGTTCTCAAACTGAAGTTATCACTAATTAAATATAATAAGGTCACCCTTTTTTAATATAGGGAAGGCTAGCCTTGCCAAATTGAAGAACAACTTTAGGGATTTTTACTGACAAGACATAGAAAACTTAAGTACACATGTCCTACTATTAAGTAGCATTCTTCTTGCCCTATGAAACTTTAGGGCCTGTCTTAGGGGTGACTTTTAAGTATTGATAAAGAAGGTTTCAGCCTGGCAAAAGGTTTATTTTGCCAGGTTGAAATGTCTGTTTATAACTCAACTTGAGGCTGCAGTGACACGTTTACAGGGCTACTTTACTGGGTGACACAATGCGTGCTGCAGCTCACTAGTAGTATAGACCCAGCATATGAGAAGCATCATTTACCAGGGACTTGTAAGTAATTTAAATGTGCCAATAAAGTGTATACCAGTTTTACCATAGAGCACAAGCACTTTATCCATGGTTTGCACGAATAAAGTCTGCAGAGTACTGAAGCCACCAAAACGTGTTCAGCAAAAATCTGGGGGATTCCAAAGGTGTCTTTTCCCAGCAGTTGTTCATGTCTCTACATGTTGCAGGAAGAAACATGAAAACCAGGAAACACATTGTGAGTTTAGCACAACGTGGAATAAAAGAAATGAAGCCTTTGGCGAAATAGACGTATAAAGAAAAATATCCAAGCACGCTTGTTCACGTGAACTGTAGAATTGACACTAGAAGCAATTGTGTGACGAAGAAGAAAGGGTTACCTGCCTGTTTTTCTAGTTCTGCATCGTTAGATCTTGATTGATGGCGCTAAATGCAAGAATAATTTTCCGCAGCATTTGCAGATCTCCAAACACCTATTTATATGGTTGGTTCTTCCATATAAAGAAAAGCACCTGAAGAAAGTGTTTGTCCAGAGGCTTCATGTTTCCTGAATGTTGTGAATCATTGTCAGAATGAAACTCTTGCAGCATAGTTTCCTCCACCTTAGTGACGGCATGCATTCACTGCAAATTGAAAAGTTTTCAGTCAGTTCTTTACTTCAGGCCTTCTCCTTCAGTGCAGTGCTGGTGGTGTATAGCTATTTAAGCCATATTTTATATATGCTATTTTAGCTAACTAGGCCTGCAGCTGTGCACGTTCACCTAGGTACATTTTATTCAGCATTGCTTTATTTTTCTAGCAATAGCCGTATTTGCGGTGCTGCTTTATTTTCCTCTATCACATTGTCCTTTCACCTAGGAAAGCATTACGGTCTTAGTAGGCACTCTGTGCTTTCTTCAAGGCTACAGTCAGATAGGGTTGCCGACAAACGTGGTATGCTGTGTCTCCAACATTCAGAGAAAACACGCACTTATACATGGGAGCCATTTCTTAGAATGTCAGCTGTTTATTATAAAAACACTCCTTTGTCCTAAACATGTTAGAGGAAGATTCCAGCCAGATGACCAAGACTGTATACTGACTGCTGATTGCTTCCGTACAGCTGCTTACTTAGACAGCCGAACCCCTAATCCACACGGGGACAGTGTCCCTCTAGACTACAGGCTTCTTTCTCCAGGTATGAGGGATGATGTTCTCCCAGGGGGAAACCTGAAGGGTGGATTAGGCTTATTATGCTGTGCTCACACATAGTGTAGGCAGGAGGATTATAGATCACTTTTGACAGTTTGGTAGGACTGTATTTGTGTTTTACTCTTTTAGTCACATGCTTGCTTTTATTGTGTTTTATCATCTTAGCTATTGCTATTCATGCTATTTTATCCAAGATGCAGTTATTTCAATAAATCCTTATAGAACTATGGCCCATATTTATACTTTTTGACGCAAAACTGCACTAACGCAGTTTTGCGCCCAAAAAATTAGCGCCGGCTAACGCCATTCTGAAGCGCCATGCGGGCGCCGTATTTATTGAATGGCGTTAGCCGGCGTTAGCCGACCGGCGCTGCCTGGTGTGCGTTAAAAAAAACCACGTACACCAGGCAGCGCTGGCGTAGGGAAAAATGGCGTTTGGGCGTCCAAAAATGGGGCAAGTCAGGCTGAGGCAAAAAAATCGTCTTAACCCGATTTGCGCCATTTTTTTGTGGCGCCCAGGCGCCATTAACATGACTCCTGTCTTAGCAAAGACAGGAGTCATGCCCCCTTGCCCAATGGCCATGCCCAGGGGACTTATGTCCTCTGGGCATGGTCATTGGGCATAGTGGCATGTAGGGGGGCACATATCAGGCCCCCCTAATCCAATAAAAAAAATTAGAAAAAATACTTACCACAACTTACCTTTTCTTCCCTGGGATGGGTCCCTCCATCCTTGGGTGTCCTCCTGGGGTGGGCAAGGGTGGCAGGGGGTGTCCCTGGGGGCTTGGGAGGGCACCTCTGGGCTCATTCTGAGCCCACAGGTCCCTTAACGCCTGCCCTGACCCAGGCGCTAAAATCCGGCGCAAATGCGGGTTTTTTAGTCCCGCCCACTCCCGGGTGTCATTTTTGCCCAGGAGTATAAATCCGACGCAATAGCATCGGAGTCATTTTTTTAGACGGGAATGCCTACCTTGCATATCATTAACGCAAGGAAGGTGTTCATGCAAAAAAATGACGCTAATTCCATGAACTATGGCGCTAGACGCGTCTAACGCCAAAGTATAAATATGGAGTTAGTTTTGCGTCGAAAAAAACGACGCAAATTCGGCGCAAACGGAGTATAAATATGCCCCTATATTCTGCCTCTGTTGTCTTTGACTTTGGTAGCTGAGAGAGAGGGATGAGATCTGATTTACCACGATTCCCCTGAGAAATCTTTCTTGTCACACGCCCGGATGCCACAATCATCTCGGCCAGAGATGAGGCACTGCTAGTTAGCCGGAAAACCCAGATTAGGCCGACAGGTGTCACCTGGTGTGAAATCGTACTCAGTACCTATAACACATGTGATTCTGCCGCCCATTAGCATAATGAGAACCTACGTGACATGGCACCGCCGTTTGGTCAGGCACTAATATTCAGATCCTCCTAAGTATCTCTGTCCCACTAAAGGCTAAAGACACCTCAATACTATATACGAAGACATCCGTGGTATTGAGGATTTCCTCCTCAGCTAAGTAGGTAGGACCTATCTTGAGCTGTAGGTTGTTCAAGCTCGAACCTTAAAAGGACTGATCCCCAGTTGGTATTCTTATCTCTGAACAAATAAATACCATTAATATGGCGAACCCACAGAGGGTAGCAATTGCAGTAAATATGGGACCTCCATTTACTGCACATTTGTTAGCAAACGACCTAATTGCCCAGGAGAGTCCAGTTGCATTTGTTGTTGAGACACATCCAGCCTACAGAACAGAATTTATTTATTGTTGGGTCACTTTTCCAACAGCAGATGGGAACGCAAATACATTTAATTTTTATACACCTGCAAACACACCTGCACAATAGAGAGCTGATGCATATTTAGAAATACCTTTATCTTATCAAGACCATAATAACTGGCTTGATGTTGCCCTACCACATACAGTACTACATGTTAGGTTAGGTTCTCTGAGCAATGATGGACGGACCTGGCCTTTATTAGCCACATATACACCACATCTGATGCAGCAAACTTAGCGGTAGCTGAGGTCCGCCACTTACATATAGAGCTTACAACAATATACAGACTATTAGTACAGTTTGTTATGCAAACATTGAATACAAACCCAGCACGTGCTGCCCCAGCGCAACCACATGCAGTGACGCCAGGCCTTAACCCTGCTACTGTGCATTCGATCATGGGTAAGTCACCCGCCAAACAGGAGAAAATTCAGTTTTGGTCGACTCAAAAAAAAATGTGCTGGAATCAGTCTTTCCCCATACAGGACCTCAGGATAAACATAGAATTCTCACAATGTGCTTGCCATTCGGGGTGGTTCCCACAATTGATAACTGCAATTCAGGGGATACGGTGTTTGCCACACTCTATACTATCGCACACCATACACCAACACTTACCAATCTTCTGTAGGTGTTAAAACAAATTCAAGACGAATACAGGGCTGTCCCGGCCCTGGATTTGGTAGTGCAATTAATGGGCAATTTTGCCACAGTGTCTTATATTAAGTAACCTTAAGGGGGACGCATTAGCACTAGCAGTGCGCATGCAGCTCCAGGATATTCCTGCACAGGATCAAGAACGTGAGCTGCCCAAGATTATCACTGAGACCTACTCTAGTATTGGTCGAAATGGTCTGGCGGCCAGACCAACCAAACCACAATTTTAAGGTAGATCCAATAAAGACACTATCAAGCAAGCGCCTGAAGGTTCCAAAAAACGCTGGGATAAAAAACAACAAACACCGAAAAAAGAAAGAGGAGAATCTCCGCATACGGAAACCCCACAAAACAGATATAGGCCCTCATTATAACATTGGCGGCTAATGCCACCTACCACCATGGCGACAGCTACCAACATACCGCCCGCGGCTACCCACCGTTCACCAAAATATGATAATAGCCGGAATTACGCCGGCTACGGTCATGGTGACGGACAGCGGTAAGGTGGTGCTGCTACCAGCAGCAGCACCACGCCAGCAGAACGCTGCCGACCGTATCATGGCGGACGCTGCTGCTGGTACCAGCTCTGTGTCTCGTCTCCTGCCGGAGGACCCCCTGCAAGCAGGTAAGTAAGGTTCTCCGACAGGAGAGGGGGGTGGGGGTTGTTGTGTACATGTGTGGGGGTGTGTGTGACAGTGTTTGAATGCGTGCATGCGTGTGTGCATGAATGGGTGTGAGTGTACGTGCATGTTGTGTTGTGTGATTGCGTGTGTGCCTGGATGTATGTTGGTGAGTGTGTATGAATGTATGCATGCGTGGGTGAATGTGGGTATGTGTGTGTGTATGGGTGTGTATGTATGTAAGTGTATGTTGAGGGGGGGTTGGGAGGGGAAAGGTGGGGGAGGTGTATGGGGAGGTGTATGGGGGTTGAGGAGACCCCGATCAGTGCCAGGGAATTCCTTCCCTGGCACTGATAGTGCCTACCGCCATGGTTTTCGTGGTGGTACAGAAACCACGGAAACCATGGCGGTGGGCGCGGTCATAATTCCATGGGCGGCCTAGTGTAGTCGTTACCGCCGTGGCAGTCGGTGTGTTAAATTGGTGGTTTGGCTTTGGCCAAACCGCCAATGTCATAATAGTGGTGGTATGTACCGCCAGCCTGTTGGTGGTACTACCCCCACTATTACACCGACCGCCGGGGTCGTAATGAGCCCCAAAATCTTAGAAATAGAGATAATATTATAATGCCTGACAGATAGCAATATACTATTACACACCAATCTCGTTCCTTTCAGGACACACCGGAAAAGCGCAGTGAGTGGTGGGTGGTCAGAGCAGCAAACTGAGTACTTGAAACCGAGAAAGGACTCATAACGCTCGTCTGAAGCTTCAGTTAAAAAAGAAGAGAAACTTCCCCAGCAGAAACCCCAATTTAAAAAGAAAAAAGTGGCAGCAGTTACAATCCGACATACCACTGAAGAGCTTTACTCAAGAACAGGAAATAGGCACTGGCACTGCTAGACAGTGCGGCAGAGGTCACAATAGTTCACCAGGATCTTCAAGAGCATCTGGAGGTGAAAGCAACTGATGACTTCTTGCAAGTTGAGACTGCGGGCATGAGTGTCTCTACACCCTATAGGATGTATAAAGTTACTTCAGTTAGAAGGGGATAATGAACATATGACAGACACCATCTTTTGGGACTGAGTCGTCTCCATTTATGATATCTTGCTGGCTGAAAAAGATTGGCCATCAGTATTTGTCTGTGATCTCCCTTACGGAGAGGACGTTATTGAAAAGTCCTTTTCGCCCCTTGTTCCTAGAAAGCTTGTTGAAATGTACGCCATTGATTGGGTACCTGCTTGATAGCGCAATCATGTAGGGTGGGACAAAGATTCCCCCTACCTCGTAATACCAATAAAATCTCAACCCCAACCTCAACCTCAATATCCAATAAAGTATGATGCAAAAGCACCTGTGAGAGAAATCCTCAATCAATTAGACTACCAGGATGTTCTTGAACCCTCAAATTCATCTATGAATAAGCCATTATTTCTAGTCGCTAAACCCGACCACTCATATAGAATAGTCTTAGATTACAGACATTTAAACAGTCACACACGCACATGTGCTATGCAAAATGCACACAGCACTGCACTCATGAACAACATTGTGCGCAAAAAATACAAGACGACCCGGTACATATCCAATGGGTTCTTCTGCCAAAGCATAGTGCCTGAAAGTAGGGACTTAACAAGCTTCAGCGCCTTAGGCTCTCAGAAAAACAATTGCTGACTCTCACAAGGCTACAAGAAGAGTCCAGCTTGACAGCAATTTTACAGGACATAGACCCTGAGGCGTTGTCATATGTGGATGACATCTATCTCACAGACGACGACCTCAATCAACATTTAAGATGGGTAGCCCACATTGTTGTAGGATTTACCGAAATCAGCTACAAATTCAATTTAAAAAAAACAAAAATAGCTTTTTTTAGTGTCCTGTTTCTGGGATACGAACTGTCGGATGACTATATTCTGCCTCTGTTGCCTTTGCCCATGTGAGACTTTGGTGACTGAGAGAAAGGGATGAGATCTGATTTACCACAATTCCCCTGAGGAGTCTTTCTTGTCATGCGCCTCGTTGCCAGAATAATCTCGGTCAGACATGGGGCGCTGCTAGTTAGCCGGAAAACCTGGATTAGGCCGACAGGTGTCACCTGGTGTGAAATTGTACTCAGTACCCATAACCCATGTGATTCTGCCGCCCAAATCCAGTAGCCTCATTAGTATAAGGAGAACCTACGCAACACTGGAAGGCATCAGTCGGAGAAGCAGAGAATATCACGCAATGCATAATATAACAGCGTGGGTGCTAGAACACACCCTTGCTTTATGCCATTGACGATTGGGAAGGCCACAGTTGTTTCAACATCATCCAGGGCACAGCCAAACATACTGCATGAAGTTGCAGTCCCATTAATATAAATCTGTCAGGAAAGCCGAATTTCTACATGATCCGCCACAGTCCCTGGCCAAAGGGCCTGATTTAGATCTTAGGGGCAGGGGTTACTTCATCAGAAACGTGACAGATAACTCACCTGCCATTTTATTAGGATTCCATTTTATCTTATGGAATTCGTAATACCGCAGGCTCAAAGTCACATGACATGACACCTCTTGCAAACCATGTAGGGGAGAAGTAGCCCAGGCCTGTGAAAACATTGTTGTCTTAAGAGAGATCATGGTTTCTAAAGCTGAAGCAGGAAGATCTCCTCTCAGTGATGCTTGTCTCTGTATCCTGGGGTGCTTCGTGAGCACTGGCCCATCTGTATGTCTGCCACTGTGCAGACGTTGTGTCGCAGTCCACATACAGTGCCTCAAGCAGGTCTGCTAGGAGCTCACCCCTCGCTGCTCACCGAAGATGCAGGAGTTTGTGGTAATGTCACCTGTGATGCGTGATACTTAACAGGAAGGAGGGGCAGCAGCCCTTATGTCCCTGCCCTGGTGCTGACAATGTTACCCCCCCTTAAGTATTAACCAATACAAGTAATTCCATGTCCGGTGTGTAGGAGGCTGGCCCTCTATGTAGTTTGCAAAGCAAGGGTCCAGGCAATCACCCGTTGGTTTACAGGGGTAAGAACTTGAAGGCCTAATGCTCTAATTTTTATGGTAGGTTGGTCGAGCAGTTAGGCCAATCTTGGAGAAGTGAAAAGCATTTGATGTACTCACAGTATCAATATTGCAACTCACGCACTGAAATGAATAACTCAAGACTAATTTATAAAAATACTTCTGGTTTTTATATAAATGTTAATACCAAGATAATCAAAAAGTACTTTTCGAGATATGATTGAGAAATTTCCTAGCTATCGAGAAGGAAAGTTTAAATTCTATTAAGGATACGGAGACGAGAGTTATTAATTTCTTTCTTTACTCTTTTTTAATAGCCAGTTCAAAGTTTAACAAGAAAAAAAACATACACACTACATATCCCATGAGTCCAGTGCATCTCCATTCATGCTCCGTGTGTCCATATATATTTCCTCCATATGCCCTGGTCCTTCCTCGACTTCACTGCGGTCAGAAGTTAAGGCATCCTCAACTCTTCATCGCCTCCAATTCTTTAAAAGCAATGCAATGTATAAGAAAAGAACCATTGCCTCTATATGAATTCTCAGTCAGCGAGAGGAAAGAAACGACTAACATCGCATGTCCTAATTAGACCAAAAAAACGATTTCTGACCTGAATCAATTGAGCTTTCACAAGTAAACAGTATGCACATTATCATATAACCGCTCAAAAGGTGTATTTTAAACCTGAATACTACCTCATATCAATCTTGGTTCCGATATCCGGACGGGCGGGAGACACAAGAACCGTGTTGATTGAGATAATCCTCACCTCCATGTCCTTAATAGAACTGAAACTTTCCTTCTCAATAGCTAGGAAATTTCTCATTCCATGTCAGGATCGGAGGCGAGGATTATGCATGTTCAAAGCTTACTTATCACCAGCGAAGCCGACTTGTGAATTGGTTTGAAGTAGAACCTCTTGAAGGTAGACTCTGATGACCAATCGGCCACATTCATGAAATCCTCCAGTCTACCACCTACCTGGATGGCCTTGCAGGCCATGGCACTACTAGCTGAATGTGCCCCGAAAGTTCTGACATTGATACCCGCTTCCATCATAATCCATTTTACCCACCTTACTATAGATGGAGAAGATACTAAGAGTTGTCTCTCCCCCGGGGAGCGATATTCCGCCGTCATTTCCTCGTATGTTTTTAAGCATCTGACACACAGCTTAGGGGCACTCTCAAAAGCAGGATAGGTTACTGACCTGGTATTGCACTTCGTTACCCGGAATACTATGAAACTTACTCCTTCAGGCGAGAAGCTCCTCACCAAGATGTCTTGGGCTCTCACATCTGATACCCTTTTACAAGATATGAGGCAAAGCAACATGGCTAATTTCGCTGACAGTTCTTTTCTTGAAAGGTACTGATTGTCTTGCCAAGATGACAGAAAGGGTAAGACCAGATTGACATCCCAAAGCTCCGAGTATCGAGGTTCTGGGGGTCTGGAGATCCTGATGCCCTTAAGTAACCTGTAAACCCCAGGATAATCCCCCACCAGAGTGTTCGGAAGCAGGGGATTCCCCGCTGAGATCGCCAATCTAAATGAATTGATCGAGCTATAGGAAAGCCTAGACTCCACCAACTCTACAAGAATGTTTACGATATCTGTAATTTGGGCCCCCATGGGATCGATAAGCCTCTCCACACACCAATGGACCCACCATTTCCACGCTGATCGATATTGCTTACATGTGCTGGGAGCCCAGGCCTGCCGGATGAACTTCTCAGCCTCTCTCGAAAGTCGACAGTCTTCCCAACAACTCCTGAAATTCTCCAAGCTGTGAGATTAAGATGACCCTGAAGAACAAGTGGGTGTGACTGGCTCGAGGGTCTAAGAGTAACCGCGGCAAACTCGGGATGAGGAGCGGGAAGTCGTGAGAGGGTTCCAGCAGGGTTGGGAACCACACTTGTGACCTCCACTGTGGGGTTATCAAGACTACTGATGCACCCTGGCGACGCACCTGAGTGGAGACTCGGTATCAACATGAAGGGGGGAAGAGCACAAACCTGATCCCTCCCCCAATCTTGCAGGAATGCATCCACTACCAACACCCCCAGGTCTGGTCACCAGCTGAAGTACCTCAGCAGTTTGGTGTTCAGTCTGGACGCAAAGAGATCTACTGAGCAAGGACCTCAGTGCTCTATGAGCACCAAAAAGACTTTCCTGTCTGTAGGAAAGTACCATCTTGCCTGGCATGTTACCCCCATTTTTCACTGTATATATGTTGTTTTAGTTGTATGTGTCACTGGGACCCTGGTAACCCAGGGCCCCAGTGCTCATAAGTGTGCCTGAATGTGTTACCTGTGTAGTGACTAACTGTCTCACTGAGGCTCTGCTAATCAGAACCTCAGTGGTTATGCTCTCTCATTTCTTTCCAAATTGTCACTGACAGGCTAGTGACCATTTTTACCAATTTACATTGGCTTACTGGAACACCCTTATAATTCCCTAGTATATGGTACTGAGGTACCCAGGGTATTGGGGTTCCAGGAGATCCCTGTGGGCTGCAGCATTTCTTTTGCCACCCATAGGGAGCTCTGACAATTCTTACACAGGCCTGCCACTGCAGCCTGAGTGAAATAACGTCCACGTTATTTCACAGCCATTTTACACTGCACTTAAGTAACTTATAAGTCACCTATATGTCTAACCTTTACCTGGTAAAGGTTAGGTGCAAAGTTACTTAGTGTGAGGGCACCCTGGCACTAGCCAAGGTGCCCCCACATTGTTCAGAGCCAATTCACTGAACTTTGTGAGTGCGGGGACACCATTACACGCGTGCACTACATATAGGTCACTACCTATATGTAGCTTCACCATGGTAACTCCGAATATGGCCATGTAACATGTCTATGATCATGGAATTGCCCCCTCTATGCCATGCTGGCATTATTGGTACAATTCCATGATCCCAGTGGTCTGTAGCACAGACCCTGGTACTGCCAGACTGCCCTTCCTGGGGTTTCTCTGCAGCTGCTGCTGCTGCCAACCCCTCAGACAGGCAGCTGCCCTCCTGGGGTCCAGCCAGGCCTGGCCCAGGATGGCAGAACAAAGAACTTCCTCTGAGAGAGGGTGTGACACCCTCTCCCTTTGGAAAATGGTGTGAAGGCAGGGGAGGAGTAGCCTCCCCCAGCCTCTGGAAATGCTTTGTTGGGCACAGATGTGCCCAATTCTGCATAAGCCAGTCTACACCGGTTCAGGGACCCCTTAGCCCCTGCTCTGGCGCGAAACTGGACAAAGGAAAGGGGAGTGACCACTCCCCTGACCTGCACCTCCCCTGGGAGGTGTCCAGAGCTCCTCCAGTGTGCTCCAGACCTCTGCCATCTTGGAAACAGAGGTGCTGCTGGCACACTGGACTGCTCTGAGTGGCCAGTGCCACCAGGTGACGTCAGAGACTCCTGCTGATAGGCTCCTTCAGGTGTTAGTAGCCTTTCCTCTCTCCTAGGTAGCCAAACCCTCTTTTCTGGCTATTTAGGGTCTCTGTCTCTGGGGAAACTTTAGATAACGAATGCATGAGCTCAGCCAAGTTCCTCTGCATCTCCCTCTTCACCTTCTGATAAGGAATCGACCGCTGACCGCGCTGGAAGCCTGCAAACCTGCAACATAGTAGCAAAGACGACTACTGCAACTCTGTAACGCTGATCCAGCCGCCTTCTCGACTGTTTTCCTGCTTGTGCATGCTGTGGGGGTAGTCTGCCTCCTCTCTGCACCAGAAGCTCCGAAGAAATCTCCCGTGGGTCGACGGAATCTTCCCCCTGCAACCGCAGGCACCAAAAAGCTGCATTACCGGTCCCTTGGGTCTCCTCTCAGCACGACGAGCGAGGTCCCTCGAATCCAGCGACACCATCCAAGTGACCCCCACAGTCCAGTGACTCTTCAGCCCAAGTTTGGTGGAGGTAAGTCCTTGCCTCACCTCGCTGGGCTGCATTGCTGGGAACCGCGACTTTGCAAGCTACTCCGGCCCCTGTGCACTTCCGGCGGAAATCCTTCGTGCACAGCCAAGCCTGGGTCCACGGCACTCTAACCTGCATTGCACGACTTTCTAAGTTGGTCTCCGGCGACGTGGGACTCCTTTGTGCAACTTCGGCGAGCACCGTTTCACGCATCCTCGTAGTGCCTGTTTCTGGCACTTCTCCGGGTGCTACCTGCTTCAGTGAGGGCTCTTTGTCTTGCTCGACGTCCCCTCTCTCTGCAGGTCCAATTTGCGACCTCTTGGTCCCTCCTGGGCCCCAGCAGCGTCCAAAAACGCCAAACGCACGATTTGCGTGTAGCAAGGCTTGTTGGCGTCCATCCGGCGGGAAAACACTTCTGCACGACTCTCCAAGGCGTGGGGGATCCATCCTCCAAAGGGGAAGTCTCTAGCCCTTTTCGTTCCTGCAGTATTCACAGTTCTTCAGTCTAGTAAGAGCTTCTTTGCACCAACCGCTGGCATTTCTTGGGCATCTGCCCATCTCCGAGTTGCTTGTGACTTTTGGACTTGGTCCCCTTGTTCCACAGGTACCCTCAGTCAGGAATCCATCGTTGTTGCATTGCTGATTTGTGTTTTCCTTGCATTTTCCCTCTAACACGACTATTTTGTCCTTAGGGGAACTTTGGTGCACTTTGCACTCACTTTTCAGGGTCTTGGGGAGGGTTATTTTGCTAACTCTCACTATTTTCTAATAGTCCCAGCGACCCTCTACAAGGTCACATAGGTTTGGGGTCCATTCGTGGTTCGCATTCCACTTCTGGAGTATATGGTTTGTGTTGCCCCTATCCCTATGTTTCCCCATTGCATCCTATTGTAACTATACATTGTTTGCACTGTTTTCTAAGACTATACTGCATATTTTTGCTATTGTGTATATATATCTTGTGTATATTTCCTATCCTCTCACTGAGGGTACACTCTAAGATACTTTGGCATATTGTCATAAAAATAAAGTACCTTTATTTTTAGTATAACTGTGTATTGTGTTTTCTTATGATATTGTGCATATGACACTAAGTGGTACTGTAGTAGCTTCACACGTCTCCTAGTTCAGCCTAAGCTGCTCTGCTAAGCTACCATTATCTATCAGCCTAAGCTGCTAGACACCCTATACACTAATAAGGGATAACTGGGCCTGGTGCAAGGTGCAAGTACCCCTTGGTACTCACTACAAGCCAGTCCAGCCTCCTACATTGGTTGTGCAGCGGTGGGATAAGTGCTTGAGACTACTTACCACTCTTGTCATTGTACTTTTCATAAGAGAAAAATATACAAAAAAAAGGTCTGTGTATATACACATAGCCAAAAAGTTTTGCATTTCCTCTTTTCACTCTTTTCTAAGTGCTGAAAAGTACTTCTAAACTTTCAAAAAGTTCTTAAAAGTTTAAAAAGTTTTTTTCTGTCTTTCCAAAAAGTTCTGAAAACTTTTTTCTCTTTTTTCTATCACTTTAACTCTCTCAAAAAAATGTCTGGCACAGGAAAAAATGTTGAACTGTCCAAACTTGCATATGATCACCTTAGCTGGAAAGGAGCAAGGAGTCTCTGCATAGAGAGAGGTTTGAGTGTAGGGAAGAATCCTTCCTTAGAACTGTTAATTAATATGCTTAGAGTACAGGATAAGGCCATAAGTGCCCAATCTGGTGAAAAAGTAGCTAATGGTTCTCAATCTGATCCAGGGACTCCCCCAGGAAAAGGTTCAGGAAAGAAACTTCTCAGCCTGCCCATTACTAGACAGTCTAGCATAGTTGGTACAGAGGTTGAATCACATCATACTGATGATGTGTTCTCACATTATGCTGGTAGCCAAGCTGTTAGGGTGCCCTCTGTAAGGGACAGGTCTCCTTCTGTTCATTCCCATCATACCTCTGTATCTAGAAATGTCCCTCCCACCCACCCTGATGACAGATTGTTAGAAAGGGAGCTCAATAGATTGAGAGTGGAACAAACCAGACTGAAGCTCAAGAAGCAACAGCTGGATTTGGATAGACAGTCTTTAGAAGTAGAGAGGGAAAGACAGAAGTTGGGTTTAGATACCCATGGTGGCAGCAGCAGTATTCCCCATAGTCATCCTGCAAAAGAGCATGATTCCAGGAATCTGCACAAGATAGTTCCCCCTTATAAGGAGGGGGATGACATTAACAAGTGGTTTGCTGCACTTGAGAGGGCCTGTGCTGTACAGGATGTCCCTCAAAAGCAGTGGGCTGCTATCCTATGGCTATCATTTACTGGAAAAGGTAGGGATAGGCTCCTTACTGTAAAAGAAAATGATGCTAATAATTTCCAAGTTCTTAAGAATGCACTCCTGGATGGTTATGGCTTAACCACTGAACAGTACAGGATAAAGTTCAGAGATACCAAAAAGGAGTCTTCACAAGACTGGGTTGATTTCATTGACCAGGCAGTGAAGGCCTTGGAGGGGTGGTTACATGGCAGTAAAGTTACTGATTATGACAGCCTGTATAACTTAATCCTGAGAGAGCATATTCTTAATAATTGTGTGTCTGATTTGTTGCACCAGTACTTGGTGGACTCTGATCTGACCTCTCCCCAAGAATTGGGAAAGAAGGCAGACAAATGGGTCAGAACAAGAGTGAACAGAAAAGTTCATACAGGGGGTGACAAAGATGGCAACAAAAAGAAGGATGGTAAGTCTTCTGACAAGGGTGGGGACAAATCTAAAAATGAGTCTTCATCAGGCCCACAAAAACACTCTGGTGGGGGTGGTGGGTCCAAATCCTCCTTTAATCAGAACAAGGAAAAGAAACCATGGTGCTATTTATGTAAAATAAAAGGCCATTGGACAACAGATCCCAGTTGTCCAAAGAAAGGCACCACAGCTCCTACCACAACAACCCCTACTGCTACACCTAGTGTCCCTACTAATAGCAGTGGTGGTGGGAGCAAACCTACTAATAGCCAATCCAAGGGAGTAGCTGGGCTCACTTTTGGTAATTTAGTTGGGGTTGGTCTGATTAGGGAGACCACAGAGGCTACTTTAGTCTCTGAAGGGGCTATTGATTTAGCCACTTTGGTTGCTTGCCCCCATAACTTGGAGAAGTACAAGCAACTAACCCTAATAAATGGTGTTGAGGTCCAGGCCTACAGGGACACAGGTGCCAGTGTCACAATGGTGATTGAGAAACTGGTGCACCCTGAACAACACATACTTGGACACCAGTACCAAGTAACCGATGCTCACAACATAACACAAAGCCACCCCATGGCTGTTGTAAATCTCAACTGGGGGGGGGGTATCTGGTCCAAAGAAAGTTGTGGTAGCTTCAGATTTACCGGTAGACTGTCTATTAGGGAATGATTTGGAGACATCAGCTTGGTCAGATGTGGAGTTGGAGGCCCATGCAGCAATGCTGGGCATCCCAGGGCATATTTTTGCTTTGACAAGGGCTCAGGCCAAAAAGCAAAAAGGACAGGGAAGCTTGGATCCTGGAACAATGGACCAAGTGCTCCCTAAAGCTAGGGCTAGTAGAAGCAAACCACTTCCTACTATCCCTCCCTCTACAGTGGATTCTAATTCTGAGGAAGAAGAATTCCCTCCCTGTGCAGAACCTACACCAGAGGAGCTGGAAGCAGACACTGCTGAGCTTTTGGGTGAAGGGGGGCCTGCCAGAGAGGAGCTGAGTGTGGCACAGCAAACCTGTCCCACATTAGAGGGTCTCAGACAGCAAGCTGTCAAACAGGCTAATGGGGATGTCAGTGACTCTCACAGAGTTTACTGGGAGGACAACCTCTTGTACACTGAGCATAGGGATCCTAAACCTGGAGCTGCCAGGAGATTAGTGATTCCTCAGGAGTACAGAAAGTTCCTCCTAACACTGGCACATGACATTCCCTTAGCTGGGCACCTGGGTCAAATGAAAACTTGGGAAAGATTGGTACCATTGTTTCATTGGCCTAGGATGGCTGAGGACACAAAAGAATTTTGTAAGTCCTGTGAAACCTGTCAAGCCAGTGGCAAGACAGGTGGCACTCCAAAGGCACCCCTTATCCCACTGCCTGTGGTTGGGGTTCCATTTGAAAGGGTAGGGGTTGACATAGTTGGCCCCCTTGACCCTCCTACTGCTTCAGGCAATAGGTTTATCTTAGTGGTAGTGGACCATGCCACAAGATATCCTGAAGCTATTCCTTTAAGGACCACTACAGCTCCTGCAGTGGCAAAGGCCCTCCTGGGAATATTTTCCAGGGTGGGCTTCCCAAAGGAAGTAGTATCAGACAGAGGAAGCAATTTCATGTCTGCATACTTAAAGGCCATGTGGAAGGAGTGTGGTGTAACTTACAAGTTCACAACACCCTATCATCCACAAACAAATGGACTGGTAGAGAGATTTAATAAAACTCTCAAAGGCATGATTATGGGACTCCCTGAAAAACTCCGCAGGAGATGGGATATCCTTCTACCATGCCTCCTTTTTGCCTACAGGGAGGTACCCCAAAAAGGAGTGGGCTTCAGCCCCTTTGAACTTCTTTTTGTACACCCTGTTAGGGGTCCACTCACACTTGTAAAGGAGGGTTGGGAACAACCTTTAAAAGCTCCTAAACAGGATATTGTGGATTATGTACTTGGCCTCAGATCAAGGATGGCTGAGTACATGAAAAAGGCCAGTAAAAACCTTCAGGCCAGCCAAGAGCTCCAGAAGCAATGGCATGATCAGAAGGCTGTTTTGGTTCAGTACCAACCAGGGCAGAAAGTGTGGGTCTTGGAGCCTGTGGCCCCAAGAGCACTCCAAGATAAATGGAGTGGTCCCCACACAATTGTTGAAAAGAAGGGTGAAGTCACCTACTTGGTTGACTTAGGCACTGCCAGGAGTCCCCTTAGGGTGCTCCATGTCAACCGCCTGAAACCCTACTATGACAGGGCTGATCTCACCCTGCTCATGGCAACAGATGAGGGACAGGAAGAAGACAGTGATCCTCTACCTGATCTCTTCTCTTCCACAGAACAAGATGCTCTTGTGGAAGGTGTAGTTTTGGCTGATTGTCTTACTGCTGAGCAGAAAGATAATTGCATAAATCTCCTAGGACAATTTTCAGAACTCTTCTCCATTGTGCCAGGCACCACTTCTTGGTGTGAGCACACTATAGATACTGGAGACAGTTTACCTGTCAAAAGTAAGATCTATAGGCAGCCTGACCATGTCAGGGACTGCATAAAGCAAGAAGTTCAGAAAATGTTGGAACTAGGAGTGGTTGAGCACTCTGACAGTCCATGGGCTTCTCCTGTAGTACTGGTACCAAAACCCAATTCTAAAGATGGAAAGAAGGAAATGAGGTTTTGTGTAGACTATAGAGGTCTCAACTTGGTAACCAAAACTGATGCTCACCCTATACCCAGGGCAGATGAGCTCATAGATACACTGGCATCTGCCAAGTATCTAAGCACTTTTGATTTGACTGCAGGGTATTGGCAGATCAAATTGTCAGAAGATGCTAAACCTAAGACTGCATTTTCTACCATTGGAGGACATTACCAGTTTACTGTAATGCCTTTTGGTTTGAAAAATGCACCTGCCACTTTTCAGAGGTTGGTGAACACAGTCCTGCAAGGGCTGGAAGCTTTCAGTGCAGCATATTTGGATGATATAGCTGTCTTTAGCTCCAGCTGGGATGATCACCTGGTCCACCTATGGAAAGTTTTGGAGGCCCTGCAAAAGGCAGGCCTCACTATCAAGGCTTCAAAGTGCCAGATAGGGCAGGGTAAGGTGGTTTATCTGGGACACCTTGTTGGTGGGGAACAGATTGCACCACTTCAGGGGAAAATCCAAACTATTATTGATTGGGTTCCCCCTACCACTCAGACTCAGGTGAGAGCCTTCCTAGGCCTCACTGGGTATTACAGGAGGTTCATTAAGAACTATGGCTCCATTGCAGCCCCTCTTAATGACCTCACATCCAAGAAAATGCATAAAAAGGTATTATGGACAGCAAACTGTCAGAAAGCTTTTGAGGAGCTGAAGCAGGCCATGTGCTCTGCACCTGTCCTGAAAAGCCCTTGTTACTCTAAAAAATTCTATGTCCAAACTGATGCATCTGAATTAGGAGTAGGGGCAGTCCTATCACAACTTAATTCTGAGGGCCAGGATCAACCTGTTGCTTTTATTAGTAGAAGGTTGACCCCTAGAGAAAAGCGTTGGTCTGCCATTGAGAGGGAGGCCTTTGCTGTGGTCTGGGCTCTGAAGAAGTTGAGGCCATACCTGTTTGGCACTCACTTCATTGTTCAGACAGACCACAAACCTCTACTTTGGCTAAAACAAATGAAAGGTGAAAATCCTAAATTGTTGAGGTGGTCCATATCCCTACAGGGAATGGACTATACAGTGGAACATAGACCTGGGAGTAGCCACTCCAATGCAGATGGACTCTCCAGATATTTCCACTTAGACAATGAAGACTCATCAGGTAATGGCTAGTCTTATTGTCCTTCGTTTGGGGGGGGGTTGTGTAGGAAAGTACCATCTTGCCTGGCATGTTACCCCCATTTTTCACTGTATATATGTTGTTTTAGTTGTATGTGTCACTGGGACCCTGGTAACCCAGGGCCCCAGTGCTCATAAGTGTGCCTGAATGTGTTACCTGTGTAGTGACTAACTGTCTCACTGAGGCTCTGCTAATCAGAACCTCAGTGGTTATGCTCTCTCATTTCTTTCCAAATTGTCACTGACAGGCTAGTGACCATTTTTACCAATTTACATTGGCTTACTGGAACACCCTTATAATTCCCTAGTATATGGTACTGAGGTACCCAGGGTATTGGGGTTCCAGGAGATCCCTGTGGGCTGCAGCATTTCTTTTGCCACCCATAGGGAGCTCTGACAATTCTTACACAGGCCTGCCACTGCAGCCTGAGTGAAATAACGTCCACGTTATTTCACAGCCATTTTACACTGCACTTAAGTAACTTATAAGTCACCTATATGTCTAACCTTTACCTGGTAAAGGTTAGGTGCAAAGTTACTTAGTGTGAGGGCACCCTGACACTAGCCAAGGTGCCCCCACATTGTTCAGAGCCAATTCACTGAACTTTGTGAGTGCGGGGACACCATTACACGCGTGCACTACATATAGGTCACTACCTATATGTAGCTTCACCATGGTAACTCCGAATATGGCCATGTAACATGTCTATGATCATGGAATTGCCCCCTCTATGCCATCCTGGCATTATTGGTACAATTCCATGATCCCAGTGGTCTGTAGCACAGACCCTGGTACTGCCAGACTGCCCTCCCTGGGGTTTCTCTGCAGCTGCTGCTGCTGCCAACCCCTCAGACAGGCAGCTGCCCTCCTGGGGTCCAGCCAGGCCTGGCCCAGGATGGCAGAACAAAGAACTTCCTCTGAGAGAGGGTGTGACACCCTCTCCCTTTGGAAAATGGTGTGAAGGCAGGGGAGGAGTAGCCTCCCCCAGCCTCTGGAAATGCTTTGTTGGGCACAGATGTGCCCAATTCTGCATAAGCCAGTCTACACCGGTTCAGGGACCCCTTAGCCCCTGCTCTGGCGCGAAACTGGACAAAGGAAAGGGGAGTGACCACTCCCCTGACCTGCACCTCCCCTGGGAGGTGTCCAGAGCTCCTCCAGTGTGCTCCAGACCTCTGCCATCTTGGAAACAGAGGTGCTGCTGGCACACTGGACTGCTCTGAGTGGCCAGTGCCACCAGGTGACGTCAGAGACTCCTGCTGATAGGCTCCTTCAGGTGTTAGTAGCCTTTCCTCTCTCCTAGGTAGCCAAACCCTCTTTTCTGGCTATTTAGGGTCTCTGTCTCTGGGGAAACTTTAGATAACGAATGCATGAGCTCAGCCGAGTTCCTCTGCATCTCACTCTTCACCTTCTGATAAGGAATCGACCGATGACCGCGCTGGAAGCCTGCAAACCTGCAACATAGTAGCAAAGACGACTACTGCAACTCTGTAACGCTGATCCAGCCGCCTTCTCGACTGTTTTCCTGCTTGTGCATGCTGTGGGGGTAGTCTGCCTCCTCTCTGCACCAGAAGCTCCGAAGAAATCTCCCGTGGGTCGACGGAATCTTCCCCCTGCAACCGCAGGCACCAAAAAGCTGCATTACCGGTCCCTTGGGTCTCCTCTCAGCACGACGAGCGAGGTCCCTCGAATCCAGCGACACCGTCCAAGTGACCCCCACAGTCCAGTGACTCTTCAGCCCAAGTTTGGTGGAGGTAAGTCCTTGCCTCACCTCGCTGGGCTGCATTGCTGGGAACCGCGACTTTGCAAGCTACTCTGGCCCCTGTGCACTTCCGGCGGAAATCCTTCGTGCACAGCCAAGCCTGGGTCCACGGCACTCTAACCTGCATTGCACGACTTTCTAAGTTGGTCTCCGGCGACGTGGGACTCCTTTGTGCAACTTCGGCGAGCACCGTTTCACGCATCCTCGTAGTGCCTGTTTCTGGCACTTCTCCGGGTGCTACCTGCTTCAGTGAGGGCTCTTTGTCTTGCTCGACGTCCCCTCTCTCTGCAGGTCCAATTTGCGACCTCTTGGTCCCTCCTGGGCCCCAGCAGCGTCCAAAAATGCCAAACGCACGATTTGCGTGTAGCAAGGCTTGTTGGCGTCCATCCGGCGGGAAAACACTTCTGCGCGACTCTCCAAGGCGTGGGGGATCCATCCTCCAAAGGGGAAGTCTCTAGCCCTTGTCGTTCCTGCAGTATTCACAGTTCTTCAGTCTAGTAAGAGCTTCTTTGCACCAACCGCTGGCATTTCTTGGGCATCTGCCCATCTCCGAGTTGCTTGTGACTTTTGGACTTGGTCCCCTTGTTCCACAGGTACCCTCAGTCAGGAATCCATCGTTGTTGCATTGCTGATTTGTGTTTTCCTTGCATTTTCCCTCTAACACGACTATTTTGTCCTTAGGGGAACTTTGGTGCACTTTGCACTCACTTTTCAGGGTCTTGGGGAGGGTTATTTTGCTAACTCTCACTATTTTCTAATAGTCCCAGCGACCCTCTACAAGGTCACATAGGTTTGGGGTCCATTCGTGGTTCGCATTCCACTTCTGGAGTATATGGTTTGTGTTGCCCCTATCCCTATGTTTCCCCATTGCATCCTATTGTAACTATACATTGTTTGCACTGTTTTCTAAGACTATACTGCATATTTTTGCTATTGTGTATATATATCTTGTGTATATTTCCTATCCTCTCACTGAGGGTACACTCTAAGATACTTTGGCATATTGTCATAAAAATAAAGTACCTTTATTTTTAGTATAACTGTGTATTGTGTTTTCTTATGATATTGTGCATATGACACTAAGTGGTACTGTAGTAGCTTCACACGTCTCCTAGTTCAGCCTAAGCTGCTCTGCTAAGCTACCATTATCTATCAGCCTAAGCTGCTAGACACCCTATACACTAATAAGGGATAACTGGGCCTGGTGCAAGGTGCAAGTACCCCTTGGTACTCACTACAAGCCAGTCCAGCCTCCTACACTGTCCAGTTGCCAGTCACTGGTATCCTCCAGGTATCTGGAGTTCCAGTCCGCTAGAGTATTCTGAGTGCCTGGAAGGTACTCTGCCATCACCGATATTTGATGCTGGAGGCAATAATGCCAAAAATCGTTCGCCAACTCTGCCAAGGCCCTCGATCGAGTGCCACCCAAGTGGTTTATATATCGGACCGCGGACACATTGTCCATCCTCAGGAGGATGCAGCAAAAGACCTTGTCACGTGTCAGGGACCTGATAGCGAACAATCCCACCAGGAGCTCCAAGCAATTGATGTGGAAACTGAGCTCCTGCTAAGTTCATCGGCCTCCCATCAAAATCTCTCTGCATCTGGCCCCCCAGCCCTGACAGAAAGCATCTTACTCTGTAATCGGATACGGCGAGGACCCAAAGATCGCTCTGCCCGTTCCATGCCTCCATGTGATCCAGCCACCATTGGGGTTCCGTTCGGGCCTCCTGAGAGAGGGAGATCAGTTTGGAGTAAGTCACACAGCGCCTGAGATGTTGCGATTTCAGGTGTTGCAAAGCCCTGTACTGTAGGGGTCCCGGGTAAATGGCCTGTATTGAGGACAAGAAAAGCCCCACAATTCTGGTCAGCTGTCTGAGGGAAATCCTGTCTCATCACATAACCTTCTGCAGTTCTTTTTTTATCTTGGCCACCCTCTGGGTTGGAAGACTGAAGGTTGCTGTATTGGAATCTATGAGAAAACCCAGAAAGGTCATAGTCTGGGAGGGAAGATGTTCTGACTTCTGCAGATTTATTATGAACCCCAATTCCTGTAGCCGAACAATAGTGATGTTCGTGTGGGAATGAAGCTGAGAGCAAGACTGATCCATCAGCAGGATGTCGTCCAGATAAATTATCAGACACACCCCTTGAGTCCTGAGGTGTTCTACCACTGTTTTGAGCAGTTTGGTGAAACACCAGGGTGCCGACGATAGCCCAAATGGAAGGGAATTGAACTCGAACACCTGTTGTTTCCTAATAAACTCCAGAAACCTGCAATGCGGGGGAAAAATTGGGACTGTGAGTCCCCTTGTAAAAGGAGGTCCCTGAGCATGTGGATACCCTACAACTTGAAGTGCCTGTATACCACCCATTTGTTGAAGGCCTGAAGGCCTGAAGGAAGCCTTTGTCCTTTTTCTCTACCAAGAATATATTGCTCAAGAAACCCCTGGGATGCAGGACCGCTCTGTGAATGGCCTCCTCGGTTAGAAGCTCGTGAACCTCCATGTCTATCACAGCCTTGTCTGTATCCAAGAAGAAAATAGATTTCTGGGGTGCCCCCTGTACTGGGGTTCCCTAAAATTATATGTGAAAACCTTCCACTGTCTGCAAGACCCAAGCATCAGAGGTTATGTCCACCTACCTGTGAGCGAATCTCCGTAGCCTATCCCCAAGGGCCCGAGGGGAAGAAGGGATAATGCTTACTGCTAGGTCCTCCTGGGATGTTCGCTGTGCTACGGGCACTTCTGCTGGATCTGCTCTTCCCCATTTGGGGAAGAAAGTGCCTTGGCGGCCATCTCACCAGCCGTTGTTTCTCTTGGTGTAAGTGGCGTTAGGGCCTTGCTGGTTAAGTGTCCGGAGGAGTGACCCCTGCCTCTTCCAGCCCCACCAAAAACCTTCTCTGGAAAAATCTTCTTTATGGAGGCTTGCGCTTTGTCCAGCGCAGAAAAAGTGGACACAAATTTTCCCAGCTCTTTGATGAATGGCTCGCCAAACAGGTTGCCCTGGACGACCGCCCCTGCCTCTGAGCCGCAGAGCTTCCCCAACGTGGGGTCAATTTTACTAAACAGGGAGCGGTGCCTCTCAGCTGAGATGGAGCAGTTGGCATTCCCCAGAAGACGGCCCTCTGGGCCCAGCCTGCTACAATATCCGTATGCAGGGGTCTGCCCGTGTGCTTTGCCTGCTCTGCCAGCTGAATGATTTGTGTCAGGGT
Source organism: Pleurodeles waltl (assembly GCF_031143425.1). Taxonomy (NCBI): domain Eukaryota; kingdom Metazoa; phylum Chordata; class Amphibia; order Caudata; family Salamandridae; genus Pleurodeles; species Pleurodeles waltl. The sequence continues at coordinate 16,797,686 of NC_090442.1, read as the reverse complement.
TCCTAACACATCCAATAGTTTGTCCTAGCACACCCTCCGTGAATGATCTATGCCCTTCTTAGGGTCCTTGGTGTACTTTCCGAAGAAAGTACACAGTTTTGGGTCGATATCCGGAGTCGCCACCACCTTGCCCGTCAGAGTAGGATGAGGACACTCCGCCCTCAGTCTGTCCCGAACCTCTGTGTCAAGGGGTTGTCTTATTTTATTTGCCACATAATCAGTGACCTTCTGGTCCGGTCGCCACTCCGAGGATCTGGGATGGCCTGAGAGAGGATGACGTCCACCTCAGGTGGGAGGCAGCACTGAGAAGGACTTTCCCCTGAGGCCTGTTTGGGGAAATATTTGTGGTCCGGAAGGGACTGTATTCTATAAATTTTTTTTAGAGGGATAGATATACAGGGGCTAGTGGTGACAGAAAAAAACGCCCTGGGAATATTGTTGGCAGCCCCCAGCACTTCTGTCACAGGTGAATAGGCTATAGCCTGTGCACACGTTGAACGGACTCTCTGCGCTGCTCGTGTGATATGGGGCCCTGCTAGGCCGAACGTTTAGGTCCAGGCGATGTTTTGTGGCGGTTGTAGGGGTGAGATAAGAGCGAGAGGCTCTGTTCCCCCTAAGTGCCTCACGAAGACGGTCGAGTGCCCACTGCAGCTCATACCGCCTCACAAAGATGCTCCGGGCCTCCCACAGTGGTGCGAAAGAGTGGTGGACCCGATGTATGATCACAAGGCGAATCTGCGCTCAGGATATTTTTGCCTACCGCGCAATTGCGTCGCCAGAACAGTGCAAAATGAGTTAGGCAAAGACACAATAATAGGATAACAACTTCAGCAAACAATTGCAAAACCAGTATAGGCAAAAAATGACTTTACTGACGAACGAGCAGTGAAGAAAGAGGAAGGATGCAGGCTATGGAGGATATATACACGGAGCGTGAGATGCTTTGGACTCATGGGATATGTAGTGTTTATGGTTTTTACTTGTTAAATTTTGAACTGGCTGTTAATTTTATTTGTTAATAAAGAGTGAAGAAAGAAATGCATAATCCTCACCTCCAGTCCTGAGAATTTGTGAAGTTTAATATAAAAATAGTCTTTTTGTGCATAATTATGCGGCATAGAGATCAATGGAGGATAACCTTTAAAAATGCAAATAAAATCACACAGTTGGTTTACCAAGTTCTTCTTTTGCAGGTTGGTCGAGGCCATCGGTGGGCCCACTGTGCCAGCTGGAAAAGTTTGGGTGGCTCCCGCTTCCAACGGGAGCAGTGGGAAAAGGTCTCTGGAGCTGGTGCAGGGCCACCGCGGGGGACCACTTGGGAAAACATTGCACAGGTAAGTTTAAAGGTGGATCCTGGGGGTCCCCTTGGAGTTCTGAAGTTGCAAGGGGTAAGGGACCCTTTGAACACAGCTGGAGGTGGCCAGTTGCAGAGTGAATCGGTAAGCCAGGAGCTGTGCACAAGGATGCCCTTAGAAGCAGGAGGTAGGTCAGTTCAGGTGTTGGTTGCAGGACAACAGGGGCACTCTGGTGGGAGGTCTGGGCTGCTTCTGAAGTCCCTTGACTGGGGCTTCCTCCTGGTCCTTTTACAGTCCCAGTGGGCTGTTTTTCATGGTATCCGAAGTCAGGTGACCAATATTCAAGGTACTGGTACGATTCAGCTGCTTGAGGGCACAGTGCCACCAAACTTGGATCCGGAGTTAGCTTCCGGTCAGTGAAGTGGACCTCAGTGGCTTGTTAGTTCCTTGTGGATTTAGAGTGGTACCTCCACTCTGGAGGGAGTTCCCTGGTGATTTGGAAGCCTGGAGGTCCTCTGGGGTTCTTTAGAGTTTTTCCAGTTGTTCAGCATCTCCTCAGCAGTGATTGTTTGGTCCTGGGTACAGCAGGCAGGGTTTGGCACCTTTTCTTTGTGCAGCAGGTCCACAGTTCTCGTGCCTTTGGATCTTCTTGTTGCTGGTCTTCTTCTGTCTGTCAAATCTGAGGTATTGGTCTAGAGATACCCATTAAATACTTTATTTAGGAGGCATTTTAGGAGCAACCTGGTAGTGATCAATGGGTCATGTACCTTAGGGTGGCTACAACCACTAAGTGACCACTTCCTGTGGGCAGAGGTCACCTCCCTAAACCTAATTGTATATTTTCCTTCCATCTAAGATAGAGGAAAATGAGTCCACCTCACATGCAACCCCTTAGTGGTTGTGCATGCTAGGTAGGGCCACTCCTCCTGATCTTCGTTTGAGTTTCCTGTTGTTGCTCCCGCCAAAAGTAGGGGTTTGCAAAAGGGGAGGATATCTGTTGCAAGCAGCAGGCCTGGGGGTCGCATTTAAAGGGCAGTAAGCCCTTTCAAGCTCACCAGCAGGGCAGTGCACCTCCACCCAGGATGGGCTTTGTTCTGAATCCCAGAGAGTAGAAGCTCTCACCCCAGGGGTTCAGACTTATGTATGGTGGAGGCAGGCTGGATAGGACCGGCCAGCAACCATGCCAGGGTAGTTAGCTTTTGCAGGGGGCACCTCTAAGGTGACCCCTGAGTACATTTGGTAATAAATCCAATACTGTCACCAGTTTGGATTTTTCATTCGTAGTTATTTGATACCAAACAACCCAAGGTTCAGAGTGGCCATCATGTAGCTGTGAAACTCCTATTGACCCATGCCCAGCACATGTATTAAAATAGCTGCTCTGTTCACTCGCTAGGCAGTGTGCCATGTCAAGTTTGTGTTTTAGGATTGCACCAGGACACTCAGTCTGCAATGGCAGTGCTGGGTGCATCTGGATGCATGGCTCTAGAGGGTGGCACAATCAGTGCTGCTGCCCTCAGGGGCCTACCCTTAGTACCCCATGCACTGGGTACCTAAGTACCATTTACTAGGGGTGCTAAAGGTGTTGCCAATTACCTTTGCAATTTTTAAGGAAAGAACACTGGCACTGGGAACCTTGTTAGCAGGATCCCGGTGCACTCCAGTCCAAGTTGCATACAGAAACCTGGCACAAAATGTGTGGGGGGGTAGTGCAACAATGTGCCAGTTTCCCATATGGTGATTGAAGCAGCAGAAAAGGAAGGATATGCTGAAAGGAGCGTGGGCAGTCGAGTTGGAGAATGAAGAGGAACAGTGAGCATCACCCTCCTCGAGTTGGAGAAACAGGAGGTGGATTAGAGATTCCTGGGATTAGGAACAGTGAGCATCACCCTCCACGAGCTGGAGAATGAGGAGGTGGAATAGAGACTTCCTGGGTTTAGGAACAGTGGGCATCACCCTCCACAAGTTGCCCACAGACAGATCTTCACGGTTGCTATATTCATCATCTGATGATTCCATGCAAGGCACACTTTACAGAGTGTGGAAATACCAAGTGTTCGGAGTCACCGGTACCATCTTTCTACATAGTGAGTATTAAACTGTTAATGTCATGTTATCATCTTATATTTGTTTCGCTAGAGAGATTTTCAACCCCACTATCTGGTCAGAGCCACTTAGTTTTTTAATTTTTCCAGTGGCTTGCTCAGGATCAATACCCTGACCATCCCAGAACTGCGTGTGTCAGCCCTCAAAGTAAAATCGGGCTCCCCATTTGACACAGCCCCTCCAGCGATCTTGGAACACAGCCTGGAGACCATTTTACCTAATTTATCCAACCTACTTAATCAGTCACTTAATACAGGTCAGCTCCCTCGGAAATGGAAACAGGCAATATTAATGCTTCTGTTGAAAAAGCGAAATCTGGATGAAGACAAACCAGAAACTTTTAGGCCTATCTCTCTGCTCCCATTCTTCGCTAAGGTGGAGGAAAAATACGTCAACCAACAGTTAACGTAATATATTGAGACCAAGGACCTGCTACATGAGACTCAATCAGGGTTCTTCCCCCTGTATAGTACTGAATCCGCACTGTTGCTGGTGTCGGAATCACTGAGACTCATTGCTGACGAAAGCAAAACTGCTGCATTGATCATGCTGGATTTGAGTGCGGCCTTCAACACCATTTCCCATGGCCTTTTAGTTACAGGACTGTAGTCCTATTGCATTGCATGCATTGCCTTAAAGTGGCTGACCTGTTTTCTTCAGAACCGCACCCATCGGGTAGTACAACAGTCATGTTCCTCGGAGGTCGTCACACTCCAACAGCGGGTCCTACAAGGCTCTACACTGAGCCTGACTCTTTGTAACTCATATATGCGTCCTTTAGCTGACATGGTTGAGTGTGATGGCATAAAAATAGTGTCATATGCTGATGACACTCAATTTATTATCAGCCTGACACAGGACAATAGGAACTGCGCGACCAACTTTCAAACATCTCTGGCTAGCCTGGCACAATATATGGACCAGACCTTCCTAGGACTGAATTAACTGATTTGGGGAATTGTGGGGAAACAGCCATCCATCGGGTCCACAGCTTGGTGGCCAGATGTTTTAGGCTCAGTGCCAACTCCAAAAACAAAAATAAAAAACCTGGGAATCTGGTTTGATAGCAATCTTATGTTTGACAACCTGATATCCAAACTAGCAGGGAATTATTTTGGCATACTGAAAATGCTACATAAGACCTTTCATCTCCTTCCAGAAGCGGCCATGAAGATGGTAATCCAAGCCCTCGGTCTCCAGATTAAACTACTGTAACATACTCTTTATAGGTGCTACCCAAGGTAGATTGAAAATGCTCCAGAGCAGTGGTTCCCAACCTTTTCACTTCTGTGGACCCCCACTTTATCATTACTGAAACCTGGGGACCCCCACTGAATCATTATTGGAATCTGGGGACCCCCTAGTGAGTCATACTGAAAACTGGGGACCTAATCTGTTAGTATTATTCAATTTTCTAAGCATTTGCGGACCCCCTGAAGAGGCTTTGCGGACCTCCAGGGGGTCCCTGGACCACATGATAGGAACCACTGCTCAAGAGAGTACAAAACAACACCATCTAAGCTGGATACGTTTCATGAGGATGAGAGATGCTGCATTTAGATGACTCAAAGGGAGACTTGTCTTCCAATGTTTACTATAGATTGCTGTATGAGTATGTTGATACAAAGAATGTGCGTGATTGTTATGTATGTACTAGGATACCTCCATCAGTGCAGGAAGGGATTACATATCACAGCTTGCCTTTGATGTATGGTATTAGTTGCATCTTATTATTAACCCGCCATATAATCAGGAATACTTACAATACTTCTGCTCAAATTACAACCTAGTTTTCACCTTTGCGCCCATTAACCAGCACTTGAGCAGCATTGCAAAGGCAAAGAACATTGACATTGTAGGAGGGTTCTTCAAACCTACACTAACCTTTGGCACTGCATGTCCAAACAAGGACAATTTGACATGCATTCTCACACGAGTAGAGAAGGAGTTCATTAATCAGGCTGATGACAGGAGAAAAACAATTAAAACAAGGATAGAAAAGGGAATTGCTTTACAGGATCACATTAGGGATTTCACATACGCTACACCTGAGTTACTGGATTTTCCCCAAACCACCCAAAAGGAAGGAAAAGAAGAAAATGCAACACCCAGACAAGACTGCAAGAAACCAGTGGTGGATTCCTGAAGAGGAAGACCTGTGGAAGAAGAGGGCCAAGTCCAGAAGTCACAGAAGAGTCCAGGAGGAGTAGGAGCTACTACCCATCCAGCTGTGGATGCAGAAGTTGGTCGACAGTAGGACTAAGACAGTCAGGAATGCAATCCTGGAGCAGGTGAAGAATTCCTGGAGGATGCAGTCAACGTCCCATGCCGAATGGATGATTGCAGTCGGTCAGCGGCGTGGAAAAGCCACCAACAAGCCTTGACAAAGGCAGAAGTCGCGATGAAGCAAAAGTAGAGCTGCTGGGGACCAGCAAGGTCCAGGAGGACTCAACCCACAGAAGGAGTCCTAGGGGGACCCTCAGCAAGGCAGAGAGTCCACAGAAGAAGAGGCAGCCCCCAAGGAGACTCACTGGACGAGGAACCAGGAGTCGCAGAGGAGCCCATGCAACACAACTGGAGAAGGGTCCCATGCCGCCGGAGAAACACGCAGAGGGCTGTGCTTGGTAGGAAAAAGTGCTGGGGGCTGGGGCTACACGGAGCATGAAGATCCCTTGGAGAAGATGCAAACAAGCCTTGGTAGCTGCAAGAGATGCAGAGCACGGGCTTACCTCCAGCAAAATTGGACAGCTGGCAGAGAGGACCAAGAGGACTTCTCCAGACCAACACCCGTGATGCAAATTCCACGCAGCTCAAGATGAAAGAAGATCCACGCAGCTGGTCGTAGTTGCAGTTGGTGCCATGCGGATGCAGGGGAGTGACTCCTTCACTCCAAGGGAGTTTCCTTCTTCCTTCTCGTGCAGACTGAAGGCTTGCCGCCCTCAAAGGATGCACAGCCAGGGAAATGTTGCAGAAGCTGGAAGGAGCCATGGAAACAATGTTGCAAGCAGAGTCTTCATCGTGGATGCAGATTGTCGGTTCCTGGAGCGTCCAGTCGCGGTTCTAGTGGCTAGAAGTCGCAGTAAGGTTGCAGAGGAGTCCTGCTGGAATCTTGCAAGCCGAATCCGAGGACCCACCCAAGAGAGAGACCCTAAATAGCCCTGAAAGATGGATTGGTCACCTAGCCAGGTGACCACCTATCAGGACGGGGTTCTGATGTCACCTGCCTGACCTGGGCACTCAGATGCTCCCAGAGGTCCCTGCCAACCTTGCATTCAAGATGGCAGAACCCAGAGACCCTCTGGAGGAGTTCTGGGCACCAACCCTGGGGTGGTGATGGACAGGGGAGTGATCACTGTCCATTGTCCAGTTCTGTGCCAGAGCAGGGACTGGAGGCCCCTGAACCAGTGTAGACTGGTTTATGCATGTAAGGCACCAAATGTGCCCTTCAAAGTATACAAGTGGCTGGGGGGGTGTGGCCTGACGCCGATGGTGACGGAGGCGACCTGAGGAGCTCCTAGCCGAGAGCCCCAACCTTTTAGTTATCCTGACAGTGCATCCGATTTGAGAGGCCATTGGGGTGTTCAGACCCCCGCTATAGGCGGGAGCGAATCGCTTTCTGGCAAATGTGACCGTGGAGAAGAACCTGGAGTGGATTTCACTAGAGGCTAAACGGCAAATAAAACAGAGATCACCGCAACACAAGATGGCGGCTGGGGACTCCTGCGGCAGCAGCTAAGAGCGGACGGGGTACCTTCCCTGACACCCAGTCGAGGGAGACGTCGACGAGAGGCGACCGTGGCCCATAGGGCCCCAGGAGATAAGAGACACCTGCTGTATGCAGCTCCCCCCGGCGGGCATGAGGTAGGGGAGAGCGCCGGCCAGGGAAATGTGGAAATCGGCTGTGTGCAACACAGCAAAGGGTTGAGTTGCCGATTACGGGGAGGATGGAGGCCACCTGGGATAGATCACCCGCGACACATGTCAGCACGCTGGAGAACGATGCAGCACGCAAAGCAGAACAAGATCTCAGATGTAGTCCTTGAAAGGGAGAGGAGCTTAAAGCTCTAAGTGCACTCCTTTGGATGAACGGCTAAGGAGTGCGGCTTCAGGAAGCGGCTGCATGTCCGAGATTTACCAGTAGGAGGGAGACTTTCAAAACCGGTCTCCTTCCTGCTGTGGAAACAAAGGAAGGAGAGGTGAGGCGAGGAGAAGGGCACAAGAAATCAATCAGCTGCACCGCAAGGGAAGAGGTGGTTGTGGTGCCGGTAACGAGAATGAAAGCGGAACCTAACTGGAAGAGCCTCCCATGGTGGGATGATGATGGTCTCAAATGTCGGTTGGGAGCAGCAAAGGGGGACGGAGCCATTGTGAGGGGGGAAGTTGTCCCCCTCTGCGCAGGGGTACTGTCAATGAGCCACCTAAGCGGGATATTGCTGAAGAAAGGGCTGGGGGGGCCAGAAGTCTGGACAGCCTCCCCCCGGCGATAAGGGAACTGTTGAATTTATGCTCCTTCTTGGCAAGAACCAGAGTGTAAAGTGGGGTCTAATAGAGTACATTAGTAGTGCTATATAGCGCTTTGAGAGAGAGGAGTGCTACCAGAGTGTCCCCGGGGGAATAGTAGAGGTGACTATGGGTAAGGCCCCAAAGAAGAAGGACTTAGTCCCAATGATGGAGGGAGGCACCGGATCGGAGGGAGATGTATGAAAAGGACCTACATTGAGGGATGTAATACAAGCCATAGCGGCTACAAGAGAAGCACTGGAAAATAAAATAGACACCCTGGGGGCAGATCTGAGCTTACTAAGAGATGACCATCGCCGGTTGGCGGAGCATGTCACCACAACGGAATGAGAGGTGGCAGAGCTACTACCAGCAGTTGCGGACTTCACAAATCGCATGGCAACCGGGAAAGGGAAGGTTAAGACGCTGGAACTGTGAGCAGAGGATGCAGAAAATAGATCCCTCAACAACAACATCCGTTTAGTGGAACTACTGGAAAAAGTGGAAGGGAACGACATGATCCATTTCCTGTATAATCTTGTTAGGTCCCAATTCTCCCAAGAGGGTTTGTCATCCTTTTTTGCATTTGAAAGAGCGCACCGAGTACGAGGCAGACCTCCCCACCGTGAGCCCCACTATGACCTGTAGTGGCAAAACTACTATTTTACAAAGATCAAGATTACATACTGGATCAGGCCTGTCAGAAGAGAGAACTGAAGGTGGACAACTCTAGAGTACAGGTATACCCTGATTTCTCCCATGAGATTCAGAGGAGACGGGTTACTTTCAATTAGGCTAAACAGCGTCTCTGAGAGATGGGGGTGACATACAGTATGATGTTTCCGGCGCGCCTCCAGGTGGTGGCAAATGAGGGGGTCCTTTTCTTTTCATCCCACAAGAGGTCTGGAGCCGGATGCATAATAACCCGCAACCCGGGCCTAGTAGAAAGTGCAGAGAACAGTGCTCTTTGGACAATAGGAGGAGGAGAAGGTATAGACAACGTGCTGACAGACATGCATCAGCTGAGGATGCAGAACGAGAAAAAAGGAGAGCAATTGAGGCGGTGATGCAAGTGAGGGACTCGGGACTTGGATCCCCTTTGATGATGGGGGATGAATGTGCAAGAGGTTCTGGATCAGATTCAGACTCTAGCGGCTCAAATATGTCTACAACGCTACTCCCTCATATTACTCCTGGAACTTTGAAAGACATCATATGAGGTCTAACTAAATACAGACTATTGCCTAAGACCTATAGTACAGAAGGGCCCTGCCAGGGAATGGAAACAGAATAAAAGAAACATTTATCACGGATGCACATAATTGATTATTAAACTATTCTGATTGGGGCTCATCTGGGTAAGAGTGGGGGAGCCTTTCCAGCACATAGCGCACACAGTAGATCCTGAGGGGAGATTCGGTAGTGGTACATGGATGGCTGGAGGGTAGGGATTTGACAATAGCCAATGTCTATGCTCCCAATGTGCAGCAGGGTGTCTTCCTCACGACCATATCTGGACAGCTAGTGCAGCATCTGACTCAGACTATAGCATTTGGGCTGACTTCAATTGTGTGGGTGACATGGATTTGGATAGATCCCACCCTCCGTTAAGGGATGCACCAGTAAGAAAATTAGCCCAGACGTTCTTAAATTGGCAAAAAGAATGGGGCCTAAGAGATACATGGCTAGTGACACACACACAGGACAGGGAGTATTCCTATTTCTCCAGCTTATAGAACTTACATGTGAGACTAGACACCTTTTTATGTTCCCCTGATGTACATGGTATGGTGTAAAATGTGGAATACCTAGCCCGAACATTATCAGAATCCCATGCTCTTAAGTTGTGACTGGCGTAGCACTAGAACTAGGATCCCGAACTGGAGGTTGAAAGCCGAAATGCTTGAAGATCAAGTAATTAAAGAGGAATTGCATCTAGGTATCGTAGGTTACTTTGAGACTAATGAGGGGACGGCCTCGGAGATACAGACTGAGTGGGAAGCATTTAAAGTCACATTGAGGGGCCAATGCTTGACGATGGGAATGGAATGGGGACTAGGAAGTGAAAGAAATACAAGAGGCGGAGGAGGAACTGTGCCAAATAGAAAGGCAAAGTCCCAAAAATCCTGATAGACAACTGGTCCTATTAGACAAGAGGGAGGAAGTGGCAGCTAACAGAGAGAGAGCTCCGCTGCTTTGACTATAAGGAGTACATGGCACAAACGCACGCTGAGAGAGATAAGGCAGGCACATTACTGGCCTGGCTGGCCAATCCAGTGAAGAGAGGTACTCCCATCTTAGAACTGGAGGTGGATAATGGGGGTCAGGTCTTTGAGTAAGAGGAGATTAACCAATGTTTCCTACAGTACTACACACAGTTGTACCGGAGTTCGACCATTTGGGAAGCCGAAGAAGAGGGCATACCTGGGCTCAATAGGCTTACCACGCCTCACTGATGAGGAGGCGGAGGAACTAGGGGGGCAATCACTCAGCAAGAGATTAGGACACCAATATCAGGGATGGCTTGTGGGAAAATGCCCGGTACAGATGGCTTCCCGGTTGAGTGGTATATGACTTATGCAGACCAGTTAGTACTTAAACTTGAGCAGCTGTACAACGACGCCCGAAGGAGGGGTTGCTTACCTGCCTCTACTCTGGAAGCATTGATAGTACCATTATTGAAACCTGGCAAGCCCCCTTGGGATTACAGAGCATATCGCCCCCTGTCGATGCTAAATGTCAACTATAAAATCCTTAGTAAAATACTGGCTACACGACTGATACCCTATATGCCACGGCTGGTACATTCAGATGAGGCAGGATTTATCCCAGTGCGAAATACCTCCCTCAACATCAGACGCCTCCTATCTATTTTGGAACAAAGTACCCCTGACTCAGTAGAGGCAGTGGTTATGGCTGTTAATATAGAAAAGGCATTTAATAGTTTAGAATGGGAGTATTTGTACATGGTAATGACGCAAATGGGATTGGGAGATGGATTTGTGACATGGACTTGGCTGCTGTATACAAGCACGATGGTGCATGTGCAGACCAATAGGGTGATATCACAGAGCTATAGGGTGGAGAGGGCAATGTGGCAGGGATGTCCACTATTCCCCCTGCTGTTCGCTTTGGCTGTGGAGCCCCTGGTGGCTCGTGCCTGGTCCAGAGCTCAATACAAGGGTCTGAAGATCGGAAGAAACTGGCATAGGATAACATTATATGCTGATGACATGCTCCTATTCCTACAGGATCCTGCAGGAGAGTTAACTGGAGCTCGGTCCATGTTAGCAGATTTTGGGCAACTATCTGGCCTTGAAGTGAATTGGCGGAAATCATGGGTGTTCCCAATACTGGCGGGTGGATCCACCAGTTGATCTGGCTCTGCTGCAATGGGCCCCGCAATGCTTTACGTACTTGGGAGTAAGGATCTATCACAATCGAGCAGACCTCTTAGATGGCAATGTGGGCAGTGCTATACAGGCCCTGAAAACCAGCATTGAATTTTGGAAAGCCCTCCCGATTTCAGTTATGGGTAGAATAGCGTTATTGAAAATAGTTGCTCTACCCTGACTACTATATTATTTTGGAGCTCTCCCAGTATAGATACCTAGAGCAACATCCAGGGAACTAGATGCAATGGTTTCATTCTTCATATGGGGCTCAGGCCATAAGAGGGTGGCTCTGGCGACGTTACAGCAGCAAATGGGAAGGGGGGATTAGCGGCGCCAAACTTTGAGAGGTACAATCTGGTGGCCCAGATGCAATGGTTTGTTCAGTGGATGGCTGATAGACAACGGCCAGGGAGAGAGCTGAGCCTCTTTGTGCCAGAGTTGACTGATTTATTTAGACTACTATTGAAGATTAGGTGCTACAGTGACTGACACTGAGAAACACTAGGTGATTGCTAAATGCTGGAATAGATGCCTGCGCAGGGCCCAGGTTAAAATACCCTACTCGTCAGATATTCCGATGGTATTGTTGAGTGCGCTTCCACATGGCCGGAGCTGGAAACACCTAGAAATCTGGGCGGTGGCAGGGGCCACTATCGTGCGGGATCTTTTCAGGGATGGGGAAATGGTTGCATTTGAGAACTTGAGCACAGATTATAATATTCCTAGGGGGCACTTTGACTACCATAGGGCAGTCACAGCAGCAATTTGTCGCCACTGGGGGAATGGCACAGTGGAACCGCCAGCAATGGACAGCTCTAAATGCATGATCCTCTCTTCCGGCAATAACAAAGGGATCTCCTGTTTATACAAAGCTCTAGGGGGAAACTGTCATAGCCCGCTGGAAAAGTTGAAAGCTAGATGGGAGGAAGATCTAGGTACCCTGATATCAGAGGAGGCTTGGGATGCCACAGTGTAGAGAACTCCTAGGGTATCACGCAATGCCCGTTTTAAACTGAAAAATTTCAATATCCTGCAGCGAGCATACTTGACTCCTGAGCGCCTGCAACAATATTTTCAAATGGGGGACGCCAGATGCCCTAGATGTGGGGAACAGGGAGTGGGACTGCTACATATGTTATGGAGTTGCCCGCAAATTGCAGGAGTATTGGGAGGGGATCACGAGGATGCTGACTGCGGTCTTGACCAAAGAGATTCCTTGTGCACGAGAGCATTGCTTGTTGAGTTGGTTCCCACATACTTCCAAAACCAAGCTCACCAATAAATTTCAGGACTTGGCTTTCCTGATAGCGAAGCGTGAGATCACACGTAATTGGATATCAAACGAAGGGCCACAGCTATCACTTTGGTGCACTGAACTGACTAAGTGGACAACTGTTGAGGGAGAAGTACTATTGAGAGAAGCTTGCAGAGGGATCAGATCTCTAGACATGGCACGTGCCTGGGAGGCCATAGTGGCTGAAGTTAAAACAACTACAAGAGATGATACCACATCGCCAGGAAGGGCTCCCCTGGGAGATCATTAATAAGGCTCAACATTGAGGTCTCCTGGAATAGGAGATGGATGACTAGACCATTCCCCTGATGCCTTGATATGGCTGCAATAGAGTAGTTATAGCAAGGACTAGAAATGCCAGATGCCATCGTGGGTAGGGGTAGTTGTTGGGGGTCGGGACTGATGCTGATAATGTTTATAGAAGGAAATCAAAGAATTCTACAGGCAACAGAACTGCTAATGAGACTATATGCAATTAATATGTTGAAAATTTACATACTTTTAATGCTGTTGTGGAAGTAGGAAAGTGAAACTGAGAGGCAGCAGTAGATTGAAGCCCCTTGGGCTACCAGTTTAATGTAAAACTAATAAAATATGTTTAAAAACAAAACTTTAAAAAAGCATACCAGTGGCTTGGGGAGGCTGCCCCTTTCAAGTCATGTAACACCTATTTCGGAAGGGAGAGGGTGTTACCCCCCTCTTCCAAAGGAAATCCTTTGTTCTGCCTTCCTGAGCTTGAGCTGTTCAAGCAGTAGGAGGGCAGAAACCTGTATGAGGAGTGGCAGCAGCTTGGGCTGCCCGGAAACCCCAGAAGGCTGGTAGGAACAATGCTGGGGGTCCTCTAAGGAGCCCCCAGAGTGCACGGAATCATACTTCCAATACTGGCAACAGTATTGGGGTATGATTTCAACATGTTTGATAGCAAACATGCCTAGGTTCAGAGTTACCATAATGTAGCTGGACATAGGTAGTGACCTATGTGCAGTGTACACATAAAATGGCGTCCCAGCACTCACGAAGTCCAGGAAAATGAAACTGGAGTTCATGGGGGCACCTCTTCTAGTGCAAGGGGGCCCTCACACACAGGTAATTGCGCCCGCCATCTGGGCTAGGAGGGCCTGCCATAGGGGTGACTTACAGTGACCTGGTGCAGTGACCTGTAGTGAAAAGGGTGCATGCACCCTTTCACACAGGCTGCAATGGCAGGCCTGCAGATACACTTTGCATGGGCTCCCCATGGGTGTCATAATACATGCTGCAGCCCATGGGGATCCCCTGGTACCCCAATGCCCTGGGTACCATATGCTAGGGACTTACATTGCGGCACCAGTATGCCAAATGTGGGGTGTAAATGGTTCAAGTAACCAAGTTTGAATGGAGCGAGCATAATCACTGGGGTCCTGGTTAGCAGAATCCCAGTGAACACAGTCAAACACACTGACAAACAGGCAAAATGTGGGGGTAACCCATATTAATTGCCCCATTTCTGTATGCTGTATGCTAATATGCCCATCGAATCCTAAACTGCTGCCTTGCCCAATGTGCAGCCCGTGTTCTGCACCTGCCCCGGATGCTGCTACCTACCGATGCTGTGGAACTGCTGGTGCTCTGAAATGATGAACCTTTCTTGTCTGCTGTCCCTTGAGGAGAGGTGTCTATAACCTGCAATGTACATTTTCCTTGTCTTGTTTTTCAGCTTAGATTACTGACACCAATATATGTTTATAGCTAACTTTTTCCTAGCTAGATCATTTTCCAAATTATTTTTTCCTTTTTTTCCTTTTTCCTTTTGTCCGCATTTGTTAGCCTGTCCCCAACATGCAAGTCCAAATTTGCGATAGAAGTAAGGATGACTCGGCCCAACCATTGAGTGTCACAACCTGAATCTTGAACTTTACTAATGTCACCATCAATTAATCTGTGTCAGTTTCTCACATTATCGTTTTGCTAATTTGTCTTATTCTGCTAGAGTGTCTAATGGTATTGATGCTTAGCACATCTCACATGGACATGGACACATGGCAGGGCTGGGCGTGCCCAGATGTGGGTCCTGTGCTCACTGTGCGACAGGAGCTAATATATACCTCACTGACAAGACCTAAGTAAGTGAAAACTGGTCTGGGGGTACATCTGGGTGTGGTTCAGTCTTTTTTGTTTTGTAAGTGAATCTTTGTTGAGAGAGGAAGATTGCCAGCAAAGCACCAAACAAAAAGGCAGCCTCTGGTATCACAGCTGGGCAGACGGCGGCCTCTGGCGTAATATTTTAAGAGGTAACTATGATCGTAAATCAGGAATTCAGAACTTCATTTTGGCTAAACCTTCTGGTGTGTTGTTTGAGGACAGAAAGTCGTAATAATTATAAAGAATATCATATAGGAACAGGAGAATTAAGAAATATGTACAGTGTAATCGCAGTAATTACCTACATTTTCATATTTAAATTGACACCTTGCTTCAGATACCTGGTACATTTTAAATGCTCATGTGGAGTGAAGCTGCTAACAATTTCCTACAGCAGCAACAAGGCACCAGAGAGGGCAGGACAAACGCACGAAGGAATAAAAATGCCCAAAATGCAGGGTTTCCTCTTCCGGGTCAGCGGCGGCAGAGACAGCACCAGCAGCGGATGCTGACATCACTTCCGGCCTCTCCCTCTGTGTCCAGCCTGCTGCAGAGGAGGAAGGACCCCCTGTCTGTCTGTGCAGTTATCTTCATCTTCAGACCCTCACAGACCCCCCCCCAGACCCCAAATCTGCCCCCCCCCCCCCCCCCCCCCAGGAGGAGGAGAGAGCCTGGAAATGTCTGCACAGGGTCCTGCTCAGGTAGGAGATTGTCAGCACCTTCTGCTGTGTTTGTAGAAATAGACTGAATAATCCTGGAGGAAATCTCTGCCAGGAGCCGGGCTGAGCTGGGCTGTTCTATCCGGGGGCCTCTGGGGGGCTTTCCTTCCGGCCCTGGGGGTGTCTGCGGTCATCATTTGTGTTAAAGAGGGGATCTGTGCACTGCATCTTACTGCACTGTGAGGAAATCTCTGCCAGGAGCCGGGCTGAGCTGGGCTGTTCTATCCGGGGGCCTCTGGGGGGCTTTCCTTCCGGGCCTGGTGGTGTTTGTGTCATCATTTGTGTTAAAGAGGAGATCTGTGCACTGCACTGTATCATGATGCACTGTGAGGAATCTGTGCACTGCATCTTACTGCACTGTGAAGAATCTGTGCACTGCACTGTATCTTACTGCACTGTGGGGAATCTGTGCACTGCATCTTACTGCACTGTGAGGAATCTGTGCACTGCATCTTACTGCACTGCATCTTACTGCACCGAGGGCCTGTGCACTGCATCTTACTGCACTGTGAGGAATCTGTGCACTGCACTGCATTTTACTGTACTATGAGGAATCTGTGCACTGCATCTTACTGCACTGACGGATCTGTGCACACTGCACTGCACCTTACTCCACTGTGAGGAATCTGTACACTGCATCTTACTGCACTGTGAGGAATCTCTGTAGGAGCCGGGCTGAGCTGGGCCCTCTATCTGGGGTCCTCTGGGGGGCTTTCCTTCCAGCCCTGGGGGTGTTTGTGGTCATCATTTGTGTTAAAGAGGGGGTTGTGCACTGCACTGCATCTTACTGCACTGTGAGGAATCTGTGCACTGCACTGTGAGGAATCTGTGCACACTGAACTGCATCTTACTGCGCTTTGAGGAATCTGTGCACACTGCACTGCATCTAACTACACTGAGGGATCTGTGCATTGCACTGCATCTTACTGCACTGTGAGGAATCTGTGCACTACACTGGATCTTACTGCACTGTGAGGGATCTGTGCATTGCACTGCATCTTAATGCACTGTGAGGAATCTCTGCACTGCACTGCATCTTACTGCACTATGAGGAATCTGTGCTCTGCACTGCGTCTTACTGCACTGTGAGGAATCTGTGCACTGCATCTTACTGCACTGTAAGGGATCTGTGCCACTGCATCTTACCACATTATGAGGAATCTGTGCACTGCGCTGCATCTTACTGCATGGTGAGGAATCTGTGCACTGCACTGCATCTTACTGCACTTTGAGAAATGTGAGTACTGCACTGCATCTTACTGCACTGTTAGGAGTCTGTGCACACTGCACTGCTTCTTACTACACTATGAGTAATCTGTGCACTGCATCTTACTGCACTATGAGGAATCTGTGCTCTGCACTGCGTCTTACTGCACTGTGAGGAATCTGTGCACTGCACTGCATCTTACTGCACTGTAAGGGATCTGTGCCACTGCATCTTACCACATTAGGAGGAATCTGTGCACTGCACTGCATCTTACTGCACGGTGAGGAATCTGTGCACTGCACTGCATCTTACTGCACTTTGAGAAATGTGAGCACTGCACTGCATCTTACTGCACTGTTAGGAGTTTGTGCACACTGCACTGCTTCTTACTACACTATGAGTAATCTGTGCACTGTATCTTACTGCACTGTGAGAAATCTGTGTACTGCACTGCATTTTACTGCACTGCATCTTACTGCACTATGAGGAATCTGTGTACTGCACTGCATTACCACACTATGAAGAATCTGTGTACACTGCACCTTATTGCTCTGTGAGGGATCTGTGCACCACATTTTACTGCGTTGTGAGGAATCTGTGCACACCTCACTGCACCTTACAGCACTATGAGGAATCCGTGCACACTACATCTTACTGCACTATGAGAAATCTGTACACACTACATCTTACTGCACTGTGCGGAATCTGTGCACGTCACTGTATCTTACTGCACTGTGAGGAATCTGTTCACTGCACTGCATCTTGCTGTACTGTGAGGAATCTGTGCACTGCACTGCATCTTATTGCACTATGAGGAGTCTGTGTCATTGCACCTTACTGCACTATAAGGAATCTGTATACACTGCACTGTGAGAAATTTGTACACAATGAACTGCTTTTTTTATACTGTGAAAACTCTGTGCTTGTTGCTCTGATTTAGACTGCATTGTGTGAAATGTGTGCATCTTGCACTGCGTTGTACTTCACTATGAGAGATCTGCATAACATGCACTACTTTTTACTGCACTATAGGCAATCTGGCCACCCTGCCCTGCATCTTACTACACTATGAGAAATCTGTACAAAGAGTATTGTATGATGTCTTTCCCCCGTAGGGCAGCACCATAATTAATGCCTTCTTCATCGAGGGAGGCGTTGCCCCCTCTCTGCAAAGTAATTACAGAGGGGAGTTAAAATTGGGACTGTGGTCAGCCCCTGAAAAAGGGAAGCCTGGGGATCCCAAGTTATAAGGCCTGTTGTTAAGCAACTTTAGCAACACAAAAGGATGATGGATGGAGTTTTGAAACTTTTCAAACACTCACCCCCCAGTTGCAGATCTGGGTTTAAACCATTGTTCTTTTGCTCACCATGCCACCCCAGTTTGGACCCATCTGTATGCAAACAAATCTTGACCCTGTTCCTCATTGGAACGGTCCAGCCCAAACTTCCAGGCCAGGTCCTCCCTGGGCCAGAAACAAGCATCCTGGGACTGGTCTCAGGGTATCACCCCTCCTCAGCCAGGCTAGCTTGAATCTAGTGGCACAGTGAGCACAGGACCCACATCTGGGCATACCCTTCCCACTTAGGAAGACTTTAGCAACACAAAAGAATGCTGGACAGAGTGCTGAAACTTTTCAAACACCCCCCCCCAATCACAGATCTGGGTTTAATCCATTATCCTTTTGCTCACCATGCCACCCCAGTTTCCACCCAGCCATATGCAAATCAGTCTTGACCCTGTTCCCCTTAAAACTATCCAGCCCAAACTGCCAGGCCAGGTCCTCCCAGGACCGAAAACAAGCATCCTTGGACCGATTTAGAGGTATCACTCCCCCTCAGCCAGGCTAGTTTAAATCCAGTGGCACAGTGAGCAAGGGACCCATGTCTGGCGATGGCCTTCCCACTTAGGGTGACTTTAGCAACACAAAAAGATGATAAACGGAATGCTGACATTTTTCAAACACTCACCCCCAGTCACAGATCTGGGCTTAATCCATCATTCATTTGCTCACCGTGCCACCCCAGTTTGGACCCAGCCATATGCAAATCAGCCTTGACCTTTTTACCATTGGGAACAGTCCATCCCGAACTTCCAGACCAGGTCCTACATGGAAAAAAACGAATCACCAACAGAAGTCTCTACATTAAAGTGGTAACAAGTGTGTGTGTGGCACTTTTTTTATTGACTCACTGACCTCCTTCAGATTGAAGAGGTTTTTGTTTCATTTCTTATATACTGATCCTCGAAAAAGATAAGAAAGGATAAATTTAAGACAAGGGTGAAGTGTGAGGGTTAACGTTTAACCTGTTCATAATTAACAAGTGCAAGACAATTGTCAGAATCAGAAAAGTTAATTCCCAAAAGTTTTAAAGATCCAGGCATTCAAGGAATGGAACTAATTCCTGTTAGTAAACTCTTAAGGAAAATAATCCAGTGATTGGAAATCCAGGTATTAAGAAAACAAGATTGGAGAAAGAAACAATAAATTATTATGTATCTATTTTCTAATAACTGATATGGCTTACCTTTTATCATAAAAGCAAAGACCAGATGACCCTGAGTTCGGCATTACAGCTTAGTGAAAGAGGGAAAGTTAAGATATGCATGAATCTTACTTAGACATATAGTGGAGTATTGTAGTCACATTTGACTAATTATTTTGTTTATCACTAGGAACACACAGTTATCGCCTTCACTAGAAGATTGCATTGAGTTCAAGACTAGTAATGGTGGGAAAACACACACTGAAGACGTCATCTATCTCTTTTTTCTCACATTCTTTTCCCCTTCTCCTCACTAGGAGTGGCTTAGTCACACACGCTAATATATCTTTGGGCCTGGGCAGAACAGCTGAGGCGTAGGGAGCCAGCATCTGTGGTTCGGTTTCATCACCACAGGATTGCACATCCTAACTAGTTAGATTTTAATCATTATAGTCCATGACACTCTTAAATCATGTCACATATAACACCCTCTTGTCCTTGTATAGTAGAAACTACCTTATATGGCCTGCACCATGTGTCCCCCAAATCTCTTGGGGAAATTAAAGTCAACATCAACACCTCCTGAGCCTCCTGATATCCCCTCAGTATTGCTTTCTTGTCATATCACTCATCGGCTCTTGGCTTGCCAAAGACTTTCTTCACTTGACTTGTATATGCCATGAACTTCATGAGGCCAATCCCATAGTCCGGTGCTTCTTTCTATGGTGCCTCTGAAGTTCGATTCCACACTTCTCTGACTGAGGTGAGTGGACCTCGCTCTGTGTGTCCAAAAAGAGGTTTAAGAGACTGAGCCCTACTCCTTTCTGTGGAATCTATATGCGAACAAGGAAGAGATATGACAAGAGAAAACCCCACTTCCTGTTGTGGTTCTCTGTAGTATTTCCATCCAGCTTTTGTCAGGGTCTTGCTAAACCGTTCCTCCAACTCACTGGTTTACAAGAGGTATGCTGCAGAGAAGTGCTAGGTCATACCACCTGGCTTGTACACCATTCTGTGGGAAACTAGCATCCTGTTGCAGTAACCCCCCCACACACACACTTTTTACCTGGTTTCCAGATGCAACTTAGACTGGAGTGCACTGGGTTCCTGCTAACCAGGTCCCCAGTGTCAGTGTCCTTTCTCTAAAATTGCAAAGGTATTGATACAGTTGGAAACCCCTTTAGCTGCCACTATAAGTCCTTAGTAAATGATACTTAGGTACTGAGGGCATGGGGTACTAAGGGTATGCCCCTGAGGTCAGCATCACAGATTGTGCCACCCTAATGGGCCGTTCACCTAGATGCACCCAGCACTGCCATTGCAGGCTGAATGTCCTGGTGCAATCCTAAAATGCACACTCAACAACACACAAGCTTGTGTGCCCTGTCACCTACATAATGCATGCATTATAGGTAAGTCACCCCTCTGGCAGGCCTTGTAGCCCTAAGACAGGGTGCACTATACTGTATGTGTGGGCATAGATGCTTGAGCAGTACGCCCCTACTGTGTCCTTGTCAAAACTGGGACATAGTAAGTGAACAAAGCAGCCACTTTAAGTGCATGTGCTGGACATGGGTCAGAGTTTTACTGCTACATGATGGCTATGCTGAACCCTGGGTTGTTTGGTATCAATCAATTCAAAATGATAAATCCAATCTGGTACTAGTATTGGATTTATTGCAAAATGTACCCCGGGCCACCTTAGAGGTGACCTCTTCAAAGTTAATTAACACTGGCATGGTTGCTGGCTCATCACAACCAGCCTGCCAGCACCAGACAAGATTCTGGAACGCTTGGGTGAGAGCTACTGGTCTCTGGGTCCCAGGATTCTTGGGTGGAAGTGTCACACCTCCCTCCTCAGAAATGTACACTACCTTGCTAGCCAGCTTCAAAGGGTTTACCGTCCTTAAAACTCGACCCCCAAGCCTGCTGCTAGCAGCTGATGGCCACCCCCATTGCAAACCCCCACTTTTGGTAGGAGCAGCGGCAGAAAATCACACAAAGGACAGGGGCTAAGGAGTTGCAAGTGAGGTGGCCCCTCCATTTCATTTTCTTCCATCTTGCATGGAAAAAAATAGCCAATCAGGTGTGGGGAAGTGACCTCTACCCACAGCAAGTGGTCTCTCAGTGGGTGTAGCCACCCTAAGGTAGATGACCCATTGGTCACTACTAGGTACCCCGCTAAAACGCCCACTAAATGCAGTATTTAGTGGGCCTCCCTAGATCAGGGATTCAGATTCCAAGGTCACAAGAAGACCAGCAACAAAGAATACCCAAGGCTCGAGAACTGAAGTCCCGCTGTACCAAGAAAAAGGCGTCAAACCCTGCCTGCTGTACTCAGTACTCAACAGTTGCCTCTGAGGGGTTGCTCTGACAGATTCTACAAACCCCCAGAGATCCTCCAGTGTTTGAAAATCGTCAAAGGTCTCCCTCCAGAGTGAAGGCATCACTCTCCTGCAACCAGGACCCAAGAACCAGTGAAGTCCAGTTCACTGACCAGCTGCTGACCAAGGAACCGGATGTCGCAGCCAGGTCAAAATCCAATTATTAGACTGCAAGGACAAAACCTACAAGTGTGCCAAGTTTGGTGGCACTGCTACTTTGATTGGCTGAACCATGCAATAGCACCAGGTAGGTACTGCCCTCCTAGACAACAAGAAGGACAGTCCATTCTAGACTGAAAAAGGTCCAGGAGGAAGCCCCAGTTGAATAACTTCAGAAACCACCAGGACCTCCTACCAGAGTGCCCCAGTTAACCTGCAAACGACCCTCAAAGTGACCTACCTGCTGCATCCAAGGGCACCTTTAAGCACAGCTCCTGGCTCACCTATATGCTCTGCCGGACCGCCCTGTGTCCTGCATCGAGGATCCAGCTGTGCCCTAAGGGTCCCTTACCCCTTGCGACCTCAGCACTCCAAGGGGGCCCGTCGGACTCACCTTGAAGTCCACCTGTGCAGCACTTTTCCAAGTGGCCCCTCGCAGTGGCCTGGCACCAGCCACAAAGACTGTTCAGCAGCTGCTTCTGCCGGAACCGAGAGTTGCTCGAACACCTCCAGCTGGTCTATAGGACTGACAACCTCAATTTCTCCATTGATCCCTATAGTGCGTAATTACGCACAGAACGGACACATTTTTCAAACTTAAAAAAATCATAACTTAAAAAGTACTTACCCAATTTTGATGATCTTGGTCTTAAAAATGTTATAAAAATCTGAAGTATTTGTGTAAATTGGTCTTGAGGTATTCTTTTGTGTCTTGCTTTATTGATACTGTGAGTATAACAAATACTTCTCCAAGAATAACCTAACTGCTCAATCAAACTACCATAACATTTAGAGCATTAGGTGGCCTAGTTTTACCTCCATAAACCAATGTGTGGTTGTCTGGGCCCTCTGCACAGTGTGCCTGGTTTTACACACTACATTGAGGGTCAGCCTCCTACACTTTCTCATTTAAGAGGAGATATTTTATTCATCAATCAGAAATCACTTTTTTGAGAAACCCAGTGCTTGAGAAGATCTCAAGGAGTGTCATACTACTATCTTTGCATTCGTGCTCCTCAGAGGTACAGCCTCTGGATACACTGTTGAGGGGAAGATCAAATGAGCTAACAATGTCAGTGCACACTCGCTCAAAAGGTATGCCTGTTACTGACAGTGGCGTCAATAGTGCCCTTCTCTAACCTTGTGACGTTCCGCTCAGTTGGCAAGTAGGGCAGTTTCTCCAGAATCTCTTTGTGTCTCTGCATATCGCAACCAACAGAACAAAGAGTGCAATTTATCCTGACTCTTCCTAAATCCTAAGTATCCTGCTACGGGACTCTGTCCAGTAACTCATCTACAGCCTCTAGCTAGCTCCTGACCCAACAATTCACAGGCTTATTGTAAAGCGGTCCATTCTCCAGCCAACATAATGCTTTCAGCCACTCCTTTGCTGAAACTTTTCTGGGTTACTTTCTGAACTCCCACCAGTGTAAGGCATTCAACTTGTGCCTGGTGCAATTTCTCTCAGGTGAGTTCTCCAGCAGCTAGCAACTCTTGCAACTCCGACCCTGGCTCAGACTCTTAACACCTGAGCCCGTATTACAAACAGGGCACATTTTCCCTGTTTGCACAATGGTGCCCTGCGTGCAAACTAGGAAAGTGCAACCTTTTATGACGAATGCGCTGCTCTCAGGGTCGCCATGAGTGAAGCAGGCCTGGGGGCAGCACATTCAAGTGAAATGTGGAGCAGCTGCTTCAGAGCTTCTCTGTGGTTCTCTGTGCAGGCTGCAACCCACCTGCAGTTTGAAGAGGGATTAGAAATCCCTTTGTAGATGGGTCAGTGAGTGAGTTCACATGCCTGCAGGGGGATGTCTGAGCTGTTCAGGAGACCCCTTTCTCTCCCTGAGAGGGCTGCCCACACGGTGCGCACTGAGAGTACACCACCTTTTTTGTGTTGCAGTTTTAGTGCGACTCCTAAGGGCATGTTTGCCTCAACGTCCACTTCTTTGTGGAGTGGCAAATAGACTTCCTCATTTGCATGGTGCCATGCCCCCATGCAAATGAAGGCATGCCCTCTCATCATAGCACAGGCACTACGTGTGCACCAGTGCTATCAGTATTACACAACCACCTGTGGTCCCTTCTGTAATACTATTGTGCCCCGGGAGGGGAGGGGGAGGACCAAGAAGGCACAAACGCACTTGTGTATATTGTGGCCCCTGGTCTGCTTTGGGTTTTTCATCCTCCTCTCTCTCTCTGTAGCAGGGGTAATGGACACCGCAATCTGTGCATTCTGAGAGTCTGTTCTGATTCACTCACTGCCTTTCTCTGGTCCTTCCAACTCTGGTTTGATCCCTGTCTCTCCCTAAGACGTATGTGCAACCTGTGCTCTGGTCAACACACCTGAAGTGATCCAAGCCCTGTCGGCTTCTGTCCCTGGTACTAAACAAGGTATAAACCAACCATTGCCCAAGGTGCATTCACCACCTTGCTTCATCCCTCCATAGGCCATGATTGGTTTGTCATTCATTTCAACCTCAACTCAGGTCATCATTTACTCCATGTCATCCCCATGAGTAACCTAGCCTGTGCCACTGGCTCTCGGGAGAATCTCCTTGGGCTTGTGATACTTCCTCTAAACCGTAGTACCTTTCAGGGCACGGATATTCCTCCTGTTGATATTAGCTTCCAACATATACCCTGTACTTTTTGGATGGATACGCCACTCCCAAATGTCTATAGCTACTAGATTAAGTGCAACATGTCCCTATTGGGTCCCCTTCACCCATAGCCAACACACTTGCTATCACGAGTGCAGCTGGTACAGTCCCTTACGTGAAGTCCATTATGTTACCCTTGTAGCAAGTAATCACTCTGAGCTTGGAAGACTCTTCTTGTCCTTGTGTGTCCTGACTTGGAACCCAATTCCCTTTTTACCTGTGTCCTCCATTGGTCCTGCGAATTTGACCTTATCTTCTGGGGGGGGGGCACAGACACCTCTGTTTCCAAGATGGCAGAGGTCTGGGACACACTGGAGGAGCTCTGGGCACCTCCCCTGGGAGGTGCAGGTCAGGGGAGTGGTCACTTCACTTTCCTTTGTCCAGTTTCGCACCAGAGCAGGGCTGGGGGATCCCTGAACTGGTGTAGACTGGCTTATGCAGAGATGGGCACCATCTGTGCCCATCAAAGCATTTCCAGAGGCTGGGGGAGGCTACTCCTCCCCAGCCTTCACACCTATTTCCAAAGGGAAGTCCTTTGTTCTGCCTTCCTGGGCCAGGGCTGCCTGGACCTCAGGAGGGCAGAAACCTGTCTGAGGGGTTGGCAGCAGAGTGCCCTCTTGCAACACTTGGCGTCCCTCTTCATGTGCCCATGCCTATAGCGCTCACATCATTTACGGATGAACTTCCCTGTCTTCCCATCAATATACCTTTTCTTTTTCTGATCAGGTTGGGACTGGCTCTCCTATTCCTAAGAGCTATTTTGGAGGCCTTTTTAGAACTCTTCGTTTTTAATTTTGTCTCCCCCTCTTTCGTCTCTTGGAGACCCCATCTACTCTTTTGGGGATCTCCCCAGAGAACTTATTGGCCAGTCTGGTGCTGACCCACATGTCTGCCTGCTTTGCAAGCTCCCTGGGGTCAGTTAGCTTGCTGTCAACCAGGTGTTGACGCAACTCTGCAGTACAAGTACTGAGCATGTTCTCTCTCTCACAATAAGGTCATCCAGCCCTTTGAAACCACTTTCTTATGTGCACTACATTTCACAATAGCTAGTTTCTTTGGATATGTCAATGCAGTCAAGAGGTTATGCACTAATTCTCCGTGCATTATCTGCATCCCGTGTGATGTGAGAAAGCCTCTCTCCTTCCAAAGCAAACCAAAATCATGAGCCACTCCAAAAGCATAGCGGCTGTCTGTATAAATGTTCACACATAAGTCAGTACTAAGCTCACATGCTCGTGTCAAAGCTATTAGTTCAGCTGCTTGAGCTGACTTCTGTGGTATATGAGCTGTCTCCACTACTGTGTGTATTGTGGTGATTGCATATGCAGCTGAGGTCGTACCATCTGGCAACTTCAAACAAGACCCATCAACCCACAATTCCCCGTCTATATCTGGAAGGGGCGTATCTTGTAAATCAATACGACCCTTTGTCTGTTCTACGGTAAGGAATATACAATCATGTGTTTCTTGTGACTGAGGCTGAGTCACCGGTTATGGCAACAAAGTGGCTGGATTTAGTGTTGCACATCTCTTCAGTGTAATGTGAGGAGCCAGCATTGTCAACTCATATCCTGTTATACGAGCGCTAGTTAAGTGTGTCTTTGTTTGATTTAAAAGAGCATCAACCGCATGGGGTACTAACACCAACAGCTTATGTGACAAAACTATCCCTTCACTCTGACGTATTGACACAGCTGTTGCGGCAACTGAACGAAAACACCCAGGCAACGCTCGAACGACAGGATCAAGTACTGCTGAAAAATATGCACAGGGACGCTGCTTATCGCCATGTGTCTGTACTAAAACTGACAATGCACATCCATCTTTCTCATGTACGTAAAGTGCAAAAGGCTTCATGTAATCTGGAGTACCTAACACTGGTGCTGAACAAAGGGCTTGTCGTAGCTGCCAGAAAGCAGTCTCACATTAATTTGTCCATGGGAGGGGCATTGGAGTATCTTTAGTCAAAAGTGCTAGCAAAGGTTTAACAATGTGTGAAAACCCTAATATCCATTCCCTACAAAAAGAAGTAAGACCAAGGAATGCACGAACATCTTTCTGAGTAGAGGGTACTAGTGTGTCAAGTGTGCTTGAATACGATCTGATGTAAGTGCACGGCCCTCCTTAGACAAAAGGTGACCTAAATAGGTTACCTTTGGTCTACAATATTGCAATTTCTTTCGTGACACTTTATGATGGTGTGAAGCAAGAAAAGAAAGTAAGGACAAAGTGCACTTTTCACATTGCTCAGGGGTATCAGCCACCAACAAAATATCATCGACATATTGTATGAGAGCCACACCTTCAGGCAAAACAAAAGAATCAAGTTGTCGCTTGGTCTCTCCGTATAGCCTTGAGGAACTCTGCAAAATCTATATGATTGTTTATTTAAAGTAAAACCAAACAAATATCGGCTGTCAGGATGAATAGGGATCGAAAAGAAAGCATTCTTCAAGTCTATCACAGAGAACGTAGTTGCTGTCAGGGGAACCAAAGTAAGAAGTGTTGTGATGTCAGATACCACAGGATATTGTGGTATCACAATCTTGTTGACTTCTCGTAAATCAATAATGAATCGGTAAATCCTGGTATCAGTATCCTTTTTCAGAATAGGAAGAATCGGACTGTTACAAACATTATACAGAACTTCCTCAACAACTCCAACTGCAATAAGATCATGCACAATTTGTGTTAGTGCTTCTTTGCCCTCCTGTGAAATTTTGTAGTGAGGCAAACGTGGCAATACAGCTCCCTCCTTGACACTAATATGTACCGGTGGAATAATCATTTGTCCCACATCAGTATCTGAAGTAGCCCACAAAGTACTAGGGAGTGAAGCTAATGCACTATCCTCTTTAACAAGACAAACTTTTTCCATCACAGGATAATTATCATTTAAAATAACACGCACCCCTTCAGGAGAGCATCATATTGTAGACCTGAAATACTTGAGCATATCAAGACCCACAATATTGTCTGGTGTATTTGGAGAAAGCAAAAATTGACATGGAGCAGTAAATTTATCAACATGGAATGCAAGTGGTTGTGACAATGGGCTAGGGAAAGGTGTTCCATCGAAACCTATCGATGTAATGGTTAAGCCAGACAGGGGAACCCTTGGAATCAATTGTTTAGACAAGGCGCTACCAGTAGCTCCTGTATCAACCAGAAACTGATCAGAAGAACCCAAAACATGTGCTGTAACATAGGGACCCCTCTGATCTACTGGAACTTCAACTGATTTCTTACCCCATCCTAGGCAATCCTATGCATAAGCAGAGTCTTGGAAATCAGGCTGCACATGATCAGACATCTGGTATTGGTTCCGTCTATCAAAAGTGTTAAACCCATCCTGCCCTCGTACATTAGCATCAACCCTAGCATGATCATTCGTGCTTCTTCTAGGCCCTGAATATCCTGAGCAATTTCTCATTTGTCCCCGACCACGTGAACACTGCTGAACACGTAGTGCTGGACAATCGGCAGCCCAATGCCCAAATTTCTTACAATACGCACACTGATCATCAGACAAATTTGAACGAGTGTAAGAAGAACCATAAGATCCACGTCCACCTCTATCACTACCTCTAAAAGGCGGACCATAAGCTTGAGCCAACATAACCTTCGTCTTTAATTCTTTAATCTTTTTGTCCTCGCCACCTTTTGCTTCTAATTCCTGACGTTCATAATACTGAGCCATAGTCAAAAGGGAAACCGGAGTAGAGGTAGTCCATGAACTTTCACTAGCTTTTAGACGACTAGCTATTCCTGGTAACAGATTTGCAACATATTTATCAACAAACAAATGTCTGCCCGTATCATCTGACAATAACTGACCGCTAAAGTCATGAAATGCTTCTTCAAAGCGTGTAAAGAAATCAGAGACCGATTCACTGCCTTTTGCTTACAAGACGCTAAAACAGTCCAATCTATCTTTTTAGGGGGAATAATAGTTTTTAACTTAACTAATATGGCTGCAGGAAGATCTAGAATCAACTGATATGGCTTTTTCGCAGGTTCCCTATCCCCGTCCATCTGTTCTAATTCTTTCCATGACGCCCCAAAAACTGCACAATCATCAATTTTACGAACAGTTCTCCACATATCTGGCGGTAATATCAATCCGAAAAATAAATCAATATCAGCCAAAGTCATAGTACAAGAACTAATTGCTCCCTCAACTTCCTCATAAAAGGCGGCTGGATTTTTCCGCGGGTCAGGTAATGCTGTTTTAAGTGCCATTACATCTGCCCATCACTTGTACCCAATCCTTTAGGAGGAACATACAAAGGCTCGGCCTCCCGCATTGGTTTCGCGTGAACTATCATAGTCTTACCTGTTCCGAAGATGGAAGCTTGCACCCCACCGGTCTGAGATGTCCGTGCAACTACGTCCACAGCCCTTTTCTCCTCTTGCAAGCGGACTGCCGTAACACATAATTTCACCAAACACCTGATTGCATCAGCC
Source organism: Pleurodeles waltl (assembly GCF_031143425.1). Classification (NCBI taxonomy): domain Eukaryota; kingdom Metazoa; phylum Chordata; class Amphibia; order Caudata; family Salamandridae; genus Pleurodeles; species Pleurodeles waltl. The sequence continues at coordinate 16,768,895 of NC_090442.1, read as the reverse complement.
ACCTGGGAGAAAACAAAAAGACCATCACGCATTTGCTTATGATCAGCTTCTATATCAGCGGGCTCTAACTCATCAGAATATTTCCAATATAGTTCAATAACTTCCGAGACAAATGCCTCAGTAAAATATAGCTGCTCCTTTTCCGTCCACCCATCATGTTGTCTAAAAGTTCAGAAGCAGAGACAACGCTACAAATTGTTTTACGAGCAATAGATCTAAGCTCAGACGCATGGTCAGCAGGCAACATAGAGCGACTGTCTTGCATCTTCTGTTGCTCCGAACTGGAGGCCTTAACTAACTCATGAGGGGCAGAAGGAACGACATACGGAGGTGGAGGGTGATCTAATAACAATAAATCATCATGTGGTTTATTAAGGATAGGATAGAGAGGTTGCCTAACGGTGTATTGGCCAGTTACCTGTAATTTACGTTATTTCTCTTCTAGCTCCTTTAAGTCATTTATTTCTTTCTTTCTCATTTCCAATGCTTTCACATATACATTCTTCTGCTACTCTTTCTCAAGCAAAGCTTGCTCACGCTTCATTCGTCCACGAACTTCTTTCTCCCACATTCATACACAGTCAAACATATCTTGCCTAGACTTTTGCTTACACATACATTGTTCCACATACTCAATCTTTCGCAAATCAAATGACCCATGCATAGCCCAGCGTAACTCAGGATCCGCACGAGTGTATTTATTCCATAATGTGCTGTACATTATATAGGAAAGACCATGTTTAACATACATATCTCTATTGGGCGTCCCCTCTGGGGGTGCCGGTTGCGATTCTTCCAGTCTCAAATTGGTACCATTACAAAAGCAACACATCCTACGAAGTGCGCTAAAAACAGGCATGCCAAAAATAGTGCAAAATATGCAATATTATAATCAAAGTAGCACTTAAGGTGCCGTTCAAATCAAAATTAAATTGGAGAAAATTCTCCTCATTACCTGCCTATATAAATTGCAATTTATATATCAATTCAAAGGACACAAATTGACTAGTCACCCAAAACACGAGAGCCACAGTAAGTAGTGCTACACTTCATTACCAAACAAAGGCATCAAAACCCACAGCAAGTGCTGTAAAACGGCTCTTACCAATCACAGGGTGTCCAGGTTCCAACTGCCAAGTTCTAAAATCGACCAAATGGTCACTGCATGACGAATGAACAAAAAGGATCTCAGTCGAGGACCAGCGCCACCTGGATGGTCAAATCAGAAAGAAGGGAAAAACGCTGTGGTTGCCAAGACTCGGGTCTCCTCAGGCATTGATCGTCCGCAGTGCGATCCCAATCCTTCGTCGCGACCAATCCGTTGGGCGTCCGAGTCACTGATGAGTCCCCGTTCAGCCTCCAGTCTGTTGAAGTAAGCCTCAGCAAGGCCTACTAGTGCAAGGGGTTCACCTTTCTCTGCCCAAAGTCCTCAGACCATGTAGGAAGAAGTTGGCACAGGAACTGAAATAAAAGACAAAGTTTATTAAACCTCATGAGGTGGTACCACAGTTCAAACAGCACCGTTAGGTAATGTCTGAAGTAGCACACTGAACTGAGAGAGCATGGTCCTTTTATACCCACGCAGGGGCTAAAAGGAGGTGGTACAATTATAGAAGCAAGACTTGCATACATGTAAGGTCATGTGGAAAATGCACAGTCGACAGGTAGGAGGAGCTAACAGTTTTCAAGGACTAACAGCTGCAGACCTTACTGAGCATGTGCGAAAGTGGGAGATGCTAAATATAACTTGTCACTAGGCAGATTTTCAAGAGTAGTTAACAGAAAGGTAGGACAGAGCACATGGTGAGCACATGGCAGCATGTGGCAGAGAAAATGGCTGCCATGAATACAATATGGATTCCGTTAAATGTTACTAAATACAAGATGTCTTCTGCTAATGCTTAATCTAATCGCTGCTAAACTACAACAATATACCCAGGTAAATTAAATGCTGCAAGTAGGAATGCAGCACCCATTGTGCCATCTACGTAAGTAGTATCTTAAAACATGTCCCAGGACTGCAATTGCAGCGTGCTGACAGTTTTGAACTGCCAATTCGACTTGGCAAAATAACCCCCTTGCCAAGCCTTAAATTTCATTTTTATGGCATATAAGTGATCCCTAAGGTATGCCCTAGGCAGCCCACTGAGCAGCGTGCATTGTAGTTAAAAAGTTTGGCATGTACTTTTAAGTTTTACATGTCAATGTAGTGAAAAACTCTCAAATTTGTTTATCACTACTGTGAGGCCTATCTCTCCTGTAGGATAACATTGGGTTACCTAATTACGTTTAAGAAGTGATAACTTTTGATTGGGAGCAGGTAGGAATACCATGTTTGGTGTCTGAGGAATTGTAATTTTAAATTCTCTTTAATCATCTTCAATGGTAAATTTGGAATTTTAAGTCACAGTTGTGAAAATGCCTCTTTTAGAAAGTTGGCATCTCCTGCCCTAGTCATTTGGTGCCTGCTACCTTTTCCTGGGTTACATGACTGGGTATAGTTGGCTTTTGTATATTCCTCCCAGACAACCACACAATAGAGGGACTAGGGCCCATATTTATACTTTCTTAGCACCTCATTTGCATCATTTTTTACGCAGAAAACGGCGCAAACTTTCAAACTACAATTGTATTTTGTACGTTTGCGCTGTTTTTGCATCAAAAAACGGTGCAAATGCAGCGCTAAAAAAGTATAAATATGGGCCCAGGTGTTTAGATGGGCCATCTCAAGCAGGATGGGGGGTGGGTTGAAGTTGTGTACAGCCCCACTTGCAGTACAGTAGTCTGTGCCTTGCTCTCACAGAAAGGACTTCACACTAGCCTATTGTGTTTGCAGACAGACTAGGTCCTGGGCAGGGAGACAGGAAATTCCAAACACTTCTGAAAGGGGAAACCTCCAGAAAGGAAGAACCAGTTAAAAATAAATAAGCCCCGCTCTTCAGTTCATTTTCTGGACCTATGGAAGGACTCCCAGAAGACTGCTTTGCTGCACCAAGAAGGAATGCACTGCTGCTTGATGCCTTCTGTGAGCCTCCGGAGGTCTGCTTTGCTGCTTGTGCCCTACACCTCTCCTTGAACCCAGGACTTCTAGAGTGACCCCAAGGGCTAGTTGGCTCATCTCCTGATCAGAGCCTTAGAAACAGAAAAGGCTCCAAAAATGTTGAACCTGGACCCAGCCAAAGTAAGTCCTGACCCTCCAAGTGGTGTCCTCCTAGCCCAAATCCAACACTTGAGACTTAAAAATTTGGAATTAACAGGGACTCTGAGAACCAAGAGGAGACCGGGACCTGCCTCTTCACCGATCCTCCCAAGGCGCATCGCCAGTCGGCCTGACTTCGCCCAAGCTCTCACTACGTTCTTCGCTGCAGCAGCAAATTCTGTTCAGCTGCTCCTTAAAGAAAGGGTATCTGGCCTCAGAGCGCCCTTGCCGGCTACACCCTGAAGCTTCAACCTGCTGGGGATTGGAAATATATGTTCCCTTCAATGGAATCTGGGAGAATATCCATGAAAGTGAAAATGACATTATTTCTTAAAATAGTCCAGAATGTCTGGTTTGTACTGACAGCTAGACGCAAGTGGAGTCAAACCACGTTAGGTATATGAGCTGTGAGCGATTGGTTGCTGGGGCTGTGATAAGCCTGGCGTATGAAGGGTCATGAATGGCTTTCTTGTTTGAGCCGTGGACAAGGGCCTTGAATAGTGCAACAACTGGAACATCCTGAACACAGCTTCATCTAGAAAAGGCAAATTAATACACTTGTATTTTATGAACTAACAGACATCACCAAGAGAGCTTCCATTTCGCTTATTTTTCTCAAGTGGAAAAGCACACAGAGACATGCACGTAAAAAGGCCCGTTCATGTCAAATAAGAGTGCACATTTCTTTCGGTAAATGTGAAATTATGCCAGTGCAGGCTGCCAGGGGCCTAGTAATGTCAACTTAAGTACTTCTGAATTAAGCTTTAAATTCTAATTATTAAAAAAACTCCACCATCTGCATGTACAGTATAATGTTAAGGCAATGGCATTATAATTAAACCCCTCATTCTCTCTTGCAAAAAAGCTCTGGAAGGAGCTGCAGCTTGAAATGCAAAAGGATCCAAACTCTATCTACTTTAGGAAGAAGTAAGGAATCTCTTGTTTGTGTAAAGTGTCAGGGCCAGAACTAGGCCGTGTAAGCTGCACTCGCTTTAGGGAAATGGACGGATATGATAGCGATAGAAAATAGACCTCAACTCGCAATAATGCTCCAGTCTTCCAGGTTTGAGGAAACCAGAAATGCTTGAATCAACCACAGGAGTTCTGTGGAAAGTAGCAAATCGTACTTGACAAATAGCCAGGCAAGACAGGAGTTGCTAATCCTGATCTATTGTGAAGAGGAACGCATTGTGAAAAAGAGTGTTATTGGAGTTATCTTTGCTATATACTTCCTGAAGTGTTACCTTTGTTATATACTCCCTGAAAAGCTACCTTTGTTATATCATTTCTGAAAGAGAAAGAACAGCAGCTGTTAGGGAACAGGCCACCAGGCGATGTCTAGTGAAGGATTTGCTAATGCACTGCTCCGTCTCTGTATAACTAGCACGTGTGTGTTTCATTGTGTTTCTAGCACACATGCAACGTCCCTGGGTGAGTCAATATGCTCTTTGCTTTGTAGCATACAGTTTTGTACAATGTGTTTGTTTCCATTGAATTGGTGCATATGCACATTACATTAAAAAGTATTATTCCATAAAGCATGTTTTGAGTTATTAATATGTTTGTACATGATTCAAAAGAGAACATAAATCAATTAAATAAACCAGTGTTGAAGAATTACAGTAACACGTCCTTTTGCACCAGTCTGCGAAGAGCTTATTGGTTTGTGAAGTTTGTCTCTTTTTCCATGACCAGTTCTTACTAAAGCTGTAAGTAGTATGTGGGTTCTATGCAAGCACCAGTTCTTTACTATGTTACTCTGTGGACACTGATAAATCACCTCCTTTTCAAAAGTAAATAAGATATGATGTGATCAACAAAACATTTAGTTAAATATCTGTGTATGATGAAATATACCTGGTAAGTTTCAAAGATGGTAAAGGCGAGATGTCTTTTACAACCAGTTAAGTGTTGTGTATTCATATTCCATTACAATTCCATTTAGTGATTTTAAATCTCTTTACATCCAACAGGAAACAAACTTTGGATGCACATAATAATTATGAATATTGAAGAAAACACTCTAGGTCTGCAAAACATGGGCAGAAATAATGAGCTTCAGTATTCAAGAAAACACCAGTGCAGTCAGAGACCAGCGAATCTGAACATAAAGTGACAGATCCCGGAAGAAGCAGTCAAGGCCAATTCAGTGAACGTAAGAGTCTGAGCTGTGCTCCTCCACACCACAAGACTCAGAAATGAACTCTTTCAAATAAGGTCAACAACGCTGACGAACCACCTCCCATTTAAGCAAATGTCCACTACCAACTTTGATCATGGGATCGGTATGGTGTGGTTACAGAACTGCTCTGATTTCTAAAATGATAACAAACAAGTCATTTAGTGACCATTGCACTTAATTGTTAAATCAGAAACCAAGCGTCCAAAATACCACTCTCATACAGGGAATGTGAGGATACCAAATACTTAAACAACAATGTTGGCCCATCAGTAAGCACAGACATGGGATTTACACAAATATATGCTCAACCCAGAGACACAAACCAAGAAAGAAATATCGGACACACGCAGTGAGAGCTTTCGTTTGTCATCATTAGTAAAGCACCATCGGCAAATGCACACAGGTGAAACATCATTTAAATGCACTGAATGTGTGAAGAGCTTTAGTCGATTATCATCCCTACAATGTCATCTGCGAACACACAGTGGGTAAAAAACATTCAAATGTAGCAAATGTGTGAACAGCTTTAGGTCTTTATCAAGCCTAAAACAACATAAGCGAACACACCCTGGGGAAAAACCATGCCATCGCAGTGAATGTGAAAGTAGTTTTAGTGATACTTCAAAATAAAGGAAAGCATCAGCGAACACATACATTGTAAAAGCCATTTAAGTGCTCTGAATGTGGGAAGAGATATCACAGCTACAAAGACATCAGCGAACACACGGGGAAAAACCATTCAGCTGCAGTGAATGTATGAAGAGCTTTAGCCGCTTATCACACCTACAGGGACATCAGCGAACACACAGAGGGGAAAAACCATACAAGTGCAGTGAATGTGAAAGTAGATTTTGTGACTCTTCGACATTAAGGAATCATCAGCGCACACATATAGGGGAAAAACATTCCAGCTGCAGTGAATGTGTGAAGAGATATTGTCAGTTATCACACTTACAGAGACATCAACGAACACACACAAGGGAAAAGCCATACCACTGCAATACATTTGAAAGTAGTTTTTGTCACCCTTCAACATCAATAAATCATCAGCAAACACACACACACGGAAAAAAACTTTCAAATGCACTGAATGTATGAAGGTTGTTAGTCTTAAAGGACCATCAGAGAACTCTCAGAGGGGAAAAGCCATTCCACTGCAATATATGTGAAAGTAGTTTTAGTCACTGGTCAACATTAAGGATTCATCTACGAACCCACACAGGGGAAAAGCCTTTCACCTGCAGTGAATGTGTGAAGAGCTTTAGTCAGTTATCACATCTCCAAGTACATCAGCGAACACACACAGGAGAAAAAACATACAATTGCAGTGGAAGTAGTTTTAGTGACTATTCAACATTAAGGAATCATCCGCGAACACACACAGGGGAAAATCCTTACCACTCCAATAAATGTGAAAGTAGTTTTAGTCACCAGTCAACATTAAGCATTCGTCCGCGAACCGGCACAGGGGAAAAGCCTTTCAAATGCACTGAATGTGTGAAGAGCTTCAGTCGGTTATCAGACCTCCGAATACATCAGCGAACACACTCGGGAAAAAACATTCAAGTGGAGTGAATGTGTAAAGAACTTTTGTAACTTATCAGAACTCCAAAGATATCAGCAAACACACACTGGGGGAAAAACATACTATTTCACTAATTGTGTAAGTAGCTTTAGTGAGTCTTCAAGTGAAGGAGTCATCAGCAAACACACAGAGGGTAAAAGCCAATGAGGTGTCCTGGATGTGTGAAGAGCTTTTGTCAGTTGGTAATCCTACAACGCCGTAAGCAAAAACAAACCTAATTTAACACACTTAGAAATAACCATACAGATGCAGAGAATTTGTAAAGAACATACGACTATTAACAATATTACTGACCCATCTGTGGATGTAGACAGGAGCAAATAGCAGCAGTTATTGTGAGGAGAGTTAATTACGGAAAACATTAGAATTAAAATTATGTAGGACATTCAAATATGAGATGATAAAAAGTAGATCTTAGAAGACTCAACAAGCAGGAAAGAAGAAAAACACAGATATTTATAGAATTATAAAAGCGCCTGTTCTTAGTGATTACTCATTTAATTTCTTTACAGATAAGAAAAAGAAATGATGTTGCAGGAAACACATTAAGACATCAACAGAGTGTGGACTAAAAGAAAAGAAAATGTTTTTTTTTCTTCAAGGAAGTTGAGTGATAAAGAAAAACATCCAATCACACCTGATCACCTTACCTGTAAAAGCAACAATGTGAACAGTGCTTGTACTAGCAATTAACTTTTCAGCGAACTTTAGGAATTAATGATAAAACATAGAAACCAAAAACACTTGAACCAATTTAACAGACACACAGTGGAGAAGATTCACAGCTGATTGTGGTGTTTGGGTGGTTTATTCAACATTTAATGATTCTATGACAATGACCAGAGAACAGTGTCCAAAAGCACAAGAGGTGAAGGTAGGAAAGTGTGAGCTGCCAGGGTTAATGCTTGCTGTGCACGACATTTACTCCCCAAGCCCTTACGCGGAAGAAGTGATGCTAATGTCCATCATGAAATGCATCTGTAAATGCACCCACCATAGTCGCACTTTCCCAGAGGTGTCCAACATTGAGCTGAATCCTTGGAAGATTTGTTGACTCATCAACAACTATGTAGGTGATTCACAGTTGGATTAATTGTATATAAATACATTTTATGAGTTTCTTATTTACAGACCATCATTCAACCAAATACTAACTGGTGAAAAGACAGAATCAGTGCATGATGGTGAAGTTATTGACAGAAACACAAATAATATTCAGGTTTGTGTTAGCAAGCGCAAAGGATCCCTCATTGTATATAAACTCTTCTGGTGAGTGCAAGGACTAAAAACTGTATGCTACCTCGTGAACAACAAGTGAAAGCCTATAATGCAGTTGAGACCTCCTCAGACCATAAACGTTGTTGACTGCAGCATTCCAACTCATTTTAAAACCACCTGTGTTTTGCTGAACTACCAAATACATAGGGGGTCATTACGACCTTGGTGGGCGGCTACCGCCCCCGCCAAGCGGTAACCGATGTGTGGCCGCCAATGCGGCCCCACTCCCGCGGCCCCCATTACGACATCCCTGCTGGGCCGGCAGGCGCAAACCCAAGTTTGCGCCCGCCGGCCCAGCGGGGATGAGGCCGCAACATAGGAGCCGGCGGTGTTGCGGCTGTGCGACGTGTGCAGTAGCACCCGTCGCGCTTTTCACTGTCTGCCAGTGGCATGGGCAGTGCAGGGGCCCCCAGGGGCCCCAGGACACCCCTTACCGCCAGCCTTTTCCTGGCGGTGCAAACTGCCAGAAACAGGCTGGCGGTAGGGGTGTCATAATCCCCAGGGCAGCGCTGCTTGCAGCGCTGCCCTGGTGGATAATCACCGCCGGGGCTAAAACGGCAGGAAACTGCCGGCCCCGGCGGTGCGACCGCGGCACTACCGCCGCGGTTGTAATAAGGGCCTCTGTACCGCCAGCCTGTTGGCGGTACGGACGCTACATTACCCCTATAGTGTTCTTATAGCTCAACCTTGCATAGAGGAAGTTCACCAATAAAATATGGTATATTACTAAATACAGACCCCCAGAATATTGTGGTAGAAGAATATTGAGGATACGATATCGAGGGAAAAAATAGCAAAATATGAAACATATACGGAAGCACAGATTTACTATTCCTAAGTCCACATCTACGTACCTTGAGGCCATGTGGACGATAGGTACATACATATGAAACTAGGTATAGAAAATCTAGACTTGTCAGTATTTTGGATTTGATATTTTGTCCTCAATATTCACTGCTATTGATGTTTAGTAGTAAAAGATGGGAGAAACTGAGGCCTTCCACTGAGTGAATCTTAGAAAAGTGTTGAGTCTGGTATGTTCTCTCCATTCTGGACAATCTTCACCACCACACAGCTGTCATTGGTTCATTTCAGAGCCTTGCTTGGGCACATGTATTTTAGCTTCGGCCCGTGGCCTGTGCCCTTTTGCCTAGTTACATGCCTCATTTCATTTATTCATTTTAATTCAGTTTAGCATAAATGACTTTTAGCTGGGATGTTTTATTTTTCTAACAAGCTGCTTTTCTACAAAAGTGTTGCTAATATTTCTTTTGTACGACATTCAACGTGTATCTCTGCCCAAGGCTGTACATGATAACCACGGTATTGTCACCACATGAGTGCACAGCCAACCTCAACACTTAGGCACATGATCATGCCAGGCTTGTTTCTCAGAACACAGCATGTTTTGTTATAAAAATATCATGCAGGGTAAAGAAAGTTAGAGAGGTCATTCCAGCAAGAAGAGCCATCCCATGCTGTGTGCCACTTTATTTCCACTTTGCTGACCTCAGCCCTGTCTCTACAGTCAGCTGAGGAGGCGACAGGCAGGTGCCTATTTCTCAGGTATGGGGGCGGGTGTTCCAGTCTTTTCAGTAAACGCTTTAAAAACTGTCCTGTATCTCTTTGTCTGCCTGTGCTTGTGTGAGACTTTTACTAATGAGAGAAGGGGGCTAGATCTGCCATCCACGACTTCCCTGAGGAGTCAGAGTGTCATGCTTCAGGCTGCCACAAATCACCTTTACTTTCTAGGTTTCGGTGAGGTGTTGCTAATTAGCTGAAAGGGTTATGCCGACAGCTACCAGACGGTGTGGGATCGACTCAGTCCCCTACGTATGGTGGTGCTGTCACCCGAAACCAGCAGTCTTGCCTTCATGGCGCGAGTCCTACAACACAGCCAGTGAGGAACAGCAAACGGTCTGCTCTTCAGCGGACCCATCCTTGTAGAGAATACACGACAGAGGTCTGTACCAGGATGAAACTCATTTCAACTCTCATGCCAACAGGAACCATTTTTAAACTAGATACTTTATATTTAGAGGTATTTGGTTTCTATAGCCATTAGTAGCATAATACATTTGAAACCTCACACTTTATCATCTTTACTAAAGGTGCAATACTAAATACCTGAACCCAACCCCTGGGTCGTATCCAGAAGGCTCTCAAAAAGGGTAAGAATATTAAGCAAGGTGGTAGACGCTATACAGATGCGAATAACATAACACATAACAAGTCCAAATCATTCAGGTTGTGGGCATATGACACTTAATGCCGCACAACCACACCAAGAGTCTGTGATCGTCTATCCAAATATAGGCAGGAGCAATTCAGGGCAGCCCCGATGATGCCTGCCGACGTCAGACAGATGATGAAAACAGCATGTTCAGTAGTTGGGACAGTGTTAGAGAGCACATTGGAGGCACAGAGATATATTTTAACATCACTTTTTATATTTTTGTTATCATTCACATTTACATTGGGCACATTTACAGTTTGCGGCAAAAAGAGGTAAATCAATTTGCCAGTAATCATTTTATTTTGGGTTCATTCTTGAGCCTGAAGTTAGAGGTCTCTATTTTACAAGTATTTATACTTTTTTAGCACCGCATTTGCGTCGTTTTTTTATGTAAAAGTGGCACAAACTTACAAAATATAATTGTGTTTTTAAGTTTGCGCCGCTTTTGCGTCACAAAATGATGCAAATGTGGTGCTAAAAAAAGTATAAATATTGGCCTAAGTTTCTAGATTACATGTTAATTTTGTTACATCCCATCAAGAACATTATCCCAGTGTGTGAGCTTACCTTACTCTAATATAATGTGGGTGCCTTCACACAGACCCCAAAACAAAATCTGATGTCACGCAGGTAGAACAGTAACTTTTTAAACTTAAGCTGTAAGATCACCAGACCGAGCACAAGGCTTCTCTCCAGAAGAGTGAGAGATCATTAATGCAAGTCACTGACCTACCCACTTTATGGTAGCCAGGAAGAGCACAAAGCAAAGAAAGTCACCATTTACATCTTTTAAGGAGTTTTGAGGAGGGCAGATGAATAACAAACTCCAATCTTGGAATGAATATTTAACATAAGATTGAGAAGAAAGAGATGAGAAAAAAAGAGAAAAAACAATCAGGAAAATACAAAATATACACACCAGTAACTAGATATTACATGTTAATAAGACAATGTTTTTGGATGGTGAATGTATAGAAAGATATATTAAATGAGATTGCTCCCCTAAACTATCAAGATAATGTGTGCGTCCAGCAAGTAGCCTGGCATACCTAGTATTAGATGTGTCCGGTCTCAATGGTGTGACTGCTATCAGCAGGGGGCCTGGCACATGTGGCGTTAGACGGGCATAGTGTCAATAGCATGACTGCTCTCAGCAGGGAGCCTAACGTATGTGGTATTTGAGAGTTCCGGTCTCCATGGTGGGACTGCCATCAGCAGGGAGCCTGGAACTGGTGGTGTTAGAGGGCGTAGTGTTGATAGCATGACAGCGGTCAGCAGGGAGTGTGGTACAGGTGGCACTAGAGATATCCAGCCTTGACAGTGTGACTGCTCTCAGAAGGGCTCAGCTTTGTGTGTTTCCAGGAATGAGAAGAAGTCCTTTGCCTGAGATTTACAGTGACCAGCCAGGACACTAACAAGCACTGGCAAATGCAAATTGGTGCTGAAGACGAGTGGAGCCCCCACGAGTGACCCACAGGCAAGGACACAGGTAGGCCTTACCAGCGCAGCAAAACAGATGTCCCACATAGCAGGCGTTGCAGAACAGGAGCTGATCTTGGAGTTACAGAGTGCTGGAGGCCTGGCCTTCTGGGTGTCTGGGGTCAGCAGCAGCACGGGCTAGCAGCTGGACCCTGGAAAGGCTGCACAGGCAGAACTGGGGAATCCTCTAAGGAACCCCCAGAGCACATGGTATCATGCAACTAATACTGGATTTGATGTAGTTACATGATTCCAACATGGTTGATACCAAATATGCCTAGGTTTGGAGAAGTCATTATGTAGTTGGACTAATCGTGTTGACCAGTGTGCACTACATACCTTAAAATGGCTTCCCTACACTTACAGAATCCAGGAATTGGTCTGGGGTCTCTAGGGGTACACTGCTCATCCAGGGGTACACTCACATTTAGAGACATGCACCCTGCCCAGAGTGGTGACTTATAATGTCTAAGTACAGTGGTCAGCTTTGGCAGTGACTGCTCTGCAATGGCAGGCCAGCAGACACAGTTTGCATGGGCTCCCATAGGTGGCACAATACATGCTGCAGCCCTGGGTACTTAAGTACCACATACTAGGACTTACATGGGTGCACCAGTATGCCAATTTTGGGTGAAAGAATGTACCAACAACCAAATTTAGAGGAAAGAGCCCAGTCACTGGGGTCCTGGTTAGCAGGATCCCAGTGAACTACAGTCTAAACACACAGACATTAGCAAAAAGTGGGGGTAACTATGCTAGAAAGATGGTACATTCCTACAAGGCGCACCTGAATTGAGTAGGTCGAATAATCCTCTTATTGAGTAAATTTGTGGGTGCCTGATTGTGATAGGATGTGAGTGAGAGATCTGGAGTTGAGGCAGAACGCAGTGCCAGTTTTCCAGTGTCTGTAAGTGGCTCCTAAAGGTGTTCAAGCTACAGGCACCTCCAATCTCCTCTCTAAAGACCACAGAAAGCAACAGTCACATCTGTGCACGTTGTAACTGTGGGAAAGCGTGTGGAAGAGTTACATAACTTTGAAAGTAAGATAGCGCAAAGAAAACCAGAAGGCAGTGCATAGAGCAGGTGAGTGGGTGGGTGGTGTCTGGGGAGGATTTGGAAGCAGAGGATATGATTGAAAGTATAAACAGGTGAGAGTGAAAAGCCGGTGCTGCAGAGGAAAGAGACGACGTGTGGAACATGCATATGGAGGATTCAGAAAGATGTGGGGAGAAAAAGGGGCCTACATGTCTTACAGAGTGAGAGACTGCACAGAACACTGGTGTGAAGGGCAGACACGCCCATTTCTCATATCACAACAAATCATTGTTACTAATTTATTTGGTACAGCTAACAAGCATTAGCAAAGCCAATAGATCTGGCTTGAACATAGGTTCAGTGTTGTATATTGGATGTAGCAACAGAAAAGTCACAGAGGCATCCAAATGTTGGTTAGTCTGAGTGCTGTGTGAAGCACAGGATTCTGGTTTAAATGTTTTCAGCCACAACTCTCAGAAAGGATTCTTAGGTACATTCTATGGCCACGCCCCTTTTGGAGGTCCCTCACCCATTTCAGTCCACTTACAGCGCTGCTGCATGTGTGCAACTGTGTGAGGGCTCTGTCTGAACTTGTTGTGAAGTCTGTCCTAGTTGTATTCTGTGAATGCTGACAGAGCCTTCTATCTCTTTTTAGAAAGCATGAAGTTCTTAGATACATGCAAACATTTTGAGATCGTGTCTACTTTCTTTCTGTTCAGTTATGGATGCTGCGATAACATTGTGTGTAAGTTGACATGTTTTCTTTAATTACAGGACTGTGCAATCATTATGTGAATTGAGAGGACACATTTATCACCTTGTTACTTTGGTATTCTTTAATCATTAGTGTCTGCAATTGATGTTTTATAAATATAAAGATACGATCAGAGATTCGATACTATGAGAACCCAGGTATTTGACCCAAGGTGGGAGAGACTTCACGCTAAGACTACCAAGCCAGAGGTGATCCTGGTTTGCAGCACCAGCCAGCCCAGGTTGGGGACCACCCCGGGGGCACTGCAGGGGAGTGGTCTTCAGCCCAGCGATGTGAGTCATTCCGGACAAAGCTGTGCTAATGAAGAGCTGAGTCACTGTTCTTCCAAACAAAACAGGTATACTGTGCGGCCTATCTTAAGAAGCTCAAGCCGTAGACTCTGCTGCTAAAAGTTGGCATAGCGCCTAGACATAGCGTTAGGGTGGTAGGATGTTAGGAACTCAATAACCATATTAGAAATATACTTGCTGTTTTTTGCTGACCGTGGCATGCATTTCTGCATACCGTGTGATTACTATTCATTACTTTATCCTAGACTAGGATTTAAATCACACATTTTATGCTACCTATCCTGTTACATAGTGCTATTTTGAGTGTCTTATTCATTTAACGAAAAAGGGCTTTGAGTTCCCTGTTTCCCTTTTAGCTAATCTTGTGGGATGATCGTTACCAGAAACACTCTGGGGCATATATATACTCTGTTTGCACTGAATTAGTGTCATTTTTTAAACTCTAATTCAGTGCAAAATTAACTCCATATTTATACTTTGGAACTAGACCTGTTAATGAGATGCAAGGTAGGCATTCCCGTGCAAAAATGACTCTAAGGCCTTAACACCAAATGTATACTCCTGTGCAAAAATGGTGCACTGGAGGGAGGAGGGGGCAAAAAATGTTGCAAAACTTGCTTTGCCCCATTTTTTAACGCCTGGGTCAGGGCAGGCGTTAGGGGACCTGTGGTGGAGAACCATGGAATAAGCCCACAGGTGCCCTGCCCAGACCCCAGGGACACCCCCACCCACACCAGAGGGACAGCAGAGGATGGGGCACCCCATCCCAGGTAAGTACAGGAAAGTATTTTATTTTATTTTTTAAAGTGCCATTGGGAGCCATGAAATGGGTCCCACTACATGGCACTGGATGCATTGTCATTCCCAGGGGACCCTGGTCCCCTGTGCTGGCCACTGGATTGGTGGGCATGACTCCTGTCTTTTCTAAGACAGGAGTCATGTGGTATGGAGGGTTTTCAGTCAGAAAATGACTCTAGGCAGGTTAGAGTCATTTTTTTTTTTACTCTAACCTGCCCTACGTCATTTTTTGGTGCAAAAACCCCTTCTTCCACACTGCCAGCCCAACCCAACTAAAGTCATTTTTTTACTCTAGCCTACCCTTTGCACCAGCTTGCACCATTCCGTAAATATGGTGCCCGGCTGGTGCACAGAAATGGTGGAAGGCGCTGCTAAACCTTTTGGTGCAAAACTGAGTTGGTGCAGTTTTGCACCAAAACGTATAAATCAGGGCCTTTCTGTGCAGTATTGCTCAGCATGTTGTGTATGGGTTGCAGTCCAATTGCACTTCTAAATCCTATTAGGACATGAACTCTATCCAGTTGAATAACAGTTGTTAGACAGTTTATGTGATCTTTCAATCATATCGTGCCCTTCTATGCACAAATGAGGTGTTTGACTTTTGAGGTAGGTTGGTAGCTGGTGACAGCAATAAAGCTCTTAACTTCTGGTCCTGGTTGGATGGATTGCTGCCTTAGCAGATCACAATCTGTGTCATGCCAGGCCTAAAAACTGTGCTTTTTGCAGGTTAATAGTTTCTTGTGTAGACGTTGTCCCATTTGTGTTCTCATTAGGTTTTGATGATGGGCTCAAGCAGTCCTTTTGTTAGACTGCAGATACAACATGAAGCGCCGGGAGCCTGTAAGTGGGGCTCTGTGTGCATTCTTTGATGTGCTTGCTTCACTAGTGAGATGACATCTTAATTGATGGTTTATGGCTTTCTTCTGTGAAGATGCACATTAACTTGGCTAATGCACCGATTCAGCAAAGGGCCGACACCCAGCTTCTATCACTCAGGGGTAGTTTTGATATCTTGAGGTCAGATTCATTTCTCAGCTTTGGTTTTTGCCATCATAGTCACAGTGCAGGAAAAGGACAACAGTGTGATGTTGATTTGGTGGATCTTCTAAAGAGCTGTATCTGGCTCAGTCCCTGCTCGCCCAGTGCTGCACCTCATACAATGTGATGCCGGGGAAAGGCTCCACCACAGAAGGTCTAACAAACCATGCAGGTTTATAAACCCATCCAGCCGAACGGATGCCACTAAAGAGTGAGCATGCGCCCGCGTGGCCTAATCTGGAACCCCAGGCAACTACTCAGTTGTTTTACCTCTGGAGTCTTGGGACCCGTCAAGCTCATTGTGCTTGCTACTTTTATAGCCTTTGACAAATATTGTCTGTGATGCAGTTTGGTCAAACTATTAGGATTTGAACCTGCAGGTTTGAGGACCCTCAAAGGTAAGGCAGTTCTATAGACGTTCCTGGTGGGAGTTGGGCTGTGCTGGGTAAATGGAGTTCACAATCCATACCTTTTCTTCTATTGCAGGTTCCATTTGTGATTTCAGGAGGAGAATTGTTTGTTAGTGTTAATTTGTGGTGCACCTGGTTGATTGTAATACAACAGCATGCTTCAACCATCATTTCTACTATTGCAGGCTTGATAGACAGAACCCCAACCTACACACACACACACACATACACACACCCACATGAGCAGACATACGTGAGTACAAGCAGAAAAAACTGGTAATTGTTCGGTAGAGTCCAATTGTGGCGCACTTTGTTCATTGTAATATAACAACATGCTTTAAGCATCCTTTCTGTTTCAGGTTACACACACCTGTAATTTTGTTTAAAAAACGAAGGTTCTAAAAAAATGCTCTATGTGAAGATAGCAGACAGCTGGAGGAGCCTGACCTATGCTTTTTTGTTCCTTGAGTCCATCAACAGAGTGATATACTCAGAGTTCAGGTCTAGGCGCTTACCTGTAATCCAGGCCAGGGTCTTCCACTGCCCGAGGTATGGGCAACTGTTTCCAGAAGCCACAATGTCACCAGAATAGCACAGAGTGACCACAGGGTCATTGGAATTTGTTATAGGCAAGTGCCCATGAAAAGATGCCACTTTCTCAGGAGTGAAAAGCGAAAAGAGTGAAAAACTGCTTCCTGGACAACGACTTCAGTGGATGGAAGGAAACCAGGAATACAGAGTCCAAGAACTACATTCTTGAAGAATGAAGCGTCAGGACCAGCAAGAGGGAAGAGGGGGGGGATAACCGAACAAACACAGCTTTGGAGCAACAAATCCTCAAACTAGACTGAAGCCTTTATATACAAAAAAGGAAATTACATCACAACACCACATGTCTGGAAACATAAAGGGTTGGGAAAATCCGGAGGAAAAGAAACAAAATACCATGATGGAAAAGGAAAGGAAAAGAGAACAAAAATCTGAAGTGGAAAAGGTGTGCAGTAGCTTTAAGGCAGCTGCAAACCCTCAGGCCGTTGTGGAGCTGGAGGAGCAAAGATCAGCAGCTACGAGCCAAGGTGCACGAGGTAAGGCGAGTGGAAAACACAACCTGCAGCTTCATGCGGCGTCTTTTGAGCTTTGGGAACTGTGGAACCATGTCACTACCGTGGATCATGGGTGTGCGACCAGCAGAGACAGTGTGACCACAACAGGTAGAACTTCAGAACACGCAATATCACACAGTGATTGATGACAGATACTCATCCTCTAATTCAAGGTCTGATCTGGAACACCCACAAAGCACAAGACACTGTTTGGGAGAATAGTGAAGCTGTCTACTTGTAATGCTGAGGCTATGACTACAGCTGTGAAAGACTTCTACACTGCCACTGAACTGTACGTTGCAGAGAAATATGTGAAACGTCACCACTCAGGATGATATATGCGCCACACACCACTCCTGTGAAAGACGCAAGATGGGTCACCACCATCCTATATGCACATAAGCACATTCAGTCTATCTGGATTCTCGGTTACTGCTTTGTTAGAATATCCTCCTGTGTGTGTCAGGCCCATAGTTTTCTCAAAAGCTGGTATGGCTTGGGGGCGTTGCTTGGAATCTGAGTGAGACGGTGGGTTTCTTCTATGCTTTGGCGTGCCCACTGTATCCCTACGTGAGTCCATACCAAACAATGCCTCAATATCCCAGACAAAACACCTAGATGGACACTATTGTTAGACCTGACAGCCTTAGGGTAGTCACCCCTAACTTTTTGCCTGCCTCCCTCCACTTTGTGGATACTGTTTTTGCTGGTTTTTAGACTCTGCGCACTTTACCACTGCTAACCAGTGCTAAAGTGCATATGCTCTCTCTCTGTAAACATGGTAACTTTGGATCATACCTGATTGAACTATTTAATCTACTTATAAGTCCCCAGTAATGTGCACTCCAGGTGCCTAGGGCCTATAGATTAAATGCTACTAGTGGACCTGCAGCACGGATTGTGCCACCCACTTAAGTAGCCCCTTTTCCTTGTCTCAGGCCTACCATTGCTAGGCCTGTGTGGGCAGTTTCACTGCCACCTCGACTTGGCATTTAAAAGTACCTGCCAAGCATAGAGCTCCCCTTTTTCTACATATAAGTCACCCTTAATGTGTGCCCTGGGTATCCCCTAGAGCAGGGTGCTGTGTAGGTAAAAGGCAGGACATGTACCTGTGTAGTTATATGTCCTGGTAGTGTAAAAAACCCTCAATTCATTTTTGCACTGCTGTGAGACCTGCTCCCTTCATAGGCTAACATTGGGGCTGCCCTCATACACTGTTGAAGTGGCAGCTGCTGATCTGAAAGGAGCAGGGAGGTCATATTTAGTATGGCCAGAATGGTAATACAAAATCCTACTGACTGGTGAAGTCGGATTTAATATTACTATTCTAGAAATGCCACTTTTAGAAAGTGAGCATTTCTTTGCACTTAAATCCTTCTGTGCCTTACAATCCACGTCTGGCTAGGTTTAGTTGACAGCTCCTTGTGCATTCACTCAGACACACCCCAAACACAGGGTACTCAGCCTCACTTGCATACATCTGCATTTTGAATGGGTCTTCCTGGGCTGGGAGGGTGGAGGGCCTACCCTCACACAAAGGAC
Organism: Pleurodeles waltl; assembly: GCF_031143425.1. Classification (NCBI taxonomy): domain Eukaryota; kingdom Metazoa; phylum Chordata; class Amphibia; order Caudata; family Salamandridae; genus Pleurodeles; species Pleurodeles waltl. Next base: position 16,749,945 of record NC_090442.1, on the reverse strand, counting down.
TGCCACACCCCCTACTGGGACCCTGGCAGACAGGATTGAACTGAAAGGGGACCTGGTGCACTTCCTAGCCACTCTTTGAAGTCTCCCCCACTTCAAAGGCACATTTGGGTATAAAACAGGGCCTCTGCCCTACCTCATCAGACACTTGCTGGAGAAGAAACCGGAACCAGAAACTACATCCTGCCAAGAAGAACTGCCTGGCTGCTCAAAGGACTCACCTGTCTGCTTTCTACAAAGGACTGCTGTCTTGCTGTTGCCCTGCTGCCTTGCTGAACTCTTGTCTGGCTGTGAAAGTGCTCTCCAAGGGCTTGGATAGAGCTTGCCTCCTGTTCCTTGAAGTCTCAGGACCAAAAAGACTTCTTCCTTTCACTTGGACGCTCCGTGCGCCGAAAATTTCGACGCACAGCTTGTTTCGCGGCGAGAAAAACGCCGCAACCCGACGCTGATCAACGCGACGCTCTCGGGACGATCGAGACTTCGACGCACAACCTCGCAAGGACAACGCCGCCCGACTTTCCAGGAGAAATCGACGCGACGCCTACCGTGAACGCGAAACTTTGACGCACGGCCTCGCAAGGACAACGCCGCCCGACTTCCGAGGAGAAATCGACGCGACGCCTGCCGTGAGACCAAAATTTCGACGCACGGCCTCGCAAGGACAACGCCGCCCGACTTCCAAGGAGAAATCGACGCGACGCCTACCGTGAGATCGAAACTTCGACGCGCAGTCCCGCAGAACGACGCGCAGCCGGAAAACAAGTAGGAGAATCCACGCACAGACCCGGGACATCTGGTAATCCCCGCGATCCACGAAAAGAGACTGTCTGCGCGCCGGAAAACGACGCCCGACTTCCCCGCGTGGAAAAGAACGACGCAAGTCTTTGTGTGCTGAGGAGAAATCGACGCACACACCCTTTTTCCACGCATCTCTTTTCCTGTGGCCCTCTGAGGAGATTTCCCACCAGAAACCAGGTACTTTGTGCTTGAAAGACACTTTATTGCATTCTAAAGACTTAAGACACTTTATATCACTTCCCTGTGATATTTCTACAATTTTCCATTTGCAACTTTATTCTTTTTGACCTACAATTATCCTGATAAATATTATATATTTTTCTAAACACTGTGTGGTGTATTTTTGTGGTGCTATATGGTGGTATTGTATGATTTATTGCACAAATACTTTACACATTGCCTTCTGAGTTAAGCCTGACTGCTCGTGCCAAGCTACCAGAGGGTGGGCACAGGATAATCTTGGATAGTGTGTGACTTACCCTGACTAGAGTGAGGGCTTTTGCTTGGACAGAGGGTAACCTGACTGCCAACCAAAAACCCCATTTCTAACATTGGTGATCAGCGGTGAGGATAGGACTTGTATTTGTGCAGTGACATACAGTAGCTAAGTATTTCACTACCTACCCACAGTTGAAGGTCAACTTGGTTTTTATCTCTTTTTGAAAATCCGTTTTTTCCTGACAATTTTCAAAAACTAAATCCTCACTCAACATGTCTCTGACTGGGTCTCAGACAGGGGACTTTGACCTAGTCCAGTTGGATACATACACGGTCAAACAACTAAGAGGATTCTGCAGGGCATTAAGGGTACCCACCCAAGGGGCCTCCAGAAAGGAGGACTTTCAAGTGGCGCTGAGGGCCTGGGCAGAAGCCCATTTAGAGGAGGATGAGGAAGAGGAGCCAGAAAATGGCCCCTCAGAAGGATTTTCACTATCTATGGATGGTGTTACCACTGCAATTGTGCACCCTTCCAGACCAGGGAGCAGTGTCTCCATGCAAAGCCTGACCGCAGAGGAAAGGAGAGAGGAAAGGGAGTTCCAATTGCAAATGGCAAAACTGATAATTGAGGCACAACAGGAGGAGAGGAGGGCAGAAAGAGAAGCCAAACAAGCTGAGGCTGAAAGAGCAGCCAAACAGATTGAAGCTGAAAGAACAGCCAAACAAGCAGAAGCTGAAAGAACAGCCAAACAAGTGGAAGCTGAAAGAGCTTTGGCTGAAAAGAAACTATTGTTGGCTCATGAACTGAGTCTCAAGGAGCTGGAGATCAAGGCAAGACAGTCTGAATCCAGCAATAATGGTGGCAGCATACAGACAGGACCTGCTGGAGAAAAGAAGGTTCGTATACCCAAAAATGTGGTGCCCAGTTTTGTGGTGGGAGATGACATAGATAAATGGTTAGCTGCTTATGAAGTTGCACTAAGGGCTCATGAGGTTCCTGAAGGGCAATGGGGGGTAGCTATGTGGGGTTATGTGCCGCCATTGGGGAGGGACACACTTCTCACATTGGATCCACCGGATCAAAACACATACCCACTCCAGAAAGCCACTTTACTTGCCAAGTTTGGGCTGACCCCTGAGGGATACCGTCAGAGGTTCAGGGACAGCACCAAACAAACCACACAAACATGGGTAGATTTCTTTGATTTCTCTAGTAAGGCACTGAATGGATGGGTGCGGGGCAACAAAGTAGCAGATTATAAAGGTTTATATGACTTGATCCTGAGAGAGCATATGCTTAATGTTACTTATACCGATTTGCGCCAGCACCTAGTGGATAGTAAGCTGACTGATCCCAGGAAGCTTGCTGAGGAGGCGGACCTCTGGGTTAGCACCAGAGTGTCCAAAAAGGTACCTGGGGGGGACTCCCACAAAGGTGGTCAGGGTTCCCAACAGAAGAAAGAGGGGGGAGATAAACTTACAGATAAGGAACTCTCTAAAGGCCCCCAAAAGAATTCCCAGGGAGGGGGTGGCAACCCTTCCTTTTCCAAATTTGGGAAAAAGCCAGGGACATTTGACAGGTCAGGAAAATCTAGCCCCAAATGCATGGAGTGTTACCAGTATGGTCACTATAAAGGCGATCCCCAGTGCCCCAAGAGGGCACCGTCCACTACTGGACAGGTCCCTGGGTTGACTAGTGTAGCGCTCGGGGGGGAGATGGACCCAGATAGCTGTGGGGGACAGGTAGAGATTTCCCTAGTGTCCCTGGGAGAAGGAGAAATGATGTCCAAGGTCCACATGCCTAAAAATACTTCCAAGTACCGGCAGTGGGTCCTCATTGATGGGCAGAAGGTGGAGGCTCTGCGTGACACAGGAGCCAGTATGACTACTATCAAGAGTCAGCTGGTGTCCACAGAGCAGATAATCCCTAATACATTCCACCAGGTCATAGTCGCTGACAATCGCGAGAGTCACCTACCGGTGGCTCGGGTTCCCTTTGAGTGGGGGGGGGTCTCTGGTACTCTGAAAGTAGCTGTGAGTCCTGCCATGCCTGTAGATTGTCTGTTAGGCAATGATCTAGAGCATACTGCTTGGAAAGAAGTAGAGCTCAGATCTCACCTGGAGATGTTAGGGTTACCTGAGTGGGTCTGCATGACCACCCGGTCCATGGCTGACTGAGATGGAAGTCAAGGGCATCTGGAGCCTGGAACGATGGCCCAGAGAGCTGCCAAGAGGAGGGACGAGGGGCGCGGGAAACCGGCCCCAGAAGTTCCCACAGTGGCTGACGGGGCTCCTGAGGAGGAGACTCCCGAGCCAACTGGGGAAGACATTGCCACCCTAGGTGACTTACCTGAGCTTGCTGGCTGGCAAGTTGAGGGTGGACCCACCAGGGAGGAATTCTGCAAGGCGCAGAAAGAGTGTCCCACTCTAGAAGGGTTGAGGAAACAAGCCTTAAACCAGGCAGCAGGTGACGCCTCTGGCAATCACCACCTATATTGGGAGAATGATCTCCTCTACAGTGAGCCTAGGGTTCCGGTCTTTAGGGCAGCCCGTGTGCTGGTGGTCCCCCAATGTTACCGAGCCTTCCTCCTGGGTCTGGCTCACGACATTCCCCTGGCAGGACATTTGGGACAAGACAAGACCTTCAACAGGCTTGTCACCCACTTTCACTGGCCCAAAATGAGGACACACTCAGACAAATTCTGCAGGGCTTGTCCTACCTGCCAGGCTAGTGGTAAAGCAGGGAAGAGGGTTAAAACCCCCCTGATTCCACTTCCGGTCGTTGGCACCCCCTTTGAAAGGGTGGGCGTCGACATTGTTGGCCCCTTGGACCCCAAAACTGCCTTAGGCAACAGGTTTATCCTGGTTTTGGTGGACCATGCCACCCGGTACCCAGAGGCAATCCCTCTGAGGACCGTAACTGCATCGGTGGTAGCCAGAACCCTGATGGGGATATTTACCCGTGTGGGATTCCCCAAGGAGATAGTGTCTGACAGAGGCACTAACTTCATGTCCGCGTACATGAAGCATCTGTGGGATGCGTGTGGTGTAACCTACAAGTTCACCACACCCTATCACCCCCAGTCTAATGGGCTTGTGGAGAGATTCAACAAGACCCTGAAAGGCATGATTGGTGGCCTCCCTGAGGCCATGAGGCGTAAATGGTACGTCCTCTTACCATGCCTTCTCTTTGCTTACAGAGAGGTCCCCCAGAGGGGGGTAGGGTTCAGTCCCTTTGAGCTTCTCTATGGGTACCCCGTCAGGGGACCCTTAAGCATTGTCAAGGAGGGATTGGAGAACGCTCCAAAGACACCCCCTCAGGACGTGGTCAGCTACATGTTGGCCCTCCGCAATCAGATGACCCGCTTCTGGAAAGAGGCCCAAAGTAACCTGGAGGCCAGTCAAGAGGTGATGAAACAATGGTATGACCAGAAGGCCACTCTGGTAGAGTTTCAACCTGGAGACAAAGTGTGGGTAATGGAGCCAGTAGAGCCCAGAGCTCTCCAGGACCGCTGGTCTGGCCCATTTGAAATAAAGGAGCGGAAAGGGGAGGCCACTTACCTAGTGGACCTCCAAACCCCTAGGAACCCCCTAAGGGTGCTCCACGTGAACCGACTAAAAGCTCATTTTGAGAGGTCGGAGATCAACATGCTTCTGGTCACAGATGAAGGAATGGAAGAGGAGAGTGAACCTCTCCCTGACCTCCTCTCTGCCCAAGAAGGTGATGGGTCCGTAAGCGGGGTCATTCTGTCTGACTCCCTGACTCTAAACCAGAAAGGAGACTGCTATGAGCTGTTGGAGCAGTTCTCCCCCCTCTTCTCCCTTACTCCTGGACTGACCCACCTCTGTGTTCATGATATTGACACCGGTGACAGTCTCCCTGTGAAGAACAAAATTTACAGGTTGTCAGATAAGGTGAAGGCCAGCATCAAGGAGGAGGTCTCCAAGATGTTGACGCTAGGGGTTATTGAGAAGTCCAGTAGTCCCTGGGCCAGCCCAGTGGTGTTGGTCCCTAAGGCTACTGCCCCAGGCGCGAAGCCAGAACTCCGGTTCTGCGTGGACTACCGGGGTCTCAACTCAGTCACACGGACTGATGCTCACCCCATCCCCCGAGCTGATAAGCTCGTGGACAGGCTAGGCGCTGCCCAGTTCCTGAGTACGTTTGATCTTACTTCAGGGTACTGGCAGATCGCCCTGACTGAGGGGGCTAAGGAAAGGTCCGCCTTTTCCACCCCTGACGGCCATTACCAGTTCCGGGTGATGCCGTTTGGATTGAAAAATGCCCCCGCTACCTTCCAACGGTTGGTTAACGGGGTCCTGGCTGGCAAGGATGCCTTCTGTGCAGCCTACCTGGATGACATAGCTGTCTACAGTTCCAGCTGGGAGGAACACCTGCTCCACCTCAAGGAGGTGCTTCAGGCCCTGCAACAGGCAGGCCTGACCATCAAGGCTAGTAAGTGCCAGATTGGGCAGGGTTCCGTGGTGTACTTGGGACACCTAGTAGGTGGTGGCAAGGTGCAGCCACTCCAGGCCAAGATCGAAACTATCAAGGCCTGGCAACCACCTCGAACCCAGACTGAGGTGAGAGCCTTTTTAGGCCTCACCGGATACTACCGCAGGTTTGTCAAGGGCTATGGTACCATTGTGTCCCCCTTGACAGAACTCACGTCCAAGAAGCAACCTAGGTTGGTGAATTGGACAGAGGCTTGTCAGAAAGCCTTTGACGCCCTGAAGGAAGCCATGTGCACGGCCCCCGTGCTCAAGGCCCCTGACTACTCCCAGGAATTTATCGTGCAGACAGACGCTTCAGAGCATGGCATAGGGGCAGTTCTAGCACAGCTAAATGAGGAGGGCAGAGATCAACCGGTAGTCTTTATTAGCAGAAGACTATTACCACGGGAACAGAGGTGGAGTGCTATTGAAAGAGAAGCTTTTGCTGTGGTCTGGGCACTGAAGAAGCTGAGACCCTACCTGTTTGGGACTCACTTCCTAGTTCAGACAGACCACAGGCCCCTCAGATGGCTCATGCAGATGAGGGGTGAGAATCCAAAACTCTTGAGGTGGTCCATTTCCCTACAGGGGATGGACTTTACGGTGGAACATCGCCCAGGGGTTGACCACGCCAATGCTGATGGTCTCTCCAGGTACTTCCGCCTTAGCGATGAGAGCTCCCAAGAGGTCGGGTAGCTCTCCCCACTTTCAGCTGGGGGGGACACATGTTAGACCTGACAGCCTTAGGGTAGTCACCCCTAACTTTTTGCCTGCCTCCCTCCACTTTGTGGATACTGTTTTTGCTGGTTTTTAGACTCTGCGCACTTTACCACTGCTAACCAGTGCTAAAGTGCATATGCTCTCTCTCTGTAAACATGGTAACTTTTGATCATACCTGATTGAACTATTTAATCTACTTATAAGTCCCCAGTAATGTGCACTCCAGGTGCCTAGGGCCTATAGATTAAATGCTACTAGTGGACCTGCAGCACGGATTGTGCCACCCACTTAAGTAGCCCCTTTTCCTTGTCTCAGGCCTACCATTGCTAGGCCTGTGTGGGCAGTTTCACTGCCACCTCGACTTGGCATTTAAAAGTACCTGCCAAGCATAGAGCTCCCCTTTTTCTACATATAAGTCACCCTTAATGTGTGCCCTGGGTATCCCCTAGAGCAGGGTGCTGTGTAGGTAAAAGGCAGGACATGTACCTGTGTAGTTATATGTCCTGGTAGTGTAAAAAACCCTCAATTCATTTTTGCACTGCTGTGAGACCTGCTCCCTTCATAGGCTAACATTGGGGCTGCCCTCATACACTGTTGAAGTGGCAGCTGCTGATCTGAAAGGAGCAGGGAGGTCATATTTAGTATGGCCAGAATGGTAATACAAAATCCTACTGACTGGTGAAGTCGGATTTAATATTACTATTCTAGAAATGCCACTTTTAGAAAGTGAGCATTTCTTTGCACTTAAATCCTTCTGTGCCTTACAATCCACGTCTGGCTAGGTTTAGTTGACAGCTCCTTGTGCATTCACTCAGACACACCCCAAACACAGGGTACTCAGCCTCACTTGCATACATCTGCATTTTGAATGGGTCTTCCTGGGCTGGGAGGGTGGAGGGCCTACCCTCACACAAAGGACTGCCACACCCCCTACTGGGACCCTGGCAGACAGGATTGAACTGAAAGGGGACCTGGTGCACTTCCTAGCCACTCTTTGAAGTCTCCCCCACTTCAAAGGCACATTTGGGTATAAAACAGGGCCTCTGCCCTACCTCATCAGACACTTGCTGGAGAAGAAACCGGAACCAGAAACTACATCCTGCCAAGAAGAACTGCCTGGCTGCTCAAAGGACTCACCTGTCTGCTTTCTACAAAGGACTGCTGTCTTGCTGTTGCCCTGCTGCCTTGCTGAACTCTTGTCTGGCTGTGAAAGTGCTCTCCAAGGGCTTGGATAGAGCTTGCCTCCTGTTCCTTGAAGTCTCAGGACCAAAAAGACTTCTTCCTTTCACTTGGACGCTCCGTGCGCCGAAAATTTCGACGCACAGCTTGTTTCGCGGCGAGAAAAACGCCGCAACCCGACGCTGATCAACGCGACGCTCTCGGGACGATCGAGACTTCGACGCACAACCTCGCAAGGACAACGCCGCCCGACTTTCCAGGAGAAATCGACGCGACGCCTACCGTGAACGCGAAACTTTGACGCACGGCCTCGCAAGGACAACGCCGCCCGACTTCCGAGGAGAAATCGACGCGACGCCTGCCGTGAGACCAAAATTTCGACGCACGGCCTCGCAAGGACAACGCCGCCCGACTTCCAAGGAGAAATCGACGCGACGCCTACCGTGAGATCGAAACTTCGACGCGCAGTCCCGCAGAACGACGCGCAGCCGGAAAACAAGTAGGAGAATCCACGCACAGACCCGGGACATCTGGTAATCCCCGCGATCCACGAAAAGAGACTGTCTGCGCGCCGGAAAACGACGCCCGACTTCCCTGCGTGGAAAAGAACGACGCAAGTCTTTGTGTGCTGAGGAGAAATCGACGCACACACCCTTTTTCCACGCATCTCTTTTCCTGTGGCCCTCTGAGGAGATTTCCCACCAGAAACCAGGTACTTTGTGCTTGAAAGACACTTTATTGCATTCTAAAGACTTAAGACACTTTATATCACTTCCCTGTGATATTTCTACAATTTTCCATTTGCAACTTTATTCTTTTTGACCTACAATTATCCTGATAAATATTATATATTTTTCTAAACACTGTGTGGTGTATTTTTGTGGTGCTATATGGTGGTATTGTATGATTTATTGCACAAATACTTTACACATTGCCTTCTGAGTTAAGCCTGACTGCTCGTGCCAAGCTACCAGAGGGTGGGCACAGGATAATCTTGGATAGTGTGTGACTTACCCTGACTAGAGTGAGGGCTTTTGCTTGGACAGAGGGTAACCTGACTGCCAACCAAAAACCCCATTTCTAACAACTATGATTATGTGAGCACTACATTTTGGTGTTTTGGCAGCTTCACACAGAAGGATTCGTCCGGATACAAATCTTATGAGCTAACTCGTGCTACTTGCAAAATGGTGGCGACCAGCTCTGTGAGTATCCCATCGATTTGTGGGGCTCTTGCCTCCAAGCCGTAATGCCGTGAAACCCTCAACAACTCAAGGCACAGCAACCCTTACCAACTGAAAATCTAACCAGTGGTTAATGATTCGAAGCCCAGCAGACAAACGCTCTCTGACAGTCTGCAGCAGGTGGTATTTATAGGATTATGAACAAGAGGAGGTCCAGGACACAAATATGAATTTTCCAGCTTTCCAACATAAATCAGGTATTGAATGGTAAAGAATGAGTGAAAGAAATTCCCAAAACCAGAGTGAAAACCAGATCCCAGGATTACTTTTTGAATGTTCTAGGGGTTGTGATCCAGTCACAGAACTTTACCTGCTCACAGGCATTAGTGCTTGAAGTCACCAAAGTTTAGTAACTTTTGCCAGTCCCTCTGGAACACCCAGCTTGATTACTACACATTTAATCAAAGTGGATGTACTGCTTTGTAGCACTTCTCCCTCCATCATCCCAAAAGGACAGTGAGTACCATCTCAAGCAAAGAACCAGCCCTAGTAACTAGTAACATCCAAAGACGGGTCCTTCTGAGACCAGCCACAATATCGAGACTCGACCACTCTAATGTAACCTACACCAGACTGCCTGCTGCTAGAAATCACGCCATTGAAACTCAGCCCTCCTACGCCTCCTATTCTAGGCTTCTGCTGAGGCTGATCACACTATCCAGGTGCAACCCTTCTAGTTCACGACCTTTAAATGCCAGAAGCAAATGCCCACAATGAAGCCCAGCTAAATGACTCCCGCCACCGATACTGGACAATGCCTTTCCCTTGTGAGAACAGTAGCACTGCATCCCTTTCTATGTCAGGCCGCAGCCCGGTCCAAATACAGACTTCAGGTGTACATCCAGGACACTTGTAAACTCACCTGTTCCAGAATCCTTCCAAGGAGCAGTCATGCTATTGAGAAGGGTCACGCTGTCGAAACTGGACCCTCTAATGCCACCAGTCCCAAGGTTTCGGGAGAGAGCGGCCACACCATGGAGCCTGGAGCCCTCTGATGCCAGGCTTCCTGCTGACAGCACAAAGTATCTTGATAGTTTAGGGGAGCAATCTCATTTAATATCTTTTTCTCTGTAATCACCAGCCAAAGACCATCAATTCAAATGCATTTATTGTATCACATATCAACATACATTTCTGATTAACATACACATTCTAGTCTTTATTTTGTACATTTTATAATATCATGATTGGTTCTAGCTGTATCATGTTTTAGATATTTTTTCCCTCATTTCCTATGTTAAACAAGCATTTCAAAACTGGACTCTACAAGCCATCTACCCACTACAATACTCCATGAAACATGTTTGCTTTGTGCTTGGCCTGGTTATCACACAGTGTGTGGGTCAGTGACTTCCATTAATGAACCCTCGCTCTGATGAGAAGCCTTGTCCTGTGCCTGGTTATCACACAGTGTGTGGGTCAGTGGCTCCCATTAATGAACCCCCTCTCATCTGAAGAGAGGCCTTTTCCTAGGTCTGGTTATTACACGGCTGCATCTCTGTGACTTTCATTAATTATCCTTCACCCACATTTGCTTCGCCACTAATGGTCATACAAATCATATGTCCCTAAATATAAAACGTCCAGTTTGGAACTGGTTTGTGTTTGTGCAAAAGTAAAATGAATTTAATCCTCCTAAAAGTCTGTGTGTTGCGTTATGTATAAGGAGGTGTGTTTTTCTGCCATTTCTCCTTGCAGGGTGGTGGCGATGGTGGTCGATGGTAGGGAGAACTTGCATGACTCAGGACTTGGATAAAATTAACCCAGTAGAATGCATTGGTTGTTACTGCTTTTGTCTAATGAATGTTTTTTCTGAAGATGCGCATATTTTATTGATGAATTGCTTTATGTGTGTGTGAAGCTGGGCTTTGGGAATGCCACCTGTTTTGTGGTTGCAGCAGCAAGAAAGCCATTTTTAGATGTTTCATAACACTGTGGCCAATCGTATTTGCAGTCTGAAGAAGTCTGAACTGCATCTTAATTGTAAACTCTGTGCTCATGAGGCAGCATATTCTTTTATTCATGCATTCACCTCCCGAAATGGGCTTTCATTTTTTTGGGGCATAGACAAGCCCCAGTATCATTTGTGTCTCTTCTCCTCTAAATACCGAGTTGTTCTTGCAGTGCTAGAGTTCCAGACAAACAAAACAGGTCGTCGACGTTGGAGTCTAGCTGCTAAAAACTGGAATTATTCACTGCTCAACACACAATCTTTACCTAATCATGAAGCCTTCAGAAATCTACTAAAATACAACGTTTTCAATAGTGGTCCTTCTATCAATAATTTCTCCATCATGCACTAACTTAGACCTGACACTGTTGAATGATGTTCTATAAAAATAAATTAAAAGATAAATGTACATAAAATTAATACAACCAAGAATAATTTACATAGTCAGTGGTGAGCCAGCAAATCTCACAACGGTCCGGCTCAATGTTAGACACCTCTGGGGAAGGGCCATTATGGTGGGTGCATTTACAGACACAAGTGATGATGGAAATGAACATAATTTCTCCTGCGGCAGGAGGTAAATGCTGTGCACCGCAAGCATTAACTGAGAGTCGCAGCTCACATTTACCTACTTTAATTTCTTGTGCTTTTGAAAACAGTTCCCTGGACTCTGCATTGGTTAATCTGAAATGACTGAATAAATGACCCAACACCATAGTCAGCTGTGAACATTCTCCAGTGTTCGACTGTTAGACTGGTTCTTCTTGCAGTTACTGTATTTTTGGTGATGACCATAAATGGCGTCCTGCTTCAGTCAGAGTGCATTCAGTTTATGGGCTTTATAACTATCCCAAAGCTAGTAGAAAAATTCCCTTCTGCATGGTGGGACCTTCACTGATGGTCAAACACTAGAATTATTCCCCTCAGTGTGCACATATGCCAGATCACCTTTTTAAATGTTTCTTCCACAGAATAAAATAGCATCTCAGGAAAGTTTTCTGTCCATAAATCTTATGGAAATATCTGTGGGATGGAGGCCATCAGAGGCTTCATTTGTCCTTAATGTTCTGATATATCTTGTTAATCCATATTCATAGAACAGTTTTGCTGCATATATGTGCGAAGGAAAAAACATGTTATTTAAAAAGGGAACATGAATGTAATATGCCGCCTCTTTGGCTTACATTGACCACAGATAGCAAAGCTAAAAAAAATAAGTGTGTCCTTCGAAGACACTGGGAGGCGCCCCTTCCCACAATACACTGCACTGGCAGCTGCCTTTCTGAACAAAGGTTGTTTTTGTGGCTTGTGAGAGAAAGATCACAGCACATTACTGGGGCTGTTTTCCCTTTAAAACCAGATATTTTCCTGTCAGCAATTCAATTTTCTAAAGTTCTATCAGGGTATTTTGTCACCTACTGTTTAGTGAACTAATTATTCTGAGATTCGGACTGGTTTTCCACTCATACTGACTTCTCTTTTCTCAAAGTGGCCTCATGTGGAAGGAAGAAGTCTGTAACTGATGTACGTAAAGTGTGCATAGTTTGCTTGCTTGCCTCTCATTGTCTCCGGGAATGCGATATCTGTAAAAGAATGTCAAAAAGAAAACCAAAGAACAGAGAAGGAATAAGACTGAGAGGCATGTAGAAGATATAAGGGTTGAGGAAGAGAGAAAGAAAAGAATGAACTAGATACTCAAAAGGCACAGAGGTTGGTCAAAAGAGAAAAGAAATAAAGAAAAACAATGTCATACTCAACGTCACCATAAATCGATGTCATGATTATCAACAGAGACCTCAAGCCCATCAGGGCTAACCTGTTCGTCGTCCAGAGAGGGTTCGCCTTGGTGACACTGACCACATTCAACATTCAGATGCCATCAATCAATCAATCAAAAATAAAGCGTGACAAATCACCTGTGGCGCTGGAGTTGTTAGCTGCTTTGTGGTGATCTGTTCCTTGGAGCAACCTGGTCTTGAGGCCTTTCGTGAATTCCCAGAGCGATGAGGTGGTCCTGAGGTCAGGGGAAGGTCCTTCCAAGATTTGACCACTAGGTGTGAGAAAGAGCATCCTCCATTGTAGACCCGCCTGTGAGGACAAGGGAAGTGGATCGTAGGTATCTGGTTGGTTGGCTGAAGGTCATATGGTTATTGATTTATGCTGGTCCTCCGTTGTGCAGGGCTTTGCATGTGAGGGTCACGATCTTGCACTGGCAACTCTACTGGATCGGGATCCAGTGTAGCTTCTTGAGGTGCGGCGTGATGTGCGTTTGTCTGAGGAGCTAGAGGATGAGTCTTACCCCTGAGGTTTGTATTGTCTGTAGTCTCTTCAGGATGTGTGCGGTGATTCCTTTGTAGAGTGTGTTCCCGTACTCCATCCTGCTGGTGATGAGGGTCTCTGTGACGGTCCTTCTGGGTTTGACTGGGAGCCACCTGAAGAGTTTGTGGAGCATGCCAAGGGTGTGGAAGCAGGCGGATGAGACTGCCCTTACCTGTTTTTTCATACATAGCTTGCTGTCCAAAATGATGCTGAGGTTGCGGGCGTGGTCTGTTGGGACAGTGGATGGGCCGGGTTCAGCAGGCCACTATGAGTCTTTCCATGGTGAGGTGCCGTTCCAGAAGATGAAGACTTCTGTCATGTCCGAGTTCAGGTTGAGGCAGTTGTACTTCATCCAGTCTGCGACGTTCACCATACATCTGTGGAAGTTGGCTCTGGTGGTGGAGGGGTCTTCTGACAGCATGAGGATGAGCTGAGTGTCGTTGGTTTAGGAGATTATATTGCTTTTGAGGTCAAGAGCGTAAAGATCGCCGTTGGTTCAAAGTCCTACACTAGATAAGTCACCGTCAACATCAGAGAGAACACTATTAACATCTAAGTATCATCACTCATCATCAATGAGACCACTGTCAAGACCACCACTCACCGTCTACAGTTGAAGTCAAAGAGTTGAAAATTGCCTCACTCTGACTTTCAAGTCTCTACGGTCAGGCCCATATCATCTTCAATCGTACAATCTATGTATTTTTCAGATTATCAAGTAATAATCTCTTCACCTGTAGGAGGTACTCCACAATATGAAAGAGCTAAAGGGAAGAAACAACATCTATCTGTCCTGGATGCAGACACATCATCTCTGGACCGTGCACCCTTGCCGTACAGCTCAATCACCCAAATAATACCATTTGAGAATCTGCAAGCACCTACAAGTACATCTCCAAAAGCCTCCCTTTAAGACGTTCTGGCTCTTACACCAGGTCCAGATCACCATGCACATATCTGACCCGTCTTCGTGCACTCCTACATCACCAGCTCAATCACATTCCAGAGTGTCACCAATAGATGACATTATTACCTTCCATGAGCTACTGGCAGAAGAGCAGCTAAGCTTAACATACACTGTGAGGCACCTCAGTCATCAGTGTCTGTAATTCTGGAAAAATCACAATCTAGAGCAGCACCCCACCCTCTCTTACATTTAGTCCCAGGACTTTTAGAAATAGAAGAGGACAAGTTTCTCATTTAAGAGCTCCAGGTCTGCTGAAGAAATACAGACCACTGAGAAAGATCCAGAATATCTCAAAATAGACCCAAAGTCTGGGTCAGTCATTGTCACAGCCGTACACGATGAAAACATCCTTCAGATCCTGAACCAACTGCTCCTGCTGAGATGGAAAGCAAGAGAGTTGGTATTACTGGGGAGAAAATGTGAGGAACAGCATCGACACATTGAAAAAACACAAGTGTTACAAAACTTCTTGAGAGATACCTTGGAGAGATGATTAGGTGATTTGTTTCTGGTGCTGCAGCTTAGAACCTGAAACCAGAGGTGCAACTCAAGATCGCTAACCTCCCCTTGTTTTTAGTATAGCCCTCTTTGATCAACATACGAACAAAGAACTGTTCCGTATTTAACATGAACTGGAAACTCTAAAATCTGTTGGAAGAACAGAAAAGATTCAATAAACAGTACAGTCCAAAATAATGGTGTTTTGTTTTTTTCCAGCACAGACTGCAACATCTAAAATGGCCTCAGCGCGGGCACCAGCAGTAATATCAACGTCTGTATCAAGAGAAGAAACCGCTGCCTCCCAGAAACTCACATTCCAGAGGGAGAAGCTCACCTGGGGATCGCCAATGATCCTCTAACACCCCATCGAAAGCTATCCACTCCTTCGGGGGAGTGCTGGCATATCACAAGGATGAGTACAAAATAATGTCAGACAAATGAGTACTGAACATAACTCAGTCACAATAGAACCACTGCATCAACAAAAAAGGACTTTACTTCAGAATTTTCCAGTCCCCAAAAATGGCAAACAACGCAACCTCCAGTATCAGAATTACGTTTTCTCAACAAATACGTTCAAATAGAAAACATTCAGGGGGTCATTCCAACCCTGGCGGTCGGTGTTAAAGCTGCGGCCAAACCGCAAACAGGCTGGCGGGAAACAAAATGGAATTCCGACTTTGGCGGAAACCGCCAACAGCTACCGCCACAACAACACACCGCCCGCCACGGCGGCACAAACAAACAGCGCGTCGGTCACCGCCAACAGACAGGCGGGAGACGATGTACCGCCCACTGTATCACAACCTACCAATCCGCCACCTTTTCCGGGGCGGTAGCCCCGCCGATAAAAACACGGCGGAAACAGCCATTTCGAAGGGAAAACGCTCACCTCCATACAGCCCACGAGGAATCAGGAGAGCATGGAACCTGAACTCCACATACTCCCAGCAATAGTGTTCCTACTCCTCTACCAGGAGCACGAACGCCGGCGCAGAAGACAACGGTGAGTACTGCACCTACGACACAGGGGAGGGGGTAGGGGAAATTATTGCGGGTACACACATACGCGACACACCCACCCTCACCTCACCCACTACAACACACACAGCAATGCATAGCAACACATCAGAGTGACACCCCCCCAAACCCCCCGGAAGAATGCAAATACAAAAGGAAATGATTCTAAACATTGGAATATATTGTATTACTGCGAAAAAACTATATATACACATCAAAAACTCTTATATACATAAATGTACAAGTCCGAGCATTGTAGCAGGCATTGTTCGTGGACCACTGGGCCCAAATCACATGGGCAAAGCCCACACAGGATACCTGACTCCAACGGAGAGAACACTGCAGGGGCATCAGATAGCAAAACTACAGGCACCTCAGGGGGAAGGGAAGGGGGGGCACCTCAGCCAGATGAGTGCACGACGCCAGATCCACGAGGGGCCTCCATGGCCACCTTTCAATCCTGGGGAGTGCAAAGCCACAGTCTGTCAAGTCCAGACAGTGGGTGGGCTGCCCACTGTTACATCCTGGGGAGTGCAAAGGCACAGTCTCACAAGTCCAGACAGTGGGTGGGCTGCCCACTGTTACATCCTGGGGAGTGCAAAGCCACAGTCTCACAAGTCCAGACAGTGGGTGGGCTGGCCACTGCTACATCCTGGGGAGTGCAAAGCCACATTCTCACAAGTCCAGACAGTGGGTGGGCTGCCCACTGTTACATCCTGGGGAGTGCAAAGCCACAGTCTCACAAGTCCAGGCAGTGGGTGGGCTGCCCACTGTTACATCCTGGGGAGTGCAAAGCCACAGTCTCTCAAGTGGATAACAGTCTCCACTGGTTCTGGAGGGGGCCTGGTGCCCAGAGTGCCTTGTGCAGCCCTGCCTGACACAGATGCAGGCCAGCCCCTGCCGCTCATGACCCAGCGGTGCTTGAGATGAAGGGCCCAGTTCAACGGTGCTTGAGATGGCGGTGCCCAGTGCAGCGGTGCTTGAGACGGCGGTGCCCAGTGCAGCGGTGCTTGAGAAGGCGGTGCCCAGTGCAGCGGTGCTTGAGATGAAGGGCCCAGTTCAGCGGTGCTTGAGACAGCGGTGCCCAGTTCAGCGGTGTTTGAGACGGCGGTGCCCAGTGCAGCGGTGCTTGAGATGAAGGGCCCAGTGCAGCGGTGCTTGAGACGGCGGTGCCCAGTTCAGCGGTGCTTGAGATGAAGGGCCCAGTGCAGCGGTGCTTGAGACGGCGGTGCCCAGTGCAGCGGTGCTTGAGACGGCGGTGCCCAGTGCAGCGGTGCTTGAGATGGCGGTGCCCAGTGCAGCGGTGCTTGAGATGAAGAGCCCAGTTCAGCGGTGCTTGAGACGGCGGTGCCCAGTTCAGCGGTGCTTGAGACAGCGGTGCCCAGTGCAGCGGTGCTTGAGATGAAGGGCCCAGTGCAGCGGTGCTTGAGATGAAGGGCCCAGTTCAGCGGTGCTTGAGATGAAGGGCCCAGTTCAGCGGTGCTTGAGACGGCGGTGCCCAGTTCAGCGGTGCTTGAGACAGCGGTGCCCAGTGCAGCGGTGCTTGAGATGAAGGGCCCAGTTCAGCGGTGCTTGAGACGGCGGTGCCCAGTGCAGCGGTGCTTGAGATGAAGGGCCCAGTTCAGCGGTGCTTGAGACGGCGGTGCCCAGTGCAGCAGTGCTTGAGACGGCGGTGCCCAGTTCAGCGGTGCTTGAGATGAAGGGCCCAGTTCAGCGGTGCTTGGGATGAAGGGCCCAGTTCAGCGGATCCAGCCATGGCGGGAAGTCATTTGCCACCTGTCCTGTGGCTGGCGGGGCCCTCCTGCCCATCTGTCCTGTGGCTGGCGGGGCCCTCCTGGGCTGCAGTGCCGGGCCTGTTGGTGGCCTCCTGCCCACCTGGGATGGGGCTGGCGGGGCACTCCTGGCCAGCTGGGCTGATGGCGGTGTTGTTGGGCGTGCTCCCCTTCCCAGCCTTCCCTGATCGCCTGTGGCCCTTCCCCACCTTGGGCGGTGTGCCAGCTGTTTCCACACTTCCTGCCGGAGCCATGGAAGGGGTTTTAGTCCCTGGTGTTTTCACCCTCTCGCGCCGGCCACTGCCTATCTTGGGATGTTTCTCCGGGGGTGGGCTGCCCGTGCCTTGGCTTCGTACCGAACTGGCTGCCCTGGAGGGTGGGGCACTCCACAGTCCATGGCAGACTGTGATGACAGGGGCCGGTTTTGTCGTGGCTGAGGTGCTGACTGTAGTCCTATGACATGGACGGGGTGGGGGAGTTGGTGGAAAGAGGTTGAGTTTGGACAGGAAAAGCTTTTTAGGAGCAGTGGGACGGGTAGGTGTAGTGGGTATGGGAGTGGAGGAAGAGGTTGTGGTTGTAGGAGTTTTAAGTCTGGTGTCTTTGGGTGCAGGTGCTTGGGCTGGAGGCTGTCGTGAGGTGGATGGCTGTTGGGTGGGTGGCTGCCTGCGTTTGTGTATCTTGGAAGAGGGGGTCACAGACACACTGGGAAAGGACACATGGGACGTGTAAATGGTAGTGGGGTGGTGACTGTACGTGTGCGGGGGGTTCTGGTTTGTGTGCTGGTGATGGACGTAGTGGCTGAAGATGTTGTGCATGCAGGTGTGAGTGGAGACGTGACAGGGAGGGAGGAGGGAGACGAGGAGGAGGGGGACACAGTGGAGGCAGTGGGTGTTGGTATGTCTGTATGTGGATGTTGCTTGTGTGAATGCCTGTGTGATGTGTGGTGCTTATGTCTGGCTGAGCTTCCCTTGGGTGTTGAGGTGTGTGCAGGCTGGTCTGATGGTGTGTCTGGGTTAGGCAGAGGTACAGGTGATAGGTTATGGGTGGAGGAAGTTGGAGGGGGGGAGGCTAGAGACAGGGACAATGGCTGCCATCAGTGCTGAGGCCATTGTCTGGAACGATCGCTGAAGGGCAGCCTGACCAGAATGAATGCCCTCCAGGTATGCATTACTCTGGTGCACCTCTCTTTCGACACCCTGGATGGCATTCAAAATGGTAGACTGCCCAACAGTGAGCGTCCTCAGGAGGTCAATGACCTCCTCACTGAGGGCAGCAGGGGTGACTGGGGCAGGGCCTGAGGTGCCTGGGGCGAAGGAGATGCCCACCTTCCTGGGTGAGCGGGCACAGGGCAAACGCTGAGGGGCTGCTGGGAGGGCGGTGCTGGTGCGGTGGGTGGCGGCTGTACCTGTTGTTGCGGGGGGCACAGATGTTGCCGCCACCACAAGGGAGCCCCCTTCAGAGGACGAGTCGGTGTCACTGATGTCTGCCCGAGTCCCCGCTGTGGAGCTCCCCTCGCCCTCTGTCCCACTGGTGAATTCGGAGTCCGTTGCATGGCCCTCCATGGCCATGTGGGATGCAGCTCCCTCGTGCTCCGATGCCACTTCTCCTCCGCCTGATGATGCTAATGCACACATGAACAGGAAGACCACAAAAAAGGGGGGGGGGGAAATAAAGACATGTTGAGTGCATGCATTAGCGACACCGTTGGCGGACAGGACAGACACAGAAGCCCCCTGCCCTACGCTGCGCACTTGGGGTCGACTACTCAATCCATGGGACATGGCCTACAAGCCTATGGACGACATCTGCACACATAGCTGACACAGGGCCATGAATAGCTGTACTTGGCACCCTACAGAGGTGGGGGGCGGGGGCACAGGGCCATGCCTTACAGAGGGGCCTAGCCTACAGAAATCGCCCTGGCCTAGGGATACCCACAGCCCTCCTCCCCCACCCAGACACCTCCACTGCACGCAAAGTCACCAGGATGAGAGTGTACTCACCCCCTTGTGTCTGCTGTGATGTCCTCACGCGCCCATCCAAATCGGGGTAGGCCACCGCCAGGATCCGTGACATCAGGGGGGTCAAAGTCCGACTGGCACCCCTCCCACGTTGGGAGGCCATCCCCAGCTGAGCCTCTGCCGTTTTCCTGCTCCAGCGGCGGATGTCCTCCCATCTCTTCCGGCAGTGGGTGCCCCGTCTGTGGTAGACCCCCAGGGTCCGGACGTCCTTGGCGATGGCACGCCAAATATCGATCTTCTGATGGGCGCTGACCTATGTGAAATGTACAGGGGGAGAAAAATAGTCATCACCTTCTGCATGCTCAATGTGAGTGGACCCCCATCCCTACCCTTGCCATGTGGCACATGCTCTCACTGTCGTTTGATGCATGCCTCAATCGCTCCCCTCCCCACCATCTTTCATCCACCACACTCAACACAGGCATTGCCCACAAAGCATGGTCCCAGTGTACTTACCTGTTGGTCTGGAGGACCGTAGAGTAGCGCGTACTGGGGGAGGACCCCATCCACAAGTTTCTCCAATTCCTGAGCAGTGAAGGCAGGGGCCCTTTCCCCAGTCGCATGAGACATTGTCTCTTCCAGACCGAGGTCACAGTAGCACTTGCAGTGTAGGTCCTCTCCTGTCGAAGATCAGGTATCGAGTGATTAAGCAGATAGAAAATGGCGGTCACGCCCGCGGCTGTGCGTACCGCGACCGCCGGCGCACATCGTCATTGGCTCCTGAGACCCATAGGGTTCAATGTTAACCAATGCTGTTTAGCGCCGCGGTCTTCGACCGCCTACCGCCACGGTGTGCCACGCCAGCGCATTTACCTCACATCCCATTGTCGCACTTCACAGGTCTGGCAGCCGCCATTTCAGGGGCCCACATGGCTTACTTTCTACTGCGTCACACATACCTAGGCCTTGCATCAACACTCATACAAACCATTCAATGGATTGAGAATCGTGTTATGTGCAAGCTGTGGTTACGTACCTGTGGGTTGATTGACTCTGTGCTCGCTGTTGTCCTTCATAGGCACCGTCCGCTGGGACATGCGAGGAGATGGCGGAATCTTCCTGTGTACAGACCGCTGGTGGACCTGTCTACAATGGAGGAAAGACATGTCATACTGACATACAGGCTTGACCGAGCCACTATTCATGAACTGTGTGCCCAGCTGGAGCCAGACCTGATGTCACCAATCCGCCAACCCACAGGGATCCCCCCTCTAGTGTAGGTGCTGTCAGTGCTCCATTTCTTTGCAAGTGGGTCATTTCAAACAACAGTGGCCATAGCATCAGGGATGTCCCAGCCTATGTTTTCCAAGGTGTTGTCCAGAGTGTTGTCTGCCCTGCTGAAACACATGCGCAGCTACATCGTTTTCCCTGAGGTGGGGGATTTGCCTACAGTGAAGGGTGATTCCTATGCCCTTGGACATATCCCCAACATCATAGGTGCCATTGATGGGACCCATGTGGCTTTGGTTCCCCCCACAGGAGTGAACAGATGTACAGAAACAGGAAGAGTTATTATTCGATGAATGTACAGATTGTGTGTTTGGCAGACCAGTACATCTCCCATGTTAATGCCAAGTTCCCTGGCTCAGTGCATGACGCGTACATAATGCGGAATAGCAGCATCCCTTACGTGATGGGTCAACTCCAGAGGCAACATCTGTGGCTAATTGGTGACTCTGGTTACCCCAACCTGTCATGGCTACTGACCCCAGTGAGGAATCCCAGGACAAGGGCAGAGGAACAGTACAATGAGGCCCATGGACGAACTAGGAGGGTGATCGAGCGGACCTTCGGCCTCCTGAAGGCCAGGTTCCGCTGCCTCCATATGACAGGTGGATCCCTATTGTACTCACCAAAGAAGGTGTGCCAGATCATCGTGGCCTGCTGTATGCTTCACAACCTGGCTTTGCAACGACAGGTGCCTTTTCTGCAGGAGGATGGTCCAGATGGTGGTGTTGTAGCAGCTGTGGAGCCTGTGGAGAGTGAAGACGAGGAAGCCGAAAAAGACGACATAGACAACAGGAACACAGTAATACAGCAGTATTTTCAATGACACACAGGTAAGAATCCACACCGGCATATTACATATACTTAAACACTACTACCTCTCTACTGTCTGTCCTTTTCCCCCAGTGTATGGTAACTGAGTTGTGACTTTCCCTTCCGATTTCAGAGATGTGGGCCCCACTGCGTGACATCTGCTTTGTTTCCCCATGGACTACAGCTGTGTGACAGTGGTATGTTGGCATCACAATGTAAATAAGCATTTTGGAACGGTAATGTCTAACACATTCGTACAAAATCACAGCCAGACTCCTGATTGTTTTGTGCAATAACTGTGTTTACTACAGTGCTCTATATTGGTAGGTGGCTGCAACTCGGTGAGGGGTGATGGTGGAGGATTGTCCATGGCAGAGTCCAGACTATTTGTATCACAGGTGCATTGTCCAAATGCCTGTGGAAAGTGGAGCAGGGGCAGTTTAAGGATGGACAGGGTGACAATGTGGGACAGTGGGATGACAATCAGGGAGGTATCCTTTCCTGGCGGGGGTCTTGGCATCTTACTCTGTCTTCTTCCTGGATCTCAGGGCCCGCTTGCGGGGTGGTTCTCCTTCTGCAGGGGGTGGGGTGCTGGTGGCCTGTTGGTCCTGTGGCTGGGCCTCCTGTCCACTAGCACCGGCAGAGGTGGTAGGCAGTTCTTGGTCCATGCTAGTGTCAGGGGCCCCTTGTGGTGCCACAGTGTCCCGCAATGTGGTGACTACCTGATTCAGAGCCCCTACAATGGTGCCCAGGGCGGAACTGATGGTTCGTAGTTCCTCCCTGAACCCCAAATACTGTTCCTCCTGCAGGAGCTGGATCTCCTGAAACCTCGCCATCGTCTCCTGGGAATGATGGTAGGCTCCCATGATGGAGGAGAGGGCCTCGTGGAGAGTGGGTTCCCTGGGCCTGTCCCCCCCCTGTCGCACAGCAGCCCTCCCAGTTCCCCTGTTTCCCTGGGCCTCTGTCCCCTGGACCGTGTGCCCACTACCACTGCCCCCAGGTCCCTGTTGTTGTTGGGGTGGTGGGTTAACCTGGGTGCCCTGTAGTGGTGGACACACCGCTGATTGACGTGTCCTGGGGACAGAGGGATGGGCCCGCTGGGTGGGTGCTGTGCTGGTGTTCCCAGAGGGGGGAAGGTCTGCTGTGGCTGTCTGAGGGGAACCGACTGTCCCGAGGTCCCCGATGGGCCGAGCTGGTCATCTAGATCCAGGTTGACAGAGGTGCTGTCATCACTGTGGGCCTCTTCTGGGGGTGGAGTGGACATTTGTGGACCCTCCTGCGCGGTGACGTGGCGTTCGGGTCCTGCAGGGGTATAAATGGATGGTTATTGCATCTGTGTGTGCCATAGTGTGCAATGGGTGGGTGCCCGTGTACCCCAGTGCTGCCATTCCTGTGTGGGGGCTTTTGTGACGGTGGTTGGGGGGGGGGGATGGGTATGTGCAGTGGGCATGCTTTGGTGATGGGTGTCCATGCTTTGTGGTCGCATGCAGGGCTTGGGGTTGGGATGGGTGGGTTGTGATGGTGAGACATTTGCGAGGAGTAGGTGTGATGGGGGTGAGGGTGAGGGTGGGGGTATGAGTTGGCAAGCTGGTGGGGTGGGGTGGGATGAAGTAGTGAAGATGAGACTTACCAGAGTCCATTCCTCCAGATACTCCTGCGAGGCCCTCAGGATGCAGGATTGCCAAGACCTGCTCCTCCCATGTTGTAAATTCTGGGGGAGGAGGTGGGGGTCCGCCGCCAGTCCGCTGCACCGCGATGTTGTGCCTGGATACCATTGAACGCAGCTTCCCCCGTAGGTCGTTCCACCGCATCCCGATGTCGTCCCTATTTCTTGGGTGCTGTCCCACAGTGTTGACCCTGTCGACTATTCTGCTCCATAGCTCCATCTTCCTGGCAATGGTGGTGTGCTGCACCTGTGTCCCGAAGAGCTGTGGCTCTACCCGTATAATTTCCTCCACCATAACCCTGAGTTCATCCTCAGAAAACCTGGGGTGTCTTTGCGGTGCCATGGGGTGGTGTGGGTGATGTGTGGGGTGGATTGTGTGGTGCTAAGTGTGGTGATGTGTATTGGTGTGTTGTGTGAAGTGCGTGGTAATATTGCTGGGTGAATGTAATATGCGCGTCTGGGTTCTCGGTTCTCTATTTCTCTGTGCTTGGTCCCGATTCTCTAGGAGTGGAGGTTTGTGGGTGATGTGGGTGTGTGTTTTATATTTAATTGGGTGTGTGGGAGTGTTGTTTGTATGTGTATCAGGTGTGCATATTTCGAATTGTCCAATGTGGCGGTGTTTTGGAGATGTGTGTGTATTTTGGGTGCAGCGGTGTGTACCGCCAATGGAATACCGTGGTTGAAAGACCGCCGCGTGGATTCGTGTGTCGTGATAGTGTGGGCGTATTTCTGTTGGCGTGACGGTGGAGGTTTGGTCATCGCCAGTTTCTCGCTGGCCTTTGGTGTGGCGGACTTTTGTGGATGTCTGTATTTTGGCAGTATGCCTGTTGTGGGTCAGAATGACCGTGGCGCTTTGCCTCGACGGTATGTTGGCGGTCTTCTGACAGCGGTAAGCGGCTTTTACCGCCAAGGTTGGAATGACCACCTCAGAATGTTGGCAGTTCACCAATTTTGTCCAAACCACAAAATAAATAAATCTCTCTGTTCTAAAGACCTTAAAAATGCGTATACCATTATATATATATATATATATATGCGTATGCGTATTCCAGAGCAAAACCCGACTGGAAATACCTGTTATTCTTCGTAGGAAAAATCCCTATCAAGGTGTGATTTTGGCTTTTAGACTAATATATGTCCTAAGAACATTCTCAAAGTGCACATCAGTCATCACAGCCCATCTCAGAAAAAACAGGATTTATGTTTGCCTTATAAAAGCAAATACTCCTAAAAAACACAATCCACGATTTTCAGTTCAAAGTAAATCTCCTGAAAAAACTAGACCTAAATATCAACCCAGAATGAGCGGTTCCGAAATCAGTCAGAAGTGTAACTTAATTTGGAATGAGGATAGACACAAATAAAAAGAAAAAATGTGTCCTTTGGAGGAGAAAACCACACTTCTCCAAAGGAAGTGTTGGAGCTTGAAACCAACAGCTCGACAAGTTACATCTCTACTGGGATACACAGCATCTTGCATTTACATAGACCCAAATGCAAGGTTGTTTGTGAGCCCTCTTCACCAGAGTCTAAACAGTGTCGCAAAAGACAGTGGTCACAGACGAAAGACAGCTGGGAAGACTCGATATATCTAATGCACAAGGCTATACAGTCTCTAGCATGGAGGGCAAAATATCACAATTTATTGAGGTGCATATTTTCAGAAGACTACTCAAAAACATTGACAGGTCGGGGAGCCAATGGACTTTCAGCATCCAAAGAAGAAAGGTTCAAACTTTTGAAACTGAAAGTTGGTCTTCTAGCCCTAAAGGCTTAACTACCTTTTTGAAAATCAGACAACACCATGATTCAGACAATAGTTTTATGTTTTATGTAGGGGAACTTGCAATCTGGGGCAGGGGTAGTGGCCTCCAGTTTGAAGTTTAGTTCACCCTTCCTGTTTTTATGTACTGATTACACTGATTTGCTGCTCCGCATCTAGCACGGTCGCAGGATGCGCCCACTATCACACCCTCATCATGATGGGCTATTTAGAATGGCGCACAGCGCATCCGTGCAGCCTGTGACAAGGTCAATTGCAGCTACGGCTTTAATTTATTTGTAAGCGCCTTGCCGCTCATTCAGGAGGTGCCTGGCTCCAGTATACACTGGGTGCTATTTTAGTAGAGGGTCAGCCCCTTCTCAATAGTTTTATGTACTCCTTATTTCTGTTATGTGTGAAAGGGGTCCATATTTGTTGGAAAGTACCATCTTGCCTGGCATGTTACCCTCATATTTCACTGTATGTATGTTGTTTTAGCCCTTGTGTCACTGGGATCCTGCCAGGCAGGACCCCAGTGCTCATAGTATGTGCCCTGTATGTGTTCCCTGTGTGATGCCTAACTGTATCACTGAGGCTCTGCTAACCTGAACCTCAGTGGTTATGCTCTCTCTGCTTTCTAAATTTGTCACTGCAGGCTAGTGACTAATGTTACCAATTCTCACTGGCACACTGGTACACCCATATAATCCCCTTGTATATAGTACTGAGGTACCCAGGGTACTGGGGTTCCAGGAGATCCCTATGGGCTGCAGCATTTCTTTTGCCCCCCATAGGGAGCTCTGACAATTCCTACACAGGCCTGGCACTGCAGCCTGAGTGAAATAACGTCCACGTTATTTCACAGCCATTTTACACTACACATAAGTAACTTATAAGTCACCTATATGTCTAACCTTCACCTGGTGAAGGTTGGGTGCCAATTTACTCAGTGTGTGGGCACCCTGGCACTAGCCAAGGTGCCCCCACATCGTTCAGGGCACTTTCCCTGGACTTTGTGAGTGCGGGGACACCATTACACGCGTGCACTCTACATAGGTCACTACCTATGTATAGCGTCACAATGGTAACTCCGAACATGGCCATGTAACATGTCTAAGATCATGGAATTGTCACCCCAATACCATTCTGGTATTGGAGGGACAATTCCATGATACACCGGGTCTTTAGCACAGAACCTGGGTACTGCCAAACTGCCTTTCCGGGATTTCCACACCAGCTGCTGCCAACCCCTCAGACAGGATTCTGCCCTCCTGGGGTCCAGGCAGCCCTGGCCCAGGAAGGCAGAACAAAGGACTTCCTCTGAGAGAGGGTTTTACACCCTCTCCCTTTGGAAATAGGTGTGAAGGGCTGGGGAGGAGTAGCCTCCCCCAGCCTCTGGAAATGCTATGATGGGCACAGATGGTGCCCATCTCTGCATAAGCCAGTCTACACCGGTTCAGGGATCCCCCAGCCGTGCTCTGGCACGAAACTGGACAAAGGAAAGGGGAGTGACCACTGCCATCTTGGAAACAGAGGTGTTGGGGGCACACTGGACTGCCCTGAGTGGCCAGTGCCAGCAGGTAACGTCAGAGACCCCCTCTGATACGCTCTTACTTTCTTGGTAGCCAATCCTCCTTTCCTGGTAGCCAAACCTCCTTTTCTGGCTATTTAGGGTCTCTCCTCTTGGGAATTCTGCAGATAATGAATGCAAGAGCTCACTAGAGTTCCTCTGCATCTCCCTCTTCGATTTCTACCAAGGATCGACTGCTGACTGCTCCAGGACGCCTGCAAAACCGCAACAAAGTAGCAAGATGACTACCAGCAACATTGTAGCGCCTCATCCTTCCGGCTTTCTCGACTGTTTCCTGGTGGTGCATGCTCTGGGGGTCGCCTTCCTTCACCCTGCACCAGAAGCCAAGAAGAAATCTCCTGTGGGTTGACGGAATCTTCCCCCTGCTAACGCAGGCACCAAAAGACTGCATCACTGGTCCTCTGGGTCCCCTCTCATCCTGATGAGCGTGGTCCCTGGTACTCAGCAACTCTGTCCAAGTGACTCCCACAGTCCAGTGACTCTTCAG
The DNA here is from genome assembly GCF_031143425.1 of Pleurodeles waltl. Lineage (NCBI taxonomy): Eukaryota > Metazoa > Chordata > Amphibia > Caudata > Salamandridae > Pleurodeles > Pleurodeles waltl. The sequence continues at coordinate 16,722,981 of NC_090442.1, read as the reverse complement.
TCCAAGTTTGGTGGAGATAAGTCCTTGCCTCCCCACGCTAGACTGCATTGCTGGAAACCGCGTGATTTGCAGCTGCTCCGGCTCCTGTGCACTCTTCCAGGATTTCCTTCATGCACAGCCAAGCCTGGGTCCCCGACACTCCTTCTGGCAGTGCACATCCTTCTTAGTTGTCCTCCGGTGTCATGGGACTCCCTTTTGTGACTTCGCGTGGACTCTGGTTCACTCTTCTTCCAAGTGCCTGTTCAGGTACTTCTGTGGGTGCTGCCTGCTTCAGTGAGGGCTCCCTGACTTGCTGGGTGCCCCCTCTGTCTCCGCCTCCAAGTGGCGACATCCTGGTCTCTCCTGGGCCACAGCAGCACCCAAAAACCTCTACCGCAACCCTTGCAGCTAGCAAGGCTTGTTTGCGGTCTTTTTGTGTGGGAACACCTCTGCAAGCTTCATCGCAACGTGGGACACCCGTCTTCCAAAGGAGAAGTCCCTAGCTCTCTTCTTTCTTGCAGAACTCCAAGCTTCTTCCAACAGGTGGCAGCTTCCTTGCACCCTCAGCTGGCATTTCCTGGGCTCCTGCCCACTCTCGACACTGTTGCGACTATTAGACTTGGTCCCCTCGTCTTACAGGTACTCAGGTCCAGAAATCCACTGTTGTTGCATTGCTGGTGTTTGTTCTTCCTGCAGAATACCCCTATCACGGCTTCTGTGCTCTCTGGGGGTAGTAGGTGCACTTTACACCTACCTTTCAGGGTCTTGGGGTGGGCTATTTTTCTAACCCTCACTGTTTTCTTACAGTCCCAGCGACCCTCTACAAGCTCACATAGGTTTGGGGTCCATTCGTGGTTCGCATTCCACTTTTGGAGTATATGGTCTGTGCTGCCCCTATACCTATGTGCTCCTATTGCAATCTACTGTAATTCTACACTGATTGCATTACTTTTCTTGCTATTAATTACCTAAGTTTGGTTTGTATACATATATCTTGTGTATATAACTTATCCTCATACTGAGGGTACTCACTGAGATACTTTTGGCATATTGTCATAAAAATAAAGTACCTTTATTTTTAGTACTTCTGTGTAATGTGGTTTCTTATGATATTGTGTATATGACACCAGTGGTATAGTAAGAGCTTTGCATGTCTCCTAGTTCAACCTAAGCTGCTTTTCCATAGCTACCTTCTATCAGCCTAAGCTGCTAGAAACACCTCTTCTACACTAATAAGGGACAACTGGACCTGGCACAAGGTTGAAGTACCTCTGGTACCCACTACAAGCCAGGCCAGCCTCCTACATTGGTTGTGCAGCGGTGGGATAAGTACTTGTAACTACTTACAACTTTGTCATTGTGTACTTTTCATAACAGAATAATATACAAAACAGTTCAGTGTATGTACACCTAACCAAAAGGTTTTTCTTTTCTCCTCTTAAACTTTTTACAAAGTACTGAAAAGTATTCTAAAACTTCTAAAAGTTTCCTAAAAGTTAGAAAAAGTTCTCTGTTCTTTAAAAAGTTCTGAAACTTTTTCTTCCTTCTCACCATTTCTAAACCTTTTACTATCATGTCTACAGAAGATTCTACTCTTAAAATGGTCAATACTACTTATGACAATTTGAATTATAAGAGCCTAAGGAGTCTCTGCTTACAGAAAGGTTTAGTGATAGGAAAGAACCCTACCAAATAATTTCTATTTAACATGCTTAATGTGAATGATGAGTCCCAAGCAGGCACTTCAAATGAGAGGTTAATAGAAGGTTCCCAATCTGACTCAGGGTATCTCCTTGCGGGAGGTAGGGAGGGTTCTGATCAGGATTTGCCCTCTAACAAGACACCCAGTAATGTTGGTAGTATTGGAGGTTCACATCACAGTAGGGAAGTCCTTATTCCTAGAGGCCAAGTTGCTAGGGTTCAGTCAGTTAGGGACAGATCCCCCTCTGTTGTTTCCAATTTATCTTCTGTGTCCAAGCATTCCCAACCCACCCACCCTGAAGACAACATGTTAGAAAGGGAACTCAAAAGGTTGAGGGTTGAAGAGACCAGACTGAAGCTTAAACAGCAACAGTTGGCCTTAGATAGGGAATCCCTAGACCTGGAGAAGGAAAGTCAGACAGAGATTGGGGTTTGGACCCCATGGTGGCAGCAGCAGTATTCCTGATAGTAATACTGTTAGACAGCATGATTCCAGGAATCTGCACAAGATAGTCCCCCCTTACAAGGAGGGGGATGACATCAACAAATGGTTTGCTGCACTTGAGAGGGCCTGTATGGTACAGGGGGTCCCTCAAAGGTAGTGGGCTGCTATATTGTGGCTATCTTTCACTGGAAAGGGTAGGGATAGGCTTCTTACTGTTAGCGAAAGGGATGCTAACAATTTTTCAGTTTTGAAGGATGCACTCTGGGATGGATTTGGCTTAACCACTGAACAATACAGGATTAAGTTCAGAGACACCAGAAAAGAGTCCTCACAAGACTGGACAGACTTTGTAGACTGTTCAGTGAAGGCCTTGGAGGGGTGGTTACATGGCAGTAGTGTTTCTGACTATGAAAGCCTGTATAATCTTGTTCTGATAGAGCATATTCTGAATAACTGTGTGTCTGACTTGTTACACCAATATCTAGTGGACTTAGATCTGACCTCTCCCCAAGAATTGGAAAAGAAGGCAGACAAATGGGTCAGAACAAAAATTCCTCTGGCGGGGGTGGTGGGTCCAAATCCTCTTCCAATAATCAACCTAAAAAGCCTTGGTGTTATTTGTGTAAAGTCAAAGGCCATTGGACAACTGATGCCAGTTGTCCAAAGAAAAACACCAAACCTCCCACTACCACAACCCCTACTGCAAATTCTAGTGCCCCTAGTAATAGCAGTGCTGGTGGGAGCAAACCTACTAATAGCCAATCCAAGGGAGTAGCTGGGCTCACTTTTGGTAATTTAGTTGGGGTTGGTCTTGTTAGGGAGACCACAGAGGCTGTGTTAGTCTCTGAAGGTGCCATTGACTTGGCAACATTGGTTGCTTGTCCCCTTAATATGGATAAGTACAAGCAACTTCCCGTAATAAATGGTGTTGAGGTTCAGGCCTACAGGGACACAGGTGTCAGTGTTACCATGTTGATAGAGAAACTGGTACACCCTGAACAACACCTACTTGGTCAGCAGTACCAAGTGACAGACGCTCATAACAACACTTTTAGCCACCCCATGGCTGTTGTGAATCTCAACTGGGGGGAGGTTACTGGTCTAAAGAAAGTTGTGGTTGCTTCAGATTTACCTGTAGACTGTCTACTAGGGAACGATTTAGAGACATGAGCTTGGGCAGAAGTGGAGTTGGAGGCTCATGCAGCAATGCTGGGCATTCCTCAGCATTTTTTTGCTTTCACAAGGGCTCAGGCCAAAAAACAAAAAGGACAGGGTAACTTGGATCCTGGAACAATGGACCAAGTGCTCCCTAAAGCTAGGGGTAGCAAGGGTAAATCCCTACCCACTATCCCTCCCTCTACAGATGATTCTCCTTATGAGGAAGAAGAATTACCTCCCTGTGCAGAACCTTCACCAGATGAGCTGGCAGCAGACACTGCTGAGCTTTTGGGTGGAGGGGGTCCTGCCAGGGAAGAGCTGAGTATGGCACAGCAAACCTATCCCACATTAGAGGGTCTCAGACAGCAAGCTGTCAAGCAGCAAAATGGGGATGTCAGTGACTCACATAGATTTTACTGGGAGGACAACCTCTTGTACACTGAGGCAACGGACCCAAAACCTGGAACAGCCAGGAGATTGGTCATTCCCCTGCAGTACAGAGAGTTCCTCCTAACTCTAGCACATGACATTCCTTTGGCTGGGCATTTGGGCCAGATCAAAACATGGGAAAGGCTTGTCCCCCTGTTTCACTGGCCTAGGATGTCCGAGGACACTAAAGATTTTTGCAAATCTTGTGTGACCTGCCAAGCCAGTGGCAAGACTGGTGGCACACCAAAGGCTCCCCTTATTCCACTACCTGTGGTTAGGGTCCCCTTTGAAAGGGTAGGGGTTGACATAGTTGGCCCCCTTGACCCTCCTACTGCTTCAGGCAATAGGTTTATCTTGGTGGTTGTGGACCATGCCACAAGATATCCTGAAGCAATTCCTCTAAGGACCACTACAGCTCCTGCAGTGGCAAAGGCCCTCCTGGGAATCTTTTCCAGGGTGGGTTTCCCTAAAGAGGTTGTATCAGACAGGGGTAGCAACTTTATGTCTGCATACTTGAAAGCAATGTGGAAGGAATGTGGTGTAACCTACAAATTCACCACTCCTTATCATCCACAGACTAATGAACTGATAGATAGGTTTAATAAAACTCTCAAAGGGATGATAATGGGACTCCCTGAAAAACTCAGGAGGAGATGGGATGTCCTGTTACCTTGCCTCCTTTTTACTGACACGGAGTTACCCCAGAAAGGAGTGGGCTTCAGCCCCATTGATCTCCTCTTTGAACACCCTGTAAGAGGTCCACTAACACTTGTGAAGGAGGGTTGGGAACAACCTTTAAAAGCTCCCAAACAGGACATAGTGGACTATGTACTTGGTCTAAGATCCAGAATGGCCGAGTTCATGAAAAAGGCCAGTAAAAACCTACAGGCCAGCCAAGAGCTCCAGAAGCAATGGCATGACCAGAAGGCTGTTCTGATTCAGTACCAACCAGAACAGAAGGTGTGGGTATTGGAGCCTGTGGCCCCAAGAGCACTCCAGGACAAATGGAGTGGACCCCATCTAATTGTTGAGAAAAAGGGTGAGGTTACCTATCTGGTAGACCTGGGCACTGCCAGGAGTCCCCTTAGGGTGATTCATGTCAACCGCCTAAAACCCTACTATGACAGGGGTGATCTCACCCTGCTCATGGCAACAGTTGAGGGACAGGAAGAAGAGAGTGACCCTCTCCCTGATCTCTTTTCCACCACTGAAAATGATGCTTTTGTGGAGGGAGTAGTTTTGGCAGATTGTCTGACTGCAGAACAGAAAGGCAACTGCATAAATCTCCTTGGACAATTTTCTGAACTCTTTTCAACTGTGCCAGGCACCACATCCTGGTGTGAACACACAATTGATACTGGAGACAGCTTGCCTGTCAAAAGTAAAATCTATAGACAGCCTGACCATGTCAGGGACTGCATAACACAAGAGGTTCAGGCAATGCTTGATCTAGGAATGGGTGTCCTTCTGAAATCCCATGGGCGAGTCCTGTGGTGCTAGTACCAAAGCCAAACTCAAAACAAGGAAAAAGGGAGATGAGGTTTTGTGTAGACTACAGAGGTCTCAATCAGGTAACAAAAACTGATGCTCACCCTATACCCAGGGCAGATGAGCTCATAGATACACTGACATCTGCCAAGTATCTAAGCACCTTTGATTTGACTGCAGGGTATTGGCAGATCAAAGTGGCTGAGGATGCTAAACCTAAAACTGCATTTTCAACTATAGAAGGGCACTACCAATTTACAGTGATGCCTTTGGTTTGAAAAATGCAACTGACACTTTTCAGAGGTTGGTGAACACAGTCCTGCAAGGGTTGTAGGCTTTTAGTGCAGCTCATCTAGATGATATAGCTGTCTTTAGCGCCACCTGGGATGAGCAGCTGGTCCACCTTTGGAAAGTTCTGGAGGCCCTGCAAAAGGCAGGCCTCACTATCAAGGCCTCAAAGTGCCAGATAGGGCAGGGAAAGGTGGTTTATCTGGGACACCTGGTAGGTGGAGAACAGATTGCACCACTGCAGGGGAAAATCCAGACAATCATGGATTGGGTTCCCCCTACAACACAGACCCAGGTGAGAGCCTTCTTAGGCCTCACTGGGTATTACAGGAGATTCATTAAAAACTATGGCTCCATGGCAGCCCCTCTTAATGATCTCACTAGTAAGAAGATGCCTGAAAAGTTATTGTGGACAGCTAGCTGTCAGAAAGCTTTTGAGGAGCTCAAACAGGCCATGTGCTCTGCACCTATCCTAAAAAGCCCATGTTACTCCAATAAATTAATTGTTCAAACTGATGCATCTGAATTAGGGATAGGGGCAGTCTTATCACAACTAAATTCTGAGGGCCAGAATCAACCAGTTGCTTTTATCAGCAGAAGGTTGACCCCTAGAGAAAAGCGTTGGTCTGCCATAGAGATGGAGGCCTTTGCTGTGGTCTGGGCACTGAAGAAGTTGACTGTCTGGCACTCACTTTATTGTTCAGACAGACCACAAACCTCAACTTTGGCTGAAACAGATGAAAGGTGAAAACCCTAAATTGTGGTGGTGGTCCATATCTCTACAGGGAATGGACTATGCAGTGGAACATAGACCTGGGAGTACCCACTCCAATGCAGATGGACTCTACAGATATTTCCACTTAGACAATGAAGAGTCATCAGGTCATGGGTAGTCTTATTGTCCTTCGTTTGGGGGGGCGGGTTGTGTAGGAAAGTACCATCTTGCCTGGCATGTTACCCCCATATTTTCACTGTATATATGTTGTTTCAGTCTATGTGTCACTGGGGCCCTGCCAGGCAGGGCCCCAGTGCTCATAAGTATGTGCCCTGTATGTGTTCCCTGTGTGATGCCTAACTGTCTCACTGAGGCTCTGCTAACTAGAACCTCAGTGGTTATGCTCTCTCTGCTTTCCAAATCTGTCACTAACAGTCTAGTGACTAAATTTACTAATTCACATTGGCATACTGGTACACCCATATAATTCCCTAGTATATGGTACTGAGGTACCCAGGGTATTGGGGTTCCAGGAGATCCATATGGGCTGCAGAATTTATTTTGCCACCCATAAGGAGCTCTGACAATTCTTACACAGGCCTGCCACTGCAGCCTGCGTGAAATAACGTCCATGTTATTTCATGTTTTTTAATAAAGCAGTTTTTTTTTTTTAAAGGAAAACGAGTTGCAATTCAAAAAAATACTGCCTGCTCTGTAAAAATATTTTCAGCGACATTCACAAAGGGGAAGGGGTCCCCTGGGGACCCCTTCCCGTTTGCGAATGAGTTACCACCCACTTCAAGTGGGTGTTAACTGCGGATTGCTTTGCGACCGCTTTCGCAGTCACAAAGCAATTCTATATCGGGGTGCGAGCCGCAAATAGGAAGGGAACACCCCTTCCTATTTGCGAGTCGGATTACCGACTCGCAAAATGTGAATCAGCATTGCGATGGCCGTTTTTTGCAGTTTGCCACATGCAAACCGGTTCCTACATCTGGCCCTTAGTGTGTGGGCACCCTGGCACTAGCCAAGGTGCCCCCACATCCTTCAGGGGACACCATTACACGCATGCACTGTACATAGGTCACTACCTATGTACAGCGTCACAATGGTAACTCCGAACATGGCCATGTAACATGTCTAAGATCATGGAATTGTCAGCCCAATGCCATTCTGGCATTGGGGTGACAATTCCATGATCCCACGGGTCTCTAGCACAGAACCCTTGTACTGCCAAACTGCCTTGCCGGGGTCTCCACTGCAGCTGCTGCTGCTGCCAACCCCTCAGACAGGTTTCTGCCCTCCTGGGGTCCAGGCAGCCCTGGCCCAGGAAGGCAGAACAAAGGATTTCCTCGGAGAGAGGGTGTAACACCCTCTCCCTTTGGAAATAGGTGTCAGGGCTGGGGAGGAGTAGTCTCCCCCAGCTTCTGGAAATGCTTTGATGGGCACAGATGGTGCCCATCGCTGCATAAGCCAGTCTACACCAGTTTAGGGATCCTACAGCCCTGCTCTGGCGCGAAATTGGACAAAGGAAAGGGGAGTAACCACTCCCCTGACCTGCACCTCCCAGGGGAGGTGCCCAGAGCTCCTCCAGTGTGTCCCAGACCTCTGCCATCTTGGAAACAGAGGTGTTTGTGGCACACAGGACTGCTCTGAGTGGCCAGTGCCATCAGGTGACATCAGAGACTCCTACTGATAGGCTCTTACCTGTGTTACTAGCCTATCCTCCTTCCTAGGTAGCCAAACCTCCTTTTCTGGCTATTTAGGGTCTCTGCTTTGGGGAATTCTTCAGATACCGAATGCAAGAGCTCACCAGAGTTCCTCTGCATCTCCCTCTTCACCTACTGCCAAAGGATCGACCGCTGACTGCTCAGGACGCCTGCAAAACTGCAACAAAGTAGCAAGACGACTACTAGCAATCTTGTATCGCATCATCCTGATGGCTTTCTTGACTGTTTCCAGGTGGTGCATGCTCTGGGGGTAGCCTGCCTCCTCCCTGCACCAGGAGCTCTGAAGAAATCTCCAGTGGGTCGACGGAATCTTCCCCCTGCTAACGCAGGCACCAAAAGACTGCATCACTGGTCCTCTGGGTCCCCTCTCATCCTGACGAGCGTGGTCCCTGGAACTTAGCAACTCTGTCCAAGTGACTCCCAGTCCAGTGACTCTTCAGTCCAAGTTTGGTGGAGGTAAGTCCTTGCCGCCCCACGCTAGACTGCATTGCTGGAAACCGCGTGATTTGCAGCTGCTCCGGCTCCTGTTCACTCTTCCAGGATTTCCTTCATGCACAGCCAAGCCTGGGTCCCCGGCACTCCTTCCTGCAGTGCACAGCCTTCTGAGTTGCCCTCCGGCGTCGTGGGACACACTTTTATGACCGCGTGGACTCCTGTTCACTTTCCTTCCAAGTGCCCGTTCAGGTACTTTTGTGGGTGCTGCCTGCTTCTGTGAGGGCTCCCTGAGTTGCTGGGCGCCCCCTCTGTCTCCTCCTCCAAGTAGCGACATCCTGGTCCCAAAAACCTCTACCGCGACCCGTGCAGCTAGCAAGGCTTGTTTGTGGTCTTTCTGCGTGGGAACACCTCTGCAAGCTTCATCGTGACGTGGGACATCCACCCTCCAAAGGAGAAGTTCCTAGTCCTCTTCTTTCTTGCAGAACTCCAAGCTTCTTCCAACCGGTGGGCGCTTCCTTGCACCCTCAGCTGGCATTTCCTGGGCTCCTGCCCACTCTCGACGCTGTCGCGACTATTGGACTTGGTCCCCTTGTCTTACAGGTACTCAGGTCCGGAAATCCACTGTTGTTGCATTGCTGGTGTTTGTTCTTCCTGCAGAATCCCCCTATCACGACTTCTGTGCTCTCTGGGGGTAGTAGGTGCACTTTACACCTACCTTTTAGGGTCTTGGGGTGGGCTATTTTTCTAACCCTCACTGTTTTCTTACAGTCCCAGCGACCCTCTACAAGCTCACATAGGTTTGGGGTCCATTCGTGGTTCGCATTCCACTTTTGGAGTATATGGTTTGTGTTGCCCCTTCACATTGAGTGAGGCTTTGACCAACTGCTGCAACTGCACGCAGACAACCCGGTAAGGCTGCTGCAACTGGGTCCAAAGTAGCTAAAAAATATGCTACTGGGCGGTTTGCACCTCCATGGACCTGTGTCAGGACAGACAAAGAACAAGCATCACGTTCATGACAAAACAGGACAAAAGGCTTTGTGTAGTCAGGCATACCTAAATCCGGAGCCCTGCACATGCACTATCTCAGTTCAATGAATACCCTCATCTCTTTCTCGGACATAGTTAACGTATCCGGGCCATCCTTAACCTCCTTGACAGTCAACCTCACCAAAGGCTTAGAGATAATCGAGAAGTTGGGAATCCACTGGCGGCAGTAGCCCACCATTCCCAAAAACATCCTCACGTCTCTTTTGGATGTCAGGGGACTCATCTGTAATATGGCTGTCACTCTTCTTGGATAATCTCCTTCACCCCTTCTCAATCAGGTGGCCTAAGTACTTCACTTCTTTCTGACAGTACTGTAGCTTCTTTGGGGACACTTTATGTCCGTTCTTTCCCAAATGATTCAGTAAGGCAATAGTATCATACCTGCAGTCATCTTTCATTTAGGATGCAAACAACTCATCAATGTACTGTACTAGAGTCGAATTGAAATGCAGTTCCAATGATTCCAAGTCCTTCTTCAATATCTGATTGAAGATGGAAGGCGATTCTGAAAACCCTTGGGGAATTCAACAACAACTGTAAACCTTGTCCAGGAATTTGAAACTGAAGAGAAATTGGCTGTCCTCATAAAGAGGCATAGAAAAGAACGCTTGAGATAGGTGCACGACTGTGAACCATTCTGCATCACATGGGACCGGGAACATGATCACGGCTGGATTTGGCACTATGGGGCAGCATTTTACCACTATCTCGTTAATTTTCCTCAGGTGTTGGACAATTCGAACTTTCCCACAAGGCTTTCTCAATCCCATTATTGTCGAATTAGATGGGCTGCTCATCACTTCTTTTAAGACCCCTTGCTTCACAAAGTCCGCAATTATCTGCGTCACCTGTATGAAGACATCTTGTGCCATGTGGTACTGCAGTACCTGGGGAAACAAGACATTTGTCTTCCCATCTACTTTGACTAGTTCTACTCCTTTTATCAGTCCTACTTCTTTTCCTGTCAAGTCCCACACTTTCCCTGTCACTGTTCCCTGAAAGGTACCATTCTCGACTTGGACCGGATCTGTAATTGGATTAGTCAGGAGCTGATTTGCCACTCCTACCACCTTTATAGTATGCCCTGAAAGCGGCAATTTCGGTACCTCTGCACTTCTGACCTTAGAGCGTGTAGTTCCTGTATCAACCAGGAATGAAACTTTGTGACCCATCACCTTTCCCTGCATGTAAGGTCCCCTCTGATCTACTTCTAGGGACGCTGCAAGCCTGCACTCCTCACTATCCGAACAGTCATCAGACCATTCATCGTTTATTCCATTCTCACCAAGCAATGGGAACTGTTGTACTGAATTATTTTGACTCAGTTTGACCTGTGACCTGTTGACGAAGCATCACCTGTTGCTGTCCCATCAGAGCTAAAGGCAACTGCATTTGCTTTCTAGGTACCACGGGAATCTGCTGTTGTATTTGCTGCACCTGCGCTGGTTGAACACGTGGTATTTGCATTAGTTGCATAGGCTGGAGACTCTGCATCTGAACCATATTATTCTGGAAGTTCGGATTTGAACCCCTCATTCTTGGACCCCTCACATTTTGAAATGCACTGACATTATTGCTTTGTTGAACAACACCATCCTGCACCATCATTGGACATTCCCGCTTCCAGTGTCCCACGCCCCCGCCCGCATGGCACAGTGACATATTTTTCATCCCTTGCACGTCATTTTGAACCGCAACAGTATTCAAGTCTGGACCACGGTTCACACAACCGCCCCGACCTCTGCCTCTTGTTTGCGGCTGGAACATTCCTTTCCCTTGAGTTTGCTGCTGTACCATTGTAGGAGGCTGGACTGGCTTGTAGTGAGTACCTAGGGGTACTTGCACCTTGCACCAGGCCCAGTTATCCCTTATTAGTGTATAGGGTGTCTAGCAGCATAGGCTGATAGATAATGGTAGCTTAGCAGAGCAGCTTAGGCTGAACTAGGAGACGAGTGAAGCTCCTACAGTACCACTTAGTGTCATATGCACAATATCATAAGAAAACACAATACACAGATATACTAAAAATAAAGGTACTTTATTTTTATGACAATATGCCAAAAGTATCTCAGTGAGTACCCTCAGTATGAGGATAGCAAATATACACAAGATATATGTACACAATACCAAAATATGCAGTAATAGTATTAGAAAACAGTGCAAACAATGTATAGTTACAATAAGATGCAATGGAGACACATAGGGATAGGGGCAACACAAACCATATACTCCAAAAGTGGAATGCGAACCACGAATGGACCCCAAACCTATGTGACCTTGTAGAGGGTCGCTGGGACTATTAGAAAATAGTAAGGGTTAGAAAAATAGCCCACCCCAAGACCCTGAAAAGCGAGTGCAAAGTGCACTAAAGTTCCCCAAAGGACATAGAAGTCGTGATAGGGGAATTCTGCAGGAAAGACACAAACCAACAATGCAACAACGATGGATTTCCAGTCGAGGGTACCTGTGGAACAAGGGGACCAAGTCCAAAAGTCACAAGCAAGTCGGAGATGGGCAGATGCCCAGGAAATGCCAGCTGTGGGTGCAAAGGAGCTGCTACTGGACAGTAGAAGCGTAGGTTTCTGCAAGAACGACAAGGGCTAGAGACTTCCCCTTTGCAGGACGGATCCCTCACGCCGTGGAGAGTCGTGCAGAAGTGTTTTTCCGCCGAAATACCACCAACAAGCCTTGCTAGCTGCAAATCGTGCGGTAAGGGTTTTTGGACGCTGCTGTAGCCCAGGAGGGACCAGGATGTCGCCAATTGCGTCAGGGGACAGAGGGGGCGTTCAACAAGACAAGGAGCCCTCTCAGCAGCAGGCAGCACCCGCTGAAGTGCCAGAAACAGGCACTACAAGGATGCGTGAAATGGTGCTCACCCGAAGTCACACAAAGAAGTCCCACGTCGCCGGAGAACAACTTAGGAGGTCGTGCAATGCAGGTTAGAGTGCCGTGGACCCAGGCTGGACTGTGCACAAAGGATTTCCACCGGAAGTGCACGGAGGCCGGAGTAGCTGCAAAAGTCACGGTTCCCAGCAATGCAGTCTGGCGTGGGGAGGCAAGGACTTACCTCCACCAAACTTGGACTGAAGAGTCACTGGGCTGTGGGAGTCACTTGCACAGAGTTGCTGGATTCAAGGGACCTCGCTCGTCGTGCTGAGAGGAGACCCAAGGTACCGGTGATGCAGTTCTTTGGTGCCTGCGGTTGCAGGGGGACGATTCCGTCGACCCACGGGAGATTTCTTTGGAGCTTCTAGTGCAGAGAGGAGGCAGACTACCCCCACAGCATGCACCACCAGGAAAACAGTCGAGAAGGCGGCAGGATCAGCGTTACAGAGTTGCAGTAGTCGTCTTTGCTACTATGTTGCAGTTTTGCAGGCTTCCAGCGCGGTCAGCAGTCGATTCCTTGGCAGAAGGTGAAGAGAGAGATGCAGAGGAACTCGGATGAGCTCTTGCATTCGTTATCTACGGAATCCCAAGAGACAGAGACCCTAAATAGCCAGAAAAGAGGGTTTGGCTACCTAGGAGAGAGGATAGGCTAGCAACACCTGAAGGAGCCTATCAGGAGGAGTCTCTGACGTCACCTGATGGCACTGGCCACTCAGAGCAGTCCAGTGTGCCAGCAGCACCTCTGTTTCCAAGATGGCAGAGGTCTGGAGCACACTGGAGGAGCTCTGGGCACCTCCCAGGGGAGGTACAGGTCAGGGGAGTGGTCACTCCCCTTTCCTTTGTCCAGTTTCGCGCCAGAGCAGGGCTAAGGGGTCCCTGAACCGGTGTAGACTGGCTTATGCAGAAATGGGCACCAAATGTGCCCATGAAAGCATTTCCAGAGGCTGGGGGAGGCTACTCCTCCCCTGCCTTCACACCATTTTCCAAAGGGAGAGGGTGTAACACCCTCTCTCAGAGGAAGTCCTTTGTTCTGCCATCCTGGGCCAGGCCTGGCTGGACCCCAGGAGGGCAGATGCCTGTCTGAGGGGTTGGCAGCAGCAGCAGCTGCAGTGAAACCCCGGGAAAGGCAGTTTGGCAGTACCATGGTCTGTGCTACAGACCACTGGGATCATGGGATTGTGCCAACTATGCCAGGATGGTATGGAGGGGGCAATTCCATGATCATAGACATATTACATGGCCATATTCGGAGTTACCATTGTGAAGCTACATATAGGTAGTGACCTATATGTAGTGCACGCGTGTAATGGTGTCCCCGCACTCACAAAGTCCGGGGAATTGGCCCTGAACAATGTGGGGGCACCTTGGCTAGTGCCAGGGTGCCCACACACTAAGTAACTTAGCACCCAACCTTTACCAGGTAAAGGTTAGACATATAGGTGACTTATAAGTTACTGGCTGCAGTGGCAGGCCTGTGTAAGAATTGTCAGAGCTCCCTCTGGGTGGCAAAAGAAATGCTGCAGCCCATAGGGATCTCCTGGAACCCCAATACCCTGGGTACCTCAGTACCATATACTAGGGAATTATAAGGGTGTTCCAGTAAGCCAATGTAAATTGGTAAAATTGGTCGCTAGCCTGTTAGTGACAATTTGAAAGAAATGAGAGAGCATAACCACTGAGGTTCTGATTAGCAGAGCCTCAGTGAGACAGTTAGTCATAACACGGGTAACACATTCAGGCACACTTATGAGCACTGGGGCCCTGACTAGCAGGGTCCCAGTGACACATACAACTAAAACAACATATATACAGTGAAAAATGGGGGAAACATGCCAGGCAAGATGGTACTTTCCTACACAACCCCCCCCCAAACGAAGGACAATAAGACTAGCCATGACCTGATGAGTCTTCATTCTCTAAGTGGAAATATCTGGAGAGTCCATCTGCATTGGAGTGGCTACTCCCAGGTCTATGTTCCACTGTATAGTCCATTCCCTGTAGGGATATGGACCACCTCAACAATTTAGGATTTTCACCTTTCATTTGTTTTAGCCAAAGTAGAGGTTTGTGGTCTGTCTGAACAATGAAGTGAGTGCCAAACAGGTATGGCCTCAACTTCTTCAGTGCCCAGACCACAGCAAAGGCCTCCCTCTCAATGGCAGACCAACGCTTTTCTCTAGGGGTCAACCTCCTACTAATAAAAGCAACAGGTTGATCCTGGCCCTCAGAATTAAGTTGTGATAGGACTGCCCCTACTCCTAATTCAGATGCATCAGTTTGGACATAGAATTTTTTAGAGTAACAAGGGCTTTTCAGGACAGGTGCAGAGCACATGGCCTGCTTCAGCTCCTCAAAAGCTTTCTGACAGCTAGCTGTCCACAATACCTTTTTAGGCATCTTTTTGGATGTGAGGTCATTAAGAGGGGCTGCAATGGAGCCATAGTTCTTAATGAACCTCCTGTAATACCCAGTGAGGCCTAGGAAGGCTCTCACCTGAGTCTGAGTAGTAGGGGGAACCCAATCAACAATTGTTTGGATTTTCCCCTGAAGTGGTGCAATCTGTTCCCCACCAACAAGGTGTCCCAGATAAGCCACCTTCCCCTGCCCTATCTGGCACTTTGAAGCCTTGATAGTGAGGCCTGCCTTTTGCAGGGCCTCTAAAACTTTCCATAGGTGGACCAGGTGATCATCCCAACTGGAGCTAAAGACAGCTATATCGTCCAAATATGCTGCACTAAAAGCTTCCAGCCCTTGCAGGACTGTGTTCACCAACCTCTGAAAAGTGGCAGGTGCATTTTTCAATCCAAAAGGCATTACTGTGAATTGGTAATGTCCTCCAATGGTTGAAAATGCAGTTTTAGGTTTAGCATCTTCTGATAATTTGATCTGCCAATACCCTGCAGTCAAATCAAAAGTGCTTAGATACTTGGCAGATGCCAGTGTATCTATGAGCTCATCTGCCCTGGGTATAGGGTGAGCATCAGTTTTGGTTACCTGATTGAGACCTCTATAATCTACACAAAACCTCATTTCCTTCTTTCCATCCTTGGAATGAGGTTTTGGTACAAGTACCAACGGAGAGGCCCATGGACTTTCATAGTGCTCAACCACTCCCAGTTCTAACATTTTCTGCACCTCTTGCTTTATGCAGTCCCTGACATGGTCAGGCTGCCTATAGATCTTACTTTTGACAGGCAAGCTGTCTCCAGTATCTATAGTGTGCTCACACCAAGAAGTGGTACCTGGCACAGCAGAGACGAGTTCAGAAAACTGACCCAGGAGATTTATGCAATGGTCTTTCTGCTCAGCAGTAAGACAATCAGCCAAAACTACACCTTCCACTAGAGCATCTTGTTCTGTGGAAGAGAAGAGATCAGGTAGAGGATCACTGTCTTCTTCCTGTCCCTCATCAGTTGCCATGAGCAGGGTGAGATCAGCCCTGTCATAGTAGGGTTTCAGGCAATTGACATGGAGCACCCTAAGGGGACTCCTGGCAGTGCCTAAGTCAACTAAGTAGGTGACTTCCCCCTTCTTTTCAACAATTATGTGGGGTCCACTCCATTTATCTTGGAGTGCTCTTGGGGCCACAGGCTCCAAGACCCACACTTTCTGCCCTGGTTGGTACTGAACCAAAACAGCCTTCTGATCATGCCATTGCTTTTGGAGCTCTTGGCTGGCCTGAAGGTTTTTACTGGCCTTTTTCATATACTCAGCCATCCTTGATCTGAGGCCAAGTACATAATCCACAATATCTTGTTTTGGAGCTTTTAAAGGTTGTTCCCAACCCTCCTTGACAAGTGTTAGTGGACCCCTCACAGGGTGTCCAAAGAGGAGTTCAAAGGGGCTGAAACCCACTCCTTTCTGGGGTACCTCCCTGTAGGCAAAAAGGAGGCATGGTAAAAGGATATCCCATCTCCTGCGGAGTTTTTCATGGAGACCCATAATCATGCCTTTGAGAGTTTTGTTAAATCTCTCCACCAGTCCATTTGTTTGTGGATGATAGGGTGTAGTGAACTTGTAAGTCACACCGCAGTCCTTCCACATGGCCTTTAAGTAAGCAGACATGAAATTGCTTCCCCTGTCTGATACTACTTCCTTTGGGAAGCCCCCCCTAGAAAATATTCCTAGGAGGGCCTTTGCCACTGCAGGTGCTGTAGTGGTCCTTAAAGGAATTGCTTCAGGATATCTTGTGGCATGGTCCACTACCACTAAGATAAACCTATTGCCTGAAGCAGTAGGAGGGTCAAGGGGTCCAACTATGTCAACCCCTACCCTTTCAAAGGGAACCCCAACCACAGGCAGTGGAATAAGGGGTGCCTTTGGGGTGCCACCTGTCTTGCCACTGGCTTGACAGGTTTCACAGGACTTACAAAACTCTTTTGTGTCCTCAGACATTCTAGGCCAATGAAACAAGGGAACAAGCCTGTCCCAAGTTTTCATTTGTCCCAGATGTCCAGCTAGGGGAATGTCGTGGGCTAGAGTTAGGAGGAACTTTCTGTACTCCTGAGGAATCACTAACCTCCTGGCAGTTCCAGGTTTAGGATCCCTTGATTCAGTGTACAAGAGGTTGTCCTCCCATTAAACTCTGTGAGAGTCACTGACATCCCCATTAGCCTGTTTGACAGCTTGCTGTCTTAGACCCTCTAGTGTGGGACAGGTATGCTGTGCCACACTCAGCTCCTCCCTGGCAGGCCCCCCTTCACCCAAAAGCTCAGCAGTGTCTGCTTCCAGTTCCTCTGGTGTAGGTTCTGCACAGGGTGGAAATTCTTCTTCCGTAGAAGTAGAATCCACTGTAGAGGGAGGGATAGTAGGAAGTGCTTTACTTCTACTAGCCCTAGGTTTAGGGAGCACTTGGTCCATTGTTCCAGGATGCAAGTCACCCTGTCCTTTTTGCTTTTTGGCCTGAGCCCTGGTTAAAGCCAAAAATATGCCCTGGGATGCCCAGCATTGCTGCATGGGCCTCCAACTCCACATCTGACCAAGCTGATGTCTCCAAATCATTCCCTAATAGACAGTCTACAGGTAAATCTGAAGCTACCACAACTTTCTTTGGACCAGTAACCCCCCCCAGATGAGATTTACAACAGCCATGGGGTGGCTAAGTGTGTTGTTGTGAGCATCGGTTACTTGGTACTGGTGACCAAGTAGGTGTTGTTCAGGGTGGACCAGTTTCTCTATGACCATAGTCACACTGGCTCCAGTGTCCCTGTATGCCTGAACCTCAACACCATTTATTAGGGGTAGTTGCTTGCACTTATCCATGTTAAGGGGACAAGCAACCAAGGTGGCTAAATCAATAGCCCCCTCAGAGACTAACACAGCCTCTGTGGTCTCCCTAATCAGACCAACCCCAACTAAGTTACCAAAAGTGAGCCCAGCTACTCCCTTGGATTGGCTATTAGTAGGTTTGCTCCCACCACCACTGCTATTAGTAGGGACACTCGGTGTAGCAGTAGGGGTTGTAGTGGTAGGAGGCTTGGTGCTTTTCTTTGGACAACTGGGATCTGTTGTCCAATGGCCTTTTATTTTACATAAATAGCACCATGGTTTCTTTTCTTTGTTTTGATTAGAAGAGGATTTGGGCCCACCACCCCCACCAGAGTGTTTTTGTGGGCCTGATGAAGACTCATTTTTAGATTTGTCCCCACCCTTGTCAGAAGACTTACCATCCTTCTTGTTGTTGCCATCTTTGTCACCCCCTGTATGAACTTTTCTGTTCACCCTTGTTCTGACCCATTTGTCTGCCTTCTTTCCCAATTCTTGGGGAGAGGTCAGATCAGAGTCCACCAATTACTGGTGCAACAAATCAGACACACAATTATTAAGAATATGCTCTCTCAGGATCAAGTTATACAGGCTGTCATAATCAGTAACTTTACTGCCATGTAACCACCCCTCCAAGGCCTTCACTGAATGGTCAATGAAATCAACCCAGTCTTGTGAAGACTCCTTTTTGGTCTCTCTGAACTTTATCCTGTACTGTTCAGTGGTTAAGACATAACCATCCAGGAGTGCATTCTTAAGAACTTTGTAATCATTGGCCTCACTTTCTTTCACAGTAAGGAGCCTATCCCTACCTTTTCCACTAAATGATAGCCATAGGATAGCAGCCCACTGCCTTTGAGGGACATCCTGTACAACACAGGCCCTCTCAAGTGCAGCAAACCACTTGTTAATGTCATCCCCCTCCTTATAAGGGGGAACTATCTTGTGCAGATTCCTGGAATCATGCTCTTTTGCAGGATGACTATTGGGAATACTGCTGCTGCCACCATGGGTTTCTAAACCCAGTTTCTGTCTCTCCTTCTCTACTTCTAAGGACTGTCTATCCAAATCCAGCTGTTGCTTCTTGAGCTTCAGTCTGGTTTGTTCCACTCTCAATCTATTGAGCTCCCTTTCTAACAATCTGTCATCAGGGTGGGTGGGAGGGACATGTCTTGAAACAGAAGTATGGTGAGAATGGACAGAAGGAGACCTGTCCCTTACAGAAGGCATCCTAACAGCTTGGTTAACAGAAACATCAGTTCTACTGTGGTGAGAATGAATGCTTTTGCTATGATGTGAGACAACACTATCTGTATGGTGTGACTCAACATCAGTACCAACTATGCTAGACTGTCTAGTAATGGGCAGGCTAGGAAGTTTCTTTCCTGAATTTTTTTCTAGGGGAGTCCCTGGATCAGATTGGGAACCATTAGCTACTTTTTCAACAGATGGGGCCCTTGTGGCCTTATCTTGTTCTCTAAGCATGTTAAGTAATAATTCCAAGGAAGGATTCTTCCCTACACTCAAACCTCTTTCTACACAGAGACTCCTTGCTCCTTTCCAGCTAAGGTGGTCATATGCAAGTTTGGACAGATCAACATTTTGGCCTGTGCCAGACATTTTTAGAAAGTGTTTAAGTGATAGAAAAAGTGATTAAAAAAGTTTTTAGAGCTTTTAGAAAGACAGAAAAAAAACTTTTAAAACTTTTTAGAACTTTTAGAAAGTTTAGAAGTACTTTTCAGCACTTTAGAAAAGAGTGAAAAGAGGAAATGCAAAACTTTTTAGTTATGTGTACATACACTGAACTTGTTTTGTATATTTTTCTCTTATGAAAAGTACAATGACAAGAGTGGTAAGTAGTCTCAAAGCACTTATCCCACCGCTGCACAACCAATGTAGGAGGCTGGACTGGCTTGTAGTGAGTACCTAGGGGTACTTGCACCTTGCACCAGGCCCAGTTATCCCTTATTAGTGTATAGGGTGTCTAGCAGCATAGGCTGATAGATAATGGTAGCTTAGCAGAGCAGCTTAGGCTGAACTAGGAGACGAGTGAAGCTCCTACAGTACCACTTAGTGTCATATGCACAATATCATAAGAAAACACAATACACAGATATACTAAAAATAAAGGTACTTTATTTTTATGACAATATGCCAAAAGTATCTCAGTGAGTACCCTCCGTATGAGGATAGCAAATATACACAAGATATATGTACACAATACCAAAATATGCAGTAATAGTATTAGAAAACAGTGCAAACAATGTATAGTTACAATAGGATGCAATGGAGACACATAGGGATAGGGGCAACACAAACCATATACTCCAAAAGTGGAATGCGAACCACGAATGGACCCCAAACCTATGTGACCTTGTAGAGGGTCGCTGGGACTATTAGAAAATAGTAAGGGTTAGAAAAATAGCCCACCCCAAGACCCTGAAAAGCGAGTGCAAAGTGCACTAAAGTTCCCCAAAGGACATAGAAGTCGTGATAGGGGAATTCTGCAGGAAAGACACAAACCAACAATGCAACAATGATGGATTTCCAGTCGAGGGTACCTGTGGAACAAGGAGACCAAGTCCAAAAGTCACAAGCAAGTCGGAGATGGGCAGATGCCCAGGAAATGCCAGCTGTGGGTGCAAAGGAGCTGCTACTGGACAGTAGAAGCGTAGGTTTCTGCAAGAACGACAAGGGCTAGAGACTTCCTCTTTGGAGGACGGATCCCTCACGCCGTGGAGAGTCGTGCAGAAGTGTTTTCCCGCCGAAAGACCGCCAACAAGCCTTGCTGGCTGCAAATCGTGCGGTAAGGGTTTTTGGACGCTGCTGTGGCCCAGGAGGGACCAGGATGTCGCCAATTGCGTCAGGGGACAGAGGGGGCTTCGAGCACAACAAGGAGCCCTCTCAGCAGCAGGCAGCACCCGCCAAAGTGCCAGAAACAGGCACTACGAGGATGCGTGAAATGGTGCTCACCCGAAGTCACACAAAGGAGTCCCACGTCGCCGGAGAACAACTTAGGAGGTCGTGCAATGCAGGTTAGAGTGCCGTGGACCCAGGCTGGACTGTGCACAAAGGATTTCCGCCGGAAGTGCACGGAGGCCGGAGTAGCTGCAAAAGTCGCGGTTCCCAGCACTGCAGTCTGGCGTGGGGAGGCAAGGACTTACCTCCACCAAACTTGGACTGAAGAGTCACTGGACTGTGGGAGTCACTTGGACAGAGTTGCTGGATTCAAGGGACCTCGCTCGTCGTGCTGAGAGGAGACCCAAGGTACCGGTGATGCAGTTCTTTGGTGCCTGCGGTTGCAGGGGGACGATTCCGTCGACCCACGGGAGATTTCTTCGGAGCTTCTAGTGCAGAGAGGAGGCAGACTACCCCCACAGCATGCACCACCAGGAAAACAGTCGAGAAGGCGGCAGGATCAGCGTTACAGAGTTGCAGTAGTCGTCTTTGCTACTATGTTGCAGTTTTGCAGGCTTCCAGCGTGGTCAGCAGTCGATTCCTTGGCAGAAGGTGAAGAGAGAGATGCAGAGGAACTCGGATGAGCTCTTGCATTCGTTATCTACGGAATCCCAAGAGACAGAGACCCTAAATAGCCAGAAAAGAGGGTTTGGCTACCTAGGAGAGAGGATAGGCTAGCAACACCTGAAGGAGCTTATCAGGAGGAGTCTCTGACGTCACCTGATGGCACTGGCCACTCAGAGCAGTCCAGTGTGCCAGCAGCACCTCTGTTTCCAAGATGGCAGAGGTCTGGAGCACACTGGAGGAGCTCTGGGCACCTCCCAGGGGAGGTACAGGTCAAGGGAGTGGTCACTCCCCTTTCCTTTGTCCAGTTTCGCGCCAGAGCAGGGCTAAGGGGTCCCTGAACCGGTGTAGACTGGCTTATGCAGAAATGGGCACCAAATGTGCCCATGAAAGCATTTCCAGAGGCTGGGGGAGGCTACTCCTCCCCTGCCTTCACACCATTTTCCAAAGGGAGAGGGTGTAACACCCTCTCTCAGAGGAAGTCCTTTGTTCTGCCATCCTGGGCCAGGCCTGGCTGGACCCCAGGAGGGCAGATGCCTGTCTGAGGGGTTGGCAGCAGCAGCAGCTGCAGTGAAACCCCGGGAAAGGCAGTTTGCAGTACCAGGGTCTGTGCTACAGACCACTGGGATCATGGGATTGTGCCAACTATGCCAGGATGGTATAGAGGGGGCAATTCCATGATCATAGACATATTACATGGCCATATTCGGAGTTACCATTGTGAAGCTACATATAGGTAGTGACCTATATGTAGTGCACGCGTGTAATGGTGTCCCCGCACTCACAAAGTCCGGGGAATTGGCCCTGAACAATGTGGGGGCACCTTGGCTAGTGCCAGGATGCCCACACACTAAGTAACTTAGCACCCAACCTTTACCAGGTAAAGGTTAGACATATAGGTGACTTATAAGTTACTTAAGTGCAGTGTAAAATGGCTGTGAAATAACGTGGACGTTATTTCACTCAGGCTGCAGTGGCAGGCCTGTGTAAGAATTGTCAGAGCTCCCTATGGGTGGCAAAAGAAATGCCGCAGCCCACAGGGATCTCCTGGAACCCCAATACCCTGGGTACCTCAGTACCATATACTAGGGAATTATAAGGGTGTTCCAGTAAGCCAATGTAAATTGGTAAAATTGGTCACTAGCCTGTTAGTGACAATTTGAAAGAAATGAGAGAGCATAACCACTGAGGTTCTGATTAGCAGAGCCTCAGTGAGACAGTTAGTCATAACACAGGTAACACATTCAGGCACACTTATGAGCACTGGGGCCCTGACTAGCAGGGTCCCAGTGACACATACAACTAAAACAACATATATACAGTGAAAAATGGGGGTAACATGCCAGACAAGATGGTACTTTCCTACAACCATCTGCTGTACTCCATTTCTCTGCATCCCTGCCTGAGCTGCCTTAATTTGTATCACCATCACCTTCTCTTTCAGCTTTCTCTGCTTCAACTCAATCTCATCACTACAGTATTTTGCATACTGCAACACCTCGTCAATCGGTTTAGCTTGCCAACAGATCAAATGATTCTTAATCATCTGGCTAATCTGTGGCCTCAGTCCTTCAACGAACCTGAACACAGGGTGATTCATGTCTTTCTGTTCTATGACCTCTGTGCCACTGTAGTGTTTGAATCCCATTAACAACCTCTCATAGTAAGCATGTATCGACTCTTTGCCTTCTTGTGCCGTTCGATCAATTTTCGGCCAATCAATATTCTGCGGCGACACTTTCTGCTTCAAAAACTCAATCACCTTATAGTAGTGCTTCATCTCCTCAGGAGACGGTGCTCCTGTAGTCCTGTCCCTTGGCGGTTCCGCTGTCGGCCAATCCACACTCCTCTTGCACTCAAGCCACAAATCAGCTGGAACTATAATCTCAAACAGTGTATTCAAGTCTTCCCAGAGACACTTCGCAAGCTTCACAAACCTATCCGTTTGCTGGTACCACTCTATTGGCTTTTCCCTCAACCTGGGATTATCATTTGTAAATTACAAAATGTCCCCTCTAGACCATGGTACATGAACTAGAACCCCTCCAGCTGTCTCTCTCATCGGTAACATCTTTATTGTTCCCGTGTCTGGCGCAGCCTTCGCCTGCTGCTGTTCCAGGCAGTCACTTTTCCTCTTATCTCTCGTTTGCGCCCACCTGCCTTCCCACTTCTCTAATGCTCCCCAAACTTGAGCATTCTGCAGTATCTCTTTAAGGTGTGCCTTCATCCTAGTAGATCTCATATGATCAAAATCTTTAGGTTAGAAGTCTAACCTATAACTTCTCTTCAGATGTTTAGGATTGTCTAAGTCTATGCCATATTTGTCTGCTAAATTCTCTAACCTCTGGTGCACCTTACTCACTTCTTTGGTTATTTTCGGGCCCAGATATCTTAATTCTGCTTCAGTGTATGATTCTAATCTGCTCACTCCCATGCTCCCTTCTACTAGCACAGCTACTTCCACCCCCAACCTCACAAAATTCAGGTATTCCTCTCTTTCTGATCGCTCTGCTGTCGCAGGAGTAGTCTGTGGAGTGTTAAGCTTGTATAACCACTCAGTCAACTGTTGCGCAGTTAAGCCTTGCAACGAGATATTTCCAGCCTGCACCATCGGGGTTTGCGACGTGTTTGCACTCATTACCTGTGGGGTTAGTAGACCCAAACCTGCTTGTCTCATTGTCTCTAAAGGAACCCCAATCGGACTGAAGTCCAACAAGGATCTAGATCTCTCTGCTGTCTGTTCGCCCGGTGTCATCCCTTGGGAGCTTCCTGAGAACCCTCCTCCTATCACCTCTTGAGTCATTAATCCTTGGTCACACACACTAGGTTTTGCCTGCGCATATAGCGGTACTGGTGGACCAACGGTAATTGGCAAAGATATAGCAGCTGGTGCCTGGCCATTTCCCAATCCTGGTGGGGCCTTAACTCCCATAGCTTGATTCATTACAGGTGTCGTAGCTGACTGCGGTCCTGTGACCGAGCTGTAATTCGGAACCACCTGTTGCTGCGGCTGGGGCAGCAATTGTGGAGTTGGCTCAATCTGCACTAACTTCGATCTCATGTATACTGGATCAGGCGGCACCATCAAACTCGTAGTCGTCTCTAATACTGGGACATCAGGGTAGAGCCTCTGAACTGGTGGTGGCTGCAACTGTATCTGCGTCTCGGGTGCAGTGGATACACTAGCACCATTCTGTATCGGAGCTGGCGTGGTAGCATTATTTGTCTGTACTGTATTCATGATCCCCGGATTCTGTGGCGAACTTACAGGACCTGCACTAGTACTCAGTCTGTATGGTGACGGTCGATCATGTAACAACTGATTGAGAAACTCATCCGAATCGGCTGCATCTACCCAGGACTTCTGAGTCTCCTTTTGCCTACTAGACCCCTTGTCTGTTTTACAAGTTGCCTTTTTCCCCTGTGTTTCGTCTTGAGTTATTGCCGGAAACATCCTAATTCCGTCTATTATTTCCATTCTCCACATCCTGGCCTCACTATCCCACCTAGCCTCCGCTAGAGTCTTTTCTGCTTTTCTCATTCTCCTCTCGAATTTCTGTTGCTTCTGTCGCATGGCCATTAAATGCCAAATCGCTAACGCCTCAAACTGAGCTGGTCTCGGAGGTGGCTTTTGCTCATTGAACGCTTTCCGCAAATTCTCTAGAACCCCTAAGTTAAAGGTTCCATTTCTCTGGAAACGCCAAACACCCATCTTTCTCTGTTAATTTGCACCATTGCTTTAGCCAAAGACATGGCGCAACTCCTTTCTCCTCCATTACGGCATAAGCCGGAGTATCCTCTGACGGAGTAGGCTCCCCCACACTCGCTGTAATGTACGCATCTCCCCTCAAAGCACTCTTTAAAGCCTTGAAAAACTTCATTTTTTTTACGTCTTTTATTTTGTTTAGAATCGAATCAAGAAGTGACTTTAGTTCCCAGAACACTCTTCCCCTACCTTCTCACCCAATTGTCTCTCACGGACAGCTACCAATCCATGCGTGACCCTTCTCACTAGCTGACCTATCCCAGCGCGGCTCCCATCACATCACACCCACACACACTGCGGCTCACAAAGTCTTGCGGCTTGTCTTCCTCACTCTAAATCCACACAAAACGAGTGCAATATATTGCGAGCACTTCAACAACAAACTCAAATTTGCCGGTTTACTACAGGAAGGGTAACACAATCGCTTTAGAACTTTACAGAGATTTCACTTGAAGCCTCGGCCGCTACTCTCTCCTTCTCAGATCCCGCACCCGCAAGCAGAACTCGACCCGCAAATTCTACTCTCGACTTGTCCATGGCTCGTCCTAGTGCACTTTAGAACTTACCAAATCTCCATCGAAGATTTCACTCACACACTTTGACTCAAACTCGACTCTTCAACCACGCCCGATTGACCTATTATACCTTGCAAATTACGACACAAACCAAGTGTCTCCTACACTTATCAATATACTCCGGAGACTTAGACCACGGCGGGTCCGTACATCACCAACAACCACGTGGACAATTTTTTAGCACAAAGCACCACACTCACATGAAGTTTGCCGACTTCCCTACTCTCATACTGCGGAGTACGCCCACTCCTACTAAAACATTGGCTGGCCTAAATTCTCACAAACGTCACAATTCACCTGCGATATGCATAGGCTGAGCAGGCGCAAATTCTACTTCACTCATACCATCACTAGAACGTCAAGAACATACCCAACTCACTTCGGCAAGCTCTGAGATTCCGGGAAAGTCAATTGGACTTAGGGGCACATCATCTTTCCAATTTGCATTATTTCGAAAATACTTCGAAAACAATGGTCCCTCGTCTTAGGGCCCAAAAGGGCCTGAACCATCCTCTGCTACCAGAACTGATAACGCGTCCCGTCTTAGGTAATTTACTTTGTCTGGGACTCATTTTAGGCCAATGAATCTTTTGACCCTGATTGAAGACACCTTAGGACGAGACAACTAATCAGCATATAAATCACTAAGTCAATAATTTTCTCAATATTCAATATGTGAAAGTAAACCAATCTAGATAAATGCATCAATAAAGTCTGATCATACCTTCCAACCATGAATGACCACACAAAAATTAGTATGATTTACGTTATTTTATTCCCTATTGGTTATACTCTACTAGCAAGTTTATTAGTCTCAAAACCAGAAAACACATCAGCAATGTCACAATATGGCAACTAGAATAAGATTTCATTAACGCGAAGATCATAAACATCAGAACAAAGCACAACGTCAACATGGATTAACTTTAGCAGAGCATCATTAGCGCATTATTCAACAAATCACTGATTCAGTCATTTGTCTATTTGCGTCCGTTTTAATGAACTCCTTAACTAACCTTGAATTAGCATTAGCATGTTGGGCTTCATGCAAAACAATTTAGCAACACAAATTTAGAAAACATCTAACTATGGTCTCCATCAAAAGGTAGCAGTTGGTACCTAGAAAGGAAAGGCAAACGGACAATTACAATCTCATCATCATATAGTCACCCTCCGTAATGGGTCAGCATACAGAGTCAGTCTTTGTCCTCAGGACATCAGTTGATTTGCCATCAGCCAGGAAACCCAGCAAAATTCAGCAAGACGGGCAATACAGGACATTTCCCTCTTAAGGAGGAAAAGTATGAATCAGGCAGGACAAAGATAAGGATGGTTTGAAGAATCAAACAACAAAGTCAGAGTGACAAAGTCTTGTGAAGCGATCCGGCTTCTGAAATGCCCACTAGACACCAGGGATTTATTTTATATTTAGAAATTGGCATAAGGGGAGCGACTCCTTGGGCAAGGATTGCTCTCCAAGGGGGCAATTTTTTTCAATGCCTTTTCTCTCCCCCCCGGGGGGCAGATCAGCCTATTGTTATTATGCTGATCTGCCCCCACGGGGCAGAAACCGCTAGACACCAGGGATCTTTATTTTTTTGTGTCAATTTCACACAAGGGGAGTGATGCCTTAGGTAAGGGTCGTTCCCCGGGGGAGAGGTGGGCTAATTTATTTCAGGCCATTTCTGCTCCCCTTGGGGGCAGATCAGCCTATTTTTATTAGGCCGATCTGCCCCCAAGGGAGGCAGAAACCACTAGGCACCGGGGTTTTTCTTTTTGTTTTGCGCTAATGTCACGCAAGGGGCACCAGGGATTGGTGTATGTGTATGTGTGTGTTTTGTTTGGGGGGGCAGCCCCTTGGACAAGGGTTGCTCCCCATGAGGGCACCTTACTGTTGACCATATCTGCCTCCCTTGGGGGGCAGATTGGCCTATTTTTGGAAGTCCCATCGGCCCCCAAGGGCGGCAGAAAGTCCCCTAGAGACCAGAGAATGTTTTTTTTCAAAATAAGAGGGTTGGGGCATGGCCATACCCCCACCCTGAATAAATGGGGCCAAAGTTGTTCTGCCCACCAGTGGGCAGATGGGGCAATTACCCCCGATCCACACCCCGGGGGGGCAGAAAGTCTACTAGATGCCCGGGAATTAAAAAAAATTTTTAAAAATAGTGGGCTGGTGGCAACCAACCAGTATAGGCCTGGTTATGCCCCCACCCCAACTGAAGGGGGTAACAGTCTTTCAGCTCTCCCCCACACACTAAAACATCTTATCCCACGGCAAGCAAGAGGACATTTGATTATTTTGGGTTTTGGTTTTACATTAGGGCCATGAGAGCTTGGCTAACTCTCAAAATCGTCCCACTTGGGATGGTGAGGGCTGCACTTCATGGACTTTGGGACGCTGCCATGTGGAAAAATCCACAAGACCTAGACACATCTGAAAAATAAACATCTGGGTGATTCCAGGGTGGTGTGCTTCACATGCACCGGCACCATTTTCTTACCCACAATGCCCTGCAAACCTCCAACTTTGCAGGAATTCGCACATTTTTCCCACATTTTTGTGATGGAACCTTCTGGAATCTGCAGGAATCCACAAAATTCCTACAACCCAGCATTGTCTCATCTATACCGATAAAAATTCTGCTGCACTTGTCAACCTAAAAATATTATTTTTCAAACTGCCCTTTTGGACCCGCTTTGGTTCTTCCTCAATTTCCACATGTTTTTTGGCTCCTCCCTGTCACAAGCACTTGGGCCCACCTGTACAAGTGAGGTATAATTTTTACCGAGAGACTGAGGGGAATGTTGGGTGGTAGGCAATTTGTCCGGATGCGGTGATCCCATACAGAAATGTGGGAAAAATGTGATTTTTTTAGCTACATTTGAGGTTTGCTGAGGATTGTGCGTAAGAAAACATTGGGGGATCCACGCAAGTCACACCTCCCTGGCCTCCTCTGGGTGTCTAGTTTTCAGAAATGTCTGGGTTTTGTAGGTTTCCCTATATGGCTGCTGAGCCCAGGACCAAAAACGCAGGTTCCCCCCGCAAAAACAGTTAGTTTTGTATTTGATAATTTTGATGTGTCCACATAGTGTTTTGGGGCCTTTCCTGTCGCGGGCACTAGGCCTACCCACACAAGTGAGGTACCATTTTTATCAGGAGACTTGGGGGAATACTGGGTGGAAGGAAATTAGTGGCTCCTCTCAGATTCCAGAACTTTCTGTCACCGAAATGTGAGGAAAAAGTGTTTTTTTAGCCAAATTTTGAGTTTTGCAAAGGATTTTGGGTAACAGAACCTGATGAGAGCCCCACAAGTCACCCCATCTTGGATTCCCCTAGGTGTCTAGTTTAAAAAAATGCTATAGATCTCAGAATATACTAAAGATCAGCAAACCCTTGTGTCCTTGTGCTAACCAGTGCTCAGAGTATAAACAAAGATTGGCTCTCCCTTGTGTCATTGAGCTAACCAGTGCTCTAGTGCTTTCCTAATCTCATAGACGGAGATCCCAGAGTATACTACTGATCGGCAATCCCTTGTGTCCTTGTGCTAACCAGTGCTCTAGTGCCTTCCTAATCTCATAGATGGAGATCCCAGTTGTTGGAAATGGCCTTTCTGCAGGGTCACCCCCAAACTTTTTGCCCTCCTCCTTCTCTTTTTCTGACCTCATTGTTTCTGGCTTTAGGACTCTGCACACTTTACCACTGCTAATCAGTGCTAAAGTGCATATGCTCTCTCCTTAAAACATGGTGAAATTGGCTCATACCCAATTGACTTATTTAATTTACTTGTAAGTCCCTAGTCCAGTGCACTACATGTGCCCAGGGCCTGTAAATTAAATGCTACTAGTGGGCTGCAGCACTGGTTGTGCCACCCACATATGTAGCCCCCTAACCATGTCTCAGGCCTGCCACTGTAGTGCCTGTGTGTGCAGTTTCACTGCCACTTTGACTTGGCACTTAAACGTAAATGCGAAGCCTTAAACTCCCCTTTTTCTTCATATAAGTCACCCCTAAGGTAGGCCCTAGGTAGCCCGTAGGGCAGGGTGCTATGTAGGTAAAAGGCATGACATGAACATGTGTGTTCTATGTGTCCTGGTAGTGTAAAACTCCTAAATACGTTTTACACTGCTGTGAGGCCTGCTCCTTTCATAGGCTAGCATTAGGGCTACCCTCATATACTGTTTGAGTGGTAGGTCCTGATCTGAAAGGAGTAGCCAGGTCATATTTAGTATGGCCAGAATGGTGATACAAAATCCTACTTAATGGTGAAGTTGGATTTTATATTACTATTTTAGAAATGCTACTTTTAGAAGTGGACATTTCTTTATAATTAAATCCTTCTGTGCCTTACAATCCATGTCTGGCTGGGTTTAGTTGACAGCTCCCTTGTGCATTCACTCAGACACCCCCCCCAAACACAGGATGCTCGGTCACACTTGCATACATCTGCATATTGAATGGGTCTTCCTGGGAGGGTGGAGGGCCTGACACTTACATGTCAAAGGACAGTAGCCTGCCCTCACACAAAGGACTGCCACACCCCCTACTGGGACCCTGGCAGACAGGATGGAACTGAAAGGGGGCTTGTGCACTTCAAAGCCACTCTTTGAAGTCTCCCCCACTTCGAAGGCACATATGGGTATTTAAGCAGGGTCTCTGAGCCCACCAACTCAGACACTTCTGAGGTAGACACTCTACTTCACAGACACTTCCTGGAGAGAAAACCTTAAACCAGAACCTGCAACCTGCCAAGAAGAACTGCCTGGCTGCCTAAAGGACTCCCGTGGACTGCTTTTCTGAGAAGGAGTGCTGCCTTGCTGTTGCCCTGCTGCCTTGCTACTCTCTGGATGTGCTGAGAAGTGCTCTCCAAGGGCTTGGATAGAGCTTGCCTCCTGTTTCCAGAAGTCTCAGGACCAAAAAGACTTGTTCCCTGCAAAAGAACTCCTTGTGTGGCAAAAATCAACACACAGCCTGCAAGAAACGACGCACAGCCTGCATCGCAGTGAGAAAATCACTGCACGCCAAACCGGAACGATGTAGCCTGACTTCGAAAGAAGACGCAGCGCCAGCTTTGCAACCTGAAATTCGACACACGTCCCACTTGATCGACGCAAAGCCGAGCTCGAACAACGCAGCCCGACTTCCTGAGAGGAATCGAAACAACGCCTGCAGTGCAGCAGAACTTTCCATGCATTGCCCACCGGATCGATGCAGCCCCTGTGAATTGTCCTGCATGCCCAGGATTTCAACGCATCGTCCCCGGGACATCTGAAAACCCCGCAACCCGAAGAGGATCCCAGTCTATGCGCCGGAAATCGACGCAAACCCTGCCCTGCGTGAAAACTTAATGACGCATCATCTGTGTGCGCTGGAAAAATTGGCGCACACCTCCCCATTTTCCACGCATCTCCTCCTTTGCTGTCCCTGGTGGAAAATTTGAACGCAAACCAGGTGCTTTGTGCTTTCAAGAGACTTGTTGCTTTTTAAAAGACTAAAGACACTTTATATAATTTTTTCAGTGATATCTCAACATATACTTATTGAATCTTGATAGTTTTGACCAGCATCTTACGAGATAAATATTATATATTTTTCTACACACTGTGTGGTCTATTTTTTTGTGGT
Source organism: Pleurodeles waltl (assembly GCF_031143425.1). Classification (NCBI taxonomy): domain Eukaryota; kingdom Metazoa; phylum Chordata; class Amphibia; order Caudata; family Salamandridae; genus Pleurodeles; species Pleurodeles waltl. Next base: position 16,691,926 of record NC_090442.1, on the reverse strand, counting down.
GTTCTACTGCGCTATTGTATGATTTATTGCACAAATACTTTACACGTTGCCTTCTAAATTAAGCCTGACTGCTCAGTGGCAAGCTACCAGAGGGTGGGCACAGGATAATTTGGATTGTGTGTGATTTACCTTGACTAGAGTGAGGGTCCTTGCTTGAACCCCATTTCTAACACCAGTGTACACTAAAGATCGGCCGTAAGAGAATAAATACCAACCCTTTTCCTCTTATGCCTATTGGTTTCCATGTTATCCTTTCACAGTCTATAATCCGATGCCCAGATGCTCCCAATCCAGCCTCTTGCCACACTGCTTCTTCCCAAGGACCGGATGCAGCTTTCCGTAAACCTTGGTCCAGCTTTATCCATGTGTTAAATGTCAGGATTACCAAATGTCTAATTAAAGCAACGCTGCTGGTGAGAAGAAACAGCAACACGTTCCGGGAAAAGGCTGGATTTGGATTCTAGGTTTTCAATACACAGGGCTGTGCTTCACGTACAATCTCCTTCAGCATATAACGAATAAAGAAAATTATCGAACGCCTGATCCTGCGGTAAACCATGAACAACCATCTGTTAATTCATGCATTCTGCATTGTAAGAGCTAAGAATTGGCAACGTCAGAGCACCTTCGACTCCCAGAAGATATTGCTGCTTTAAGCTGCCATGAATAAGAATTAATATACTCCCACTTTTTCAGTTTTTTAACCATGCTTTCTTGTATACAGAATGAGATTTTGCTTCCGGCAAAATAGTCGTTTCTTACCAGTTTTCTTTTGGAAAATAAAATTAACTTATAACTAATCTAATGCTGTTGCATTTAAACATCGTTACATTTATATTTATATAAGGTGCCTTGAAGCTGTACCCAGTGTGGAATCTATGTTGTGCGCTATGATCAACACTTTGGCTGAGGCTCAGATACAGAGAGATTCCCCAGTGTTGTAAGTCACTGCACATCCTTCCCAGAGCGTTCATACCCTGCGGTAGGGATGATTACCACTCTCTGTGGAGTATCCGCACTTGAGGACTCTCATGGAACTGACTGTGGTCAAGGCAGACACAGGCTGCACCCGTTCAGCTGCCCCCTCTATGTCTGGGCCTCTGTCTCTAAGCAATTGACACCAGAACACAAGGCCCAGAGTGGCATCGAGAACCCCCGGAGAAGATGCTCAACACAAAGGAAACGTACAACAGAAAGTCATAGGACATTGTGTACAAGGCATCGAGCCATACATGATGCACCTAGGCCACAAAAAACTCATAGGAGCTACCAAGTGCCACACAGCAACCCTTTCCCCCAAAGAATGGGCATTTGTTGTAAATATTATTTCTAAACATCCATTTATAAACCAAAGCTGCCAGCGCCATTGTTCCTAACCTGAACTTTGATTGCAACTTCAAGAACTGGAATGGTCTCGTGAGGTCGAAATACTCTTCTCTTTCTTTGTGTGCTTTGACCTCTAGTTACAGATTCAATCATTTACAATCACATCCTTCCCCTTCCCCTCTTCCAGCTGTTTTCAATCAGAACTCAGGAGCTTTGCTTAATCCCCTCCTTAGCTCCAGGTTAATGGGCCCTGTACTCCTGCCCTGAGCACCCAACTTCATGTGAAATATACATCCTCATTTTTATTTTGGGCCTGGCATCATGGTAACGTAGCGTGTGAGGTCCTGAGCCCTCCCTGTGACCTGGAGGCTGCACCAAGCATGCCCTCTCATCAGGCACTGGACTGCTGTCCTTGAGTAAGTTATATAAAGTAGTGGAGGCAGAAATCCAAGACTTGTGAATTTCCAGACCAGATCGTTTCTTCTGTGAATAAAGAGAACGTGGTCTTCTGACCGCTCTCAAGTAAACGTTCTGCTGTTGTACAAGCACCAGAAACTTAAACTGAAAATCTGTTTGCTTATTGAGTTTGTTGGTATGTGTAGTGAGTTTGTAGCACCGGTATGGTGGTTAGATTCTGTGTGTATGTGTAGTGACTGTGTAGCACAGATGTGGTGGTAGGACTCTGTGTGTGGATGTGGTAGGAGTCTGTGTGTACGTGCATGTAGTGAGTGTGTGTGGGAAACTGCCACCCTGTTGCAGTACCCCCAGAGCACTTTTTGCCTGGTTTCCGGGTGCAACTTTGGAGGGGAATGCACTGGGATCCTGCTAACCAGGTAACCAGGGCCTGTGTTCTTTCCCTAAAAATTGCAAAGGTATTGATACACTTGGTAACATTTTCAGCTGCCACTGTCAGTCACTAGTAAATGGTACTTAGGTACCCAGGGCTTGGGGTACTAAGGGTAGGCCCCTGAGGGCAGCAGCACAGATTGTGCCCCCCTCAAGGACCACACATCCAGAAGCACCCAGCACTGTCATTGCAGGCTCAGTGTTCTGATGCAATACTAAAATGCAAACTTGAAAAGGCACACAGCCTGCATGCGCTGTCCAATACACACTGCATGCAATATAGATAGGTCACCCCTCTGGCAGGACTTCCAGCCGTAAGGTAGGGTGCACTGTACTGTATATGTGGGCAAGGGTGCAAGAGCAATATGCTCCTACTGTGTCCCTGCCAAACCTGGGACTTAGTAAGTGGACAGAGCAGCCATTTTAATACATGTGCGTACATACTCGTCAGTACGAGTTTTACAGCTACATGATGGCTACTCTGAACCCTGGGTTGTGTATCAAACAACTCAGAATGCTAAATCCAACCTGGTACCAGCACTGGATTAATCCCAAAATGTACCCGGGGACGCATTAGAGGTGCCCCCTGCAAAAGCGAATTACCCTGGCATGGTTGCTGGCCGGCCACAACCAGCCTGCCGCAACCAGACAAGATTCTGGAACCATGGGGTGAGAGATCCTGCACTCTGGGTCCTTCCTCGGTGGAGGTGCAAACACCCCTCCCTCAGGAATGTGCACTGCCCTGCTAATGAGCTTCAAATGGCTTACCGTCCTTGAAATTCGACCCCTAAGCCTGCTGCTAGCAGCAGATGGCTGTCCCTGTTGCAAACCCCCACTTTTGGTTGGACCAATGGCGGGAAACCACACAAAGGATAGGAGGAGTGGTCATCCCCAGCTTGCACCAACCGAGGTGAACTCTCCATTTCATTTTCCTCCATCTTGCATTGAAGGAAAATAGCCAATCAGATGTGGGGAAGTGAACTCTGCCCACAGGAAGTGGGTACTTAGTGGGAGTACCCATCCGAAGGTAGATGACCAGGTCACTACCAGGTACTTCCCTAAACACGCACTAAATGCAGTATTTAGTGGGCATCCCTAGACCAACAAATCAGATTCCAAGGACAAAAGAAGACCAGCGACAAAGGAGACTGCAGGCTCGAGAACTTAAGTCCTTCTCCACCAAGAAAAGGCACCAAACGCTGCCTGCTGCACCAAGGACTCAACAGTCGCCACTGAGGAGTTGCGTGGATGGACTCTACAAACCCACAAAGGACCTCCACACTTTGAAAATTGCCAAAGATCTCCCTCCAGAGTGAAGGCATCACTATACTGCAACAAGGAACCAAAGACCCAATGAAGGTCACTTCATTGACCGGCTGCTGACCAAGGAACTGGAAGCCGCTGCCAGACCAACCTCAACCTGACAGACCGTGAGGACAAACCCTGCAAGTGTGCCAGGTTTGGTGGTACTGGCCCTCCAGTGGCCAAACCGTCCACTAGTCCTAAGTACAGGTCACCTCACTAGGACACCAAGAAGGACAGTCCTTTCCAGACTGTAAAAGGATCAGGAGGAAGTCCCAGTCGAAGAACTTCGGAAACCACAAGGACCTCCCACCAGAGTGCCCATGCTCACTGGCGAGCGACCCGCAAAAAGACCTACATACTGCTTCCAATGGCACTTTTGGCCAGAGCTCCTGGCTCACCATTTCGCTATGCATCCGGCCGCCTTGTGCCCTGCAACAAAGATCCAGCTGTGCCCTAAGGGGCTCCCACCCCTTGTGACCTCCGCACTCCAAATGGACCCACCGGACTTACCTTTAAGTCCACCTGTGCAGTGCTTTTCCAAGAGGTCTCCCGCAGTGGCCTGGCACCAGCTCCAATGACTTTCTGCAGCTGCTCCCACTGAAACCGGGAGTGGTCCAAACCTCTCCAGCTAGTCTACAGTGCCCGGCAACGACTTCGACATACCTGCGAAAGGAGACATTGGTGAACACATTGCCTGATTTTATATGCATTTTCAAAGTATTTTCTCCATTGATTCCTATGGCGCATTTTTATTAAAACTTAAAAAAATCATAATTTAAAAAGGTACTTACCCAATTTTGATAATCTAGTATTTTTTTTAATTGGTATCGAGGTATTCTTTTGAGTGTGTGGTCTCATCTATTGATACTGTGAGTGCTACAAATGTTTTGCACTTCTCCAAGATTAGCCTAACTGCGCAATCAAACTACCATCAAAATTAGAGCATTAGGTGGTCTAGTTTTTACCTCTTAAATCAATGTGTGGTTGCCTGAACCCCCAGCACATTGTGCATAGTTCTGCACACTACATAGATGGCCAGCCTCCTTCAGTGTGTAGCACAAATTTGGTGGTAGGTTTGCACGTGCACAAGTCTGTGTACTTAAGTCAGTGGGTTCAATTTCGAATGCTTCTTGTTTAACAAAGAACAAGATGGAGGGAGGATGCCACTTTCCCAGACAGTGGAAGAATATTGCCTGCATTCTGTGAATGGAGGGTTGACACCCACACACTGAGTTTGTGTGGGACTTAGGAGGATGAAGAGCAGACGACCTAACTGTAGAAATGACAAGAGAGCCTTTTAGCAAAGGACTGCTAACTAGTTCTTCCTAAGCACTGATGCCTGGTCGATAGTGGGGGTGGAGGGTGGAACCGCAGTGTTTGTTGTTCAAGATTAGCAGGTTTTCAGGTCAGGTCCCCCCTGTTTTGTCTGTCTCTGATTACTGCTTCAAGAATGCTGATGACAGAGAGGAGCAGAGAACTCACGTGTTATTGTACCCATGTTATGGCAACTTGACGCCTGCCCCATTGCTATATATATAGTATGTATATGGTATTTCCATAGTTCAAACCTAGCTCAAGGGCAGCGGAGTGCTGTACATGGTAAAGACAAGCATAAAACCAATGAGTAGAAGGAGAGAAGACTGGGTTGTGGAAAGTTAACTCACTGTGATGTAGTGTTCCTTACAAAGGAGAGTCTTCACCTCCTTCCTACACTGGGGTAGCTTTGGTGCGGTCCTGTTGGATACTGGGATGGTGTTCTGAATCCTCACTGTCCACAAAGGCTGTGTCTGGAGAGGAGCCTGGAAATGACATTTGAAAGAAGAATCACCCCAAACTGGTTCCTAAGCCTTAGACAGTGTATCCGCATACCCTATCTGGAAAATGTGTACACAAGTGGGGTCCAAAACACCCCGCTTTATTCCAGTCCGAAGTTCTTTTTGACCAAGGTATGAAATGTTCTGTAGTGCTGTGTGACCAGGGCTGGTGTCTGCTTGGTGGTCTCCTGAAGTTGAGCAGACATCATGTAAATCCTGAAGCGTCTGCTGAAAAAGCAGGAGATCTGCCCAAAGACCTTAAAAGCCTGAATAGCCCAGCCGGATGTCACACAGTTCAGGAGAGGCCCGCCATGTTCCGGGGATGTGATGCACCCAGAGAAAAATAAGAAAGCCAGAGAGATTGTGAGGGTAAAGCTGTAACTAGCTTGCCAGGAACAACAGGAAAGGAGAAAGGAGGTGAGAGAAACAGGAAGAACGGACTCAAGAAAAAGAGAGAGATAGAGTAAGTAAAAAAAACATGGGAAAAAGAGAAAGAATTGGAGAGAGAAATGATAGCCTTAAAGAAGTGAAGCTCGGGATGGAAGCATAGACAGCTGCATCTGGGAAAGGAAATTCCACCGACAAAGTTTCAAAAATGTCTTATTTACATGTGTGCGGAGAGACAGGATATTTGGAATAGTTTCTGAGCTCTGAGATTACTTGTAGTGCACAGGCTTAAACTCTGGTCATACATTTTGGGTGGAAGCCTGCGGAGTGCATTTCTGCATTTATTGAAATCAAGTGAGCAAATGCCATTTCCCAATATTCCCACTCATGTCCAAACTATAAAGAACATAACTAAGGACGTACCACACCAATGTCCTCATTCATGCCAAACTATAAACACCACAACTAAATACTCTCCACACTAATATCCCCACTCATACCAAACTATAAACAACCCAACTAAAGAGACTGCACACCAATATCCCCATGCATGCCAAATTATAAACAACCCAACTGAAGACTCTCTACACCAATATCCTCACCCATGCCAAACTATAAACATACCAACTAAAGAGACTGCACACCAATATCCCCATGCATGCCAAATTATAAACAACCCAACTGAAGACTCTCTACACCAATATCCTCACCTATGCCAAACTATAAACAACCCAACTAAAGACTTTCCACACTAATATCCTCACTCATGCCAAATCATATACAACCTAACTAAAGACTCAACATACCTATATCCCCACTCATGCCAAACTACAAAACAACCCAACTAAAGACTATCCACGGCAATCCCCACTCATCCCAAATTATAATCAACTCAACTAAAGACTCTCCACAACAATATCCCCATTCATGCTAAACTATAAACAACCAAATAAAGACTCTCCATATCAGTATTCCCACTCATGCCAAATAATTATAAACAACTCAACTAAAGACTCTCCACAACAATATCCCCATTCATGCTAAACCATAAACAATCAACTAAAGACTCTCCATATCAAAATCCTCACTCGTGCCAAACTAAACAACCCAGCTAAAGACTCTCCACACCAATATCCCCACTCACGCCAAATTATAACCAACTAAAGACTCCACAGCAATATCCTCACTCATGCCAAACTATAAACAACAAACTAAAGACTCTCCATACCGATATCCCAACTCATGCCAAATTCTAATCAACTAAACTGAAGACTCTCCACACCAACTTGGAGAAGTGTAGCTCAATGGTTAGAGCGGCAGACCCTGATGCAGAAATCTGGCCCGGGACCAGGGTTCAATTCCCACCTCCGTGGGTCTTGGACTCAATTTCCTTGGACCTGATAATTCTCGCATCGGTGCCTAATCTAATTCATGGGTCCCACTCTGTAACTCTGGGCAATAGCTTGCTTAATCTCCACAACGGCCCCAACAGCGATGGGATGCCTGGCTTCACCTTGGAGGTTGCCCAGGAGTGGGCACCTCACAGGGAAAAGCCAGGAGGGGTTCCACAGCGGTATGCGTACAGCGCCTTGAGACCCTAACGGGTGAGTAGTGCGCTATACAAGTACGAAGTTTACAGTTTACCAATACTCCGACTCATGCCAAACTATAATCAACCCAAGTGAAGACTCTCCGCACCAATATCCCAACTCATGCCAAACTATAAACAACCCAACTTAAGACTCTCCACACCAATATCCTCACTCATGTCAAATTCTAAACACCCAACTAAAGACTCTCCACACCAATATCCTCACTCATGTCAAATTATAAACACCCAACTAAAGGCTGTCCACACCTATATCCCCCCCCCATGCCAAATATAAACAACCAACGAAAGACTCTCCACATCAATATCCCCATTCATGCCAAACTATAACCAACCCAACTAAAGACTCTCCAGACCAATATCCTCACTCATGCCAAACTATAAACAACCCAACTGAAGACTCTCCACACCAATATCCTCACTCAAGGCCAATTATAAGCAACCCAACTAAATGCTCTTCACACCTATGTCCCCACTCATCTCAAACTATGAACAACCAAACTGAAGATTCTCCACACCAAAATCCCGACTTATGCCAAACTATAAACAGCCAAATAAAGACTCTCCACACCAATATCCTCATGCATGCCAAATTATGATCAACCCAAATGATGACTCTCCACACCAATATCCCCACTCATGCCAAATTATAATTAACCCAACTGAAGACTCTCCACACCAATATCCCCCCTCATGCCAAATTATAATCAACCCAACTGAAGACTCTCTACACCAATATCCTCACATGTCGAAGTATAAGCAACCCAACTAAAGAATCACCACACCCCCCCCCACTCATGCCAAACTATCAACAACCCAGCTAAAGACTCTTCACAGCAATATCCCTACTCATGCCAAAATATAAACCCAACTAAAGACTATCCACACCAATATTCCCACTCATGCCAAACTATAAACAACCAACTAAAGACTCTCCACAACACTATCACACTCATGGCAAGTTATAAAAAGCCAAATAAATACTCTCCACGTCAATATTCCCACTCATGCCAAATTATAAACAACTCAACTAAAGACTCTTCCGAACAATATCATTACTCGTGCCAAACTAAACAACCCAGCTAAAGACTCTCCACACCAAAATTCTCACTCACCCCAAACTATAACCAACCCAACTAAAGACTCTCCACACCAATATCTTCACTCATGCCAAACTATAAACAACCCAACTAAAGACTCTCCACACCAATACCCTCACTCATGCTAAACTATGAACAACCCAACTGAAGACTCTCCACACCAATATCCTCACTCAAGACCAATTATAAACAACCCAACTAAAGGCTCTTCACACCTATGTCCCCACTCATCTCAAACTATGAACAACCAAACTGAAGATTCTCCACACCAATATCCCGACTCATGCCAAACTATAAACAGCCAAATAAAGACTCTCCACACCAATATCCTCACGCATGCCAAATTATGATCAACCCAAATGATGACTCTCCACACCAATATCCCCACTCATGCCAAATTATAATCAACCCAACTGAAGAATCTCCACACCCATATCCTCACTCATGTTAAAGTATAAGCAACCCAACTAAAGAATCAGCACTCCCCCACTCATGCCAAACTATAAACAACCCAACTAAAGACTCTTCACAGAAATATTCCCACTCATGTCAAAATATAAACAACCCAACTAAAGACTCTCCACACCAATATTCGCACTCATGCCAAACTATAAACAACCAACTAAAGGCTCTCCACAACACTATTGGCAAGTTATAAAAAGCCAAATAAATACTCTCCACAACAATATTCCCACTCATGCCAAATTATAAACAACTCAACTAAAGACTCTCCACAACAATATCCTCACTCATGCCAAACTAAACAATCCAGCTAAAGACTCTCCACACCAAAATCCCCAATCACCCCAAATTATAACCAACCGAACTAAAGACTCTCCACACCAATATCCTCACTCATGCCAAATTATAAACAACCCAACGAAAGACTCTCCACACCAATATCCCCACTCATGCCAAACTATAAACAGCCAATATTCTCCACACCAATATCCCAACTCAAGCCCAATTATAATCAACCGAACTGAAGATTCTCCACACCAAAACCCCAACCCATGCCAAACTATAAACAACCAACTAAAGGCTCTCCACACCAATATCTTCACTCATGCCACACTATAAACAACCCAACTGAAGACTCTCCACAACAATATCCCCACCAGGCCTAAAAACATCTACTTGACCACTCGCTATGGAGAGTGAGGTTTTATCAAGCGGAGCTATTTTTAGGACCTACTGGTCCTTTCTGGTGAGTGAACTTGAGCTGGAAAGGAACAGGTGTCCATTCAGAAATGAATGGGTAATAAAAATGCCTTTAACCCCTTCGCTGCCAGGCCTTTTCCCCCTCCTGTGCCGAGCCTTTTTTTGGCTATTTGGAGCAGTTCGCGCTTAGGCCCTCATAACTTTTTGTTCACATAAGCTACCCACGCCAAATTTGCGTCCTTTTTTTCCAACATCCTAGGGATTCTAGAGGTACCCAGACTTTGTGGGTTCCCCAGAAGGAGGCCAAGAAATTAGCCAAAAAACAGTGAAAATTTCGTTTTTTTCAAAAAAATTGGAAAAATGGGCTGCAGAAGAAGGCTTGTGGTTTTTTCCCTGAAAAGGGCATCAACAAAGGGTTTGCGGTGATAAAATCACCAGCTTCCCAGCTTTCAGGAACAGGCAGACTTGAATCAGAAAACCCAATTTTTCAACACAATTTTGGCATTTTACTGGGACATACCCCATTTTTACGATTTTTTGTGCTTTCAGCCTCCTTCCAGTCAGTGACAGAAATGGGCATGAAACCAACGCTGGATCCCAGAAACCGCAACATTTTTGGAAAGTAGACAAAAATCTGAATTCAGCAAGGGGTCATTTGTGTAGATCCTACAAGGGTTTCCTACAGAAAATAACAACTGAAAAAGAAAAATATTGAAATTGAGGTGAAAAAAACATCAATTTTTCTCTACGTTTTACTCTGTAACTTTTTCCAGCAATGTCAGATTTTCGAAAGCAATATACCGTTACGTCTGCTGGACTCTTCTGGTTGCGGGGATATATAGGGCTTATAGGTTCATCAAGAACTCTAGCTACCCAGAGCCAATAAATGACCTGCACCCTGCAGTGGGTTTTCAATCTATGCCGGGTATACAGCAATTCATTTGCTGAAATATAAAGAGTAAAAAATAGCTATCAAGAAAACCTTTGTATTTCCAAAATGGGCACAAGATAAGGTGTTGAGAAGCAGTGGTTATTTGCACATCTCTGAATTCTGGGGTGCCCATACTAGCATGTGAATTACAGGGCATTTCTCAAATAGACGTCTTTTTTACACACTGTCTTACATTTGGAAGGAAAAAATGTAGAGAAAGACAAGGGGCACTAACACTTGTTTTGCTATTCTATGTTCCCCCAAGTCTCCCGATAAAAATGATACCTCACTTGTGTGGGTAGGCCTAGCGCCCGCGACAGGATATGCCCCAAAACACAACGTGGACACATCACAGAAAACAGAGGTGTTTTTTGCAAAGTGCCTACCTGTAGATTTTGGCCTGTAGCTCAGCCGCCACCTAGGGAAACCTACCAAACCTTTGCATTTCTGAAAACTAGAGACCTAGGGGAATCCAAGATGGGGTGACTTGTGTGGCTCGGACCAGGTTTTGTTACCCAGAATCCTTTGCAAACCTCCAAATGTGGCTAAAAAAACACATGTTCCTCACATTTCTGTGGCAGAAAGTTCTGGAATCTGAGAGGAGCCACGAATTTCCTTCCACCCAGCGTTCCCCCACGTCTCCCGATAAAAATGATACCTCACTTGTGTGGGTAGGCCTAGCGCCCGCGACAGGAAATGCCCCAAAGCGCAACGTGGACACAGCCAAATTGGTGAAGGAAAACAGAGGTGTTTTTTGCAAAGTGCCTACCTGTAGATTTTGGCCTGTAGCTCAGCCGCCACCTAGGGAAAAATACCAAACCTGTGCATTTCTGAAAACTAGAGACCTAGGGGAATCCAAGATGGGGTGACTTGTGTGGCTCGGACCAGGTTCTGTTACCCAGAATCCTTTGCAAACCTCAAAATTTGGCTAAAAAAACACATGTTCCTCACATTTCTGTGGCAGAAAGTTCTGGAATCTGAGAGGAGCCACGAATTTCCTTCCACCCAGCGTTCCCCCACGTCTCCCGATAAAAATGATACCTCACTTGTGTGGGTAGGCCTAGTGCCCGCGACAGGAAACGCCCCAAAGCGCAACGTGGACACAGGCAAATTGGTGAAGGAAAACAGAGGTGTTTTTTGCAAAGTGCCTACCTGTAGATTTTGGCCTGTAGCTCAGCCGCCACCTAGGGAAACCTACCAAACCTGTGCATTTCTGAAAACTAGAGACCTAGGGGAATCCAAGATGGGGTGACTTGTGTGGCTCGGACCAGGTTCTGTTACCCAGAATCCTTTGCAAACCTCAAAATTTGGCTAAAAAAACACATGTTCCTCACATTTCTGTGGCAGAAAGTTCTGGAATCTGACAGGAGCCACGAATTTCCTTCCACCCAGCGTTCCCCCACGTCTCCCGATAAAAATGATACCTCACTTGTGTGGGTAGGCCTAGCGCCCGCGACAGGAAACGCCCCAAAGCGCAACGTGGACACAGCCAAATTGGTGAAGGAAAACAGAGGTGTTTTTTGCAAAGTGCCTACCTGTAGATTTTGGCCTGTAGCTCAGCCGCCACCTAGGGAAACCTACCAAACCTGTGCATTTCTGAAAACTAGAGACCTAGGGGAATCCAAGATGGGGTGACTTGTGTGGCTCGGACCAGGTTCTGTTACCCAGAATCCTTTGCAAACCTCAAAATTTGGCTAAAAAAACACATGTTCCTCACATTTCTGTGGCAGAAAGTTCTGGAATCTGAGAGGAGCCACGAATTTCCTTCCACCCAGCGTTCCCCCACGTCTCCCGATAAAAATGATACCTCACTTGTGTGGGTAGGCCTAGCGCCCGCGACAGGAAACGCCCCAAAGCGCAACGTGGACACAGCCAAATTGGTGAAGGAAAACAGAGGTGTTTTTTGCAAAGTGCCTACCTGTAGATTTTGGCCTGTAGCTCAGCCGCCACCTAGGGAAACCTACCAAACCTGTGCATTTCTGAAAACTAGAGACCTAGGGGAATCCAAGATAGGGTGACTTGTGTGGCTCGGACCAGGTTCTGTTACCCAGAATCCTTTGCAAACCTCAAAATTTGGCAAAAAAAACACATGTTCCTCACATTTCTGTGGCAGAAGGTTCTGGAATCTGAGAGGAGCCACGAATTTCCTTCCACCCAGCGTTCCCCCACGCCTCCCGATAAAAATTATACCTCACTTGTGTGGGTAGGCCTAGCGCCCGCAACAGGAAACGCCCCAAAGCGCAACGTGGACACAGCCAAATTGGTGAAGGAAAACAGAGGTGTTTTTTGCAAAGTGCCTACCTGTAGATTTTGGCCTGTAGCTCAGCCGCCACCTAGGGAAACCTACCAAACCTGTGCATTTCTGAAAACTAGAGACCTAGGGGAATCCAAGATGGGGTGACTTGTGTGGCTCGGACCAGATTCTGTTACCCAGAATCCTTTGCAAACCTCAAAATTTGGCAAAAAAAACACATGTTCCTCACATTTCTGTGGCAGAAAGTTCTGGAATCTGAGAGGAGCCACGAATTTCCTTCCACCCAGCGTTCCCCCACGTCTCCCGATAAAAATGATACCTCACTTGTGTGGGTAGGCCTAGCGCCCGCGACAGGAAACGCCCCAAAGCGCAATGTGGACACATCACATTTTTTCATTGAAAACAGTGCCTACCTGTAGATTTTGGCCTCTAGCTCAGCCGGCACCTAGGGTAACCTACCAAACCTGTGCATTTCTGAAAACTAGAGACCTAGGGGAATCCAAGATGGGGTGACTTGTGTGGCTCGGACCAGGTTATGTTACCCAGAATCCTTTGCAAACCTCAAATTCTGTCTAAAAAAACACATTCTCCACATATTTCGGTGACAGAAAGTTCTGGAATCTGAGTGGAGCCACAAATTTCCTTCCACCCAGCGTTCCCCCAAGTCTCCCGATAAAAATGATACCTCACTTGTGTGGGTGGGCCAGGTGCCTGCAACAGAATAAGGCCCAAAACTTGTAGAGATAGAGGGGATAGCACAGCAAGTTTATAAGGACATATTCTTTTATATATCTTTAGACTGACTCTGCTTTGGGGACCCACATAAGTGAGGTGTCATTTTACTTGGGAGGCTGAGGGGAACACTGGGGAGTAGGAATTTTGTGCTGGAGTGGTGATCCTACGAAGAAAAGTCAGGAAAATATGCTTTTTTTTAAGCACATTGAGGTTTACAGAGGAGTCTGGGTAAGAAAATGTTGGGGGATCCACGCAAGCCACACCTCCCTGGACTCCTTGGGGTGTCTAGTTTTATAAAATGTCTGGGTTTGGTAGGTTTCCCTAGATGAAGGCCGCACACAGGACCAAAAACATAGGTGCCCTCTCCCCCCCAAACACAGGTAGTTTTGTAATATATCGTTTTGATGTGCCCACATACGTCCGTGATGTGCCAAACACTAAAATTTTGAAAAGAAACACAGTTAGGTTATGTGAAAAAGACCCCTCACCCACCAACCAAGTTGGTGGCATGCTTCATCATCGGGGTCCCACCTGAGGCACCTAGCGTGTCACAGGTGTGCTGCGACGCCTGATTACAGCGGAGCAGGTTTTGTCATTTTTACCACACATACTGGTTGGATTTGGCACGAGGGTGAGTGATGGTTCAGTGGATCAAATTTTACTAACAAGAGCTTTCACAAAAATGAAATGCACTGTTAGTAACTGAAAGGCAAAAAACTGAACCAATGACTCACAGCTCGTGAGCTGTAAAGCCGCGACAAGGCACCAACCGCTTTACAGTCCATTCACACAACTTTCATACATGACACACACAAGGCCATTCACACCGCCAGCCACGGGCCCAGCACATTACATCACTCACATCGACAGACAGCGCCACTCAAGGGCCCATCACTTACATACGCCCACGTGCCTGATACAACAATCACACCAGCTGATGGCAGTGTGTGGACTGGTGTTTGGCTGGCAGTGTGTTGCAGTAGCCAACAGCAAGTCAATATGTACACTCTCAGCCAAGCCCCACTCCACCCACAATGGCATCATTTTTTTTTTTTTTTTTTAACAGAGGAACCCCTAACTAAGTAGAAAGAATTACAAAACTACAAACACAAAAGCTCTAACTAAGAACATGACAGAAATGCTAACCATGAAACTAAACACATGAAAATACAAAACAGACATGAGTTTACACTCATGGTTGTTCCCAGAAATTCTTCTGGGTGTGGTAATTCTTAAAACAAGCACCGACACACAGCCCAGGCTTTGAAGGACAATCCGGGCAGTACATTCGAGACTCCCTCCGGATACCTCTTCGAAAACACACTATACATTTCTTAGCTGGAAAGTCTTTTTTGGGTGTGGGAGGAATGTGCTCAGCAAAGTGGCGATCTTTCAATCTAGCCACATCCTCCACCACTGCTTCTCTAGGAACTCTGGCCTGTTCCACCACAATAAGGCTCTCTATCTGACTCCTGAAATTTCACAAATGTCATCTTTGACTCTGGAGACCTATCCCTAAACACAATAAAAGCATTGAAGGTTGCTAAGTGGAAGAGGTGAAATGCTAACTTCTTATACCAAACGTAAGACTTACGAATAGCAGTATAAGGTTCCAACCTCTGGTCAACTCTATCTACACCTCCCATGTGCTCATTATAATCTAAAATGCACACAGGTTTGCGCACTTCAGCAACCTGGCCCCAAACAGTCACAGGGGAAGTACTCTCATCATGGATGGTACTTAGCATGTAGACATCCCTCTTATCTGAAAATTTCAAAGCTAGCAGCTCCTCGTTCCGCAAGGCACAGCACTGTCCTCTCTCAAGTTTTTTACAGACAAGCTCCCTTGGATAGCCTTTCCGGTTAGAACGGATTGTGCCACAAGCAACTGTGTCCACTCTAAACAATTCCTTGAACAATTGCACACCAGTGTAGAAGTTATCTACATACAAATGGTGACCTTTGTTGAACAGTCGTCTACCAAGATCCCACACAATTTTCTCAGTAACTCCAAAAGTGGGAGGACAACCAGGGGGGTCAATATTGGAATCCCTACCAGTGTACACACGGAAACTATACACATATCCTGTCCTACTTTCAGACAGCATATACAATTTAATTCCATATTGTGCCCTTTTGCTAGGAATGTACTGCCTACAAACCAAACGACCCTTGAAGAGGACCAAAGACTCGTCCACACTTAACTCTTTGCCTGGAACATAGACCTCCGAAAACCGATCTACAAAATGATCAAGGACAGGCCTAATCTTAAAAAGACGGTCAGAATCTGGGTGATCTCGTGGCAAGGCTAATGCATTGTCAACAAAATGCAGCATCCTAAGAAGAAGCAAATACCGATTACGACTCATGGTCGCTGGAAATATAGCTGTTGCCATCAAGGGACTAGTAGACCAATAAGAAGCCAGTGACGGCTTCCTTATCAACCCCATCAAAAAAGTCAAACCCAAAAACTTTTTTAACTCCTCCAAATTTGTGGGAATCCACTGGGCAGCTCTAGAGTGTGGCCTAAGTCTAGCAGCGTTGTCCCTCAAATGCTGCTCCGCATACAAATTAGTCTGCTCAACAATCTCTTCCAAAAACACATCATCCATGAATAACTCAAAGAAATTGATAGGCATAAAGTTCTCTGTATTGGCGTTACACCCCGGGAGACCAGTAAAGGCAGGCAACTCTGGCTGCTGCATGTTTGGGGCAACCCAGACATCAGGTCTTATAACGGGAAACCTTTCAGCCCCAGGTTGCTGCACTATTGGCACATCAATGTCCTCCTCTACAACAGGCCCTTCATCTGCACTGAGTGTGGCTTCATCATCAGAAGATTCCCCTCCAAGAGAAACATCACTGCCAGAATCTCTGACTTCCTCCTCTGCCTCAGATGCAGAGTCTGTCTCATAGTCATGATCAGACTGTGACTCAAAAAGCATACCAACCACCTGCTGAGCGGTCATCCTGCGGCTAGCCATGATATCTCCTGCTAAAATTAACTGGACAAATTCACCACCAACAACCAGCACTGTGTAAGACAAGTGACAAAGGCCCTCATTCCAACATTGACGGGCGGCGGAGGCCGCCCGTCAATGTTGCGCGTCAGGAATACCGCTCTGCGGTCCAGAGACCGCGGACGGTATTCCAAGTTTTCCCCTGGGCTGGCGGGCGGCCGCCGAAAGGCCGCCCGCCAGCCCAGGGGAAAACGACCTTCCCACCATGAAGCCGGCTTGTAATCGAGCCGGCGGAGTGGGAAGGTGCGACGGGTGCTACTGCACCCGTCGCGTATTTCACTGTCTGCTATGCAGACAGTGAAATACATTTTGGGGCCCTCTTACGGGGGCCCCTGTAGTGCCCCGCGACTCCCCCTCCCGCCATCCGGTTCCCGGCGGGAGAACCGCCAGGAACTGGATGGCGGGAGGGGGAGTCGGAATCCCCAAGCCGGCGCAGCAAGCTGCGCCGGCTTGGAGGATTCCTTGGGGGCAGCGGGAAACCGGCGGGAGACCGCCGGTTTCCCTTCTCTGACCGCGGCTAAGCCGCCGCGGTCAGAATGCCCCGCGGGGCACCGCCGGCCTGTCGGCGGTGCCACCGCGTCCCGCGGCCCTGGCGGAAGTAATCCGCCAGGGTCGTAATGACCACCAAAGTGTAGCTTTGTTAGTAAGAGTTATAAACTCAAAAACTATACCGCTCACTTGCCTGAAAAAGCTTGATTCACCAGCAACTACACAGCAATCACCAATGATATCCCACTAAAAATAAAGAAAGAAAGGCAAATTAGAAATAAGACAAAACAAATATCATTGTGCACAAACCTAAGGACAATTTCACACACAATCCTGCATTTAGTACACCCCCTACAAACATGTCATTCATGCATGGCAACAATACTCCTTTGGAGTAAATTGTTTTTACTTACCTAAAACATGCAACTGTGCAAACTGCAGGTCAACCACCGCCAAAACCGCAAGGAGCCACAGCAAATAAAGCAAAAGCTTTGAACTAGAACAAAAAGGAGGAAAACATTTTTTATCACAAATGCAAAGACTTCTTCAGTTGACAAACACCCCACCATCAAACATTTAGAAATTGGTGCCTAAGTGGATTCTGCCATAGGGGCAGATAGGCCTACTAATAAAATAGACCTGTCTACCCCAAGGAAGCCAGAAAATACCTTTAGTAGTGTGTCCCCATGGAGAGCGACCCTTGCCAAAGGGGACAGCCCTAAAAAAAAAAATAAAAAAAACACACACAACACTATCCCTGGTGCCTAAGTGGCTTCTGCCCCCCTTGGGGGCAGGTGGGCCTAAGAAAATAGGCCCATCTGCCCCCAGGGGGTGTAGAAATGGGCAACAGGTCAATGCCCCCCTTGGGGGGGCGCCCCGTGACCAAGGGGACGCCCCCCCACAAAAATAAACAAATAAAAAAAAATCCCTGGCGTTCTAGTAGTTTCTGCCCCCCTTGGGGGCAGACCAGCCTAAAAATAATAGGCTGATCTGTCTCCAAGGGATGCAGAAATGGCCTGGGTACATGTGCCCCCAAAGTGGGGGGCGACCCTTGCCCAAGGCCCCACCCATCCACTAACACACACACACACACACACACACACTATCCCTGGTGTCTAAGTGGCTTCTGCCCCCCTTGGGGGCAGGTGGGCCTAAGAAAATAGGCCCATCTGCCCCCAGGGGGTGTAGAAATGGGCAACAGGTCAATGCCCCCCTACAAAAATAAACAAATAAAAAAAAATCCCTGGCGTTTTAGTAGTTTCTGCCCCCCTTGGGGGCAGACCAGCCTAAAAATAATAGGCTGATCTGTCTCCAAGGGGTGCAGAAATGGCCTGGGTACATGTGCCCCCAAAGTGGGGGGCGACCCTTGCCCAAGGCCCCACCCATCCACTAACACACACACACACACACACTATCCCTGGTGTCTAAGTGGCTTCTGCGCCCCTTGGGGGCAGGTGGGCCTAAGAAAATAGGCCCATCTGCCCCCAGGGGGTGTAGAAATGGGCAACAGGTCAATGCCCCCCTTGGGGGGGCGCCCCGTCACCAAGGGGACGCCCCCCCACAAAAATAAACAAATAAAAAAAAATCCCTGGCGTTCTAGTAGTTTCTGCCCCCCTTGGGGGCAGACCAGCCTAAAAATAATAGGCTGATCTGTCTCCAAGGGGTGCAGAAATGGCCTGGGTACATGTGCCCCCAGAGTGGGGGGCGACCCTTGCCCAAGGCCCCACCCATCCACTAACACACACACACACACACACACTATCCCTAGTGTCTAAGTGGCTTCTGCCCCCTTTGGGGGCAGGTGGGCCTAAGAAAATAGGCCCATCTGCCCCCAGGGGGTGTAGAAATGGGCAACAGGTCAATGCCCCCCTTGGGGGGGTGCCCCGTGACCAAGGGGACGCCCCCCCACAAAAATAAACAAATAAAAAAAAATCCCTGGCGTTCTAATAGTTTCTGCCCCCCTTGGGGGCAGACCAGCCTAAAAATAATAGTCTGATCTGTCTCCAAGGGGTGCAGAAATGGCCTGGGTACATGTGCCCCCAAAGTGGGGGGCGACCCTTGCCCAAGGCCCCACCCATCCACTAACACACACACACACACACACAAAAAAAACACACACAACACTATCCCTGGTGTCTAAGTGGCTTCTGCCCCCCTTGGGGGCAGGTGGGCCTAAGAAAATAGGCCCATCTGCCCCCAGGGGGTGTAGAAATGGGCAACAGGTCAATGCCCCCCTTGGGGGGGCGCCCCGTGACCAAGGGGACGCCCCCCCACAAAAATAAACAAATACAAAAAAATCCCTGGCGTTCTAGTAGTTTCTGCCCCCCTTGGGGGCAGACCAGCCTAAAAATAATAGGCTGATCTGCCCTCAAGGGGGGCAGAAATGGCCCTAAAAGACATGCCCCCCAAAGGGGAGCGACCCTTGCCCAAGGGGGCGCCCCCCCATCCACTACACACACAATCCCTGGTGCCTAAGTGGCTTCTGCCCCCCTTGGGGGCAGATGGACCTAAAAAAAATAGGCCGATTTGCCCCCAAGGGGGGCAGGAAAGGCCAACAGTTCTCTGCCCCCTTGGGGGGGGCGCCCCTTGCCCAAGGGGGCACCCCCCCCCACACAAATACACATAAAAATAAAAAACCCTGGTGATCTAGTGTTTTCTGCCCCCCTTGGGGGCAGATCTGGCTAAAAAGTAGCCAATCTGCCCTCAAGGGGGGCAGAAATGGCCCGAAAATACATGCCCCCCAAAGGGGAGCGACCCTTGCCCAAGGGGGCGCCCCCCCATCCACTACACACACAATCCCTGGTGCCTAAGTGGGGGCAGATGGACCTAAAAAAAATAGGCCAACAGTTCTCTGCCCCCTTGGGGGGGGCGCCCCTTGCCCAAGGGGGCACCCCAACACATAAATGCAAAAAAAAAAATAATCCCTGGTGATCTAGTGTTTTCTGCCCCCCTTGGGGGCAGATCTGGCTGAAAAGTAGCCAATCTGCCCCCAAGGGGGGCAGAAATGGCCGTAGTAATTGCCCCCCTAAAGGGGAGCGACCCTTGCCCAAGGGGCCGCTCCCCGCATGCCAAAAACAGTAAAAAAACAATAAAGATAACAAATCCCTGGTGTCTAGAGCAATGCGATCGGGCAGCAGTAATGCTCAAAGAGACACCGGGGAAAAGGAAAAGCCTTTCCTTTTCCCCGGTGCCTCTTTAGCCCCAACCCCCCACCCACCGGGAAGAGGAACTCACCTCTTGACTCGTCGCCGCACAGGAAGCAAATGGCTTCCTGTGCGGCGAGGATCCCATAATGAAGTCAGCGCGCGATCGCGCGCTGACGTCATTATGGGGGGGTGGGGGGGTCGGGGTGGAAGGGGAAGGGCTTCCCCTTCCATCCCCGACTTTGGGGGGTGGGAGGGAAGCACACAGAGGGAGCGAGAGCGCTCCCTCTGGGCTGTGTGCCGAGGACGTAGTGGTTACATCCTCGGCACAGCAGCACTGTGCCGCGGGACGTAACCACTACGTCCGCGGCACAGAAGGGGTTAAACCTTGTTTTATCATGACAGATTTCTTGTTTGCTCAAGGACAGAGGACAAATATCACTTTGTCTTTTTACTAAGCGGTGCTTGTCTTATCCTGAAAAATGGTGTTTACTTTTTTTCTCTTACTACAGTTAGACGATTTTGTAAAGTGAGCTTTCTGACAATCGTTGTGAAACAAAACGTTTTAGGATGTCAGTTTCTTTAATAACACACAACATTTAAATAGCTTGTAAATAAGTAGTGAAACTATTTCAAAATATACCAGGAATTACAAATGCAGTTTTCTGTAACTCAGAAGTGTGATGCAAAGATTTAAATAGCAACAAAACAAATCAGAACATTTTGCATGTCCAAATGACAAATATTCGCAGAAACTCGATTTCAAAACATTACTGTTTGTACATTATATAGTTTTATCAGTAAAACCATATGTCACTTTGAAATGTTGTGGCTATTTCAATGTAAAATGTGCTGATTGGAAATTACAGTACACCACCACTTCATGCTTTAGTTACATATTCATTAAAAGTGATAGTTTTGAACCATGATTAGAGAAACAGTCTTGCATCGCCCAGATAACAGTGCTGTTAAAGAACTAAGAGCAGGGCCACTGGAATTATGCAGCAGTAGAGGTCCAAATTACGTGGCACTGAGTACATTATGTGGCAAGGAAAGGCAAATTATGCAGAATAATGCAGCACATTTTGCAATAATATTATTTCATTATTTTGTCATTTTCAAACTTGGAAACAAAACTGAGCATTGTGTGCGCCTCATTCGTACCAATTTAACACCCGAATATAGCAATAAGCAACAGAAAGGTGACTGGTCCTGTTTTTCAAAGGGCCTTCCCCTGCACGACAAAACATGTTGTTACATATTTATAACTTTTGGACTGTTTGAACTAGAAACAACTTTTTTTTAAATAACATCTCTACGTTATGCTGTAGATTATGCAGCAGATTATGGATTATGTGCAAATGGTGGGAAATCTATAACTATGTGAATATCGCCACAGCCACCCAATCACATAATTCCGGTGGCCCAGTGGCCCTGACTAAGAGGCAAGTCAGGGGTCATGCATATCCTATAAACGGCTAGATTTGTATCATATATCGAACAAACATTTAGGGCTTTATTGCAACTTTGATGGACTGAAAAAGGCATCCGCCAAAGTCCTGCTGTCAGGTTGCCGCAATTGCGGTCACCTTCCCGCTGGCATTAGGAGTTTCCCGCTGGCCCAGCGGGAAACAGCCCACAACATTGACACCAGCTCATAATTGAGCCAGCAGCAATGCTGCAGTGCGAAGTGTGTACCAGCACTTGTCGCACCTTTCACTGTCTGCAAAGCAGCAATATGGGCGAAGGATGTGAGGCAGCAAGGATGGCAGAGGTAAGGAAGAAAGCAATATTATGACGCAGCCCGGGGGTTTAATACGGATGGAGGATGTGAGGCAGCAAGGACGGCAGGTGTAAGGAAGAAAGCAATATGACGTGGCCTGGAGGTTTAATACGGATGGAGGATGTGAGGCAGCAAGGACGGCAGGTGTAAGGAAGAAAGCAATATTATGACGCAGCCCGGGGGTTTAATACGGATGGAGGATGTGAGGCAGCAAGGACGGCAGGTGTGAGGAAGAAAGCAATATGACGTGGCCTGGAGGTTTAATACGGATGGAGGATTTGAGGCAGCAAGGACGGCAGGTGTAAGGAAGAAAGCAATATTATGACGCAGCCCGGGGGTTTAATACGGATGGAGGATGTGAGGCAGCAAGGACGGCAGGTGTAAGGAAGAAAGCAATATGACGTGGCCTGGAGGTTTAATACGGATGGAGGATTTGAGGCAGCAAGGACGGCAGGTGTAAGGAAGAAAGCAATATTATGACGCAGCCCGGGGGTTTAATACGGATGGAGGATGTGAGGCAGCAAGGATAGCAGGTGTGAGGAAGAAAGCAATATGACGTGGCCCGCAGGTTTAATAAGAATGGAGGACGTGAAGCAGCAAGGACAGCAGGTGTAAGGAAGAAAGCAATATGACGTGGCCTGGAGCTATCTACGCTGACGACACGCTAACTGTGGTGTCATTATCATCTGAGAGTAAAGAGGTGCTAGATATTTTTGTAACTGCATGACTCACATTGTGAGCTGAATGCAATGAAACTGTCTAAAACCAAAATAAGATAGAACTGAGGTATTAATCTTTGGGAACAACTCCACCTTCTTGAATTATTCACGGTGACCGCCCAATCTTGGTTCACTTACGTCTTCAGTTCAAAAGGCAAAAAATCTGGGACTCATATTTGACACTAAAGTATGTTGTTCAGACCAAATAAATCAAACTACCTACTCTTATTTCTTACTGCTTAGGACGCTAAAGAAGATCTTTGCCTTCATTCCTTTAGAATTACAAAAAACATCATTGTGGCTCTTGTCTTCTCAAGGATCGATTATTGTTATGCTGTGTATACGGGACCCTAAAAGCGTTTGGTAAAAATAAAACTTCAAGCTCTTCAAAATGCAGCTGCCACCCTGCTTTTGAAATTCCTAAATTCACTCCTTTTTCTCAATCCTTGGAGATCCTTCACTGATTACCAGTCAGGGAAAGGATTAATTTCAAAACACTATGGCCCTGATTATAACATTAGCGGTAAATGCCACCTACCGACGTGGCGACGGCCGACAAAAGACCGTCGCCGCGGCTACCATCCGGCCGCCAAAATATGACCACAGCTGGATTTATGCCACTAGAAGGGTGGAAATCCGGCTGTGGCCAAACTGGTGGATGGTGGTAAGGTGGCACATGACACATGATACAGCTTGGTGGTGTTTTGCTGGCAGGCGCTGCTGGCGGTAGCAGTGCCCTGTCCCCTGTCGGAAGACCCCCTGTATACAGGTAAGTCGGGTTTCCGACAGGGGAGGGGGGTTGGGTGTGTGTGTGTGTGCATGGATGTGTGAGTGTGTGCGTGAATGCGAGTGTGTGGTTGGTGTTGTTTGCGTGTGTATGGATGTTTGTGAGTGCGTGTATGACTCGAAATGTGAATGCGTATCTGTGTGTAACTTTAGATGTGTGCGTGGAAGAATGAATGCATGCATGTATGTATGTTTGTATGTCTGTGAATGAGTGTGTGTCTGCGTGCGTGAGTGTGATTGGGGGAGGATGGAAGGGGAAGCGTGGATTATCAGGGGGCTGGGGGTGTCTGGCGAGTGCAGGGGGGAGGGGGCCTCCTATCAGTGACAGGGAAGGAACTCCCTGTCACTGATAGGGCCTACTGCCATGGTTTTGTGGCAATACGAACGCCACGGAAACCATGGCAGTAGGCACGGTCGTAATACCGGCGGCGGCACAATAGCGGCCGTCGGGCTGGAGATGGTTATCTACAGCCGGCGGCTGCTACCGCCGTGTCGGTCGGAGTGGTACATTGACGGGCTGGCTTCAGCCACATTAACTCCGACCGCAGGGGGCATAATGACCCCCTATGTCTGGTGCACTAAGCTCTTCACTGGACAGGACCAGAATACTTAAAAAAAATCTTTCTTTGCCACGCACCTGCCTGTTTGCTTGGATCAAGTTCTGCTAGACTAGTGGCTGTCCCCAGAATAAATAAAGCAAGACGGGGCAGCAGGACTTTTTCCGTAGGTGCTAGCAAACTTTGGAATACTCTGCCTTTGAATTTAAGATCTCAATCAAATTTGCTGCAGTTTAGGAAAATGTTAAAAACCTATCTTTTCTCACAGACATATATATATTGTTCAGCTCTGATTTAGGCTCTGGTGGGTTTTCTTTGGAATGCTAGTGCCAAGACACCCTTGGGTAATCGTCTGCTATAAAAGTTCATTTACATTACATTACATATGTTTGTGGTCCAATATCATAAAGAAGATATTCACCACACATGAATTTATAAATTTCCAAATCTTTACTATGTCATGGTTCAAGGAACAAAAATCAGTCAATGCATTTTTCGTTCCAGAGAAGTATTTCAAGGTACTAGTATGCGTAATGCAGTATGTTGATACTTTCGAAGTACACATGGAATTCGGATTGATTCCCTGTGCGGATGTCAAATGTTCACAAGTGTTGAGGTGAATTGAATCTAGATTACCTGGCATTTCTACTAGGAAAGAGGGATATAAATAGGCACTTACTATTGAATACACAGCTTGCACAACATGGAAGACTCTGAATATTGGTGCCTTGAAGAAATTCTCCAGAACAAAAAGCATTGGCTGAATGTTACTGAAGGAATGCTAAGAATTTGGAAATTTGGCAACAACGGAAGGAGCAGGCGGGTGGGAGCAAGCAACACAGACAATTATGGAGGGGGTTAGAAGCTCACAATGGAGCCAGGTGAAAAAGATGCACTCTGGTAAAGTGCTTAAGCACAAACAAAAAAGTAGCGCCTACAAAAACGAGCAGTAGAAGGACCCAAGTAATCCATCCATGCTCCAGGGGAGAGACAAAAATGCGAAGCGGAAGGAAGACTGTGGCAGCTGGCCAATAAGAAGCAAGCAAATGAGAGGGACTATCAAGCCAACCAATGGTAAGGAATGGGTGGCATGGATAATGCATGCCCTGTCTAGGCGAGCACTAAAAATGGTCAATAATCAAGTTAGCGACAAACACTTGTTCTCTGATATCTATAAACTTTAAGACCAGGATATCCACAGGGATAAATCTTCAGCTCAAAGAAAGTGGGATATGAGTTAGGTAGGACGTTTACATATGAAGAGAGTGATGAGGCACACTAGAGGGGACGCACCACTGCCAGAAGTGTCCTCAGCAAAGAAACATTAGTGAATATGAAACAATACTGGTACATTAACCCTGGGTTAATCTGAAGATCCTTAAAATGTTCAGAGAATTGTGGCAACCCAAGAACCCAGATGCATCTGCTCTAGCATTGCTCAAAACAAACTCGCTACTGGGAAAAGGTGTTAACTGACATCCACAACATGTTGAACATACAAAGTGGTGGAGCTCACTTTTGGGATGCTGAAGAGCCGTTTTAGGTGCATCCATAGGAGTGGAGGTGCACTACAGTACAGCCCTGAGACAACATGCAAAATTGTGGCCACATGTGCTATCCTGCACAACATAGCAACCACCAGGGGCATAACAGTGGAACTCACGGAGCCAGACTCAGATAAGGATGATGATCCCTTACCACCCCTTCTAGCATCATAGCATGACTTTATTTCTACATGTTGAAGTGGTCCCCTGTAGCCCTCAACATCACTTCTTACGTCCATGCACTCCACTTGAGTGCATAGTGCCCTCGCTGGCACCTCTAGTAGCAGGTTCACCTGCAGTACTGTGTCTGGCACTGCGATGCCTGAGGCTGGAGGACTCCTCACTGTCACCAACACCCAGTTCGCTGGTTGTGGCACTGCGTGCTGTTTGCATGGCATCCACTACGTTGGTAGTTTGCACCAGTCCCTGTGCAATGTCCAGACTGCAATGTGCCATCTCCACATGTGTGGCAACGGCACGCCATGATATCTGGGCTGTTGAACTTGCAAGCCGATTGACTGATCTACAGCTATCAAACTTTGCCAAATATTGGTGATGGCGCCTCCGCTGGCTGACGCACTCCTGCCGTATCTCAGTGCATAGTTCCCCAATGGCTTGTGTCAACTCCTTGGTGTTTTCAGCAACTCTTTGCTGTCCCTCAGTCAGGGTCTCCAAGTGCTTGTGTAGTAACCACATATTACTATTGAGAGACACAAACTATCTGTGCAGTGACTTCAAATGTTTGCATTGCAGGCGCTGCACCTTCAGCATGGAAGCTTCCAGGCTGCCAAAGATTGATGGGCCCACTCCTTCTTCTGTGTACTGTCTGTCTGCATCATGACGCCTCCTGAGGGGAGTTGACTGACGCTGGCGCTGGTGCAGGGACTGCTGTCTTCCTGTGGGACTCGCCTCTGGTAGTGGTGTGGGTTCATCTTCAGGCATCTCATCTGAGTCCAGGTTATACTCTGGCAGTGGTAACACCCTTGCTCTGCGTCTAGTTGGTACAATACTGTATGACTCACTGTTATTTGAGTCTGACTGTGGCTGTGTTTCTTCTTCCCCCACTTTTTCAGATCCTGCAGCAGCAGGGACCGAGTCATCTGCAAGGACAATGTGCAGCATGTCAGTTCTAGCATTTGTCACAGATTTCAGATTTCCACAGTGTTTCTTTACATGTACAATTAAATTGCGTCACCCTGAGCCGTTTGTGGTGTTTCTCTATGTGGCTGCCCACTATCTTGCTATTTATGTTGTGTATTCACCTTAGGTTTGAGTACTACCACTCCCATAAGGCATTGTTGTGTTGTATGTAAGATGTGACATGGACTACTTTTCACTGTGCATCAAGCTATGTTCTGTTTCCTAAGGGGCATGTGTACATGCACATGTGGGGATACACATAATTACTGGCCTTACCTTTGCTGGTGCTGGGTGTCCCTGAGGTGTCAATGTCAGTTACACCACTGACAGCTTCTGGCAGCAACGTGAACTCCACCAGGTCTTCCATAGGGGTGGACGGTGTGTGGGTGGATGGTCCGCCTCCAGTGCTCCTTGCCTCCCTAAGCCTACTGGCCATGCTCTCTTTGGCACGGGACCGCAAGTCGTACCATCGCTTGCGTATCACCTCCACAGAGCGCTGCGCAACACCCACTGCGCATATTTTTGTCTGTATGTCAGACCAGAGTTTCCGCTTCTCACTCTCAAGTACCTGGAGTGAGATCTTGCCAAAGAGTCGATCATGGTTCCCAACAACCTCCTCAATGAGCACCTCCAATTCTTTCTCACTGAATTTCAGCTTCCTCTTCCTGCATCCCTTCTCTTTCCCATTGCCAGCATTGGCCATGGTGCAGTTTGATTCTGGCTTCCTCACAATGCTGACTCCCTGGTGCTGGGCTGTGTCTCTCTCCCTGCTCCTAGGGGTCTGGCATCTGGAAAGAGCATGGGCTGACTCACTTCCTGCTTGTGATGTCATCAAGCTGTTCCGGTTTGCCGTTTTTGCTATTTGCAATTTTCAGTTACCGAATCGCAAATATTTTTGCGATTCAGTATTTGCATCTCGCAAATAGCGTTTGCGAATTTTAAGAAATCGCTATTAGCGATTTTCAAATTTGATACATCGCGTTTTGCATTTCTAAAATTGCGATTTCTTAAAATTCGCAATTTGGAAATCACAACCTGGAATCTTGATACATCTGGCCCCGAATCCCTACGCTCAATAAGAGGGAGACAAATGTGATGTGTCTCTGTGCTGCAAAGCAAGACATTGTGTTACTTTGGGCACATATAAAATCACAGACCACAGAAACCTGGAAACACTGATCATGGGATATGTTAGGGATGGAAAGGGTTACTTCATCAGTCAATCTGAGAATTGTGACTTTGAAACAATATGGGTTCCTTTCATTCGGCGCCTCACAGCCAAGTTCAGAGAACTTGCAAATCCAAAATACTTAAGAAAACTAGGGCTAGTGTCGCTAGTTGGGGAACGCTGCATAAAATAGAAGAACATCAACATAGCTGCTCCGTGATATAGGGCTGAGGTGATACGATCATGGCTATAAAAAGTTTTTTTATTAGTTTATTGATACAACGAAAACAACTCTGTAATTAGAAAGTGTACACTTCACAACAAAGTCAGATAATGGATGACAATGACACACAAGGAGGTACAAAAGATCACAGATAGCCAGTCTGCAATAGGTGCACAGCGTATACGGCAGCCAGGACAGCCATCGTCAGCAAGGCTCACTAATGTGCTGGCATTGAAGCCCAATAGTCTTCATGGCAGAAGGCAGCATGAGCTGGACAATTATCAATGGTGGGCACTGCAGCACGGCCCCCCACATCTCAATCCATGCCTTAGCTGAGAAAAGCAGCAGCACAGCAGCAGGAATATCCTTCATGTACCCCAATATTGGTGTTTGGGGTATAGGCCTTTGGGGTATCAGATGCATCATAATGTCAGTAATAACCTCGTGCCCTCTATCCCAAGATCCCACTATGCGCAGGCAGTTCCATGCCAGATGAAAGAACTCAGCATCTCCTCCCCGCAGTGTGCACAGTGTGCACTGTCGCAAGGACCCATGCGGTGCAGCTGAAGGGGCCGGAGGTATAAGCAATGCAAGTGTGCACTGTCGCAAGGACCCATGCGGTGCAGTGAAGGGGCCAGAGGTACAGGCAATGCAAGTGTGCACTGTCGCAAGGACCCATGCGGCGCAGCTGAAGGGGCGTGAGATACAGGCAATGCAAGTGTGCACTGTCACAAGGACCCATGCGGTGCAGCTGAAGGGGCCTGAGGTATAAGCGATGCAAGTGTGCACTGTCGCAAGGACCCATGTGGCGCAGCTGAAGGGGCGTGAGGTACAGGCAATGCAAGTGTGCACTGTCACAAGGACCCATGCGGCGCAGCTGAAGGGGCGTGAGGTACAGGCAATGCAAGTGTGCATTGTCGCAAGGACCCATGCGGCGCAGCTGAAGGGGCGTGAGGTGCAGGCAATGCAAGTGTGCACTGTCGCAAGGACCCATGCGGCGCAGCTGAAGGGGTTTGAGGTACAGGCAATGCAAGTGTGCCCTGTCGCAAGGACCCATGCGGCGCAGCTGAAGGGGCGTGAGGTGCAGGCAATGCAAGTGTGCCCTGTCGCAAGGACCCATGCGGTGCAGCTGAAGGGGCGTGAGGTACAGGCAATGCAAGTGTGCACTGTCGCAAGGACCCATGCGGTGCAGCTGAAGGGGCGTGAGGTACAGGCAATGCAAGTGTGCCCTGTCGCAAGGACCCATGCGGTGCAGCTGAAGGGGCCGCAGGTACAGGCAATGCAAGTGTGCCCTGTCGCAAGGACCCATGCGGCGCAGCTGAAGGGGCCGCAGGTACAGGCAATGCAAGTGTGCCCTGTCGCAAGGACCCATGCGGCGCAGCTGAAGGGGCCACATGTACAGGCAATGCAAGTGTGCCCTGTCACAAGGACACATGCGGCGCAGCAGAAGGGGCCAGAGGTACAGGCAATGCAAGTGTGCCCTGTCGCAAGGACACATGCGGCGCAGCTGAAGGGGCCAGAGGTGCAGTCAATGCAAGTGTGCACTGTCGCAAGGACACATGCGGCGCAGCTGAAGGGGCCAGAGGTGCAGTCAATGCAAGTGTGCACTGTCGCAAGGACCCATGCGGCGCAGCTGAAGGGGTTTGAGGTGCAGTCAATGCAAGTGTGCACTGTCGCAAGGACCCATGCAGCGCAGCTGAAGGGGCCGAGGGGTACAGGCAATGCAAGTGTGCACTGTCGCAAGGACCCATGCGGCGCAGCTGAAGGGGCCGGAGGTACAGGCAATGCAAGTGTGCACTGTCGCAAGGACCGATGCGGCGCAGCTGAAGGGGCCGGAGGTACAGGCAATGCAAGTGTGCCCTGTCGCAAGGACCCATGCGGCGCAGCTGAAGGGGCCGGAGGTACAGGCAATGCAAGTGTGCACTGTCGCAAGGACACATGCGGCGCAGCTGAAGGGGCCGGAGGTGCAGGCAATGCAAGTGTGCACTGTCGCAAGGACCCATGCGGTGCAGCTGAAGGGGCCTGAGGTACAGGCAATGCAAGTGTGCCCTGTCGCAAGGACCCATGCGGTGCAGCTGAAGGGGCCGGAGGTGTAGGCAATGCAAGTGTGCCCAGTCGCAAGGACCCATGCGGTGCAGCTGAAGGGGCCGGAGGTGCAGGCAATGAAAGTGTGCACTGTCGCAAGGACCCATGCGGTGCAGCTGAAGGGGCCGGAGGTATAAGCAATGCAAGTGTGCACTGTCGCAAGGACCCATGCGGTGCAGCTGAAGGGGCGTGAGGTGCAGGCAATGCAAGTGTGCACTGTCGCAAGGACCCATGCGGTGCAGCTGAAGGGGCCGGAGATGTGGGCAATGAAAGTGTGCACTGTCGCAAGGACCCATGCGGTGCAGCTGAAGGGGCCGGAGGTGCAGGCAATGAAAGTGTGCACTGTCGCAAGGACCCATGCGGTGCAGCTGAAGGGGCTGGAGGTATAAGCAATGCAAGTGTGCACTGTCGCAAGGAGCCATGCGGTGCTGCTGAAGGGGCCTGAGGTATAAGCAATGCAAGTGTGCACTGTCGCAAGGACCCATGCGGCGCAGCTGAAGGGGCCGGAGGTGCAGGCAATGCAAGTGTGCACTGTCGCAAGGACCCATGCGGCGCAGCTGAAGGGGCCGGAGGTACAGGCAATGCAAGTGTGCACTGTCGCAAGGACCCATGTGGTGCAGCTGAAGGGGCCTGAGGTACAGGCAATGCAAGTGTGCACTGTCGCAAGGACCCATGCGGCGCAGCTGAAGGTGCGTGAGGTACAGGCAATGCAAGTGTGCACTGTCGCAAGGACCCATGCGGCGCAGCTGAAGGGGCCGGAGGTGCAGGCAATGCAAGTGTGCACTGTCGCAAGGACCCATGCGGCGCAGCTGAAGGGGCCGGAGGTACAGGCAATGCAAGTGTGCACTGTCGCAAGGACCCATGTGGTGCAGCTGAAGGGGTGTGAGGTACAGGCAATGCAAGTGTGCACTGTCGCAAGGACCCATGCGGCGCAGCTGAAGGTGCGTGAGGTACAGGCAATGCAAGTGTGCACTGTCGCAAGGACCCATGCGGCGCAGCTGAAGGGGCCGGAGGTACAGGCAATGCAAGTGTGCCCTGTCGCAAGGACACATGCGGCGCAGCTGAAGGGGCCGGAGGTGCAGGCAATGCAAGTGTGCACTGTCGCAAGGACCCATGCGGTGCAGCTGAAGGGGCCTGAGGTACAGGCAATGCAAGTGTGCACTGTCGCAAGGACCCATGCGGCGCAGCTGAAGGGGCCGGAGGTACAGGCAATGCAAGTGTGCACTGTCGCAAGGACCGATGCGGCGCAGCTGAAGGGGCCGGAGGTGCAGGCAATGCAATGCTTCCGGTGGATTCAGCAGAGGCGGAAGTCAGAAATGAGAACAGCCCCGCTGCTGGTCAGTGATGGGCTCACCAAGCTCAACTCGCCACCCCTCCCGACCCCGCACAGGCGAGGGGGCCCTGGGCGGCAGAGTGGAGTAGAGGCGTGTGATCAACCGACTTCAGGAGGAAGATGTGAGAAGCACATCAAGCACCTCAAGACTATAAGACGCCTGGGCGAAGGGTTGATGCATCTGTCTGCGCGCGCAGTCTATGATAAAGGAAGCGTCTATGGGTCTGTATGTAGTGCCAGCCTGAATATCCGCAGCGAAATGAAAGGACCGGTCTCCACTCACTGGCAGCACAAGCATCATAATAGCTGTTTACTACCGGAGCCTCGTTACTTACACATTTCTGCAATCAACGGGGATTTGTTGCAGTTCTTTGTCATGTTCAGTAACATCCGACAACCTCCAACGGCTGCTGGTTGTACGTGAGTCTCTGTGTCAAGCTGTGGACAACAAACTAATAATAATAAACAGAGATGAACTATAAATCAGGCAGGGAGACCGATCGGTGGGTGGAACAAGACATCTGTTGATTTATGCTGCATGTTCTGCTACTGCCCATCTCTTAATGACTCTCTAAATAAGGATGTAGTTAAATGAATGCCTTACATTGACTTTGACCATAACTCATACTGGATTTTTTTCTTCTTCTAATTTATGGTTAATTGCCTCAGAGCCCAACACCAATTCCACTGGATACATAGGTTATGCCTCTGCCGCTAAACCAACATACTTATGCCAGGGAGAGATGAACCCTTCCTCGATCCGAGCTCTGTATACTTATATTTATCTTGGAAGAGAGAACTGGAAAGAGGGTTAGAAGAGGGACACCGGGAACAGATCCTATAACGAGGCGAGGTCTTCCTAGGAAGGCGATCTGCTGGGGGTATTCTCGGTGGAGCACAAAACAAAGTGCGGCGTCCTAGAGAAATCAGCAACTTATAGGGCTCCAATCACCCACTGTAATGATGAACCGCATCAGGACCACGGATTGTCCTTATCAGGATTCACAGACCACTGATCAATTATGCTGGACTTGTGGGACGAGTATGTCCGTCTAGTCCACAACCTCCTTTCTTTTTAATCGTACCACAACCAACTAACAGTAAAACAGTCTACAGGTTATTTATAGATCATTCTAGGTATATATCATCCAATACAGACATGTTCACTCCTGACACTTAGAAAAGGATTTAAAAGCATCAGTCTTTTGACCACTGCATATGAAGAATTAAAAAGATCTGTAAATAAAGTGCTCCTGATGGAGCCCTTTAGGTATTGCACACCCCAACCAATGTGGAGTGTGCTTCAATGATGAAGCATGCCTCCTCGATGGGGGAGGGCCTGAGCATCTGACAAGGATAATCCCCGCACCTAATAATATAAATCAATACAGGTATAATTGTAGACCTACAAGTGAATGTGTTTTCCGGAACTCCACACATTGACTTAAGTGGAAGTGTGGCTGCCCAATCAAATCCTCTCTTTCCCTTGATGTTAAGAGTTACTCCCAGTGATATACTAATATGACTTACCAGATGCGAGATGTTTTGAGTTTGCAGCTCAGAAGATTTACTGATCGAACCTCTGCAATATGACTGCGCAGGTGGTGGGTGGTAAAAGGGCTGTGGTGTTCTGCAGGTGAAAAAGAAATACAAACACTTTATTCAAGGATAGATTTACATATACTTTGATGGACAGATCATACTTCATGTTTGGTCATTAAATTGAAACATGAAAACATCTCAGCACAAGAAGAGGAACAGCTGGATTTCTGTCATTGGGCACATGCAGTAATGTACGGACTTGTGTGGTAGACCACCAACATCGGGGAGGAAATCTTGTGAGGACCTAGATAGTTCTTAAGAGGTTCAACCTCTTCTGAGACTTTGTGGCAGCCACTTTTACAGCAAAAGCTATAAAAGTCAATCGTGAATGCTTAGATATGACTCTACAATGTCAGTTTGACATATTTCAGTTCTACAAGTAAATCTGCTGACACCGTATCCTTTTCAAGAGGTGGAATAATGTTCCTGCAGTGACTTTCGATCAACAGCTTTTGTAAATAATGGACAGCTGTGAAACATTAACATTATTTTATCATCTAAGGTGTTGAGACATTTGGTGAGAGTTGAAATACTGCTGCAAATGATCAAGGAACTAGTATGTGCGTGTAATAAATATAGTTAAAGTCTGGTTACCAACACCCAAATCAAAGAGAAAATTGAGTCAGCCTGGAGACATGAAGAGGTTATGAACCACAATAATGCTTGGCAAGTACGGCGCAAGACGTGTGAAGAGACAGTGTCTGAAGTTCTGTGTTATCAGTTTATGTTTTCGTTTAACCAATATAGTGAAGCACTATGTTGCGTCATAAATGTAACAAAAAGTTTGTTACGGTATATGTTATGATAGAGCACATTGGTGGTCATTACAACCCTGGCGGTCGGTGTTAAAGCGGCGGTAAAACCGCCAACAGGCTGGCGGTAAATAAAATGGAATCACAACAGTGGCGGAAACCGCCAACATAGACAGCCACTTTAACACTCCGACCGCCATGGCAGTACAAACAAACACCGCGGCGGTAACCGCCAACAGACAGGCTGAACACAATGTCCTGCCCACAGTATTACAACAGGCCAATCCGCCACCTTTTCTGGGGCGGATTCACCACGAACAAAAACACGGCGGAAACAGGAATTGGAAGGGAAAACGCTCACCTCTACACACCCCACGAGGAACGAGGACGCCATGGAACCGGAACTCCAGATTCTCCCTGCCTTTGTCTTCCTGCTCCTCTACCAGGAGCACGAACACCGGCGGCGGCAATGACCACGGTGAGTACTGCACCTATGACACAGGGGAGGGGGGAGGGAAAAAATAGTGACACATGCACGCAACACCCCCACCCACACCCCCACCCTCACCCACTACAACACTCACACTAATACATATTGATACATTACAGTTATACCCCTCAACCCCCCTGGAAGAATGCAAAGACAAAAGGAAATTATTTGAACATTTGTAAACTATTAAAATACAGTACTCAAAAATATATATACAAACAGATATATACACCAAGAATACAAGTCCAGGTATTCCACCATTAAAGTCCGTGGACCACTGGGCCCAAAGTGCATGGGCGAGACCCACACTCAATACCCGATCAAAACGGAGAGAACACTGCAGGGGCATCAGATAGAAATACAACAGACGCACCTCAGGGGGAAGTGAAGGGGGGGGCACCTCAGCCGGATGAGTGAACGACGCCAGATCCACGAGGGGGCTCCATGCCCACTGCTGTATCCTGGGGAGTGCAAAGCCACAGTCTGACAAGTCTCTCCAGTGGGTTAGTTGCCCACTGCTTTATCCTGGGGAGTGCAAAGCCACAGTCTCACAAGTCTTTTCAGTGGGTGGTTTGCCCACTGCTTTATCCTGGGGAGTGCAAAGCCGCAGTCTCACAAGTCTCTCAAGTGGGTGATTTTCCCACTGCTTTATCCTGGGGAGTGCAAAGCCACAGTCTCTCAAGTGGATAATAATCTCCACTAGTTCTGGAGGGGGCTTTGTGCCCAGAGTGCTTTATCCTGCCAAGGACAGAGGTAGTGGATGTCTTTCTCCACTGGTTCTGGAGGGGGCTTTGTGCCCAGAGTGCTTTATCCTGCCAAGGACAGAGGTAGTGGATGTCTTTCTCCACTTGTTCTGGACGGGGCTTTGTGCCCAGAGTGCTTCATCCTGCCGAGGACAGAGGCTGTGGATGCCTTTCTCCACTGGTTCTGGAGGGGACTTTGTGCCCAGAGTGCTTCATCCTGCCAAGGACTGAGGTAGTGGATGTCTTTCTCCACTGGTTCTGGAGGGGGCTTTGTGCCCAGAGTGCTTCATCCTGCCAAGGACAGAGGTAGTGGATGTCTTTCTCCACTGGTTCTGCAGGAGGCTTTGTGCCCAGAGTGCTTCATCCTGCCAAGGACAGAGGTAGTGGATGTCTTTCGCCACTGGTTCTGCTCGGGGCTTTGTGCCCAGAGTGCTTTATCCTGCCATGGACAGAGTTAGTGGATGTCTTTCTCCACTGGTTCTGGAGGGGGCTTTGTGCCCAGCGTGCTACAACCTGCTCTTGGCGGACTCAGTAGCGTCAGAACTTTCTGCGCTCATTGGCCTGCGGTGCTGGTGGCGGCGGTGTCCTGTGAAGCGGTGCTGGTGGCGGCGGTGTCCTGTGAAGCAGTGCTGGTGACGGCGGTGTCCTTGGCAGCGGTTCTGGTGACGATGGTGTCCTTGGCAGCGGTGCTGGTGTCGACGGTGTTGTGTGAAGCGGTGCTGGTTGCAGCGGTGCTGGTGGTGGCGGTGTCCTGTGAAGCGGTGCTGGTGGCGGCAGTGTCCTTGGCAGCGGTGCTGGTGGCGGTCTTGTCCGCCGTGCAGGTTTGCGCCAACTTGCCTTTCTTTCTGTGCCCCTTCCCCACCTTGGATGGTGGTGCAGCTGTCTTCCCACTCCCAACTGTACTCCTGGGAGAGCCTTTGCTGCCAGATGTGTTGCCTTTCTCCCGCCGGGCAGTGGCCAACTTTTTATGCTTCTGAGGTGGGGGACTGTCCGTGGTCTGGCTCCTTGGCACACTGGCTACCCTGCTGCTTGGCGCACTCCAGAAGCTGGTTACTGCTGGCACCACTGTTCCCGGTGATGTGGTGGCTGAGGTGCTGGGTTGGGACCTGGAAAGGTGGGCCCTAGGGGACTGAAGGGGTGAGTGAGGTAAGGGGAAGAGGTCAAGGTTGGACAGGAAAAGTTTTTGGGACACACTGGGACGGGTAGATGGAGGGGGTTTGGGAGTGGAGGAAGAGGTAGTGGTTGTAGGAGGTGTACGTTTTCTGACTTTGGGTGAAGGTGCATGGGCTGGAGGCTGTCATGAGGTGGATGGCTGTTGGGTGGGTGTGTGGCTGCGTTTGTGTACCTTGGGAGGTGGGCTCACAGACACACTGGGAGAGGTCACAGGGGATGTGTGAATGGTAATGGGGGTGGTGAGTGCACATGAGCGGGGTGTGGTGATGAGTGTGCTGGTGATGGACGTAGTGGCTGAAGATGTAGTGCATGCAGGTGTGAGTGGAGACGAGACAGGGAGGGAGGAGGGAGACGAGGAGGAGGGGGACACAGTGGAGGAAGTGGATGTTGGTATATGTGCATGGGTATGATGCTTGTGTGAGTGCCTGTGGGATGTGTGGTGCTTATGTTTGCCAGAGCTTCCCTTGTGTGTTGAGGTATGTGCATGCTGGTCTGATGGTGTGCTTGGGATAGGCTCAGGTACAGGGGATTGGGGCTGGGTGGAGGAAGTTGGAGGGGGGAGGCTGGACAAAGGGACAATGGCTGCCATCAGTGCTGGGGCCAGAGTCTGAAAAGCTCGCTGTTGGGCTGCCTGACCAGAATGAATGCCCTCCAGGTATGCATTGGTCTGTTGCAACTGCCTCTCTACACCATGGATGACATTCAAAATGGTAGACTGCCCAACAGTGAGGGATCTGAAGAGGTCAATGGCCTCCTCACTGAGGGCAGCAGAGCTGACAGGGGCAGGGGATGAGGTGCCTGGGGCGAAGGAGATGCCCATCCTCCTGTGTGATCGGCCACGGGGCACACGCTGAGGGGCTGCTGGGAGGGCGGTGCTGGTAGGGGGGGTGGCAGCTATACCTGTAGATGCGGGGGGCACAGAGGGGCCCGCCACCTCAAGGGAGCTCCCATCAGAGGAGGAGTCTGTGGCGCTGGTCTCAGCTCCCATTCCCGCCGTGGAGCTCCCCTCGCCCTCCGTCCCACTGGTGGCCTCAGACTCCGTTGTGTCGCCCTCCAGGGCCATGTGGGATGCAGCTCCCTCCTGCTCCGGTGGCACAGCTCCTCCGCCTGATGATGCTAATGCACACAAGCACAGGGAGACCATAAAAAGGTGGGGAAGACAGAAGAAAGACATGTTCAGTGCATGCAATACCGCTACCGTAGGCCTCCGCCGTCTTCTTGCTCCAGCGGCGAATGTCCTCCCATCTTTTCTGGCAGTGGGTGCTACGTCTGTGGTGGACACCCAGGGTCCTGACTTCCTTGGCGATGGCACGCCAAATATCCTTCTTCTGGTGGGTGTTGACCTACAGGAATAGTACAGGGGAAAAGGAGAAGATATAACCGTCCGCACCATCACAGTCATTGGCCCGCATCCCTACCCTTGCCATGACGCACATCCACTCACTGTCGTTTCATGCACGCCTAATTCTCCCCCCCCTATCTTCCCTCCACACCACTCCACACAGGCATTGCCCATACAGCATGCTCACAGTGTGCTTACCTGTCTGTCTGGAGGACCGTAGAGTAGCGTGTACTGGGGTAGGACCCCATCCACTAGTTTCTCCAACTCCTCCGTGCTGAAGGCAGGGTCCCTTTCCCCAGACACATGAGCCATTGTCTCTTCCAGACCGAGGTCACAGCAGCACTTGCAGTGTAGGTCCTCTCCTGTCGAAGATCAGGTATCAAGTGAGTGAACAGAGAGAAAATGGTGGTCACGTCCGCAGCGTGCGTACCGTCACCGCCGGCGTACATCGTCATTGGCTTCTGGGACCCATAGGGTCCAATGTTAACCAATGCAGAATTGCGCTGCGGTCTTCGACCGCCTACCGCGACGGTATAGAACGTCAGCGCAGTTACCTCATATACCCTTGTCCCACCTTACAGGTCAGGCAGCCGCCATTTCAGGGGGCAACATGGTATTAATTTAAAATGCGTCACACATATCTAAGCCTTGCATACACACTAAGACAGGCACATAGCGGATTTAAAAATTTGTGGAATAAAGTTGTGTTTTCGTACCTCAGTGTTGGCTGACTCTCTGCTCGCTGTTCTCCTCCATAGAGTACGTCCTATTATTTAATAGGTCCTGAAGAAGCGTCATAGGATCCTGTTGAGACCATATGAAGACGCGAAAGATGTCGACCACATATTAAGGAATTTCGGATAATTACCGACTTCCTTCATTGAATTGTCTTGTGTGAGTGTCTGAGCATTACCTCAATTTTCACTCCCTTGCCATTTTTTTAATCTTGGCCATTTCCCAACATCAAAGAATAAATCACTTAGTGAGGGTCCTGAGCCAATCTTATCCTTTACTCTTGTATTCTCCTTCCCCACGGACCCATACTTGGCTCCGCGGCACCATCGGCAAAAACAAAAAGATCTCCGGCAAAGAGCCCCCCCTTTTTAGGGGGGAGCCCGTCAGACATTGCAGCGCCGGTCTGACGAGGAGCTGTCCGATGATGAAGCATGACACCAAGTACGGTGTGTGAGGACTCTTGCTCCTGATGATCCGGACTCCTTTTTTCCCCAATACACACCAGTTCTCTTGCATTGCTTGAGAACTTCTGATGTGCATGATTACCATGAAGAGTGCATTCTTTGAGATTTGCAATAACATAAATAAAATAATTAACACTTGACAGAGTCAGCCTAGCTTTTAACCAACTCAAGGTTGACAATAAAAAGATAGGAATTATAAAAATATAAAGCAGTAACAACGGGTAAGAAGATAATAAAATAGTACCTCAATCACAACGAGAGAAGCAGAAGGACCCTATTCAGAGAGAGGCTCTCAGGACTTGGTCCATGCTCCACAGAAGGGAAAAACAAAGAAAGGCAAAGTGAAACCAGCATGCGCTGACCAATCAGAAGCCAGCAAATGAGAGTGACACCAAGCCAAAGAATGGTTAGCAATGGGTGGACTCTAAACCCCTTTTAGTTATCAAAATGTCATGCAAAGAACACTGCATGCTCTGTCTCGGTGAGACCTAAGAGGAGCTGCTAAAAATAAACAGAAGGTGTTGGCACCCTCTTGAGCACAAATGCAAAGTCAATTATGTTTACTCTTATTGTGTTTAAGGACCAACAGCTGGAGTTTGAAAAAACATTGAGCCCCATGTCCAAAGTTAACCTCAGGTATAGCGCTTGGGTGTTCTCTGAGGTCTTTAGTACGAAATACCTATTTCTACAACTGTAATTCGAAAGCAAAACTAGTCAATTGGGAAGTGATGGTAAATAGACACTTGGCAACTCATTGGGTAAGAATACCTGCTACTGTGTTTCCAGTTATAAAGAATCTACAAATCCCTCTTTGTAACAATAAGTCCATTTAAGCAAAAAAGGACCCACCCAAGTAATCGCCAAAGCTTTTAGGGCACCAGTGTTAAGACTTAGATGGACAGCAGCGTTCTGAGTGATTTGAAGGCGCTGGATCGGGAAGGCAGGGACCCCCAAGAACCGACTGTTGGCATAGTCCAACCTGCATGTGATCAAGGCATGGACTAATGTTTTGTGAAACTCCACGGGGCTGAGATACAGCATCCTTCTTAAGGACCTAAAGGTAAGAAACAGGTTAGGTTCACATTTTTTGCCCAGGTTTATTACGACTGGGGCTGGATTGGGGGGCACCCACTTCAGTTAGTTACCAGATAATGGGTGAAAAAGGAATCTCAGTCTCATCTGGTTTAAGCTTTAAACAGCTTGATTTCATCCAGTCTACAACTGTTTTGAGGCAATGTTTAAAGGAACACGGGGTGAAAGGCTAATTTTCCTGAAAAGCCAGGAGGAGTTGGGTGTCATTCACGTATGACACAACTCTAGCTCCCCAAGATTCAACTAGTTTAGGCAGTGGTTTCAGGTACATATTAAAGATGGTGGGACTTAGGGACGAGCCCTGAGAAACACACATTCAAATGTTTTTGAAGAAGAAGTGAAAGTTGGGAGAAACACAGCCTGGGAGCGACCAGTAATGAAGAATTTCAGCCACAACAGGGCTTGGTCTCAAATGCCAATGTTTTCCAGTCTCCCAAGCAGAACGGCATGAGAGACCGTACCCAACGCAGAGGATCCGTCCAGCAGCATGGTGCATTCTGAGTCCAAGTGGGGCCGCCTCTGTGCTGCAGCATGCACAAAGAACTGGCTGGGAGCTGTGCAACGGGTGGTTGG
The DNA here is from genome assembly GCF_031143425.1 of Pleurodeles waltl. NCBI lineage: Eukaryota > Metazoa > Chordata > Amphibia > Caudata > Salamandridae > Pleurodeles > Pleurodeles waltl. Next base: position 16,651,502 of record NC_090442.1, on the reverse strand, counting down.
ACTCCAGGCGGTGTGATACCCGCTTGTTTCCCTTTTCACCAGTTGTTTAGCTACCCAAGGAAGAAGTGAGATGAGTCTAAAGTCACTAAGAACGTTAGAGTCCACGGATGGCTTTTTCAGGAGGGGGAGCAGCAGGGTTCGCTTCCAGCTGAATCAAACCAGCACCTGATCTGAAGGGTCATTTAGCAGTTTGTTTAAGATTGGATTCACCACAGCGGCAGCAGGTTAAGGATGGCTGGGGGTAAGGATCAAGGGGGTGGTGTTAGACCTGGCAGCTTTTTAGTGTGTCTCCCCTGTCTTTTCGCCCTCCTGTTTTTATGGTGTACTGGACTCTGTTTCTGCTGGTTCATTGTCTCTGCGCACTTTACCACTGCTAATCACTGCTAAAGTGCTCCCTATAAAAATGGTATTGGTGATTAGTTTATACATGATTGGCGTATTTGATTTACTGGTAAGTCCCTAGTAAAATGCACCAGGGGTGCTCAGGGCCTGTGAATCAAATGCTACTAGTGGTTCTGCAGCACTGATTGTGCCACCCACATGAGTAGCCCTGTAAACATGCCTCAGACCTGCCATTGCAGTGTCTGTGTTTGCAGTTTTAAACTGCTAATTCGACTTGGCAAATATACCCATTTGCAAGGCCTAAACCTTACCTTTTTATACATGTAAGGCACCCCTGTAGGCCCTGAGTAGCCCCATGGGCAGGGTGCAGTGTATGTTAAAGGTGGGACATGTACTTATGTGTTTTACATGTCCTGATAGTGAAATACTGCCAAATTAGGTTTTCACTGTTGCAAGGCCTATCCCTCTCATAGGTTAAAATGGGGGCTGCCTTAAATATTATTAAAGCGCAAATTCTCTTTGGGAGCAGATAGACATATGGAGTTTGGGGTCTCTGAACTCACAATTTAAAAATATATCCTTTAGTGAAGTTGGTTTTTAGATTGTGTGTTTGAAAATGGCACTTTTAGAAAGTAGGTATTTTTTTGCTTAAAACATTCTGGCCCTCATTACAACATTGGCAGTAACTACCGCCTACCGCCACGGCGACATCTGGCAACATACCAGACGTCTATGCGTATCATGATCACTGACGGTATAGCGCCAGAATGCTGGCGGAACACCGTCGACAATCATGGCGCAGACGGTGGTAAGGCGGCGCTGCTGACAGCAGCACTGCTACGCCAGCAAAACACCGCCGACCGTATCATGACCAATGATACGGCCTGGCGGTATTTTGCTGGTGGACCGTCTCCAGCCGGAGGACCACCTGCAAGCAGGTAAGTCGGGTTCTCCGACCGGAGAGGGGGTGGGGGGTGTTGTGTGTATGTGTGTGGGGGGGTGTATGTTTTGGTATGTGTGCATGCGGGTATGAGTCGCATTGGATGCATGCGTGAATGAGTGTTGAGTTTGTGAATGCATGTGGTGTGTTGCCTGCATATCCTTATGGGCCATCTGGGCTTGGGGGAGGGTAGGAGTGGTCACTTGCACCTGCAAGGGCTGTGCCTGCCCTCAAACAGTGCAGTCTCCAACGCCCTGGTGTGTTTCTGGGGCCTGGCCTGGGCAAGGCAGGATCTTGAAAACAACAGAGACTTTTCTTTGAAGTAGGCCTAGTTCAAAGGTAGAAAGAGGTATAAGAAGTGCCCCCAAAACCCGTGAAAATCAGATTACTTCTGGAACCAAGAGGAACCTCTGCCAAGGAGAAGAGCTGGAAGCTGGAGGGGGAGTACTGCCCCTTTGCCTGAGACGGTGCTTTGCTGGATTGGCCTGCAGTAGTTGCTTCTGCCTGAGGGAGGACAATGACTGACTTTTGTGTGACTTCCCACTGGTGAAGAATCTCCAAGGGCTTGAACTGAGCTTGTCTCCTGTTGTTGAAGTCTCAGGGACAACAAAGCCTTCTCTCTGCCAGCACTTGGGCTTTCTGCTGAGAGTCCTGCCTGCCATGTCGTGCCCTAACCTGTCTCTGGGTCCTTGAAAGGTGCAGCTGGTGGAAAAGGACAGAAATCCACGCAAAGGCCGCCGTGCGGGGCAACTTTTGACACACCACCCACCTTGCAGCTGATAAACGAGGCTAAAATCAACACTCCGCCTGCATCACAGCTGGGAGATCGACGCAACGTGGCTGCAGTGGTTGCTGTTAACGACGCAAGCCCCCACGCAGCCTGGTTTCTTGCCACCGTGCGACCGGATTTTGATGCAACATCGCTGTGCGTGGAAAATCAATGCAAAGCCTGCCCGGACCCAAGGTGCCTGTCCGGATCGACACATCGCTCTTTTGCGTGAGAGAAGAAACGATGCACGCCGACCCAAACGGAGAAGGAACGATGCACTGTCTCGCCTGCGGGTGAGAAATTGACATATCGCTGGCCTTTTTCGATGCACACTTGCCCGTGCGGCTTTATTTTGGTACCCAGGTGCTTTTGTACTCTAACAATGTTCTCACTATTTTCTAAAGGATTAAGGGGGTCATTCTAACCCTGGCGGTCGACGACCGCCAGGGCTAAAATGACGGGAGCACCGCCAACAGGCTGGCGGTGCTCCCATGGGCATTCTGACCGCGGCGGTACAGCCGCGGTCAGAAACGGGAAACCGGCGGTGTCCCGCCGGTTTCCCGCTGCCCTAGGGAATCCTCCACGGCGGCGCTGCAAGCAGCGCCGCCATGGGGATTCCGACCCCCTTACTGCCATCCTGTTCCTTCACCACCAGGAACAGGAGGGCGGTAACGGGTGTCGTGGGGCCCCCTAACAGGGCCCCACTAAGATTTTCAGTGTCTGCATAGCAGACACTGAAAATCGCGACGGGTGCAACTGCACCCGTCGCACCCTTCCCACTCCGCCGGCTCCATTCGGAGCCGGCATCCTCGTGGGAAGGGGTTTCCCGCTGGGCGGGCGGGCGGCCTTCTGGCGGTCGCCCGCCCGCCCAGCGGGAAACTCAGAATAACCGCGGCGGTCTTTTGACCGCGCAGCGGTATTCTGACGGTTCCCGCTTGGCGGGCGTCTTGTTCTGTTTAGATAAATATTATCTATTTTTTTAAACCTGTGTTGTGAATTTTGTAGTGTTTTCACTGAATTACTGTGTGCGTTGGTACAAATACTTTAAATGTTGCTTCTGAAGTTAAGCTGCCTGCTCGTGCCAAGCTACCAAATGGGTGAGCGGGAGTTAACTGAGAGTGATTCTCCTTTACCCTGTCTAAAGTGAGGGTTCTTGCTTGGACAGGGAGTAACCTGACTGCCAACCAAAGACCCCATTTCTGGGAAGGGCAGTTTCCCCTTCCAGACTATACAAAGGATTTTACCGTCGAAGGGCACCTTAAATGAGAATCAAAGAAGCGCACTCTTCTTTCTGTCCAGAGGTCAGGGTCACAGAGGACACTTTCTACATGGACATGTCTGTGGAAAATTAACAAACTCTTCCTTTCAAGTTAAGTTATCAACTTTTTTTCCCCTCTATGTATATGGAGGAAGGATTTGTCATTTTTTTACACAATTGGGAAATAATTACAAAGGAAGCATGGGTTGTTCAAACAAATAGCATTGAGAGAAAGCAGAAGATTCGAATAACTGCATCTCTTTACGGACCCATCTCCCATTTTGCTGGCATGAATTAAACATACGGTCTATCAAATCTCACTACCAGTGATAAGTCCAGGATTAGCAGCACTCTAGAAGTACTGCTTGATTTGATTTGACTATCAGTGTCAGGTGTGACATGTCTGGACTTCCCCAGAATCTGGCTATGTCTTAGAATCACAAGCGCCAGAATACACAGCATTATGTTATATTCTAATACTGTGCTGTCCCCATATTTCCAGTACTGAAACTTCTGAACTTGGTATTACTTTGCCCTTTAGAATGGAGTTCAATTATTTGTGAATTTTGTCCCAGAGATTCTTCAACCTGGAAGACTGTCATAATAAGTGCAAAAAACCTTCTACCTGACAACACTTCAGCTTTCCTATTCTTTTCAGCAAATTATCAGTGTAATAAATGCGGTGTATCACTTCATTGTAGAGCTGCTGGAATAGAAAGCTCTTGCAGATACAGCAATGTCTCCTCTGCATCTGAATCCCCCATTTCTCGCAAGTCTATCAGCCATGTGGCCCTCACTTTTTCCTTTCTAGATATCCAGGGACATTAATCATGTACTATAAACCATAGTGACTGCATTCACAACTAGTAGGTGCAAGAGAATCACATGTACCAGCAGGGCTCTGTCTGGTCTTTGGCGAGGCGTGGACTCGCAGGGTGTGTCGAGCTTGTAGCTACCACAATATTTCTGTGTGCTCTAGCTGAGGAAGTTACACTCCTCTGATAGCTAATGGCTGTCGGATCACTAGAGAGTTCTTAAAAAGGAGATTTCTACTAACTCCAGTCTTAGACATGGCATTCTTGGCATGGTTTCTTCCCTAACATGGTAAGTTTGGTTGTACCCAACTGGCATGTTAAATTTACTGGTAAGTCCCTAGTAAAGTGGCACTATCTATGCCAAGGGCCTGTAAATTAAATGCTACTATTGGGCCTGTAGCACTGATTGTGCCACCCACTTAAGCACTTTAAACATGTCTTAGGACTGCCACTGCAGCCTATGTGTAAACTTCTAAACTACCATTGCCGATCTGGCAAAATACACCTTTTGCCAGGCCCAAACCTTCCTTTTTAATAGATGCAAGTCACCCCTAAGGAACGCCCTGGACAGCTCAGAGAGAGGGTGCAATGCACTTAAAAAGTGGCAGATGTACATTTTAGCTTTACATTTCCTGGTTGTGAAAAACTCTTAAATTTGTTTTTCACTACTGCAAGGCCTACCTCTCCCATAGGATAGCATTTCAGTTACTTTAATACATTTAATAAGCTGTAATTTCCAAATGGAAGTCCTTACAAGTGTGCAAAAAGCAAACAGAAGAAGACTATTAATTTTCTGATAACATTGGCTAAGTTAGTGCTCAGTCTCATAACAATAATATAATCCTCTTTGCAGAATGTGATCTCAAAAGGAGTCCGGAAGGAAGTCACTTTTGAAAGAAAGAAAAATCCTTGCAAAAATACAATGCATGTGCTCTATCTCAAAAAGAACAAGGTAATGTACTTAAGCAGAGTGGAGGACGCATTATTTAATCTATTGAAGAATAGAAGTTAAGTCTTTACATGTCATGTATTTATTATTTCACAGAACTTGAACCAGTCAGAGTCCTGAGGAGAACCCAAAAGGAATAAGAGGTTCGAAACTTGCTGACGGATAAACTTAGGGAGTGCCTTTATTGGATTTCAGTTGTACAGTAGACACCTAAAAGAGACACATGAACTGTGAAGGTCTACTGCAACAGAACTGGCCCAGAACCACCGGGGGACACTAGGAGCAAGAGAGAATGCATCAATAACTGCAGAAATGATAACCTCTGCATCCAGTTTAGTTTCAGACTGGTCATAGGAGTATGTGTCCATGTTTGTCATTATGTTATAAGTCATGATAGAGTTTTGTATAAGGTTTTTTTAACTATGTTGAACATGGTTCAATGGACATGTCTAAGTGCAAAACATAAAATAGAATATCATGAATAAGTAGTGAATAAATACACAGCTCAAGAAAATTAATGTTCTTGTCCGCCAATGCCAACTGTACTTTTTTTTTTTAATTCAGTCAGGGAAATTTGTGTTTTATGAGTTATCAAGAAGGCCCAACCCAACTGTGTTATAAGGGCCAACCCCAAAATACGTCTCTTTTAGAAAGTTGCCATTTTCCTGCCTTAACCATTTGGTGTTTGCATTCTGTCTCTGGGTTACAATACTATGTGCCTCATTACGAACCTGGCAGTTTGTGGATGGCAGTCTGACTGCCGCCAATGCAGCAGTACGAGCACCATATTACGACCACGGCGGTTGCGCCGCGGTCAGACCACCAGCACCGCCAGGCGGTCGTGTAGGTCCTAATCCTCCAGGGCTGCGCTGCAAGCACCACTGCCCTGGGGATTACGACATCCTTCTCTGCCTGCAATTTCATGGTGGGAGCACCGTCATGAAAAGGCTGGTAGAGATCAGGTGAATGAGGCCCCAGGGGGACCCCTAGACTGCCCATGCACTTGGCATGGGCAATGAAGGGGTCCCCATGGCCAACACCATCACAATGTTTACTGTCTGCTCTGCAGACAGCGAACATTGCGAGGGTGCTGGTGCACCCTGCAACCTAGAGCATTTCCACCGGCTCAAATACGAGCTGGAGACAATGCTGTTGGTCATTCCCCACTAGGCCAGCAGGTACTAACTGAGATTTCCGCCAGCTGACCCAACTGGAAACTCGTAATGGGCCGGGCGGGGAGGCAGCCACAATGGTGGCAACATCCCCATTAGAATTTCGGCAGACGGGCTTTTCTGTCCACCAAAATCATAATGAGGCCCTGTGTGCCAAGTGTCATATTCCTTCTAGACAACGACACATAATAGGGAGCTTAGGTGGGCCTGGATTGGCCATCACTGGCAGAATGGGAGGGACGAGCTGGGCATAGCCCAACTTACACTTGAATAGGCTGGCTGTAGTTAGACTGGAGCTAGGGCAAGGAAGGCAGGGCACCTATGCACTTCAAATGTATTCCTCTAGAAGATCATCCCCACTTCAAATGCACAACTGGCTATATATATTGGACCTCAGACACCAACTCTTCACTCCACTCCACTTGGATACTCTGACAGAAAGAAGGATTCCTGAGTTGCTGAAAGGACTGCCACTCTGCTGGAGTGTTCCTCTGAAGAAGGACTGCTGCCCTGCTGTGCTGACCTGCTGCCTGTTTGCCTTGGTGAGAAGGACTGGACATGCTTCTGTTGACCCTAGGACTCCAGAGGAACTCCAAGATCTAGTTGGCTGGTCTCCTGACCTGAGCCTCACGGACAGAAGGCTCCAATAACCTTGACCTCATCACCTGAACTCTTCCATCTGTGAGTCTACCCTGCCAGGTGGTGCCCCTCCCCACAATCCTGGATCATTGGAAGTGGGTCTAAGGTGTTCTTCCAGCCTCTGTGGATCCGGCAGAAACAATGCATCTCCTTTGCTGTGTGGCGCAAACCTGAGCAGAACTGACGTATTGCTGCTGCATGGATCTCCACTGTTGCAAAGACCTGCATCGCAGCTGGCCTCCTTATCAGAACCGCCGCTGTGTGATGCATCCTCGGCGCAGACCCTGCTTCCCCATCTGCAGACTTAACAATGATGCTAGATTCTGCATCGCAGCCTCACAGCTTACCAAAACAACACATCATCCTGACTGCGTGACCCATCCTCAACAATGACACATGCCCTCGCTTCACAGCCTTGCAGAATCACGGGACCAATGTATTGATTCAGCTGCAAAACGTATCTTCAACGCGGACAATCCCAATGCTCTGCAAACAAGGACTGAAGGTACTCTGTAGTTGGCCCGTGCTCCATCGCGGTCAGCTCGAACTTGTGACTTTTCCCAGGTCTGTCACAACCAGATATCCAATGCTAATTTCAGTTAAATCTTTAATACTACATACCTCTGATTCTACTGATAGGATTTTTGTTGTTTTTGTCTTGTTTTATTTATTCTAAATAAATCTGTTTTCCTAACTTGGTGTGGCATTATTTTTGTGTGTTTTTCTTCACCTTATCCCTTTTTGAAGTGTTGCACAAATACTTCACACATTGCCTCTAAATTAAGCCTGACTGCTCTATGCCACGCTGCCAGAGGTCTGAGCACAGGTTAATTTAGGGCTGATGGATGCCTGTCCCTGACAAGGATTATGGTTGCTGCTTGGCCAGGGGTCACACCTCAGGCAACCAACAACCCAAATTCCTACAGCCCACCCATGATAACCACACAAATTTCACAGATTCCCCATTCCCTTCCTGGTTCAGAGAGCTTCGTAACTTGTTAATTTAATTTCTTAACCCTCTCGTCCTGGAGGCCGTCCTCATCACTTGCCTCACTGTGGCTGTGTGCGCAGTACATCCTCTGGTGTTGTGGTGCCATAACCACGCTATTTGGTAGCCAACCTCAACCACAGCCCAGTCATTTATTACCAATAGATTGGACGTGCACTAATCCTTCTTTATATCTAGCAGTATGATTCGCCCATCATGCACTCCATATTTCAATGAATCTCCAGCAATTCATGGAGGACCCTTGTTCCACAAGTATTGAAGTGTTGCATCAAGACTTTAGAAAAAAATTCTCAGGCGAACAATAAGACGTGCTCTGAAGTATGCACACCTCCCAAACGCAAGGGATGAAGTGTTGAACGTCTCTCTGGAACTCAGTGAAGGGATTGCATTGATTACACCCGTACAATTCTTCCACATTTTTGTGACATAGAAAACCTGATAGGTGTACCCACTTCCTGGGAAAGGAGCGGCATAGCGTGCTGTTTGACCCCAGACTGATAGAGGATATAGTACCAGTTATGCCAATAATGCTGAATCCAGGTTTATTTCCCATATTGTCAATACTTATGGTGGGGTCTGCAATGTCGGGAAGGATACTGTCTGCGTACCATGATATTCTCTTGTCCCATTGTGGGTTCTATCAGTGCATCTCCAGGGATGATTTGGCTGCAAAAGTAATTTGCACTTGAGTAATGAGAATTGTATGTAGGAGTCTGACCCATAACAGAAATTCAATTCCGAGACACATTTAATAAAGGTCTTAGACCCTCTTACGACCCTGGTGGTCAGCAGTAAGTTGGGGGAAAGGTACTGCCAACAGGCTGGCGGTACCTTTTCCCAAATTATGACATTGGCCGTTTGGCTCAAGCCAATCCGCCAGTGTACCACTCCGACTGCCAGAGTGGTCACGGCCGCTGGGCTGGAGACTTCGGTCGCCAGCCAGACAGCCGTCACAATCCCACCCTCGGGATTATGACCCCGCCTACCGCCATGGTTTTCGTGGAAAGCGTACCACCACGAAAACCATGGCTGTAGGCACTATCAGTGTCAGGTAATTCCTTCCCTGGCAAGGATAGGAGTCAATGCGCCCCCTCCCCCTCCCAAAAACCCTGACCCACCCTCCCCTTCCCTCTCCTGCCCCCCCACACATTCATACACCAACATGTGCACACATATGCACATATACACGCACGAATACCCACATCCACCCACGCATGCACACATACATTCCCACACACTGCAAAACACACCCACATACTTTGCCGCACACACGCATTCACAACACATAACATACACTTACATTCAGTCATTCATGCACTCATTCAACGCAACTCATACCCGCATGCACACATACCAAAACATACACACACTCCCCACACACTCACACAAAACCCCCCACCCCCTCTCCTATCAGAGAACCCGACTTACCTGCTTGCAGGGGGTCCTCTGGCTGGAGACGGGATGCAGCGCTGGTGTCAGCAGCAGCGTCCGCCAGCAAAACACCGCCAGGCCGTATCATTGCTCATGACCGTCAACGGTATTCCACCAGCCTTCTGGCGGAATTCCGTCGACGGTCATAATGCAGGTGGGCGGCTGATAGCCACGGCAACGTCGTCTTGACAGTAGGCGGCAGTTACCGCCAAAGTTGAAATGAGGGCCTTAGGCCATTACTACCCTGGCGGTCGGAGTGATACATTGGCGGTTTGACTTGAGCCAAACTGCCAATGTCATAATTTGGGAAAAGGTACTGCCAGCCTGTTGTCAGTACCTTTCCCCAAATTACCACACACCACCAGGGTCATAATGAGCGTTCACCTAAGTGGTTCATTAGAGAGAAAAATGCCAGGGTATTTTGATCATACAAGCTCGTTAAAAACCACCTATGGTTAGTGGCTTTTCCTCTCCATTAATTATAAAAGTTAGAATTTGTGCAGGATTACCAAAACTCAAACAGTATTTGTGAAAGAAAGAAATTGGCAAAAGCTGAGGAGCTGAAACCAGGGGTCCCACTGGAGACCAGTTAGTCAATGAACAATGCAATACGTGTAAAGGAACATAAATAAAGAAAGAGTGAAGTGAAAATAGGGGATGGCATAAAAGAAAAGCTTAAAATGGCAACATATCAGAAGAAGGGAAATGTACATAATGTAGGAATTTGGTTCTGTATGTACTATTTCAAAGTAAGAAATAGCATGCACAGAGTCCAAGGGTTCCACTTAGAGGTAAGATAGTGTCAAAAAGAGATAATTTGAATGCTCTATTTTGTGGTAGTGTGGTCGAGCAGTAGGCTTATCAGAGGGTAGTGTTAAGCATTTGTTGTACACCCACAGGCAATAAATGAGGAATACACACTCAAAGACAATTCCAAGCCAATAGGTTTTTATATAGAAAAATATATTTTCTTAGTTAGTAATACTTCAAATGAAAGGTACTTCACTCAGGTATCATAGGAACTTTGAATCAGCAAAATAGCATGTACAGTTTTGGCAAAAATGTCAATAAGCTATTTTAAAACTAGACACAGTGCACATTTCAACAGTTCCTGGGGGAGGTAAGTATTTGTTAGTTTTGCAGGTAAGTAAACCACCTACAGGGTTCAAGTTGGGTACAAAGTAGCCCACCGTTGGGGGTTCAGGGCAACCCCAAAGTTACCACACCAGCAGCTCAAGGCCGGTCAGGTGCAGAGGTCAAAGTGGTGCCCAAAACGCATAGACTTCAATGGAGAAGGGGGTGCCCAGGTTCCAGTCTGCCAGCAGGTAAGTACCCGCGGCTTCGGAGGGCAGACCAGGTGGGTTTTGTAGGGCACCGGGGGGGACACAAGTCAGCTCAAAAAGTACACCCTCAGCGGCACGGGGGCCGCCGGGTGCAGAGTGCAAACAGGCATCGGGTTTGCAATAGATTTCAATGGGAGAACCAGGGGTCTCTTCAGCGAAGCAGGCAGGCAAGGGGGGATTCCTCGGGGTAGCCACCACCTGGGCAAGGGAGAGGGCCACCTGGGGGTCTCTCCTGCACTGGAGGTCGGATCCTTCAGGTCCTGGGGGCTGCGGGTGCAGTGTCTTTAACAGGCGTCAGGTTCTTGGAAGCAGGCAGTGGCAGTCAGGGGGAGCCTCTGCATTCCCTCTGCAGGCGTCGCTGGGGGGGCTCAGAGGGGTCAACTTTGGCTACTCACAGGGTCCCAGTCGCCGGAGAGTCCTCCCAGTAGTGGTGTTTCTTCGCAGGACAAGCCGGGGGCGTCGGGTGCAGAGCGGAAAGTCTCACGCTTCCGGCGGGAAACGTGTGGTCTTTAAAAGTTGCTTCTTTGTTGCAAAGTTGCAGTTTCTTTGGAACAGGGCCGCTGTCCTCGGGAGTTCTTGGTCCTTTTAGATGCAGGGTAGTCCTCTGAGGCTTCAGAGGTCGCTGGACACTGGGGGACGCGTCACTGTTGCAGTTTTTCTTGAAGTGGGGAGACAGGCCGGTAGGGCTGGGGCCAAAGCAGTTGGTGTCTCTGTCTTCTCTGCAGGGCTTCAGGTCAGCAGTCCTTCTTCATCTTCAGGTTGCAGGAATCTATCTTCCTCGGTTCTGGGAGCCCCTAAATACTCAATTTAGGGGTGTGTTTAGGTCTGGGGGGTTAGTAGCCAATGGCTACTAGCCCTGAGGGTGGCTACACCCTCTTTGTGCCTCCTGAGGGGTGGGGGGCACATCCCTAATCCTTTAGGGGGAATCCTCCATCTGCAAGATGGAGGATTTCTAAAAGTTAGAGTCACCTCAGCTCATGGCACCTTAGGGGTTGTCCTGACTGGCCAGTGACTCCTCCTTGTTTTTCTCATTATCTCCTCCGGCCTTGCTGCCAAAAGTGGGCCCGTGGTCGGAGGGGGTGGGCATCTCCACTAGCTGGAATGCCCTGTGGCGCTTTAACAAAGGGGGTGAGCCTTTGAGGCTCACCGCCAGGTGTTACAGCTCCTGCAGGGGGAGGTGAGAAGCACCTCCACCCAGTACAGGCTTTGTTACTAGCCATAGAGTGACAAGGCACTCTCCCCATGTGGCCAGCAACATGTCTGGTGTGTGGCAGGCTGGCAAATCTAGTCAGCCCACACTGGAAGTCGGGTATGTTTTCAGGGGGCATCTCTAAGATGCCCTCTGGGGTGTATTTCACAATAAAATGCACACTGGCATCAGTGTGCATTTATTGTGCTGAGAAGTTTGATACCAAACTTCCCAGTTTTCAGTGTAGCCATTATGGTGCTGTGGAGTTCGTTTATGACAGACTCCCAGACCATATACTCTTATGGCTACCCTGCACTTACAATGTCTAAGGTTTTGCTTAGACACTGTAGGGGCATAGTGCTCATGCACTTATGCCCTCACCTATCTTATAGTGTGATGACGCAGAAAAAGAAGGACCAACATATATTCATATATCATGTAACCAAAATCATATAATGTAGTATGATTTTAGCAAAGAAAATAATGTACGAGGGAAATTGTGCCCTCGGAGTAGTTCGCCATTATTATAAACAAGCTTAATTAATCATGAAGAATTGAAAAATGTAGTAATCCGTCATAATTGCAAATATGTGCTATGATTTCTTGTTGAAACTGTTTTATGCTTAGCTTAAATTTAGTAGAGGCTTTGGCCTAGTCGCCTGGTCTCAAATTTAACTGCGTGGTTTTCACTTGCATTAACAAGATACAGTATTTTATTTTAAAGGTTGTATTTTTCCAGTAGAGATGACTAATACACTTATCTCCAAGGTTTCGCACTAGGCCGGTTTCATCCCCTTTGATACAAGGTCAGTCTCTGCAGGTGCGGACAATAAAAGTACTGATACCGAAATAATTGGCAAACTTTGTTGCAACTTGTGTTCCAAGGCTCTAAGGACAATATATGCATAAATGAGTACTAGGAGAAAGACACCATTCATTGGTCAATTTGAAGCCACCCTATGAACCCTCCAATGGAAGACCCTGAAGTATTTGGAATGTTTCTTACTTAAACCCACCGGACAAAGAGAAGTCAGCCATTTTTCCTTGATGCCATCTTTGAAGCCAAATGCCAGACGCCATCTTAGACGACATCCCGATGCCCTTTTCTCTATTCCAGAGAAAGAGACTTTAAGAATTCTCACCCTAGAGACTTTAACTTTGATTTGCCCCGTCTTGCCCATTAGTAACTTTGCCCCATTCTCCTTGCTGCTGCAAGGAAGCTTGCCTTTAAATTTGCCCCTTTAAATCTGCCCCATGCTGATCGACCCGGTACCTGAAGGACGAAGACTTTCTTGAATGCTGATTGTATTTGGTAATTATGAAAGGATAATTGTATTATGCATTGTGTTTTTCCTTTTAGGTACCAACTGCTATTTTGATAGGGCCCAAGCTAGACGTTTTCCAAATTTGTGTTGACTAAATTCATTTTGCATGAAACCCCACATGCCAATGCTAATTAGAGGTTAGTTAAGGGTTTTCATCTGATGCACCATGCTAAATTGAAATCTTGTTATGCTGACCGATGTATGAAATTAGTCAAATTCAGTAACTTATATTAGTGATTTGCATTGCTGTAACCGAGTGCATTATAATGCAGATTTTGCGTAGATTGTGTTTCTTTCGCCGTTATGGACAGCTAGTAATGTTCGTATACATATATCATTTGGTTTTGAGACTTATATACATTGTGCTAGCATTATTAATATAGGGAAATAAACTCATTAACTTTAATAAACTGGTGTGGTTATTCATGACTGAAAGGCCATGGGGCGTCGAAATACCAACTGTTATTGATTCCTAATATGTTATTTCGATCTATTAATGGAGTATTGAGTATCGATTACAATAGTTATTGATTATTGATCTAAGTGATCCGACTGTTCTAGGATGAGGAGAGCCCAACTCGGCTAAAAGTTTCACCGACCTCCAGCGTGTCCAGGTACAGGTAATTTATAAGGGCTGGACGCGTTATCAAGTGCACCCTGCCTTCGGGCTGTAAGGCCTGCTAGAGGGGTGACTTATCTATGCCATGGGCAGTGTGAGGTTGGCATGGCACCCTGAGGGGAGTGCCATGTCGACTTAGTCATTTTCTCCCCACCAGCAGACACAAGCTGGCAAGCAGTGTGTCTGTGCTGAGTGAGGCTAAAAGGTTCACCGACCTCCAGCGTGTCCAGGTACAGGTAATTTATAAGGGCTGGATGCGTTATGAGTAGATGGTAGCAGAGATTGATGGTTTCACCCTTTGGGACCCCATCCGAACAATAGACGGAGTTAAGTTAGAATTTTCTTTGATAAAACGAGTTGGAGAGATGATGATGCCCTAAGTCCCCAATGACTTTCCCGGAATCTCGGAGCTTGCGAATGGAGGACATGGAGGTGTGAGAATGTTTTCGGCGTTTCTAGTGACGGTATGAGTGAAGTTAGGGTTTTGCGCTTGCATAGCTTATTGCCGCAGATTATTTGTGAAGTTTGTGAGGATTTTAGGGGTGTTACGAACTCCAGTTGAGATATTAGAGGAGTGGCACTCCAAAGTGTGAGAGTAGGGAAGTCGTCGAACTTCACATGTGTGTAGCGCTTTGTGCAGAAAAAAAACTGCCCACGTGGTTGTTGATGTTGAGACGGGCCCTGCGAGGTCAAAAGACTCCAGAGGATGTTGAAAAGTGTATGAGACACTTGATTGATGTTGTAATCTGTTCGGTTTAGTAGGTTGATCGGGCGTGGTCAACAAGTCGGCATGAATATTGAGGCATGAAAGAAAATTTTCGACTTGAGATTTGACGAATTCTAAAGCGCGCTAGAATAGTTCATTGATCAGTTGAGAGTAAAGTTTGCGGGTCAAATTTTACTTGCGAAAGTGGGAGACCGAGAAAGATGGAATAACTTCAGAGGCTAGTGAAAAATCCCTAAGGTTTCTGAAGCGATTGTATCACCCTTCCCTTAGTAAACCGACAGATTTGTTTTCTTCTTTTTGGTTAGTGCTCGCAATATATTGCAGAAATTAGTTTTGAGTGAAGCTGAATGAAGGAGGACAAGCCCCGGGACTTTGTCAGCCACAGTGTGTGAGTGTGACGTCACTAGGAGCCGCGCTGGGATAGGTTGGTTGGCGAGAAGGGTCGCGCACGGATTGGACGCAGTCCGTGAAGCGCAATTGGTTGGGAAAGGCAAGCGAAGAGTATCCCGGGAATTAAAGTCACTTATTGATTACATATTTTAGAAAAATAAAAGACGGAAAGATGAAATTTTTCAAAGCATTTAAGAGTGCCACGAGGGGAGATGTATATATTAAAGCAAATGTAGGAGAAGAAACACCGCCTGAGGGTACACCAGCTTACATCGTGATTGAAGAAAAGAGTGTTGCACCATAAGCATGGAAGTGTAGCGTTCCCTGTCCATGGGTCGTTTAATCTAAGGGTTTTGGAGAATTTAAGATTCGCGCTATACGACATGAAAGTACCTCCAAGACCAGCGCAGTTTGAAGCATTAGCAATTTGGGAGCTAATAGCTAGAAACCAACAACAAAAGAAATTTGAGACAAGAATAAGAAAAGTAGAAAAGACACTAGCGGATGCTAGATGGGATAGCACACAAAAGGTTTGGAGATCAGACGTACTGCAGAGAATTAAATTGTTTCCAGCAATTACTGATGAAGCAGAGACGGAAGGAATAAAAGCTACCTATAAAACAAACAGGAGTCAGTCTAGAGATAGAGAGAACAACAGAAACTCGAAAAGGTCAGACGAGTCAGACGATGAGGAGTTAATTATACAATTGCTAAATGATCGCCCGCCACCATATGTGGAAAGCGAAAAAGGCTCAACCATTAGTACTGCCCCTCCAGAACCAATACAGGGTAATGTAACACCGAATTTGAGAATATCACAAAGGCAGAGCAGTTCCGATATGCCTTTTTCACCACAAATACCTCAAATTCAGAGAATATATCCTGATGTGCCTAAATTGAAACCTGTTGATAATTATCAGCCACAGGTTCAAAGGCACTGCTGTGATGAGCATAAAATGGGAATGACCTCTGATTTAATGGCGCAGGGAGCACAAAATTATCAAAGACCGACATTGATTCAAGCCGAATCAACACAAATTTTGATGCCCCAAAAACAGGCACAAGAAGTGCCGAGGTATACTTGAGTAACAGAGGGCCAGTTAGGTATGCCAGCAATGATGAACCATAATGTGGGGATTAACATGCCACAGAATTCGGGGAAAAGACAGAATCCAGATGCAATATCTCTGCCTATCACTGTGGGTCCGCCAGTACCATTGTATATACAGGCAAACCTGAACGTATGCAATCAGGGGGTAATGACACAAAGTGAGACAGGGAGAAGATGCATAGAAAACACTCCAGAAACGACTCCGATAGCAAAACTGCCAAATGGATCTGGGTCCTTGTCAGAATTCAGTCCAATTCCAATTTGTGCTCCGTCGACTGTGGTAAGGTCAAATCCACCACTATTAGTACCGTTAACTTCAAAGACTGAAACGTTACAGCAACCCCACAGAGTACATCCAGCGGGAAGGGAGAAGAATACCTGAATAAAATAAGATTGGGTATGGAAGCAGATGAACTAGAAGAGGGAACGATGGGTCTGAACAGGTTAGAATCATACACAGAAGAAGAGCTGAGATACATGTGCCCTAGGATTACAAGAGAAGTGAGCAGCATACATAAGAAGTTACAAGAAATTGCAGACAGAAACGAGATCGATATAGGTAAAACTAAACACTTGAACAGAAGTTACAGGCTAGACTTTGAGACAAAAGATTTTGAACACTTGAGATCTGCAGGGATGAAAACGCACCTTAAGGAGATACTGCAGAGCGCGCAGGTCTGGAGATGTCTAGATAAGTGGGAAAGTAGATGGGTTAAGAAAAAGGACAAAAAAAAGAAAGTACCCCAGATCGGAATGAAAAGGCACAACAGAATGACGACCTGATAACCATGTTGCCAATGAGAGAAACAGCAGGGGGAAAACTTGTACATGTACCATGGCACAGGTGCGATATTCAATCGTTTACGGATGACTTCCCTAAATTGAGAGAGAAACCGATTGAGTGGTATCAACAAACAGATAGATTTGTGAAACTCGCAAAATGTCTCTGGGAAGACCTGAATACCTTATTTGAAATTGTGGTTCCGGCAGATTTATGGGGAGATTGTAAGAGGGCTGTAGGTTGGCCGACAAGTGAACCAGAAAGAGACAGGGACACAGGTGCACCATCACCTACGGTAATGAGTTTAGACCATAAGGTGATTGAGCACTTGAAAACCAAGGTTGCGTCGAAAAATGTGGATTGGCAGAGGATTGACAGAACAGCCCAAGAGGTTAAAGAGTCGATACATGCGTACTATGAGAGATTGTTGAAAGCGTTTAAAAATTACAGTGGCACGGAAACGATTGAGGCAAAGGACATGCTCCATTTCGTGTTCAGATTTGTGGAAGGGTTGAGACCCGAGGTCAGTCAGATGATTAAAATGCATTTGATTTGTTGGCAGTCAAAATCGACCGATGAAGTGTCGAACTATGCAAAATACTGCAGTGATGAGATTGAGACAAAGCAGAAAAGGTTGAAAGAAAAAGTAATGGTGATGCAGCTTAGAGCAGCTCAGACAGGTTTGCAAGGTTTACAAGGTTTTCAACAGTTGCCGCAGCAGCAACAGCAGGGAAATGCTATGTTTCAACCGCAGATGAGAGGCAGAGGCCGAGGAGGTTTTGTGAATAATGGTCCTGACTTAAATACTGTTATGATTTTAAATGGTATACAGGATGCTCGATTATGTGTTCAAATGATGGAATTAAAATTCAGACAAACAGTGATGTGGAAGAAGAGGACAGCATGGGAGGGGACGAAGTGGAAACTGTCGATGAAGAATATCCCTTGATTACTCTTCATCCAATGCTCACTGAAGCAGATATTCCTGCTGAGTTACAGGAAACAGTTGGAAAAGAAGTGTGGGATATGACAGGGAAAGAAGTAGGATTGGTCAAAGGAGTAGAACCAGTGAAAGTGACTGTAAAACCCAATGTAACTTTTCCCCAGACCCCACAATACCATATGGCGCAAGACACCCTCATGAAAGTCGCCCAACCCATTGATGAGTTTGTAAAACAGGGAGTACTAATTAAAGTGTTAAGCAGTCCATTTAATTCACCAATTATGGGACTGATAAAACCGAGTGGAAAGGTCCCGATTGTTCAGGATTTGAGGAAAATAAATGACATAATAGTCAAATGTTGTCCCGTGTTACCAAATCCAGCTGTGATAATGTTTCAAGTTCCCTGTGATGCTGAGTGGTTCTCAGTCATCGACTTGTCTCAAGCATTCTTTTCTGTGCCTCTTCATGAGGACAGACAATTTCTCTTTTGCTTCAAATTCCTAGACCGAGTCTACAGTTGGTGTCGAATTCCTCAAGGATTTTCGGAGTCACCATCAATTTTCAATCAGATTCTAAAGAAAGATTTGGAATCGTTGGAATTACCATTTGAATCAACCTTGGTACAGTACATTGACGATTTGCTGATCGCATCCAAGACAGAAAGTGACTGTACAGCTGATACTATTGCCCTATTGAACAATTTGGGAAGGAACGGACACAAAGTGTCCCCTTCGAAATTACAATTCTGCCAGAAGAAAGTGAAATATTTGGGTCACCAAATAGAGAAAGGGTCGAGAAGAATTATGAAAGAAAGAATAACAAGTGTGCTTCAAATGAGTCCACCAAAGACGAGAAGAGAGGTGAGAAAGTTTCTGGGAATGGTGAGCTATTGTCGCCAATGGATTCCCAATTTCTCAACTCTAGCAAAACCTTTACTGAAACTGACCCAGAAAGATGCGCTGGATGAAATAGAGCTGAAAGGAGATGAGATGGATGCTTTTATTGAATTGAAGGAATGCATGTGCAAGGCTCCAGCTTTAGGTATGCCTGATTACACAAAGCCTTTTATATTGTTTTGTCGTGAACGTGATGCATGTTCCTTGTCTGTCTTGACTCAAGCCCATGGTGGCGTAAACAGACCAGTAGCATATTTTTCAGCTACTTTGGATCCGTTCGCAGCAGCACTGCCAGGGTGCTTGCGTGCCGTAGCTGCAGTTGGTATCAGCCTAAATCAGAGTGAAGGAATAGTGATGGGACATCCTTTAACAGTCATGGTCCCTCACTCAGTCAAGATACTTTTGACACGTTCTCGAACACAGCACATGACTGGTGCTAGGCTTACAAGGTACGAGACAATAATTTTGGGTTCACCTAATGTGCAGCTGAAACGGTGCACTACGTTGAATCCAGCAACCTTGTTTCCCAGTGAAAATGCCGAAATTGAGAACGCTGAAGACATCGAGCACGACTGTCTTCAGGTGACTGAATTTTGTACAAAACCAAGACCTGATATTAAAGACACCGATTGGAGGAAAACGATCAAGTTATTTTTGTCGATGGTTCATGTTTAAGAGATGCACTGGGAATATTGAAAGCAGGATATGCTGTATGTACAATAACAGGTGTTCTGGAAGCATCTTGGCTTCAAGGAGTTTACTCTGCACAAGTAGCGGAACTAGTAGCACTTACTAGAGCTTGTCAACTTTCCGCATTAATGAAAGTCACCATTTACAATGATAGTCAGTACGGATTTGGAATAGTGCATGACTTTGGACAGTTGTGGTCACAAAGAGGCTTCATGACCTCTTCGGGATTACCAGTGAAAAATGGTGAAAGAATAAGAGAATTGTTACACGCCATCCAGTTACCAGGAGAAGTAGCAGTGGTAAAATGCAGTGCACACTCGAAATCACAAGACTATGGGGGTCATTACAACCTCGGCGGGACCGCCGTGCTGAAGACCGCCAGTGGTGGCGATTTTCCGCTCTGCGTATTATGACTGCTGGGAGCTCTATGTCGTTTTTCCGACGGAGAGCCGCCAACAGCCATAGTGACGGGTGGCGGGGAAGTGGAGGTTGCTCCACCTCCACGCCAACAGAACACCGCCCAGCGAATCACGTCCTGTGATTCTGCGCGGCAGTGGTCTGTTGGCGGTGTGGTGTCGGCGGAGCTGCCCCCATGGCACCCGTCCCCTCCCGGAGGATCGACGGAACAGGTAAGTCGATCGTCTGTCAGGGGAGGGGGGTGGGGGGTGTTGTGTGTTGTGTGGGTGCATGGGGGTGTGCGTGGGTGTATGAAGAGGGGGTGTGTGGGTGCGTGTATGCTTATGGGGGTGTTGTGTGTTTTGGGAATGAGTGCGTGTATGTCTGTATGGATGTTCGCATGTATGTTGGAATGTGGGTGTGTGTGTCTGACTGTGTGTGTGGATGTTGGCATGTGTGTTGGTGTGTGTGCGTGTCTCTGTTTTGGTGGTGCCTGCGTGCGTGTCGGGTGTGTATGTGTAAGGTAATGTCGGGGTGGGGAGGAGGGTCCTGCCACCCTTGGGGGGGTGGCAGGGGTGCTGGGGGGTGTAGGAGAGGGAGTCTGTGTGGGGATGGGGGGTGGGGGAGACCCCTATCAGTGCCAGGGAAGGAATTCCCTGGCACTGATAGTGCTTACTTCCATGGAATTCATGGCGGCTCCTACCGCTGGAAATCCACGGCGGTAAGCCAGGTCAAAATACCGCCGGCGGTATTGTCACGGCCGCCGGGCTGGAGACCCAGGTCCCCAGCCCAGCGGTCGTCTCCGCCCTGGCGGGCGGAACGGAGAAGTGGCGGATGACCATGGCATTAACCGCCATGGTCATAATTCCAAAAAAAGACCACCAGCCTGTTGGCGGTCTTACCGCCGCTTTAACACCGTCCGCCAGGGTTGTAATGACCCCCTATGTTTCTTTGGGAGATGGATATGCAGATCAAGTCGCAAGGTTTTACGCATTGAACTGTATATTGCTCAGTGATGAATGGAACTTGATAAATGAGCCGGAACTTGAACCAAGTGAAGCTTTTGCTCTAAAGGTGGTAGATACAATGGACGAACTGAAGTCCTTACAGAACGATGTTAGTGAAGATGAAAAACTCTCATGGACCAAATTGCAATGCGTAAAGAAACTAGATGATTTATGGGTTTCAAGTGAAGGGAAGTTGGTTCTGCCAAACAGTCTTTTGACACAGTTAGCCAGATTCTACCATGGACAAGCCCATCTTGGAAGGGACGCCATGGTTAGACTATTCAAAACTGATTGGTTTAACCCCAAATTCCGTCAAGTTGCTGAAGCAGTTTGCCACCGTTGCGTCATTTGCCAACAAATGAACGCAGGGAAAGGAACAGTAGTAAATTTGAGCCACATTGGGAGGGCAGGGGGTCCATTCAGCAGGATGCAAATGGATTTTATTGAAATGCCTGTGCACGGAGGCTTGAAGTATGTGTTGGTGATTGTGAGTATTTTTAGTCACTGGATTGAAGCATACCCTACACGCAGAAATGACAGTCTCACAGTTGCAAAACTACTCTTGAGAGAACTAATACCACGTTTCGGATTCCCGATCTCCTTAGAATCAGATAGGGGAAGTCACTTCAATAACGAAGTAATAAAATTACTTTGTGCAGCGCTGAATATTGAGCAAAAATTGCATTGTAGCTACCGCCCTGAAGCCTCAGGACTAGTGGAGCAAATGAATGGCACATTGAAGTCGAGGATGGCGAAAATATGTGCATCAACAAACTTAAAATGGCCTGACGCATTGCCCTTGGTGTTAATGTCAATGAGAAACACCCCTGATAGGAAAACTGGACTGTCCAACTGGAACAAAGAGAACCTGGAGGCGAACAGGCAGAAATAGAAGAAGGAGAGATATTTTCGGGAGAAGAAGCAACTGATTCATTTGAGGAGGACCAAGGAGAAGCCTCAGGAAGTGACGAAAGTCCTGAAGGTGACAAAGAGCCTGAGACAGGTGAAGGAGCAGGAGAGCCTGATCAGTGGAGGGCTTTCCCAGAAGCAGACGATACAGGAAAAGAAAAGGAAAACCTGATTGACCTCCTAGAGGGAGAAGACAAGACAGGACAGAGTGAAACTCTTCAAACCCTTCCAGAAGCGGTTGCAGGTCCATCAGGTGAAAATAGTGCAAAACAAAGACAAAGTATATCACCTGTGAAGTTAAGGATTAGAGAAACTTTAAACGAAAGTGAAGGACCAAAGTTGAAAGAGAAAAGAAAAGATGTGTCTGTCGAAATAGCAACACCAAGTGAAGAGAAGGACTCAGCCAAGGAAGAAAGCACCGGAGAGAGAGAATCAAAAGGAGATGCAAAATTGAAAAGGAAAAGAATACAGAGCAAAAGATATTCTGGTCCGGAGTGGGCATACATAGCCGCTAACGATTGGTCAGACGAATTCCTATCCCTCAGTCTTGAGAACGAAGAAGCAGAACTTCACTTTGCCACTTGAGAAGTGAAATTCCATGAACCTTACCGAATAAGACATTGATAACCTGATTGACTTTTGAACCGGCTAAGACATTGCTAAACTTGATTGACTTTGAAACCAATATTGAGACAAAGCTGCTAAACCGATAAAAGACGAAGCTGCTAAAGAAAACTGTGTGAACATTGAACTCGTTCAGCTTTATATATATAAATCTGCAAATCTGATTTGATAAAGTGTCTTCAACTTTCTGATTCTATATAGATCATGACAGGCTACACTACACAGGGACATAAGATGAAGTGTTGTAAATACGTGTGTATAGGTTTAATAACTGCATGTGTACTAATCATTGTAGCAATAGTTCTTGGAAAGCATGGAAAGAATGAGAAAGAGACGAATGATGCTTCTACTTCTAAACCTATTACTGAACTAACACCTTTAAAGAAACTCGAACAAGACGAAAGACATTTGCATGATAAAAAGGAACTTTTGTCCAATGTTTTCTATCGCTTGCTGAGTGAGTATGTTGAGACCATGGATGCGAAAGATTGTTATGTATGCACACAAATACCTACCTCAGTAGTGGAAGGGGTGACATATCATAGCATGCCTCTTACATACAGGATTACATGTAGTTTAATAATGACCAGATTTTATGGCCAGGAGTATATTCACTACTTTTATTCCAATCAGGATGTTACATTTGCATATATCCCCATAATCGAGTACCTGAGTAAAGTAGCAAGAGATTATTATATAAAATGGATGAGGGGTTTCTTTGAGCCAGTGTCACCTTTTCACACAGCTTACGCTCACAGAGAAAACCTTACATGCTTGCTTTCACCGATGGAGATAAGCTTTTTAGATCACACTGACGATAGGAGGAAAGCGGGGAAGGAGAAATTAGAAAGGGAATTACACAAGAGGACATCTGTAGATAAATATGCTTTTGCCGCGATAAAAACGCAAGGGAAAATAGCTTTAGATACATTACACGTAGGGAGATTCTGTGTACATAGACATAAATCATATTATGACACAGTCTTTGTGGGAACGAGTGAATGTAAACATACGTTTTTGTTTCAACCTAAATGGACGTTCATGGTAAATGGACAAGACCCAGTTATTCCGGGGGTATATTATATTTGTGGACTTAACGCCTAGTATCGTCTTCCTAAAGGATGGTATGGGAGATGTTATTTGGGAATAGTATTCCCAAAGGTTTATCAACTAGACGACTTAAAGAAATTCCCAAAGCTGTCTGAATCACATCATGTTCAGAAGAGAGAGACAGCTTCTGCTGTGGTAGGAGATATATTTGGAGCAATGATTCCTTCAGTGGGAGTCATATTGAATTCAATTAAAATACGAAAGTTGTCTACTATTGTGGATAACATGCTGACAAAATTCTCAGGAGCTATAATCCTGATGGATGCTGAACTTGCTGCAGAAAGAGCTATGACTCTTCAAAATCGGCTTGCCTTAGACATTCTTTTAGCAAAGGATGGCGGCGTTTGCAAAATGCTTGGTACACATCACTGTTGTACTTATATTCCGGGCAACAGCGGACAAATTAGAAAAATGCTTATAAATTTAACTAACGAAAGTACAGATTTGAAAGAATTGAAAGAACCAGGAGTATGGGAGAAGGTTGGAAAAGGATTTGCTTCTGTGGGAAATTATCTCAACAACATTTGGAATGGATTGTTACTGAAAATCGTAAAAGGAATATTAATAGTATTAATTTGTTTATTAGGTATTTGGGGAATATGGAAGGCTATCAAAATATTGAAAACAAGAAACAAAAGGAGAAAAGAAAAGAAAATAGAAAATGAAATGGTAGAAATATACAGAGAAAAATCAAAGCGAACCAAAAGAAAGAGGGAATTGACTGAAGTGCCAAATTACTAAAACAGAATTTTAATGTAATAAAATTTGTGGGAAGATTTGATGTGATGACATAATTAGTCATCAGAGGAGGGATTGATGACGCAGAAAAAGAAGGACCAACATATATTCATATATCATGTAACCAAAATCGTATAATGTAGTGTGATTTTAGCAAAGAAAATAATGTACGAGGGAAATTGTGCCCTCAGAGTAGTTCGCCATTATTATAAACAAGCTTAATTAATCATGAAGAATTGAGAAATGTAGTAATCCGTCATAATTGCAAATATGTGCTATGATTTCTTGTTGAAACTGTTTTATGCTTAGCTTAAATTTAGTAGAGGCTTTGGCCTAGTCGCCTAGTCTCAAATTTAACTGCGTGGTTTTCACTTGCATCAACAAGATACAGCATTTTATTTTAAAGGTTGTATTTTTCCAGTAGAGATGACTAATACACTTATCTCCAAGGTTTCGTACTAGGCCGGTTTCATCCCCTTTGATACAAGGTCAGTCTCTGCAGGTGCGGACAATAAAAGTACTGATACCGAAATAATTGGCAAAATTTGTTGCAACTTGTGTTCCAAGGCTCCAAGGACAATATATGCATAAACGAGTACTAGGAGAAAGACACCATTCATTGGTCATTTTGAAGCCACCCTATGAACCCTCCAATGGAAGACCCTGTAGTATTTGGAATGTTTCTTACTTAAACCCAGCGGACAAAGAGAAGTCAGCCATTATTCCTTGATGCCATCTTTGAAGCCAAATGGCAGACGCCATCTTAGATGACATCCTGATGCCCTTTTCTCTATTCCAGAGAAAGAGAGTTTAAGAATTCTCACCCTAGAGACTTTAACTTTGATTTGCCCCGTCTTGCCCATGTATTAACTTTGCCCCATTCTCCTTGCTGCTGCAAGGAAACTTGCCCTTAACTTTGCCCCTTGAAATCTGCCCCATGCTGATCGACCCGGTACCTGAAGTACGAAGACTTTCTTGAATACTGATTGTATTTGGTAATTATGAAAGGATAATTGTATTATGCATTGTGTTTTTCCTTTTAGGTACCAACTGCTATTTTGATAGGGCCCAAGCTAGAAGTTTTCCAAATTTGTGTTGTCTAAATTCGTTTTGCATGAAACCCCACATGCCAATGCTAATTAGAGGTTAGTTGAGGGTTTTCATCTGATGCACCATGCATAATTGAAATCTTGTTATGCTGATCGATGTATGAAATTAGTCAAATTCAGTTACTTATATTAGTGATTTGCATTGCTATAACCGAGTGCATTATAATACAGATTTTGCGTAGATTGTGTTTCTTTCGCCGTTAGGGACAGCTAGTAGTGTTCGTATACATATATCAATTGGTTTTGAGACTTATATACATTGTGCTAGCTTTGTTAATATAGGGAAATAAACTCATTAACTTTAATAAACTGGTGTGGTTATTCATGACTGAAAGGTCATGGTGCGTCGAAATACCAACTGTTATTGATTCCTAATATGTTATTTCGATCTTTTAATGGAGTATTGAGTATCGATTACAATAGTTATTGATTATTGATCTAAGTGATCCGACTGTTCTAGGATGAGGAGAGCCCAACTCGGCTAAAAGTTTCACCGACCTCCAGCGTGTCCAGGTACAGGTAATTTATAAGGGCTGGACGCGTTATCAAGTGCACCCTGCCTTCGGGCTGTAAGGCCTGCTAGAGGGGTGACTTATCTATGCCATGGGCAGTGTGAGGTTGGCATGGCACCCTGAGGGGAGTGCCATGTGACTTAGTCATTTTCTCCCCACCAGCAGACACAATCTGGCAAGCAGTGTGTCTGTGCTGAGTGAGGGGTCCCCAGGGTGGCATAAGACATGCTGCAGCCCTTAGAGACCTTCCCTGGCATCAGGGTCCTTGGTACCAGGGGTACCAGTTTCAAGGGACTTACCTGGATGCCAGGGTGTGCCAATTGTGAAAACAAAGGTACAGTTTTAGGGAAAGAACACTGGTGCTGGGGCCTGGTTAGCAGGCCTCAGCACACTTTCAAATCATAACTTGGCATCAGCAAAGGCAAAAAGTCAGGGGGTAACCATGCCAAGGAGGCATTTCCTTACACATAAGTTTAAACTAAATGAGGAAAAAGAAGGTTGTTTGAACCCCCAACAAATACTGCTGCAATACAAGCCTAATGGCACAGTACAATGCACACTTAGGACCACATCAGTAGGCAATGCCCATTGCACAGCTTCTCAGGTGTTCCGGTTCAGAGCTGTGTAAATAAAACATCTGTAGTATTTCCATGGCCGATCTGTGGCAGTTTGGACTGGTGTAAATCTTGTGCAGCAACCCTCTGTTGGTGCAAATGGGAGTGTGCACACAACTGAGGATTACCTCATAGCTTGCAATTACAGATACAGTCTGCTAGCTGTCATTCTCTGTAAATTCAGAGAAACTAAAAGCAACCACAGGATGTAGTGTTTTCTGGAGAACTATTCATATCATTATAACTCAGGTGTAAACTAAACAAGATCAACAATTGCCAATGGTGATGTGGGTTAATTTAAGAGACAGGTCTTCAGCTTCTTGCGGATCTCAAAAAGTGAGGTGAAGAAGTAAGGAGAAGAAGTGAGGAGGAGACAAGAGGAGAAGGAGTAGAAGAGAGAAGAAGAAGTGAAGAGAAGATGAAAAGAGAAAAAGTTAGGAGGGAATGTGAGATGGAGAAGTGAGGAAATAAGGTGAGGAGAAGGAGTGAGGAGAAGAAGTGAGGAGAAAAGGTGAGGAGAAGGAGTGAGGAGAAGAAGTGAGGAGAAGAAGTAAGGAGGAGAAGAAAGGAGAAGTGAGGAAGAGAGAAATGAGGAGAAGAGAAGAGCAGAAGAAGTGAGGAGAAGACTAGAGTAGGAGAAGTGAGGAGGAGAAGTGGGGGGGAGACGTGAGGAGAAGTGAGGAGAAGACGTGAGGAGAAGACGTGAGGAGGAGAAGTGAGGAGAAGACGAGAGGAGAGGACAAGAGCAGAAATGAGGAGAAAACGGGATTAGAAGTGAGGAGGAGAATTGGGGGGAGACATGAGGAGAAGAAGTGAGGAGAAGACGTGAGGAGAAGACAAGAGCAGAAGTGAGGAGAAGACGAGAGGAGGAGAAGTGAGGAGGTGGCTCTGGTGTGCAACTGCAGGTCATTCCACGCTTTAGCAGAAGGGCCGACCACCGGATCTGCTTCTCTGTGAGTGGACATGTAATGTCCCTAATGATGACAAGATATGGTCCAGGTGTTGAGTGTCTCACCGTCCTGAATTTTAATTCAATGCCCACTTGAGGAGGAAGAGCTTTCATTGTGTCCTTAAATTAGATATGTTGGTTCAATTCAACATGACTCATCCTTCACTAGTTAATTAGATATCCGTCTGCGCTTCGAGGCAGTTGTTTCTTTCATCCACTTACTGATGGTTGATTTATTACCTTTCATCACAATATATATATAATTGATTAAGGGGATGGACTGTTTAGCAGTGTGAGCACATTCTTGGAATATTTAAATACATGCCACACGTCATAGAGTCCATGGTGCCTGTGCAAGAGGACGTGACATCAGCTGAATTCAGAAACAATCAGATGTACATGAGCCGATGAAGCATTTTAGGCAATCGGGTCAGATTCCCAATGTGTTCCCTCTACACGTGCATTATACATACCAACAGCGTTCATATGTCAGACTGTTAGGGATCAGCATTCGGCCTAAACCTCTGTGTCTGCTGTATTTGCAATAGTATGAATGAGCTCTGTCTAATTGAAATGTGTGCCGTCTCTCTCAGAGCTAAGATCAAACAACCATGGATCCCTTTCTGGGGGCCTTGGACATTATGACTCAGGGTGTAATGTGTGTTCATGATCAAATCAGAATTACAACTTGTGCGAAAGTTCATAAGTTCATACAGCTCATAATCAGTGGTTTAAGGTGCTCAATTTTTCGTTCATTTATCTGCTCACTCATCAGTGCTTCTGACTACCCCCCACTTATCCCTGTGGTATAATGGTATCAGAACTTTCTCAGAGGATCTTACCTCCAGGAATGATCACAGCCACTCCAGAACGATGCTCTAAGAAAGGTAAGGAACAGATAACGTCACAAAGCTCAGTGTGCTTTTTTATTAATAAAAGTGCGTATTCATTCATTGGCAACCCTGTAGGTGGGAGTGGGTGACTAAATGGACGGGTGAGTGAGTGAACATATGGATGCATGAATGCACACTTAAGTGACACGATTGACATATAAAGGAGTGTATATATTTATGAATTAATGTTTGAGTAAATGGATGACATATCGATTACATGAAATGATTAATGGGTAAATGCATGGAAGGATGACTTATTTGAGTTCATGGATCAATGACTCTGAATGGATGAGAGAGCAGATGGAGTGAGTGAGGAACTGCATGTCTGCACAGATACTGCATACCGTAATTTACACCAGTGAATAGATTTTCTCTGTAAACACACCTCATAGAATAGTAAAACGCAGTGCAGTGTGCTTAGATTCCTCATAGTGCAGTAAGACTACAGTGTGCAAAGATTTGTCACAGTGAACTAAGATGCAATACACAGATTCCTCACAGTACAGTAAGATGCAGTGCAGTGTGCACAGATTCCACACAGTACAGTAAGATGCAGTGCAGTAGCACAGATTTAACATTGTGTAGGATGTACAGATTCCTCACAGAGCAGTAAGGTGCAGTGCAGCGACACAGGTTCCCATAGTGCAGTAAGATGTAGTGTTGTGTACAGATTTCTCATAGTGCAGTAAGATATAGTGCAATGCACAGATTCTCCATAGTGTGGTAAGATGCAGTGCAGTGGTACAGATTCCTCATAGTGCAGTAAGATGCAGTGGCACACATTCCTCATAGTGCAGTAAGATGCAGTGGCACACATTCCTCATAGTGCAGTGAGATGCAGTGCACTGATTCCTCACAGTGCAGTAAGATGTGGTGCAGTACACAGATCCCTCACAGTGCAGTAAGATGTCGTGCAGTGCACAGATTCCTCATACTGGAGTAAGATGCAGTGCATTGCACAGATCCCTCACAGTGCAGTACAATGCAGTGTAGTGCACAGATTCCTCGCAGTGCAGTAAGATGCAGAGCACAGATTCCTGAAAGTGCAGTAAGATGCAGTGCAGTGTACATATTCCTCACAGTGCAGTAAGATGCAGTACACAGATTCCTCATAGTGCAATATGATGCAGTGCAGTGCACAGATTCCTCACAGTGCAGTAAGATGCAGTGCACAGATCTCACAGTGCAGTAAGATGCAGAGCACAATTTTCTCAGGGTGAACTAAGATGCAGTGCAAAGATTCCTCACACTGCAGTAAGATGCAGTGCACGGATCCCTCAGTGCAGTAAGACGCAGTACAGTGCACAGATTCCTCACAGTGCAGTAAGATGCAGTGCAGTGTGAACAGATTCCTCACAGTGCAGTGCACAGATTCCTCACAGTGCAGTAAGATGGAGTGCACAAATTCCTCACAGTGCAATAAGATGCAGTGCAATGCACACAGATTCCTCATAGTGCAGTAAGATACAGTGCAGTGCACAGATTCCTCATATTGCAGTAAGGTGCAGTGCACAGATCCCTCAGTGCAGTAAGATGCAGTGCACAGATCCCCTCTTTAACACAAATGATGACCACAAACACCCCCAGGGCTGGAAGGAAAGCCCCCCAGAGGTCCCCGGATAGAAGAGCCCCGCTCAGCCCGGCTCCTTGCAGAGATTTCCTCCAGGATTATTCAGTCTATTTCTACAAACACAGCAGAAGGTGCTGACAATCTCCCACCTGAGCAGAAACCTGTGCAGACATTTCCAGGCTCTCTCCTCCTCCTGGGGCTGGGGGAGCAGGTGCATATTTGGGGTCTGAGGGGGGTCTGTGAGGGTCTGAAGATGAAGATAACTGCACAGACAGTCAGTGGGTCCTTCCTCCCCTGTAGCAGGCTGGACACAGAGGGAGAGGCCGGAAGTGATGTCAGCATCCACTGCTGGTGCTGTCTCTGCCGCCGCTGAACCGGAAGAGGAAACCCTTCTCCCTTTCATACAATGTGCTCAGTGGATTTCATCAGCAGGCGAGGAACGCCCTGTAAACTGTAAACCTCTTACTTGTATAGGGCACTACTCACCCGTTAGGGTCTCAAGGCGCTGTACACATACCGCTGTGGAACCCCTCCTGGCTTTTCCCTGTGAGGTGCCCACTCCTGGGCAACCTCCAAGGTGAAGCCAGGCATCCTAGCGCTGTTGGGGCCGTTGTGGAGATTAAGCAAGCTATTGCCCAGAGTTACAGAGTGGGACCCATGAATTAGATTAGGCACCGATGCGAGAATTATCAGGTCCGAGGAAATTGAGCCCAAGACCCGCCTAGGCGGGAATTGAACCCTGGTCCCGGGCCAGATTTCTGCATTAGGGTCTGCCGCTCTAACCATTGAGCCACACTTCTCCACCCTCTGGTGGCCGCTGACAGAACCAGGCTCCAGGAGGGGAATTGAAATGATGCTTGTGTTTAATTAACCCCTTCGCTGCGAGGCCTTTTCTCCTCCTGTGCCAGGCCTTTTTTGGGCTATTTGGGGCAGTTTGTGCTTAGGCCCTCATAACTTTTTCTCCACATAAGCCACCCATGCCAACTTTGTGTCCTTTTTTTCCAACATCCTAGGGATTCTAGATGTACCCAGACTTTGTGGTTTCCCCTGAAGGAGACCAAGAAATTAGCCAAAATACAGTGAACATTTCATTTTCTTTTTAAATGGGAAAAAAGGGGCTGCAGAAGAAGGCATGTGTTTTTTTCCCTGAAAATGGCATCAACAAAGGGTTTGTGGTGGTAAAATCACGATCTTCCCAGCTTTCAGGAGCAGGCAGACTTGAATTAGAAAACCCAATTTTTCAACACAATTTTGACATTTTACTGCGACATACTCCATTTTTACTATTTTTTGTGCTTTCAGCCTCCTTCCTTCCTCCTACAAGTGTTTCCTACAGAAACAAACAGCTAAAATTAAAGAAAATTGAAAAGCCATTTTTCTCCACGTTTTACTCTGTAACTTTTTCCTGCGATGTCAGATTTTTCAAAGCAATATACCGTTACGTCTGCTGGACTCCTCTGGTTGCGGGGATATATAGGGCTTGTAGGTTCATCAAGAATGCTAAATACCCAGAGCCAATAAATGAGCTGCACCTTGCAATGGGTTTTTATTCTATACTGGATATACAGCAATTAATTTGCTGAAATATAAAAAGTGAAAAATAGCTATCAAGAAAACATTTGTATTTCCAAAATGGCCACAAGATAAGGTGTTGAGAAGCAGTGGTGATTTGCACATTTCTGAATTCCAGGGTGCCTGTAGGAAAAAACCATCTTGCCTGGCATGTTACCCCCATTTTCACTGTATGTATGTATGTTTTAGCCCCTGTGTCACTGGGATCCTGCTAGGCAGGACCCCAGTGCTCATAGTATGTGCCCTGTATGTGTTCCCTGTGTGGTGCATAACTGTATCACTGAGGCTCTGCTAACCAGAACCTCAGTGTTTATGCTCTCTCTGCTTTCTAAATTTGTCACTGCAGGCTAGTGACTAAATTTACCAATTCTCATTCGCACACTGGTACACCCATATAATTCCCTTGTATATGGTACTTAGGTACCCAGGGTATTGGGGTTCCAGGAGATCACTATGGGCTTCAGCATTTCTTTTGCCACCCATAGGGAGCTCTGACAATTCTTACACAGGCCTGCCACTGCAGCCTGAGTGAAATAACGTCCACGTTATTTCACAGCCATTTTTCACTGCACATAAGTAACGTATAAGTCACCTATATGTCTAACCCTCACCTGGTGAAGGTTGGGTGCCAAGTTACTTAGTGTGTGGGCACCTTGGCACGAACCAAGGTGCCCCCACATCGTTCAGGGCAAGTTCCCCGGACTTTGTGAGTGCGGGGACACCATTACACACGTGCACTATACATAGGTCACTACTTATGTATAGCGTCACAATGGTAACTCCGAACATGGCCATGTAACATGTCTAAGATCATGGAATTGTCACCCCAATACCATTCTGGTATTGGGGGGACAATTCCATGATCCCCCGGGTCTCTAGCACAGAACCCGGGTGCTGCCAAACTGCCTTTCCGGGGTTTCCACTGCAGCTGCTGCCAACCCCTCAGACAGGATTCTGCCCTCCTGGGGTCCAGGCACCCCTAGCCCAGGAAGGCAGAACAAAGGATTTCCTCTGAGAGAGGATGTTAAATCCTCTCCCTTTGGAAATAAGTGTGAAGGGCTGGGGAGGAGTAGCCTCCCCCAGCCTCTGGAAATGCTTTGACGGGCACAGATGGTGCCTATCTCTGCATAAGCCAGTCTACACCGGTTCAGGGATCCCCCAGCCCTGCTCTGGTGCGAAACTGTACAAAGGAAAGGGGAGTGACCACTCCCCTGACCAGTACCTCCCAGGGGAGGTGCCCAGAGCTCCTCCAGTGTGTCCCAGACCTCTGCCATCTTGGAAACAGAGGTGTTGGGGGCACACTGGACTGCTCTGAGTGGCAATCCTCCTTATTTGGTAGCCAAACCATCCAAAAGAGAGGTTCCTAGTCCCCTTAGTTGTTGCAGAATTCCAAGCTTCTTCCATCTGGAGGCAGCTTCCTTGCACCTTCATCTGGGGTTTCCTGGGCTCCTGCCCCCCCGGACACTATCGCGACTCTTGGACTTGGTCCCCTTGCCTTGCAGGTCCTCAGGTCCAGGAGTCCATCTTCAGTGCTTTGCTGGTGTTTGTGGTTCTTGCAGAATCCCCCTATCACAACTATTGTGTCCTTTTGGGGTAGTAGGTGTACTTTACTCCTACTTTTCAGGGTCTTGGGGTGGGGTATCTTGGACACCCTGACTGTTTTCTTACAGTCCTAGTGACCCTCTACAAGCTCCCATAGGTCTGGGGTCCATTTGTGATTTGCATTCCACTTTTGGAGTATATGGTTTGTGTTGCCCCTAGTTCTATGTTTGCCTGTTGCATCCTATTGTAATCCTACACTGTTTGCAATACTTTTCTTACTATTACTTACCTGTTTTGGGTTTGTGTACATATAACTTGTGTATATTACTTACCTTCTTACTGAGGGTACTCACTGAGATACTTGTGGCATATTGTCATAAAAATAAAGTACCTTTATTTTTAGTAACTATGAGTACTGTGTTTTCTTATGATATTGTGCATATGATATAAGTAGTAGGAGCTTTGCATGTCTCCTAGTTCAGCCTAAGCTGCTTTGCCATAGCTACCTTCTATCAGCCTAAGCTGCTAGAAACACCTCTATTCTACTAATAAGGGATAACTGGACCTGGCACAGGGTGTATGTACCACAAGGTACCCACTATAAGCCAGGCCAGCCTCCTACATTGGCGGTACTTGCAACTGCTTTACCACTTTGTCATTTTGTACTTGTCATAAGAGAATCATATACCAAACAGTTCAGTGTATGTACACTTAACCCAAAAAGTTTGCTTTTCTATCCTAAAACGTTTTTTAAAGTTCTGAAAAGTTTCTTAAAACTTCTAAAAGTTTTCTAAAAGTTAGAAAATGTTTTTTTTCTCTGTGCTTTCAAAAGTTCTGAAACTTTTTGTCTTTTCACTATCCTTAAACCTTTTCTATCATGTCTGTTGTAGAGTCCACTCTCAAGACTGTTAATGCAACATATGAGAGTTTGAACTATAAAAGTTTGAGGGGTCTCTGCCTGGATAGAGGTTTGAGTATAGGAAAGAACCCTACAGAAGAGTTTCTTTTTAACATGCTTGTTGTGGATGACCAGAACCAGTCTGGACCATCAAATGAGAGGTTAGAAAGGGAGAAGCTTCCCATTCTGATTCAGAGGAGTCCCCTGGAGAAGCTGGGGAGGGTTCTGACAAGGGTCTTCCCCCTGGAAGGGCACCTAGTGATGCTGGCAGTGGTAGAGGTTCCCATAACAGTAGGGCATCCTTTATCCCTAGAGGCCAGGTTACCAGGGTCCAGACAGTTAGCAACAAGTCCCCCTCTGAAACTTCCCATATTTTATCTGTGTCAAAGCATTCCCAACCCACCCACCCTGAGGATAACTTGTTAGAAAGGGAACTCAAAAAGTTGAGGGTTGAAGAGGCCAGACTGAAGCTTAAACAGCAGCAGCTGGCCTTGGATAGGGAATCCCTAGACATTGAGAAGGAAAGACAGAGGTTGGTGTTAGTTCCCCATGGTGGCAGCAGCATTATTCCAGATAGCAATCCTGTTAGAGAGCAATATTCCAGGAATCTGAACAAGATAGTCCCCCCTTACAAGGAGGGGGATGACATGAATAAGTGGTTTGCTGCACTTGAAAGGGCCTGTATGGTACAGTTGGTCCCTCAAAGGCTGTGGGCTGCTATTTTGTGGCTATCTTTTACTGGAAAGGGCAGGGATAGGCTCCTTACTGTTAGAGAAAGTGAAGGCAACAACTACAAAGTTTTGAAAGATGCACTCTTGGATGGATTTGGCTTAACCACTGAACAATACAGGATTAAGTTCAGAGACACCAGAAAAGAGTCTTCTCAAGACTGGATAGATTTTGTGGACTGTTCAATGAAGGCCTTGGAAGGGTGGTTACATGGCAGTAAGGTATCTGACTATGAAAGCCTGCACAATCTTATTCTGAGAAAGCATATTCTGAACAACTGTGTGCCTGACTTGTTGCACCAATACCTAGTGGACTCAGATCTGACCTCTCCCCAAGAATTGGGAAAGAAGGCAGACAAGTGGGTCAGAAAGAGGGCGAACAGAAAAGTTCATACAGGGGGTGACAAGGATGGCAAGAGAAAGGATGGTAAGTCTTCTGAGAAGGGTGGGGACAAAAGTAAACATTCTGAGTCTTCATCAGGCCCACAAAAATCCTCTGGGGGTGGTGGGTCCAAATCCTCTTCTAATAATCAACCTAAAAAGCCTTGGTGTTATTTGTGTAAAGTCAAAGGCCATTGGGCAACTGATTCCAGTTGCCCAAAGAAAAACACCAAACCTCCCACCACCACAACCCCTGCTACAAATTCTAGTGCCCCTAGTAATAGCAGTGGTGGTGGGACATCTACTACTAATAGGCAATCCAAGGGTGTAGCTGGGCTCACTATTGGCAATGTAGTTGGGGTTGGTCTTGTTAGGGAGACCACAGAGGCTATTTTAGTCTCTGATGGTGGTATTGATTTTGCCACCTTGGTTGCTTGTCCCCTTAATATGGATAAGTACAAGCAACTTCCCCTAATAAATGGTGTTGAGGTTCAGGCCTACAGGAACACAGGAGCCAGTGTAACTCTGGTGATAGAAAAACTGGTTCACCCTGAGCAACACCTACTTGGTCAGCAGTACCAAGTGACAGACGCTCATAACAACACTCTTAGCCACCCCATGGCTGTTGTGAATCTCAACTTGGGGGGGGGTTTACTGGTCCAAAGAAAGTTGTGGTTGCCTCAGATTTACCTGTGAACTGTCTACTAGGGAATGATTTAGAGACATCATCTTGGGCAGAAGTGGAGTTGGAGGCCCATGCAGCAATGCTGGGCATTCCTGGGCATATTTTTGCTTTAACCAGGGCTCAGGCCAAAAAGCAAAAAGGACAGGGTGACTTGGATCCTGGAACAATGGACCAAGTGCTCCCTAAAGCTAGGGGGTAAAAAGGATAAATCCCTCCCCATTATCCCTCCCTCTACAGTTGATTCCCATTCTGAGAAAGAGGAATTTCCTCCTTGTGCAGAACCTACACCAGAGGAGCTGGCAGCGACACTTCTGAGCTTTTGGGTGGAGGGGGGCCTGCCAGGGAAGAGCTGAGTGTGGCACAGCAAACCTGTCCCACATTAGAGGGTCTCAGACAGCAAGCTGTCAAGCAGCAAAATGGGGATGTCAGTGACAGTCATAGAGTATACTGGGAAGATAACCTCTTGTACACAGAGTCAAGGGACCCAAAACCTGGAGCAGCCAGGAGATTGATCATTCCCCCGCAGTACACAGAGTTTCTTCTCACTCTAGCACATGACATTCCTTTGGCTGGGCATTTGGGCCAGACGAAAACTTGGGAAAGACTTGTCCCCTTGTTTCACTGGCCTCATATGTCAGAGGACACTAAAGATTTTTGCAATTCTTGTATGACCTGCCAAGCCAGTGGCAAGACTGGTGGCACTCCAAAGGCCCCTCTAATTCCACTTCCAGTGCTTGGGGTGACCTTTGAAAGGGTAGGGGTTGACATAGTTGGCCCCCTTGACCTCCCTACTGCTTCAGGCAATAGATTTATCTTGGTGGTAGTTGACCATGCCACAAGATATCCTGAAGCCATACATTTAATGACCACTACAGCTCCTGCAGTGGCAAAGGCCCTCCTGGGAATCTTTTCCAGGGTGGGTTTTCCTAAAGAGGTAGTATCAGACAGAAGTAGCAACTTCATGTCTGCATACTTAAAAGCAATGTGGAAGGAGTGTGGTGTTACCTACAAGTCCACCACCCCTTACCATCCACAAACAAATGGTCTGGTTGAGAGGTTTAATAAAACTCTCAAAGGAATGATAATGCGACTCCCTGAAAAACTCAGGAGGAGATGGGATGTCCTGTTACCTTGCCTCCTTTTTGCTTAAAGGGAGTGTTGGACTTTTGCTTATGCAGGGTCATCCCAAGTCTTTTTGCCTCCTGCCTCCTATTTTTTTCTGACCTGTTGGCTTTTCAACTCTGAGCACTTTACCACTGCTAACCAGTGCTAAAGTGCCTATGCTCTCCGTGTAAAATGTGTACGTAATTGGTTCTCCATGATTGGCATATTTGTTTTACTGTTAAGTCCCTAGTAAAGTGCACTAGAGGTGCCCAGGGCCTGTAAATCAAATGTTACTAGTGGGCCTGCAGCACTGGTTGTGCCACCCACACAAGTAACCCTGTAATCATGTCTCAGACCTGCCACTGCAGTGTCTGTAAGTGTATTTTTACACTGTAAATTCGACTTGGCAAGTGTACCCACTTGCCAGGCCTAAACCTTCCCTTTTCTTACATGTAAGACACCCCTAAGGTAGGCCCTAGGTAGCCCCAAGGGCAGTGTAGTGCAGTGTATGGATAAGGTGGGACATATAGTAATGTGGTTTATATATCCTGACAGTGAAATACTGCCAATTTCGTTTTTCACTGTTGCAAGGCCTGTCTCTCTCATAAGATAACATGGGGGCTACCTTTAAATATGATTTAAAGTGTAGATTCCCCTAGAGAGTAGATGGACATGTGGAGTTTGGGGTCCCTGAACTCACAATTTAAAAATACATCTTTTAGTAAAGTTGATTTTAAGATTGTGCGTTTGAAAATGCTACTTTTAGAAAGTGAGCATTTTCTTGCTTAAACCATTCTGTGACTCTGCCTTGTTTGTGGATTCCCTGTCTGGGTCAGTTTGACAGTTGGGTTGTTTTTCACCTCGCACTAGACAGTGACACAAAGGGGGCTGGGGTGTAACCTGCATTTCCTGATTAGCCATCTCTGCTAGGAGGGAGGGGTGGAGTGGTCACTCTCATCTGAAAGGACTGTGCCTGCCTCTGACAATGCCGGCTCCAACCCCCTGCTGTGTGTCTGATGCCTTGCCTGGGCAAGGCAGGATTTCACAAGTGGGTGTGAGTCCCCTTTGAAGAAAGGTGACTTCAAAGACTAAAATGGGTATAAGAAGGGCACCCAAATCTACAGACTTTAGAAACACTTCTGGAACCAAGAGGAACCTCTGCCTGGAGAAGAGCTGATAGCTGAGGAAGAAGTGCTGCCCTGCCTGTGCTTTGTGGAGCTTTCCTGCAGTGCTGCTTCTGCCAGAGTAAGAGGGCAAAGACTGGACTTTGTGTGCCTTCCATCTTGTGAAGAAATCTCCAAGGGCTTGATTTAGAGCTTGCCTTCTGTTGTTTGAAGTCTCAGGGACAGCAAAGACTTCTCTCTGTCAGCACCTGGAGTCTCTGGAGAGACTCCTGCCCCGACAAGTGGTGCCCAATCCAGTCCCTGGGCCCTTGAAAGGAAAGCTGGTGGAATCCAAGGAAATCGACTTCGGATGACTTCGGACCGACGCCGCTGCTGAATCCGGTAACGCCGCCTGCACCTGAGGCCGTGACCTTCGCTGGAACGCAGCGCTCTTTGCAGACCCGACGCCGCAGCAGCCCCGCTGAAGTCCACGACTCCGTGGAAGTCGCTGCACCACGTCGTGACCGACGCCGCTCGAAGTGCACGGATTCAACGTTTCGCACAGACGCCGCGATTCCCGACTTCGCGCATCAGCTTGTTTTCACTCTTCACCAAAGGTACTGTACTTGGGGGTCTACACGACTCCGTGTCCGGCGCCGCTGGTGTCGGCTTGTTGGGAACGACTCCGTCACGACGCCGTGTTAACATCTCATCGAAGCATTTTTGTTTCTAAGCGCTATTTTTGAGTTTAATCTTTAAAAATTCATAACTTGACTTGTGTATGTCGGATGTTTGTCGTTTTGGTCTTGTTTTGTTTAGATAAATAATTCCTATTTTTCTTAACCGGTGTTGTGTCATTTTGTAGTGTTTTCGTTAAGTTACTGTGTGTGTTGGTACAAATACTTTACACCTAGCGCTCTGAAGTTAAGCCTACTGCTCTGCCAAGCTACCAAGGGGGTAAGCAGGGGTTAGCTGAGGGTGATTCTCTTTTACCCTGACTAGAGTGAGGGTCCTTGCTTGAACGGGGGGTAACCTGACTGTCAACCAAAGACCCCATTTCTAACATTGGTGATCAGCGGTTGGGATTTGGACTTGTATTTGTACTTGACATACAGTAATTAAGTGTACACTACTGTTTGAGTTCAGACCACTACGTGACCACATACTACTTGTTTGGTGATCTTTCATTTTTCTCTTTGGGACTCCTTTTTGTTCTACTTCCATGATTTTGCTGATCCCTTGACTGATTCTTTTTACTTCATTGGGAACTTGTTTTCTGCTGTTGGAACTTTGCACTTGTTGCCATCATGTCTCAATCTGGAAATGCAACAGCTGGAGCTGTGTTTGAATTAGGAAAACTGAAGAGGTACTCAGTTGCTCAATTGAAACAGTTCTGTGAAGATCTTGCCTGTCACGTTAAGAGCTCTGCCAGGAAGGGTGAGCTACAAGAGGCATTGAGGGCCTGGGTGACAGCCAAGGAAGATGGGGGGCACACAGAAGATATAGATGGGAAAGTGCAGAGTCTACACCGTGGTGTATTA
This sequence comes from Pleurodeles waltl, assembly GCF_031143425.1. Taxonomy (NCBI): domain Eukaryota; kingdom Metazoa; phylum Chordata; class Amphibia; order Caudata; family Salamandridae; genus Pleurodeles; species Pleurodeles waltl. The sequence continues at coordinate 16,612,179 of NC_090442.1, read as the reverse complement.
GAGGTACCTGTTACATCTGGGGGGAGGTTCTCCAGGAGTGGTAGCGGTAGGTCCTCTAAGTGTCTGACTCCTAAAGATGTGCAGGACAGACAGGCAGAAAGGGCTCGCCGGTTGGAGGCAGAAAAGTTGAGGATGCAAAGGGAGTATGACAAGTGGGAAAGGGACTTAGAGATAAAAAGGATGATTTATGCTTACGAGCTTAAATTGAAAGAGCTGGAAGTCATGAGGGCTGAGTCCAGCTGGAACGGTGGCAGCAACAATTGTATATCCAGTGCTGCTGAAGAAGTGCACACGCCCAGAGATGTGGCGCCCTACTTGAAGGAGGGAGTTAACACACACCAGGAGGTTCAGGGGTATGAGGTAGCTCCAGTGATGCACTGGGTCCCTGAGGTGGATTGGGGAACTGGCATGGGGAGTCATATTCCTACTGGTGGGAGGGACACTCTACTGACTCTAGGTGAGAGTGACAGGGAGAGGGGTTCCCCCCAGGTAGAAGTCCTGGTTATGGAGTGTGAAGACATCCCAGAAGAGTGTGGGTTGAGTGTCAGGGACAGTCAGGTACTGTCTCACCAGTCTCAGGAGGGTGATGTGGGGTGCTTTTTCAAAGCAGAGTCACTGGATGGTTGGGTGAAGGGTACTTTGGTTAATTCATGTAAAGGGCTGAGTGATGTAATTGCTGGAGAGCATATGTCTAGTCCTTATTTTCCAGAGCTACGCCAACACCAGGTGGAGTGTGAGTTCTCTGACCCCAGGGAGCTTACAATGGAGGCAGACCTCTTGGTGAGTACCAGAGAGTCTGAAGAGGCATTTGGGGGGGCTCCTGAGAGGAGTGGTCTAGGTATTTCCCAACCAGGTGAGGTAGGGAAAGATTGTAGTGTCCCAGGTAGGTCCCAGTGTAGTGGGATGGGTGAGGGACCCCGTGTCCAGTCTCTGAGGAGAGGGAATGGGGATGGGCTGAGGTCCAAGGTGCCCGAGATCCGGTCCCAGGTCCTGGAGGGTTCCATGAGGGAACACCAGGAGGGGAGCCTAGCCTGTACCATAGGGCCATCTGTTGAGGGAGATCCCACAGTGTCAGGAGAACTTGGGGGGGCGGCTGTAGCCAGCGTCCCACAAGTTCAGGTGTCTGGCAGTACCACTCCTAGTGAGGGGGTGCAGAAGTCCAGACAGAGGGTTGAGAGGGGGTTGCGGACCCCAGTGGAGAACCTGGAGGGTCAGGGGTCAGCTCTGAGAGCAGAGCCCCCCATGAATGACCTTGGTGAGACCATTTCTGGGTTGGGGGGAATCCAGACTGTGTCAGATGGGCAGAGGTCAGGAGACCTGCGCCAGCCAGACTCTTGTGTGGCCCTTCGGGACAGTGTGTCCCTTGAGGGGGGTAAGTGTGCCCCCCTGGAAGTCCTGGTGTGCCAGACAATGGTTCAACCGCAGGGTGGTGACTCTGGGTTGAATGATCAGGTTCAGGGGGTAAACTCTGACCTGATGGGGGGTAAGTGTGCTCCCAAGGAAGTCCTGGTGCGCCAGGAAGTGGTTCAACCGCAGGGTGGTGACTCAGGGTTGGATGACCAGGTTCAGAGGGTAAACTCTGACCTGGTGGGGGGTAGGTATGCCCCCCAGGAAGTCCTGGGTTGCCAGGCAGTGGTCCAGTCTGTGGGTACAGACCCTGGACTGGAGGATCAGGTGCAGGGGATAAACCCTGACCTGAAGGGGGGGGGGGCGGTTTGCCCAATCACCCCCCCTGGTGTGATTTCAAGGGGTACTCTCCCTGAGGGGTGGGTGCAGAACCCTGAGAGTAGGGGAAGCGGAGAGAAAGACTCACCCCTGATCCCAGAGCAATCTAAGGGTACAGACCCTGGATTGGAAGGCCAGGTTCAGGGTGTCCCCCCTGACCTGGAGGAAGGGGCTACTGCTAGCAGTGCCCCTACCATGTTGTCTTCTGGGGGGGCCACTCCTAGTTGGGCGGTTCAGGACCCCAGAAGAGAGGGCAGGGGGAGGGAAGCCTCACCCCTGGCCCTGGTCCAACCTGAAGGTACAGACCCCAGGTTGGAGGATCAGTTGCAGGTTAACATCCCTGCACTGGTGGAAGAATTGTGCAGGACTGCTTCTACAAGCACCCTGACAATTTTTTACTCTGGGGGTGCCGCTCCTGGAGGGAGGGTACAGAGCCCCAGAGGGGAGGACCGGGTCAGGTTATCTTCTCTGACCTGGTGGAAGGGAGAGTGGTCAAAGGGTGTCAGGCACCTGGGGCTACTTCCCCCCACTCTCCGCAGTCACAGTGCTTGGAGAGGCCTGAGGTCGGGCTCTCATCCCTGACAGTTGTCTGGGGCCACTGTGGCTTGCTGTCCTGGTGGACAGAGTTGCCCCTGAGTGTGGGACGAGAGTCACACCCCAGGGGTGGAGTGGGCAACACAACTGTGTTGGCCCTGGTGGTACTATCTGCCCATTGCAATACATCTGTGAGCAAAGTAAAGTTAGGTTCTGCACAGATGGTGTCTGCAGATGTGGAGAAGGGTTCCCCTTGGGTTAGCTCAGTGGGCCCTGAGAGTATGGACAGAGGGATCCAACTGGAGTCAGGAAGGCGTAGAACTGGAACATGCCCCTGCTGTTGTGGGCCTGGGTCCTTGTTCTATCGCCCCAATCAGGGAAGTACGTCAAGGTATTGATTGTTCTCCCCTGGCTTTAGGCTGGTAGGGGGTCGTGTTGGACTTTTGCTTATGCAGGGTCATCCCCAGTCTTTTTGCCTCCTGCCTCCTATTTTTTTCTGACCTGTTGCTGTTGGCTTTTCAACTCTGAGCACTTTACCACTGCTAACCAGTGCTAAAGTGCCTATGCTCTCCGTGTAAAATGTGTACGTAATTGGTTCTCCATGATTGGCATATTTGTTTTACTGTTAAGTCCCTAGTAAAGTGCACTAGAGGTGCCCAGGGCCTGTAAATCAAATGTTACTAGTGGGCCTGCAGCACTGGTTGTGCCACCCACACAAGTAACCCTGTAATCATGTCTCAGACCTGCCACTGCAGTGTCTGTAAGTGTATTTTTACACTGTAAATTCGACTTGGCAAGTGTACCCACTTGCCAGGCCTAAACCTTCCCTTTTCTTACATGTAAGACACCCCTAAGGTAGGCCCTAGGTAGCCCCAAGGGCAGTGTAGTGCAGTGTATGGATAAGGTGGGACATATAGTAATGTGGTTTATATGTCCTGACAGTGAAATACTGCCAATTTCGTTTTTCACTGTTGCAAGGCCTGTCTCTCTCATAAGATAACATGGGGGCTACCTTTAAATATGATTTAAAGTGTAGATTCCCCTAGAGAGTAGATGGACATGTGGTGTTTGGGGTCCCTGAACTCACAATTTAAAAATACATCTTTTAGTAAAGTTGATTTTAAGATTGTGCGTTTGAAAATGCTACTTTTAGAAAGTGAGCATTTTCTTGCTTAAACCATTCTGTGACTCTGCCTTGTTTGTGGATTCCCTGTCTGGGTCAGTTTGACAGTTGGGTTGTTTTTCACCTCGCACTAGACAGTGACACAAAGGGGGCTGGGGTGTAACCTGCATTTCCTGATTAGCCATCTCTGCTAGGAGGGAGGGGTGGAGTGGTCACTCTCATCTGAAAGGACTGTGCCTGCCTCTGACAATGCCGGCTCTTACCCCCTGCTGTGTGTCTGATGCCTTGCCTGGGCAAGGCAGGATTTCACAAGTGGGTGTGAGTCCCCTTTGAAGAAAGGTGACTTCAAAGACTAAAATGGGTATAAGAAGGGCACCCAAATCTACAGACTTTAGAAACACTTCTGGAACCAAGAGGAACCTCTGCCTGGAGAAGAGCTGATAGCTGAGGAAGAAGTGCTGCCCTGCCTGTGACTGTGCTTTGTGGAGCTTTCCTGCAGTGCTGCTTCTGCCAGAGTAAGAGGGCAAAGACTGGACTTTGTGTGCCTTCCATCTTGTGAAGAAATCTCCAAGGGCTTGATTTAGAGCTTGCCTCCTGTTGTTTGAAGTCTCAGGGACAGCAAAGACTTCTCTCTGTCAGCACCTGGAGTCTCTGGAGAGACTCCTGCCCCGACAAGTGGTGCCCAATCCAGTCCCTGGGCCCTTGAAAGGAAAGCTGGTGGAATCCAAGGAAATCGACTTCGGATGACTTCGGACCGACGCCGCTGCTGAATCCGGTAACGCCGCCTGCACCTGAGGCCGTGACCTTCGCTGGAACGCAGCGCTCTTTGCAGGCCCGACGCCGCAGCAGCCCCGCTGAAGTCCACGACTCTGTGGAAGTCGCTGCACCACGTCGTGACCGACGCCGCTCGAAGTGCACGGATTCAACGTTTCGCACAGACGCCGCGATTCCCGACTTCGCGCATCAGCTTGTTTTCACTCTTCACCAAAGGTACTGTACTTGGGGGTCTACACGACTCCGTGTCCGGCGCCGCTGGTGTCGGCTTGTTGGGAACGACTCCGTCACGATGCCGTGTTAACATCTCATCGAAGCATTTTTGTTTCTAAGCGCTATTTTTGAGTTTAATCTTTAAAAATTCATAACTTGACTTGTGTATGTCGGATGTTTGTCGTTTTGGTCTTGTTTTGTTTAGATAAATAATTCCTATTTTTCTAAACCGGTGTTGTGTCATTTTGTAGTGTTTTCATTAAGTTACTGTGTGTGTTGGTACAAATACTTTACACCTAGCGCTCTGAAGTTAAGCCTACTGCTCTGCCAAGCTACCAAGGGGGTAAGCAGGGGTTAGCTGAGGGTGATTTTCTTTTACCCTGACTAGAGTGAGGGTCCTTGCTTGAACAGGGGGTAACCTGACTGTCAACCAAAGACCCCATTTCTAACAGGGAGGTACCCCAAAAAGGAGTGGGCTTCAGCCCCTTTGAACTCCCATTTGGGCACCCTGTAAGAGGTCCACTTACTCTTGTAAAGGAGCGTTGGGAACAACCTTTAAAAGCTCCTAAACAGGACATAGTGGATTATGTAGTTGGCCTAAGATCCAGAATGGCTGAGTACATGAAAAAGGCCAGTAAAAACCTTCAGGCCAGCCACAATCTGCAAAAGCAATGGCATGACTAGAAGGCTGTTCTGATCCAGTACCAACTAGGACAGAAGGTGTGGGTATTGGAGCCTGTTGCCCCAAGAGCACTCCAAGACAAATGGAGTGGACCCCATCTAATTGTTGAGAAAAAGGGTGAGGTTACCTATTTGGTAGACCTGGGCACTGCCAGGAGTCCCCTTAGGGTGATTCATGTCAACCTCCTGAAACCCTACTATGACAGGGCTGATCTCACCCTGCTCATGGCAACAGATGAGGGACAGGAAGAAGAGAGTGAACCTCTCCCTGATCTCTTCTCCACCACTGAAGCAGATGCCTTAGTGGAGGGAGTAGCTTTAGCAGATTGTCTGACTGCAGACCAGAAAGCCAACTGCATCAATCTCCTAAGGCAATTTTCAGACCTCTTTTCACTTGTACCAGGTACCAATTCCTGGTGTGAACACACAATTGATACTGGGGACAGCCTGCCTGTCAAAAGTAAAATTTATAGGCAGCCTGACCATGTCAGAGACTGCACTAAACAATAGGTGCAGAAAATGTTGGATTTGGGGGTGATTGAACCATCTGAAAGCCCATGGGCTAGCCCAGTGGTGCTTGTACCAAAACCTCACACCAAAGATGGAAAGATGGAAAGAGGGAAATGAGGTTTTGTGTAGATTACAGAGGGCTCAATCAGGTAACAAAAACTGATGCTCACCCTATGCCCAGGGCAGATGAGCTCATTGATACACTGGCTTCTGCCAAGTATCTTAGCACTTTTGATCTTGGTGAAGATGCTAAACCAAAGACTGCATTTTCTACCATAGGAGGGCACTACCAATGCACAGTAATGCCCTTTGGTTTGAAAAATGCACCTGCCACTTTCAGAGGTTGGTGAACACCGTCCTGCAAGGGTTGGTAGCTTTCAGTGCAGCATATCTAGATGATATAGCTGTCTTTAGCTCCACCTGGGATGAGCACCTGGCCCACCTTTGGAAAGTTTTGGAGGCCCTGCAAAAGGCAGGCCTCACTATCAAGGCTTCAAAGTGCCAGATAGGGCAGGGGAAAGTGGTTTATCTGGGACACCTGGTAGGTGGAGAACAGATTGCACCACTTCAGGGGAAAATCCAAACTATCATGGATTGGGTTCCCCCTACAACTCAAACCCAGGTGAGAGCCTTTTTAGGCCTCACAGGGTACTATAGGAGATTCATCAAGAATTATGGCTCCATAGCAGCCCCTCATAATGATCTCACTAGCAAGAAGATGCCTAAGAAGGTGTTATGGACAGCTAGCTATCAGAAAGCTTTTGAGGAGCTCAAACAGGCCATGTGCTCTGCACCTGTCCTAAAAAGCCCATGTTACTCCAAGAAATTCATTGTTCAAACGGATGCATCTGAATTAGGGGTAGGGGCAGTCTTATCACAACTGAATTCTGAGGGCCAGGATCAACCTGTTGCTTTTATCAGCAGAAGGTTGACCCGTAGAGAAAAGCGTTGGTCTGCCATAGAGAGGGAGGCCTTTGCTGTGGTCTGGGCACTGAAAAAGTCGAGGCCATACCTGTTTGGCACTCACTTCAGACAGACCACAAACCTCTACTTTGGCTAAAACAAATGAAAGGTGAAAATCCTAAATTGTTGAGGTGGTCCATATCTCTACAGGGAATGGACTATACAGTGGAACATAGACCTGGGAGTATCCACTCCAATGCAGATGGACTCTCCAGATATTTCCACTTAGACAATGAAGATTCATCAGGACATGGCTAGTCTTATTGTCCTTCGTTTGTGGGGGGTTGTGTAGGAAAGTACCATCTTGCCTAGCATGTTTCCCCCATTGTCACTGTATGTATGTATGTTTTAGCCCCTATGTCACTGGGATCCTGCTAGGCAGGACCCCAGTGCTCATAGTATGTGCCCTGTATGTGTTCCCTGTGTGGTGCCTAACTGTATCACTGAGGCTCTGCTAACCAGAACCTCAGTGTTTCTGCTCTCTCTGCTTTCTAAAATTGTCACTGCAGGCTAGTGACTAAATTTACCAATTCTCATTGGCCCACTGGTACACCCATATAATTCCCTTGTATATGGTACTTAGGTACCCAGAGTATTGGGGTTCCAGGAGATCACTATGGGCTGCAGCATTTCTTTTGCCACCCATAGGGAGCTCTGACAATTCTTACACAGGCCTGCCACTGAAGCCTGAGTGAAATAACATCCATGTTATTTCACAGCCATTTTTCACTGCACATAAGCAACTTATAAGTCACCTATATGTCTATCCCTCACCTGGTGAAGGTTGGGTGCCAAGTTACTTAGTGTGTGGGCACCTTGGCACGAGCCAAGGTGCCCCCACATCGTTCAGGGCATATTCCCTGGACTTTGTGAGTGCGGGGACCCCATTACACACGTTCACTATACATAGGTCACTACCTTTGTATAGCATCACAATGGCAACTCCAAACATGGCCATGTAACATGTATAAGATTATGGAATTGTCACCCCAATACCATTCTGATATTGGGGGGACAATTCCATGATCTCCTGGGTCTCTAGCACAGAACCTGGGTGCTGCCAAACTGCCTTTCCGGGGTTTCCACTGCAGCTGCTGCTGCTGCCAACCCCTCAGACAGGACTCTGCCCTCCTGGGGTCCAGGCAGCCCTGCCCAGGCAGAACAAAGGATTTCCTCTGAGAGAGGGTGTTACACCCTCTCCCTTTGGAAATAGGTGTGAAGGGTTGGGGAGGAGTAGCCTCCCCCAGCCTCTGGAAATGCTTTGATGGGCACAGATGGTGCCCATCTCTGCATAAGCCAGTCTACACCGGTTCAGGGATCCCCCAGCCCTGCTCTGGCGCACAACTGGACAAAGGAAAGGGGAGTGACCACTCCCCTGACCAGTACCTCCCAGGGGAGGTGCCCAGAGCTCCTCCAGTGTGTCCCAGACCTCTGCCATCTTGGAATCAGAGGTGTTGGGGGCACACTGGACTGCTCTGAGTGGCCAGTGCCAGCAGGTGAAATCAGAGACCCCCTCTGATAGGCTCTTACCTCTCTTGGTAGCCAATCCTCCTTTCTTGGTAGCCAAACCTCCTTTTCTGGGTTTTTAGGGTCTCTCCTCTGGGGAATTCTTCAGATAACGAATGCAAGAGCTCACCAGAGTTCCTCTGCATCTCCCTCTTCGACTTCTACCAAGGATCGACTGCTGACTGCTCCAGGTCGCCTGCAAAACTGCAACAAAGTAGCAAGACGACTACCAGCAACATTGTAGCGCTTCATCCTGCCGGCTTTCTAGACTGTTTCCTGGTGGTGCATGCTCTGGGGGTCACCTGCCTTCACCCTGCACTGGAAGCCAACAAGAAATCTCCTGTGGGTCGACGGAATCTTCCCCCTGCTAACGCAGGCACCAAAAGACTGCATCACCAGTCCTCAGGGTCCCCTCTCATCCTGATGAGCGTGGTCTCTGGAACACAGGAACTCTATCCATGTGACTCCCACAGTCCAGTGATCCTTCAGTCCAAGTTTGGTGGAGGTAAGTTCTTGCCTCCCCACGCTAGACTGAAAACCTGTGTACTGCGTGATTTGCAGCTGCTCCGGCTCCTGTGCACTCTTCCAGGATTTCCTATGTGCACAGCCTAGCCTGGGTCCCCAGCACTCCGTCCTGCAGTGCTCAACCCTCTGAGTTGGCCTCCGGCATCGTGGGACCCTCCTTTGTGACTCTGAGCCAGCTCCGGTTAACAAATCTTCTAAGTGCCTGTTTGGGTACTTCTGCGGGTGCTGCCTGCTTCTGTGGGGGCTCTTTGAGTTGCTGAGCGCCCTCTGTCTCCTCCTCCAAGGGACGACATCCCGGTCCTTTCTGGTCCCCTGCAGCACCCAAAAACCTCTTCCGTGACCCTTGCAGCTAGCAAGGCTTGTTTGCAGTATTTCTGCGTGGGAACACTTCTGTGACCTTCATTGCGATGTGGGACATCTTCCTTCCAAAGGAGAAGTTCTTAGTCCCCTTCGTTGCTGCAGAATTCCAAGCTTCTTCCATATGGAGGCAGTTTCCTTGCACCTTCATCTGGGGTTTCCTGGGCTCCTTCCCCCCCATGGACACTATCGCAACTCTTGGACTTGGTCCCCTGCCTTGCAGGTCCTCAGGTCCAGGAATCCGTCTTCAGTGCTTTGCTGGTGTTTGTGATTCTTGCAGAATCTCTCTATCACGACTATAGTGTCCTTTTGGGGTAGTAGGTGTACTTTACTCCTACTTTTCAGGGTCTTGGGGTGGGGTATCTTTTACACCCTGTCTGTTTTCTTACAGTCCCAGCGACCCTCTACAAGCTCCCATAGGTCTGGGGTCCATTCGTGATTCGCATTCCACTTTTGAAGTATATGGTTTGTGTTGCCCATAGACCTATGTTTGCCTCTTGCATCCTATTGTAATTCTACACTGTTTGCATTACTTGTCTTACTATTACTTACCTGTTTTGGGTTTGTGTACATATAACTTGTGTATATTACTTACCTTCTTACTCATTGTACTCACGGAGAAACTTGTTGCATATTGTCATAAAAATAAAGTACCTTTATTTTTAGTAACTCTGAGTATTGTGTTTTCTTATGATATTGTGCATATGATATAAGTGGTATAGTAGGAGCTTTTTTATGTCTGCTAGTTCAGCCTAAGCTGCTTTGACATATCTACCTTCTATCAGCCTAAGCTGCTAGAAACACCTCTATTCTATTAATAAGGGATAACTGGAACTGGCACAGGGTGTAAGTACCACAGGGTACCCACTATAAGCCAGGCTAGCTTCCTACAGTGCCCATACTAGCATGTGAATTACAGGGCATTTCTCAAAAAGACGTCTTTTTTACACATTGTCTTACATTTGGAAGGAAAAAATGTAGAGAAAGACAAGGGGCAATAACACTTGTTTGCTATTCTGTATTCCCCAAGTTTCCCGATAAAAATGGTACCTCACTTGCGTGGGTAGGCCCCAAAACACAACGTGGACACATCACATTTTCACAAAGAAAACAGAGCTGTTTTTTGCAAAGTGTCTAGCTGTGGATTTTGGTGTCTAACTCAGCGGGCACCTAGGGAAACTTAGCAAACCTACGCAGTTTTGAAAACTAGACACCTAGAGGAATCCAAGAAGGAGTGACTTGAGGGGCTCTGACCAGGTTCTGTTACCCAGAATCCTTTGCAAACCTCAAAATGTGGCCCAAAAAACACTTTTTCCTCTCATTTCGGTGACAGAAAGTTCTGGAATCAGAGAGTAGGCACAAATTTCCTTCCACACAGCGTTCCCCCAAGCCTCCCGATAAAAATGGTACCTCACTTGTGTGGGTAGGCCTAGCGCCCGCGACAGGAAATGCCTCAAAACACAACGTGGACACATCACATTTTCACAAAGAAAACAGCTGTTTTTTGCAAAATGCCTAGCTATGGATTATGGCCTCTAGCTCAGCCGACACCTAGGGAAACCTAGCTAACCTGCACAGTTTTGAGAACTAGATACTTAGGGGAATCCAAGATGGGGTAACTTGTGGGGCTCTGACCAGGTTCTGTTACCCAGAATCCTTTGTAAACCTCAAAATTTTGCCAAAAAAACCCTTCTTCCTCTCATTTCGGTGACAGAAAGTTCTGGAATCAGAGAGGAGCCACACATTTCCTTCCACCCAGCACTCCCCCAAGTCTCCTGATAAAAAAGGTACCTCACTTTTGTGGGTAGGCCTACTACCCGCGAAAGAAAATGCCCCAAAACACAATCTGGACACATCAAGATGATCAAATACAAAACTGCCTGTTTTTGCGGGGGGAACACCTGCGTTTTTGGTCCTGGGCTCAGCAGCCATCTAGGGAAACCTACCAAACCCAGACATTTCTGAAAACTGGACACCCGAGGGAGTCCAGGGAGGTGTATTTGCTTGGATCCCCTAATGTTTTCTTACCCAGAATCCTAAGCAAACCTCAAATTTAGCTAAAAAAATCACATTTTCCCCACATTTCTGTGTGGGATCAGCGCACTGGGACAAATTTCATACCACCCAACGTTCCCCTCAGTCTCCCGATAAAAATGATACCTCACTTGTGTAAGTGGACCAACTGCTTGTGACAGGGAAGAGCCAAAAACATGTTGAAATTGAGGGGGAACCAAAGCAGGTCCAAAAGGGTAGTTTGAAAAAAAAAAATTTTAGGCTTACAAGTGCAGCAGAAATGTTATCGGTATAGATGAGACAATGTTGGGTGGTAGGAATTTTGTGGATTCCTGCAGATTCCGGAAGGTTCCATCACAAAAATGTGGGGAAAATGTGTGATTTCCAGCAAAGTTGGAGGTTTGCAGGGCATTGTGGGTAAGAAAATGGTGTGGGGTACATGTGAAACACACCACCCTGGAATCACCCAGATGTTTAGTTTTCAAATGTGTCTAGGTCTTGTGGATTTTTCTACATGGCAGCGTCCCAAAGTCCATAAAGTGCAGCCCTCACCATTCCAAGTGGGACGATTTAGAGAGTTAGCCATGCTGTCATGGGCCAAATGTAAAACCAAAACCCAAAATAATCAAAAGACTTCTTGCTATCTGTGGGATAAGATTTTTTAGTGTGCAGGGGAGAGCTGAAAGACTGTTACCCCCTTCAGTTGGAGTGGAGGCATAACCAGGCCCATACAGGTTGGTAGCCACCACTCGAAAAAATTGTTTTTAATTCCCTGGCATCTAGTAGACTTTCTGTCCAACCGGAGTGTGGATCACGGATAATTGTCCCATCAGCCCACTGGTGGGTAGAACAACTTTGGCCCCATTTATTTAGGGTGGGGGTATGGCGATACCCCTACTGTCTTATTTTTGAGGAAAAAAAAACTTCCCTGGTCTCTGGTGGGCTTTCTGCCCCTCCCTTGGGGGCAGATGGGCCTTACAAAATTAGGCCAATCTGCCCACAACGGGGGCAGATATGGCCAACAATAATGTGCCCCCATGGGGAGCGACCCTTACCCAAGGAGCTGCCCCCTAAAGAAAACACACACATACACACACCAATCACTGGTGCCTAAGTGGTTTTTGCCACCCCCACCCCCGGGGGCAGATCGACCTAATAGAAATACGCCAATCTGCCCCCAAGGGGAGCAGAAATAGCCTAAAATAAATTTTCCCCCCCAGGGGAGCGACCCTTGCCTAGGGGGTCGCTCTCCACCTCTAAAAAACAAAACAAAAAAGAAATAAAAATGATCCCTGGCGCCTAGATGTTTCTGCCCCCCAAGTATCAGATGTGGTCCATTAAGGCAGCTCTAGAACACATTTTAAGGTGATTTCAGCTTACATTTGCTATTTTTAGTGTACACTGACATAGCTGCCAAGTATCCCTATGTGTGACATGTCCTTTATTTCAGTGTGTCGATGAATTACATTTCATTGCCAGGGGGTACTATTTGAGTGACAGTTTACAGACACCCTAAGGGCCAGATGTAGCAAGATATGCTTTTGCGATTTTGAAGTTGCGAGTAGGTGCGACTCGCAATTTCCGAGTCGCAAAAGCATATCCAGAATGGTGTCTCAGACATTATATTAATCAGACAGATATTAATGAGGTGGGTCGCATTTTGCGACCCCATAGCGAGTCCCTGCACTCGCACTGAAGACAGCAGACCTCCATGTCTGTGACTGCTTTTTAAATAAAGCAGATTTTTTTTTATTTTGCAGCCCGTTTTCCTTAAAGGAAAACGACTTGCAAAATAAAAAAAATACCGATACCATTTGGTTTCGTTTTTTCAGTGTAGGCAGTGGTCCATTGGAACACTGCCTGCTCTGAAAAAACATTCTGGGCAACATTCACAAAGGGGACCCCTTCCCTTTTGCGAATGGGTTACCACCAGTGTGACACTGGTGGTAACTGCGAATTGCTTCGCGACCGCATTCGCGGTCACAAAGCAATTTAGCATAGCGATGCGAGTCGCAAATAGGAAGCGAACACCCCTCCCTATTTGCGAGTCGCATTCACAATTTGTGAGTCGGTACCGACTCGCAAATTGTGAATGTGCATCGTAATAGGCATTTTGCATGGTGCAAACTGTGATTTTCGCAGTTTGCACCATGCAAAATGCTTTCTACATCTGGCCCTTAGTCTTTCACACTACAGATATGCTGTGGTACCTTTAATAACCATTTTATATACGATTAGCATATTGCCTCATTGAACAAACTACTCTCCAATAACTTCATGAAAATTACATGTGGCCTTTTTTAAAGCCGACACAGAGTAACACCCTTTCAGCCACTAACATCTTCTTTGGAGAACACATATACCTACACACATGAAAGAAAACACTAAGGGCCATATTTATACTTTTTGACGCAAAACTGCGCTAACGCAGTTTTGCGTCAAAAAAATTAGCGCCGGCTAACGCCATTCTGAAGCGTCATGCGGGCGCCGTATTTACACAATGACGTTAGCCGGCGTTAGCCGCCGGCGCTGCCTGGTGTGCGTTGAAAAAAACGACGTACACCAGGCAGCGCCGGCTTAGGGGGAATATGGAGCTTGGGCGCCAAAAAATGGGGCAAGTCAGGCTGAGGCAAATTTTTCGCCTCAACCCGATTTGCGCCATTTTTTTCGACTCCCAACCCCCATAGAAATGACTCCTGTCTTAGCAAAGACAGGAGTTATGCCCCCTTGCCCAATGGCCATGCCCAGGGGACTTCTGTCCCCTGGGCATGGTCATTGGGCATAGTGGCACGTAGGGGGGCACAAATCAGGCCCCCCTATGCCACAATTTTTTTTTAAAAAAAACACTTACCTGAACTTACCTTAATGTCCCTGGGATGGGTCCCTCCAGCCTTGGGTGTCCTCCTGGGGTGGGCAAGGGTGACAGGGGGTGTCCCTGGGGGCATGGGAGGGCACCTCTGGGCTCCTTCCGAGCCCACAGGTCCCTTAACGCCTGCCTTTTACAGGCGCTAAAAAACGGCGCAAAAGCGGCCGTACGTCATTTTTTTTGACCCGCCCACTCCCGGGCGTGAATTTTGCCCGGGAGTGTAAATACGGCGCACATGCTGCGGAGTCAATTTTTTAGACGGGAACGCCTACCTTGCATATAATTAACGCAAAGTAGGTGTCCACGCTAAAAAATGACGCTAACTCCATGGACTTTGGTGCTAGACGCGTCTAACGCCAAAGTATAAATATGGAGTTAGTTTTGCGTCGGAATTGCGTCAAAAAAAACGACTCAATTCCGGTGCAAACGGAGTATAAATATGCCCCTAAGTGTTACAAAAAAAGGTACTTTATTTTGGTGACACAAATACCAAAAATACCATAGAGGCTATACTCCCTTAGGAGGTAAGTAATACACAAACTATATGCCCTAGAATGCAGGAATAGGCATAAAAACAGTTTGAAAACAGTGCAATTAGTGAAAATCACAATAGAGAGAAATAGTCCTAGAGGGAGCACAAACCATGTACCAAAAGAATTTGAATGTGAACGTCGGTCCCCGACTTAGGTAAGTGGAGTATGTAGAGGGGAGCTGGGAGTACTAGGAAAGCCCAAAGGTAAGTACCACAACCCACCCCAGCGACCAGGAAAGAAGGAGTAAATCACTGCAAATTCCCCAGAACACCCACTTAAAAGATAAGAAGAAGAATGCAAAACCCAGAAGAGACTGCAAGACACCAACAGTTCATTCCCGGACAAGAGGACCTGTGGAAGAAGGGGACCAAGCCAAAGAAGCACAGCAGAGTTCAGGAAGGGCAGAACCCCTACCCACCAGACAGAGGGTGTAAGAGGTGAGTCGACGATGAAGAAGTAGAGTCAGCACTGCACCCAAGAAGATGAAGTCGAGTTCCTGGAGGATGCAGGTGAAGTCCCACGCCGGAAGTAGGATTGCAGTCGGGTTTGCGTCTTTGAATTCCATCAACAAGCCTTGGCATACGCAAAACTCACGGTTAGTGGAAAGTGGAGCTGCCAGGGACCAGGAAGGACCAAGTGGACTCTACCCAGGAGAGGAAGTCAGAGGGGGCCCTCAGCAACACAGAGAGCCCACAGGAGTCCCACAGGGTGGGGACACGAAAGTTGAGGAAGAGGCCCATGCAGCACTACGAAAAAGGCTCCCACGCCACGGGAGAACCACTCAAAGAGCAGTGCATCGCAGGATGCAGTGCTAGGGGGTGGAGCTTCAAGATGCCTGAAGATCTGGTGGAAAAGATGCCAGGCAATAGCTTACCTCCACCCAAGTTGGGACAGCTAAAAGAGAGGACCGTCGGGACCACTTCAGTCCACCACCCATGATACAGGATCCATGCAGCTCAGCAGGAGAGGGGATTCACGCAGCCAGGCGTGGTTGCAGTTGGTGCCTGCAGAAGCACGGGAGTGACTCCTTCACTGCAAGGGAGATTCCTTCTTCCTTCCAATGCAGGCTGAAGACGGGCTGCCCTCAGAGGATGCACGACCGGGGAAATGTTGCAGTTGCTGGAAGGAGCCGTGGATACAATGTTACAGGAGGTGTCTTGCTTCTTTGTTGCAGCTTGTCGGGTCCTGGAGCATCCAGATGCAGTTTATTTGGTTAGAAATCGAAGTGGAGGTTGCAGAGGATTCCTGCTAGAGTCTTGCCATCTGAATCTGAGGAGCCACCCAGGAGAGAGACCCTAAATAGCCCTGAAAAGGGGATTGGTCACCTAGCTGGGTGACCACCTATCAGGAGGGGTCTTTGACGTCACCTGCTGGCACTGGCCACTCAGATGCTCCCAGAGGTCCCTGCCAACCTTGAATCCAGGATGACAAAACTCAGTGACCCTCTGGAGGAGCTCTGAGCACCACCGATGGGGTGGTGATGGACAGGGGAGTGGTCACTCCCCTTTCCTTTGTCCAGTTTCACACCAGAGAAGGGACTGGGGGTCCCTGAACCGGTGTAGACTGGTTTATGCAAGGAGGGCACCAAATGTGCCTTTCAAAGCATTGCCAGTGGCTTGGGGAGGCTACCCCTCCTAAGCCTGTAACACCTATTTCCAAAGGGAGAGGGTGTAACACCCCTCTCCAAAAGGAAATCCTTTGTTCTGCCTTCCTGGGCTTGAGCTGGTCAAGCAACAGAAGGGCAGAAACCTGTCTGTGAGGTGGCAGCAGCTGGGGTTGCCTGGAAAACCTCAGAAGGCTGTAGGAGCAATGCCAGGGGTCCTCTAAGGAGCCCCCAGAGTGCATGGAATCTTACAATCAATACTTGCAAAATCATTGGGGTATGATTCCAACATGTTTGATAACAAACATGCCTATGTTCGGAGTAATCATTATGTAGCTGTACATAGGTAGTGACCTATGTCCAGTACACTCATAAAATGATGACCCCGCACTAACAAAGTCCTGGAAAATGGTCCTGGAGTCCGTGGAGGCACTTCTGCTAGTACATGGGTGCCCTCACACACAGGTACTTTGCACCCTGCCCTCTGGGTTAGAAGGCCTGCCATAGAGGTGACCTATAAGTGAGTTGGTGCAGTGAAAAGTGGCAGTGAAAGGATGTTTGCACCTTTTCACGCAGGCTGCAATGGCAGTCCTGCAGAAACCTTTGCTTGGGCTCCCCCTTGGGTGGCAAAATATATGCTGCAGCCCATAGGGATCACCTGGAACCCCAATGCCCTGGGCACCTAGATACCATATACTAGGGACTTATAATGGGACACCAGTTTGCCAATTGTGGGATGAAATACAGTTTTGGGAAATAGAGCATAATCATTGGAGTGCTGGTTAGCAGGATCCCAGTAAACACAGTCAAACACACTGACATCAGGCAGAACAAGCATTTGCAATGCAATGGGTCTCACGTTTGCTTGAGTTAGAGCTATTAGCGTTGTAAATTCTTAACTGGACTTTTCTTGCCACATGAATTGAAAATGAAAAGTGAAATAGTTGACAGATGCAAGCTGATTCAAAGCACCACCGCCGCAATGAGTGTGAGAGTTATTGGCTCCCTGCGTGAATGTCTAGAAAGGATCCCGGCTGGGATGAAAGCCACACTGAAACCGGAAGAGGGGACATCACAAGCTGTAACAGGAGGGAGCGTGATGTAGTGTAATGGCCAACAAAACTTTTTACTTAGTGAATATGCCTGGGAGCGAACTCAGCCCACAAAGGAGGGACATTTCACAAGATGCACCAATAAAAATGAAGCATTTAAGACAAGCACAACAAAGAATGAATAGCAAGAGTGGGTGTGGTTAAAAGCCCACAGAGTGATTACAACAGGCCAGAGCGCTTGCACGCGTGACCCTAAAAAGTAGTCAGTTTGAAGTTAAATGTGGTGCAAAGATTTGTTACCTCTATTTGTAAAGCACTGTAGTGCGTGTGTACCTTTAGGATAACTTTTAGCAAACTAAAAGCTTCTCTCTAATGTACACTTTTTGTCTGAAGCAGGCGCCAGAATGAAGTCAGAGATGGACTCACAAAGTACAATACTGGCCTTTTGTTTTGGAATGGACCTTCTTGAATCTGGGAGGCAGGTCATTAGCAGCCAGTAAAGACTCTTACGAACTGTGTGACCTGCAGTTGTGTTTTTGTAAGGCACGAATCCATAAAGTTAATTAGTCAAAAGCACAGGATGTTAAGCCCCCAAGGGAGCCAAACCCTGGTTTACAAGAATGTTTGCCGGACTCAGTAGCTATAAGGGCACATTTTGCAGTTACTTTGTGTGAAAAAGCCTTTCAAGGAAATAAAGAATTAAGCGCCATATTTATACTTTTTGACGCAAAACTGCGCAAATGCAGTTTTGCGCCAAAAAGTTTAGCGTGAGCTAACGCCATTACTGTGCGTTGTGCGGGCGTCAAATTTATACTTTGAAACACGGCGGCGCAAACCAAAGGTGTGAGTCATTTTTTCTGACGCACACCGCTGCGGCAAGTCGCAAAGCAAAACGACGCAAACGCGATGTAACTCGCTTTACGACCCTGCACACCGTATATGCGGCGTTTTTTGACGCAATTGCGCCAAAAATTGCCGCAAACACAGCCATCTCAGCAGAGGAGAGCCAAAATGGATCCCAGATGCCCCAACAGACCCCAGGAAGATGACAACAGACCAGGAACCAGCCAGGAGGACCCACACAAGAACCAGGACACCTCTAAGAAGAAAAGAAAGTGTTGCTTCAGTGCAGAGGAGCAGGAAATTCTGGTCAAAGAGGTGACGGAACACCAGCACCAACTGTTTGTCACATCAAAATTGCCTATTAGTAGGAGAGAGGCTGTATGGCAACAAATTGTTGACAAGACAACAGTGTGGCAGAAGTACGCAGAACAGTCATCGAGTGCAAGAAACGCTGGCATGACTGCAAGCGCAAGGAAAAGATGGCCAGGAACAGGAAGGCAGCACTGCAGACTGGAGGTGGGAGTCTAGCACACCAGAAGCCCCTGGACCATATGGAAGAGATGATCGCATTCGTCATCCCTGAGGAGATCGTCACAGGGATTCAAGGACAGGACAGCGCAGATTACCAGGAGACAACGTACCTGCAGGGTAAGTCGCATGGGGAATTTACATGCACTAATGTAAACTACAACTGGGGGGGATACTGTCCACATAATGCATGGAAGTCACCATATACATGGAGTGGCATGGGCAAAGGGGGATGGCATGGGGGCATGGCCTGCACAAACAGAAGCTGGGGCACACCATTACACTACCTCAACAACAGCCCCATGGGGGCATGCTGACATGCCAACGATGGAGCAAAGGGAAAGCCACGCCAGGAGGGAAGGGCACAACGTCAAACTGACATCCCGGCACACGTCAGCCACCATACCCCCTACATTAACTAGGGCCCTATTAACAACCACTAGCCATACTGACAACTTCAATGTAACTGCCACAACAGTTGCCACTACCACCTCCGCTCAGTGTGCAGCTCAAGTAGCCAATGCCAGTAACTTCCCCATGGATCATACGCACCTAAATCAGAGGGTTGGGGATGACAGCTACAGTAATCCCCTGAAAAAAGATAAAGGCCCCAGTACTGTCAAATGTCAATGCCCATAGTTGTTGCTAACATCAACAACAATAGGAGCTACACAGCACTAAGGACATACCCATGCTGCAAATGTCAGGGTCCATCCTGTGCCTGGGTCACAATGTAACATCCCAAATGTCATACTGCTCAGACAACAGCATTGAGGGGGAGGACACTGCTCACTGAAATACACCTGCACAGTCAGAGCAGGAAATAGGACACTGCTACGATTATCAGGGCATTCCAATGTACCACACATTCCCAACATCAGCTGTACACATTACCAGTGCCAACATCCATATCGTGGCATAACAATGCTATGCATAGGATATACCACATGTCAACTACATTTAAGTGGAAGTGAAAGATCAGAGACTGGGGCAGGTCCAGATTGTTAAGTGTGCCATCAGAACACCCACAGCCAGTGATAGGCCTCACCATGATATTGGATGTAGAAGGAGGGTTGAGTAGGACAAGAAGGTGCCAAATCACTAATTGGCCTAAAACAATACTAGAGGAGATGATGCAGAAAAGTCCAATAACCTAATACTATACATGTGACATGCAGGTGGGCCATAAGCCTGGGAGAATGTCCATCTGAAAGACTGGAGCTATGAACACGAAACAAGATCACAATGTGAAAAGCATCACAAGGCAGCCATGTCACATCATTAATGCCACTACACAGACCCACTAATTGTACCCTGTTTCATTGCAGAGGAAGATGGATCTCCTGCGGATATGCCTGTCCCAGAATACCCTGATGACATGGATGACAAGCTGATAAACGTTACCCAGGAGACCATCCAAGAGGTCCTTGGAACCCTCTAGACCCCACCTTCAGTCACAAGGAGGAGCACAGAACAAGCAACCATCACAGAGAACCCACCCACCACCCCAATTGTAAGACCTGCCAGCTCCAATACAGCTGAGGACTCAGACGACACAGGCACCAGCTTTGAGCGAACTGTAGTCAGAGTACAGCGGAAGCTGGCCAAGGAGGTGCGGGTGGGGATGCAAACTATGGCAGCCAGCCTTGAGGGGGTGCGCTCGTGCGTGATGACACCTGCAGATCAGGCAGCAGCTATGCAAGCGCTAACATATATCTTGTAGGAACAGCAAAAAACCTAGAAGGAAATCTGCACAGCGGTAGTACAGTTGACCCAACACCTACAACAGCAATCCTGTCAACGCGTGCACGAATTCAACATTGAACCCCTCAGGGCCGACCTGGCTGCCTACCATCGTGATGTGGCTGCTGTTCTTAAGAATCAGCAGATCCTCCTTGCAGCAGTACTTCCCTTAATACCTTCACAGGTAGCAGCGACCGGGATGTATGACTCCACGTCTTCTAACACTGAGGTGTGTGTTGCCTCTTCACAACCACCACCAACAAGGACAGAGGAGGCCACACACACATCAGAAGAAGAAGACATGGAACAGATCACATTCACACGGAAGAGTACCCGGAAGCACTAATCCCTGCCACATGGCCAACTATTACCAAGGTCCTGCGCTTTGTCAAATGACAGTCTTACAACAACTCTACTCAATGACTGTTCTGCTAACCACTGTATATCTTGTCAGCCTGCCCAGTGAATGTCTCTCTCTTACTAATCGGCAAATCCTGTCCCTCTGCACTGTCTGAAACATCACCCCAGCATGTCAGAAGCATTACCTTAACCCCTTGTGTAGAATCACAATGTAAGATGTCACTAGAATGGACTCACAATCATGGACAATGTACATATTGCACTACAGCACTTTTCAATAAATAGCACTTGCACAACAATTCTGTCCCTGGGTAGTGTGACACATCAACTGTGCAGTAGATAACTGAAATGTGCCTACTGTCAAATCATGTAGCTTGTCAATACAACTGTCCTGATATCATGTAGTCAGATACATCTGCACAGTGGCCAGGATTGCATCATACCCTGCCCTTCCTGAGGGTAATATCTGATGAAGTGAGAAACCACACACCATCATGCTGTGTTGGGCAGAATAATGCTTCCTCAAGGGATATCTAAGTCATCAAATAGTGGCAGCTAAATGTTATCACCATGCAATACTAACACATATAACAGTGCACACAAATCTAAGCAAACACTACAAAAACTGCATGAATTAAGCTGTCTGAGTTTACATCCAACTAGGTCATCATGCTGAACAGTGTCACAAATGAACTCATCTTATAAGGGGTCCCTGAACATCACACTGCAGTCAGACCTAAAACTGTTCCCCCTATACCAAGTGTGGAAGCACTGTTTGTGATGTAGAAAACATAGTCATCGACAAAAACACTTTGTGATCCATGTTAACTGTGATTGGTGGTTGAAACGAATTATGGAGTCTTTGCAAGGTAGCTCTGGGGTAGCTGCCATTTTACAGCTCAATTTGGATTTGTTAGTAGCATAGGACACAAATGTTATAGAACAAAATTCATGTACACTGATGCCAAGGCCATGATCAAGTAGCATTTAACACATACTGTAAAGGGTTAGCTATATATTTATTAAAAGGTAATCACAGAAGAGGAAACTGAGGGAAAAGTCCTACCCACCCTAATCTACCCTGACTACTCATTACCCACAACTGTCCCTAACTAACCTAAGCTAAACTTACTTATCACATCTAACAAATCGTTCTAAACATCAACCCCCCACCCCCCATTATGAGACGGAACACATGGAGGACAACACATACTAACCTACACACATACTATCCTAACCTAAACTAACCTACACACATAGGCCCATATTTATACTTTTTGACGCAAAAACTGCGCCAACTCAGTTTTGCGTCAAAAAAATTTGCGCCGGCTAACGCCATTCTGAAGCACCATGCGGGCGCCGTATTTATTGAATGACGTTAGCCGGCATTAGCCGCCGGCGCTGTCTGGTGTGCGTTAAAAAAAACGACGTACAACAGGCAGCGCCGGCGTAGGGGGAAAATGGCGTATGGGCGTCCAGAAATGGTGCAAGTCAGGCTGAGGCAAAAAAATCGCCACAACCCGATTTGCGCCATTTTTTTACGACGCCCATCCCCCATTGAAATTACTCCTGTCTTAGCAAAGACAGGAGTCATGCCCCCTTGCCCAGTGGCCATGCCCAGGGGACTTATGTCCCCTGGGCATGGTCATTGGGCATAGTGGCATGTAGGGGGGCACAAATTAGGCCCCCCTATGCCACAAAAAAAAAAAAAAAAAACTTACCTGGACTTACCTTAATGTCCCTGGGGTGGGTCCCTCCATCCTTGGGTGTCCTCCTGGGGTGGGCAAGGGTGGCAGGGGGTGTCCCTGGGGGCAGGGGAGGGCACCTCTGGGCTCATTCTGAGCCTACAGGTCCCTTAACGCCTGCCCTGACCCAGGCGCTAAAATCCGGCGCAAATGCGGGTTTTTTAGTCCCGCCCACTCCCGGCCGTCATTTTTGCCCGGGAGTATAAATACGACGCATATGCATCGCAGTCATTTTTTAAGACGGGAACGCCTACCTTGCATATCATTAACGCAAGGAAGGTGTTCACGCAAAAAAATGACGCTAACTCCATGAACTTTGGCGCTAGACGCGTCTAACGCCAAAGTATAAATATGGAGTTAGTTTTGCGTTGAATTTGCGTCGAAAATAACGACGCAAATTCGGCGCAAACGGAGTATAAATATGCCCCATACTATCCTAACCTAAACAATCATATATTTTTTTTTGTATTTTTTATATTTTATTATTTTTATGTTTTTTTTGTTTTTTGTTTTTATGAAACACACAAGAACCCCAACATTGCCCAACACCCACCCACCCACACACTTAATAAGTAAAAGTAGAAAGAATCATGACCCCCCACCCCTCCCACTAACACTAACTAAACTAACAGCCTATACTAACCTAACACTAATCCCCCAAGCCCACTAAGCATGAGAACAAGGAAAGAGGAGGGAGGGGAGGGAATCATGTCCATTGCAAAAAAATGTCTAGAGGTTGGCCCTCCGGAGGGTCCGCTTGATCGACTTAACCCGGCTTTTAATGTAGCGGACATCCCGGGTCAGATTGCTGACCCTCCTCAAAACACGGTCCATCTTCCTTTCCATTTCCTGGAATGCCGCAGGGTCAACAGTTGGTGCTGGTGCTGTCTGGGTACCGGCGGAGGAGGTCTGTGGGCGTGTGGAGCCTACGCCAGTGGGCTGTCCTGCAGCTGTCGCAATGCTGGGGCCTGGGTGTGCAGCTGACGTAGGGACAACAGTCCCCGCTGTGGGTGGGGCCACCTGGGGAGAACCAGTGGTTGTGCTGGTGGTGGCTGTGGTGGGCAAAGTTGGTCCACCCTGTGGTGAAGCCCACCATGCTCCGGAGGCCCGTTCCGTCTGGTATGTACGGGCCATCCTTCTGAACCCCGACTGTACCTGCAGTATGTGTCGGAACCTCATGGCCCGCCTCTCAAACTCATGCTTCTGGGCGGGTGTCATGTTTGCAGCTGTGAAGACAAAGGGCAACTATTTACCATAGGAACTGCATTGTGTGGAATAGCACAAGTGGTCAATCTGACAATACATCTACTGTACTTGTAACAGCTCATATCACCATACAGATCATTGAAAGTCTCAGAGGAAGTACATGGGAAGCCTGCATACAAAGGTCATCTCACACATAGCACATCCAAAACCTACATGATGGGTAACAACTGGCAATAACTTGCCATCTGAGTTCTGACAGTTGTCAGCTAACAATCATGCTGCACATCCTCCGCCAATGCCTGGGCTACATATGTCAGTGTATGTGATGAAAAACTAAAGCCACAAGGTCTGCAAGTTGTAATAGGACTTGCTAGTACAGTACTCATGTGCCATACCTGAGTGTGTATACTAGGTTCCAAACAAACATTCAAATAGTCACGAGTATGTGTAACATACTGGTAGCATCAGTCCTAGGTACCCTATTCACAAACCCATGCCTGTGTTTGAGCGGTGGGGAGAACAACAAACAATTCCAAACAACATGCACACCCAGGAGTGTATAGAAAGCTCAACACGTGTTTGGCTCTACACACACACCACGGTAAGGCCTATCAACAATTAAGAGTCAGCTAAACCTTGACCAATCCTAGCGCCACACATGTCAGAAAATGCAGACTTTGGTCCACATCATATACTTCCAGTGAGGCATGACTTTCAACAGACACAGAGTAGCAAGAACACCCATGATCATGATTAGCATGCACACCTAGGCCATTGCACTCTAGTTCCACAAACGTGTAGTACTACATGTGGAAGTACATGCTACCAGAAGGTTCAACCTACAGTTTAATAAGTAGATTGGTGAATAGGGAAGCTGAAGTCTTTTGGAAAGCAATTTGCAGTACCAATCTGGGAGAATGAGAGTCTGACATGCAGACTCAATCTGAGACGAGTCCCACTGCGACTCTTATTGATACAAGTGTAATCCACATGACTCAGCCCAGTTCTCATTGCAGGCCCTACAGGAATGGACTACAATCCCTAGATTATACAATTGGATAAGCATTGGGCAAGTCTAATTTTTTTAAAGACTGAAATCCCACTCATGGAACAAGACAAATGATTGGCCAGCGCATCACACCTTGCTATGTGTTCAACACACAGGAGTCCATCACACATCACCAGCAAACACAAAACATAACACATATGTCAACACTTACTGTAGGTGTCGGGGTCCTCAAATCGAGCCACCTCTCCCACTGTGTACGGTGCCGGTCCACCTGTAAAGCATGGAAGGAAGAATGTGCTCAGAATCTGTGCACTGACCAACAATTTCAAAGACAAAAACAATGTGTAAGCTGACATAAGTAATGAAAGCCTTTCAGACATGCTTATACTG
Organism: Pleurodeles waltl; assembly: GCF_031143425.1. Classification (NCBI taxonomy): domain Eukaryota; kingdom Metazoa; phylum Chordata; class Amphibia; order Caudata; family Salamandridae; genus Pleurodeles; species Pleurodeles waltl. The sequence goes on along the minus strand of NC_090442.1, from coordinate 16,587,377 downwards.
CATCAAATATCTCACGGCCAACATGTACATAGCATGGGTCTCCTGCGACAGTTACACACAGTTCTACACACATGCAGTGGCCCTGACTATCATGTGGTGGAAAACATGCACCTTCATTAGTGAGCACAAATAATAGTGGTGTGTATTCATCCAAGATATCCAAAGGCTGGTTACTTGAGGACTGCATTACCTGTCAAACAGCCTATGTGGTCATGACACATTTATGACATACAGGTACAATGTACAGAGGGGCAGGGACTTTTGTAAGCCCTCATCTTGTTACAGATTCTTCATTTGATGTGGGCAAGCAATGGTGATTGCCACCAAACATAGATATGTGTACCCTTGTGCATACCTTTGGACTGCCATCCCTAATCGGAATGTGGCACAACAAACACCAAATACCTGTCTAAGATGTTAGCTGAGGGCACCTTACTCCTTTTCCAAATTAGTTCATGTCCAGATCTGACATGTATCCAAAAAATATGAAGGAGCACATTAATCCCTAACAAGCATAGCACTTCCGTGAACGCTTTCCTTACACACTCACCAGACACACATGAGACATATGTCTGGGCCACATTGCTATCTTCAATTGACGTGAAGGCAGCACTCATTTTCTGCATCATGTAGTGTTTCCAAAGTCATTCTAGCAATAGCGTCAACATATGTAGCAATTATGTTAGTACATCTATACTTCACTGGCAATTGTGACCTGTACAGTCATGATTGGCTCATCCTTTTTTTGTTGTCTGACACAAAGGCGGCAGTAAATTACATTAAGCAAAAAGCATCCTGTAAGTTTGCAGAGCATGAGCTGCCTGACAGCTAGCATTTGTGACCCTTCACATAGTGCATCAATTACCCTGTATGTTTCCGCAGCGTTACACACAGTCAGCAACTTAGCTTACACCCACTGTACAGATTTTGTAAACAGGATAACAGGATATCCTATTACATCACTTCCAACATAAAATGGCCGCCGTTTTTTCCCATTATGCGTCATTTTTTCACGCATACAACTTGTGCATCATATTTTTCAACGCACAGGAGTGAAAATAATGCCGCCTCCAAATAATATTAATTTTTGGTTAATATTATTTAGATGCTTCATATTTTTCACTTCTGTGTGTTGAAATATATGACGCACAAGCTGTATGCGTGAAAAAATGACGCATAAGGGAAAAAAATTCTATTTTAGGGCCAGATATGTCAAGCAATTTTGCATTCGCAAACGGTGCAATTCGCAAAATACTGCTGTTTGCGAATGCAAAAATGCCTTTCAGAATGTATGGAAGGCATTTACAGTGCAATTGTAAGGAATTGCCAAAATAGCGATTCCTTAAAATTGCGCCCCCATTTAGATTATCGCAAATTGCGATTCTCTAAATATGAATTCGCAAATAAGGTGTCCTTATTTGCAATTTCGTGAGCACATGTATCAAGCATTTCCTTAATGCGAATTGGGCATTTAGGAAATGCAATTACCACCAACAAATGTTTTGTGGTAACCATGTGCAAATTACAAAAATAATTTTGAAAAAAGATTTTTTACACTTGACATGTAGCGCACACATGCCCCTAAAGCATGTGTGTGCTTCATGTGTCCGTAAAAAATATTTTTGGGGTGCAGCAGAGGGGGCCTTAGGCCCCCAGCACCCTGGGATTTGCTTTTCCTAAATTGCAAATTCCTCACTGGAATTCGCAATTTAGGAAATGCAAAACCATTGGCAGCAGGCCCATAGATGCAAATGGAGTTGGATTCTCTATTTGCAATTCAATAATAGCATTTGCGCATTTTAAGTAATCGCTATTACCGCATTGCAAAATTCATACATACCATTTAGCATTTCTTAAATAGCAATTTCTTCAAATTCCATATGTTAGAATTGCAATTTGTTTTTTTGATACATCTGGCCCTTAGTGGCATGTTTCAATCTTCATGTTAGGTTACATTTGGGACACTACTGTGATAGGCTGCTTGCAACCACTTTGGTGATTGATGGTGTATGTTCATATGTGAGACATTATACTGCAGCGGACAATGCACCACTACTTCCTTAACTGGAGTTTGACGGTTGGCTGACGCACTAGATGACCATATGTGTGGCCTACATATATGTCTTGCACAATTTGGCCATTTTTGCCATCAGGAGAAGATAGCAAGGTGACGTACATGGGTACAATACCTCAATGCCTATGGCTCAATGTGTGTGCAGTGGCCACTAATGTAGTTGTTGACCCAGTGTGTGTGCATCATAAGATGCATTATTGAAAATATGCTTGTAGTATGTGTAGTCAATGTGTCCATACCATAGATGCAACTCAGTGTGGAAATGTGATAGGACATGTGTTAGTCATACATGTAGCAACATCCGTTGTGTGCCCTTCCAAGGTTTTGGGTAACGTAGACACCACAAATGGAAAAGCATGCACCAGATAGATGGCTGACATTTGGTCATGTCAATTGTCCACAGTTTCACCATCCTATGGTCCTAGATTTTTGTAAACTGCTTCCTAGCCACTTGTTGGTGAATCTAACAGTGAGTTAGGCAAATGCCTTGATGAAGTGTGTACCATGTAATTGGGCCAGACAGCCAAAGGTGAAGCAGAAATGTATTATGACGCCACAGTTGAGATCATATTACTGAGCCACAACTCTCCAGTGGCTGTGGTGGACCAGCATACGAGGCAGCATATTTCCTGTGATCAATTGCACAGAGGTGTCTTGTTCATGTGTGTGGTCCAATGTTGATCCTGTATAAAATGTTAAGGTGTATTTTGTCACTGTTACGTCCAGGTCTCATCATGAGTCAGTGGTAGCTAATCGTGTATCTACTGAGTATCCTTTCGGAGATAAATGTGAGATAAATGTGAGTAAAGTCAATGAGGACATGCGAACATACATGGGGATGGTCCCACCCTGTCACTGAAGACGTGTAATGAGACTTTCAACTGGGCAACCTTGGTGTGCTGAGTGAGAGAATGTCTCAGGTGTCATGTTGCGGCAGGTCTCATTACAACATTTGTACACAGGTTGGCCTCTGTGAATCCCACTGCATCTGGGAACATCATAGCCTCTGTGCAGATTATTTTGGTTGCTATTCACCACACACGGCCCATCAATATGTTGTGAACAATGTAATTCAGCGTGTGAACTGTCAGGGTCCTAACATGTGTAGACTTTTCATGGACATTATCTGAGGTTGCTGGTTCTGCTGGAGGCCACGTACACAATCCCAGGCTATGGCCCAGGTACACTGTCACACTTTGTAGTTCAGGCATTAATGAGACCCAGACAAGGGATGGGCCATGATTTTGCTATTCAAGGGCAATGTAACAAATATGGTACAAATAAAAGTCAGAAGATGCTATACAATGTATTTGAGTATACATTGATGACGCACATGTCAAATTACCCTCTGAGGAATGAGAGGTTTTGTAAAGCAAGTGTGGTACATATGTAGCCACAGGGAATCTTTAGGGTGACCCACAGACAGGTGCCAGTCAGGCTGACAGGATGCAGGGTCAATCAGGATCCAGCAATTTCACAAGTTACATGATCAGTGGTCTGACTAAGACTGGTCGGAGGGAGCACTAGACAGTTGACATGTCAAACTGTGTATGTCCTGTGTTTTTTTAAGGTGACACATGAACCAAGGACTGTGTTACACAGCTTCATTAGTAGCAATGCTTAACGGTGTATTTGTCAAAATGTCAACTTCAATGCTGTTCGAGGCATCAGAAGGGGCAGTGCATGTTAAATTGGGTGGTGTGCATGGAGGTGATCACTGGTGTGGGCTGCATCTGTCTCTCACAAGTCCTGTAGGTGAGATTTGCATTCAAATGGCTGACAGTACACGGGAAGCAATCTACAGGTGATTCCAGGGCTTAGAAACTCTAAGCCAGTGTATTATTTGACCTGACGTCCATGCAGTCAGATAGTACTATGACAATGGTATACCACAGGAAAGGGTGTAGCACACTGGATGACTCTTGTTAGTGTGTGTGTGTAGAGGAGGGAATATCAGGGTACACATATTCGTATTCCAGGGACCTCTTCAGACATGTGGGTTGTGACCAGGCGCATGGGTGTGTCAGGATTTCTTAAATGGACTGACATATACATGGAATGTCATGTGCGCAATGCTTGTCATATGTGTGGCATTTGTGCTGTCTATGTTCTGCTTATAGGGAACTCTAGTCACAGATAGTCGTTGCAAAGATTGTATGTAGTTGTACTTACTGCTGTCAAGGGTCTGGTCATACAATCCTGTTACTGAAGCAAAAGCACAGCAACTGCCTGATGTATGAGGCCTGTTTTCCCTTAATTGAGTGATGGTGTCCTAGTTGTGTGCCATATGCTGCGATGAACCATGTTTCCAACATTTATGTGTGTGATAGGTGTGTTCCTCTGTTATTGCCCTTCAAATGTGAAATGTACAGGATCTCAGTCATTTACAATGTGTGTGTATGTGACCGTTGTATGATACACATCACATTTGTTGTGGGATTTTCTGTGTCCTGATCGGTATATCAACAATGCTCCATGAGGCAACACTCTTCTTCTGATAGTTAGAGCTAAAGGTGTGCACAAATGATTAGCCAGACCATGATGTGGTGTTTATTATCAGTGTTTATTTACATTAGTTCATAAAGTGGTGATGGTGATTTTATTTAAAAGAAATTGTTCACAATATGTTGGCGCCTACGCAATCCAGCAGCCGTGTTTGGTTGTTCCCCCTCATGTTGCAGGCCAGCATCCTTCTCTTCCTCCTCTTCAGGCATGTGTGGGTCTGGTTCCAGGAGGGGAATGTTCCTTCTTATGCAAATGTTGTGCAGGATGGCACATGTTAGGATGATCTTACAGACCATTTCAGGGGAATATAGGAGGCTACCACCAGTGATGTCGAGGCACCTGAATCTCGACTTGAGGATGCCGAAGGTCCTCTCGACTATGCTGCGTGTCCTCCTATGTGCGTCATTGTAGGCACGCTCTGCTGCAGTACTTGGGTTGCCAAATGGTGTCATGATCCATGGCTGAATCCCATACCCCTGATCAGCTAAAAGAGAAAGTGAATGGGATCATTTAGATGTAGCTTGGCCCATTTACATCAGCTTGCATGGCAGTAGTTGTCTTGTGTTGTCTGTGTCTCTTTTGTGTTATTGTGTTGCATCCTAGGCTTGTAGGATGTACCATCTGCATTGTGTTGTTTTGTTGGCTGAACGAGTGTTTGGCTGGTGAGTGGTTGTCAGCAGTATGTTTAGGAATTTGCAGTACAGTGTGCCCTCCCTTGCACCGTGACTTGTGATACAGGTGTCCCTGTGTCTTCATTGGGGGTGAGATGATAGTTCCATACACAGGTTAATTTTAACAGTGTTGTTAACACGTTCATATCAATGTACCATGTACATCCCATCCCTTTGGACTTATGCAATGGATTGTTGTAAACATGATTGAGACGCTTACTATTTGCAGGTGACATTTAGGCAACCCACTCCAAACGTTGTGACCACAGGCGCCTTATAATTAGGCTGTACAGTATTGTCAGATGTGTGACAGGTTCAATGGTGAGCAATGAAACATGGCTAGCGATGTCACAACCTCAGTGTGTTCTTGTCGACATGTTGCAGTTGTGGTGTATGTGTTGTGTGTCCTAGAGGGTTTCTGTGCAGTGTGTATATCAGTAGTTTGTATGTACTTACCAACAAGTAGTCCCTTGCCATACCGTCCATCCTGGAAGTGTTGATTGATGGTGCTGTGATGGAAGATGAAAGAGTCATGGACACTCCCAGGATATTTAGCCACAATGTTGATGATCATTCCTTGGTGATCGACAATGGCCTGCACATTGATGGAATGTGTGTGCTTCCTGTTGCGGTAGAGGTGTTCAGTTGCAGCAGGTGGCACAAGGCGTACATGTGTGCAGTCGATTGCACCAAGGACGTGTGGGAAGCCACTGATGAGATAGAACCCCTGTTTTGTTTCCTGCTGCTTCTGCAGTGTGTTAGGGAAGCAGATGTGGTGGGGTATGAGTCTGATGATGGCATTCAGTACTTTGGGCAAGAAGGCAGAGAATGATGGCGGTGATATTCCAGCAACCAGGGCACCAGTTGTTTGAAAAGAGCCACTTGCCAGCATGTGGAGTACAGCAAGCAGCTTGGTTTGTGATGAGATGGTGCGGGGTGTCAGCAAGATGGGTGCCAACTGTGGCTCAATGTTGCGCAGCAGGTGCTGAATGGCTTGCCAGTTCAACCTGTACCTCTGGATGATGTTATGTTCCCTGAGGCCATGAAGAGTTGTTCTGGTGCGGAATATCCTCTCCTGCCTTCTGCGCTGCCTCTGGGGTCCCTGCTGGTGTTGTGGTAGCTGCTGTTGTTGTTGTTGTGCTCTGTGTCTATGTGCACGCAGGATGAGAAGCACCTCCATGTCTCCCTTTTGCTGCTCTGCTGTTGCTTCTGTGTGTTCTGATTAAGTACAGGTGTGTTTGCCCCATTTTAACTCGTGCCCTGACCCAGGCATTAAATTTTGAAGCAAATTCGGTCTGTGCGTCATTTTTTGAGTCTGCATCCCGGCCGTGCGTCATTTTTGCCCGGAGGCATAAATACGACGCACGGCCGTTTGAGTCATTTTTGGGACGGGAACGCCTACCTTGCATAAGATTAACGCAAGTGGCATTCCCGCCTCCAAAAAACGACGCACACGCTTGGATTTTGACGCCCGCGGGCGTCAGAGTTTAAATATGGTGCACGGTTTGCACTGGATGTGCATCCATTTTTTTGACGCACATTCGGCACAAACAGAGTATAAATATGCCCCTAAATGTCATTAAACACTTCCCTCAAGAGTTTGTTTAGTGTGCTTTGTTTATGCTTCACACGCGTCATACATGCCCTGCTTCGCACACATTACATTTAATGTATGTTTTTTGGGGTTCACTGCTGCACATCTATGTAAAGTAGCACTACCCTCATGTGATTGTGTCTGGTTTATGCTTTAAGGCCCATATTTATACTTTTTCATGCAAAACTGCGCTAACGCAGTTTTCCGTGAAAAAGTTTACCGCCAGATAGAACCATTCCAAGATGCAATTTCGACGCAAAACTAACTCCATATTTATACTTTGGCGTTAGATGCGTCTAGCGCCAAAGTCCATGGAGTTAGCGTCATTTTTTAGCGTGGACACCTACTTTGCGTTAATTATATGCAAGGTAGGCGTTCCCGTCTAAAAAATCGACTCCGAGGCATGTGCGTCGGATTTATACTCCCGGGCAAAATTCACGCCCGGGAGTGGGCGGGTCAAAAAAAATGACGTACGGCCGCTTTTGCGCCGTTTTTTAGCGCCTGCAAAAGGCAGGCGTTAAGGGACCTGTGGGCTCTGAAGAAGCCCAGAGGTGCCCTCCCATGCCCCCAGGGACACCCCCTGTCACCCTTGCCCACCCCAGGAGGACACCCAAGGCTGGAGGGACCCATCCCAGGGACATTAAGGTAAGTTCAGGTAAGTGTTTTTTTTTTTTTTTTTGGTGGCATAGGGGGGCCTGATTTGTGCCCCCCTACATGCCACTATGCCCAATGACCATGCCCAGGGGACAGAAGTCCCCTGGGCATGGCCATTGGGCAAGGGGGCATGACTCCTGTCTTAGTATTTCTATGGGGGTTGGGAGTGAAAAAAAATGGCGCAAATTGGGTTGAGGCGAAAAAATTGCCTCAACCTGACTTGCCCCATTTCTTGACGCCCAAGCCCCATATCCCCCTACGCCGGCGCTGCCTGGTGTACGTCGTTTTTTTTAACGCACACCAGACGGCGCCGGCGGCTAACGCCGGCTAACGTCATTCAATAAATACGGCGCCCGCATGGCGCTTCAGAATGGCGTTAGCCGGCGCTTCAGAATGGCGTTAGCCGGCGCTAATTTTTTTTGACGCAAGACTGCGTTAGCGCAGTTTTGCGTCAAAAAGTATAAATATGGGCCTAAAGCGCTCCAGCCGTGCAGGATGCACCGCGGTAAATGCTCAGTGTGGGCAAACACTGGGGGAAGGCTGGAAATTTGTTATTTCGTAACTTCTCCCAATAGTTCTATTTAAGGCAAATGAGGCGCAGATAGGCCAAGTCATGTTCCCAAGATCACAAAGATTGAGCAGCGCAGCACTGGACGGTTGTTATCCGCTTCTGATATGAACACGTTACCCCGGAGTAGAGCTTTTAACGACAGTGAATATTCACGTTTACCATCAATTCAGCGAAGCATTTGCCAACCATGGATTTATTCAAATCTATCCGTACACTACATTCTAAATATTTTTTAAGAGAAATTGTTTAGTTGTATTTCCCTTTACAGTTTCAGAACCCTTTATAGTAGACCACAATAACTTTAAAATGTGTAAACAAGTTAGGGTCTGAGAGGATGGACCGTGACGTACCGAGCTGCAGAGTTCGGGACTGGGATTCCCGGTTCGAGCCTCGGCACCAGCTCTCCCAGTTCCCACATAAAATATAGATGGGAAAAATAAAATGAAACAATGGCAAATCTTCAAATGCCATCTGTACTAAAGTCCACATCAAAGAAAACAAGCGAAGGCGCAGAGCCGAGGAGAGCAGAAAGGGAAGTGGGTGAAGCACTTGACAAAAGCGGTCGATTCAGAGCGCCATGGCCGCCATGAGTGTGAGCGAGAGTTATTAGCTCCCTTCCTGAATATCCTACTGCAGCAGCTCTGTAGACACCCGGGTGCAGTACCGTAGGCGTCAATAGGTGTCACTAGTCTAGTCATGCAGCAGCTCTGTAGACACCCGGGTGCAGTACCGTAGGCCGTCACTAGGTGTCACTAGTCCAGTCATGCAGCACTCTGTGTACCCCAGGCTGCAGTACCACAGGCCGTCACTAGGCGTCACTAGTCCAGTCCTCCATGCAGCACACTGTGTACACCAGGCTGTAGTACCACAGGCCGTCAATAGGCGTCCCTAGTCCAGTCCTGCAGCACACGCTGCGTACACCAGGTTGCAGTACCACAGGCCGTCACTAGGCGCCCCTAGTCCAGTCCTGCAGCACTCTGTGTACCCCCAGGCTGCAGTACCACAGGCCGTCACTAGGTGTCACTAGTCCAGTGCTGCAGCACACTCTGCGTACACCAGGCTGCAGTACCACAGGCCGTCACTAGGCGCCCCTAGTCCAGTCGTGCAGCACACTCTGCACACGCCAGCCTGCAGTACCACAGGCCGTCACTAGGCGCCCCTAGTCCAGTCCTGCAGCACTCTCTGTGTACACCAGGTTGAAATACCAAAGGCCGTCACTAGGTGTCCCTAGTCCAGTCCTCCTGCAGCACACTCTGCGTACACCAGGCTGCAGTACCGCAGGCCGTCACTGGGTGTCCCTAGTCTAGTCCTCCTGCAGCACACTCTGCGTACACCAGGCTGCAGTACCACAGGCCGTCACTAGGTGTCCCTAGTCCAGTCCTGCAGCACACTCTGCGTACACCAGGCTGCAGTACCACAGGCCATCACTGGGCACCCCTAGTCCAGTGTTCCTGCAACACACTCTGGCCCTCATTCTGACCTTGGCGGGCGGCGGAGGCCGCCCGCCAAAGTCCCGCCGTCAGGTTACTGTTCCGCGGTCGAAAGACCGCGGCGGTAATTCTGACTTTCCCGCTGGGCTGGCGGGCGGCCTGCAGGCCGCCCGCCAGCCCAGCGGGAAAGAGGCTTCCACGATGAAGCCGGCTCGGAATCGAGCCGGCGGAGTGGAAGCTGTGCGACGGGTGCAGTTGCACCCGTCGCGTATTTCACTGTCTGCGCAGCAGACAGTGAAATACATTTAGGGGCCCTCTTACGGGGGCCCCTGCAATGCCCATGCCAGTGGCATGGGCACTGCAGGGGCCCCCAGGGGCCCCGCAACCCCCCCTACCGCCATCCGGTTCCCGGCGGTCCGAGGATGGCGGTAGGGGGGGTCGGAATCCCCTCGGCGGCGCAGCAAGCAGCGCCGCCTTGGAGGATTCAATGGGGCGGCGGTACACTGGCGGGAGCCCGCCAGTGTTGCCGGTCCGACCGCGGCTTTACCGCCGCGGTCGGAATCCCCATTGGAGCACCGCCGGCCTGTCGGCGGTGCTCCCGCGGTCCTCCGCCCTGGCGGTCTTTGACCGCCAGGGTCAGAATGACCGCCTCTGTGTACACCAGGCTACAGTACTGCAGGCCATCACTAGGTGTCCCTAGACCACTCCTCCCGCAGCACACTCTGTGTACACCAGGCTGCAGTACCACAGGCCATCACTGGGCACCCCTAGTCCAGTGTTCCTGCAACACACTCTGTGTACACCAGGCTGCAGTACTGCAGGCCGTCACTGGGTGTCCCTAGTCCAGTCCTCCTGCAGCACACTCTGCGTACACCAGACTGCAGTACCACAGGCCGTCACTAGGCGTCCCTAGTCCAGTCCTGCGGCACACTCTGCGTACACCAGGCTGCAGTACCACGGGCCGTCACTAGGCGCCCCTAGTCCAGTCCTCCATGCAGCACACTGTGTACACCAGGCTGTAGTACCGCAGGCTGTCACTGGGTGTCCCTAGTCCAGTCCTGCAGCATACTCTGGCCCATATTTATACTTTTTTGCCCTGCATTTGCGTTGTTTTTTTACGCAAAATCAGCGCAGGCTTACAAAATACAATTGTATTTTGTAAGTTTGCACTGCTTCTGCGTCACAAAATGATGCAAATGCGGCGCTAAAAAAGTATAAATATGGGCCTCTGTGTGCACCAGGCTGCAGTATCACAGGCTGTCACTAGGTGTCCCTAGTAAAGCCCACCTGCAGCACACTGTAGACACCAAGCTGCAGTACCGCAGGCCGTCACTAGGCATACCTAGTTCAGTCCTCCTGCAGTACACTCTGGCCCATATTTATACTTTTTTAGCGCGGCATTTGCATCAAAAAGCGGCGCAAATGTGGCGCTAAAAAGTATAAATATGGGCCTCTGTGTACACCAGGCTGCAGTACTGCAGGCCGTCACTAGGCCTACCTAGTCCATTGATCCTGCAGCACACTCAAGCCCATATTTATACTTTTTAGCCCTGCATTTGCGTTGTTTTTTGACGCAAAATCAGCGCAGGCTTACAAAATACAATTGTATTTTGTAAGTTTGCACTGCTTCTGCGTCACAAAATGATGCAAATGCGGCGCTAATAAAGTATAAATATGGGCCTCTGTGTGCACCAGGCTGCAGTATCACAGGCTGTCACTAGGTGTCCCTAGTAAAGCCCACCTGCAGCACACTGTAGACACCAAGCTGCAGTACCGCAGGCCGTCACTAGGCGTACCTAGTTCAGTCCTCCTGCAGTACACTCTGGCCCATATTTATACTTTTTTAGCGCGGCATTTGCATCAAAAAGCGGCGCAAATGTGGCGCTAAAAAGTATAAATATGGGCCTCTGTGTACACCAGGCTGCAGTACTGCAGGCCGTCACTAGGCCTACCTAGTCCATTGATCCTGCAGCACACTCAGGCCCATATTTACACTTTTTTAGTGCCGCATTTGCATCATTTTTTGATGCAAAAGCAGTGCAAACTTACGAAATATAATTGTATTTTGTACGTTTGCGCTGATTTTGTGTAAAAAAAACTACGCAAATGCGGCGCTAAAAAGTATAAATATGGTCCTCTGTGTACACCAGGCTACAGTACTGCAGGCCGTCACTAGGCATCCCTAGTCCAGTCCTGCAGCACACTCTGGCCCGTATTTATACTTTTTTTGCGCCGCATTTGCATCGTTTTTTGACGCAAAAACAGCGCAAACTTGCAAAATACCATTGTATTTTGTAGGTTTGCGCCTTTTTGCGTCAAAAAGCGGCGCAAATGCAGCGTTAAAAAAGTATAAATACGGGCCTCTGTGTACACCAGGCTGCAGTACCACATACCATCACTAGGCTTCCCTAGTCCAGTGTTCCTGCAACACACTCTGTGTACTCCAGGCTGCAGTACTGCAGGCCGTCACTAGGTGTCCCTAGTCCACTCCTCCTGCAGCGTACTCTGTGTACACCAGGCTGCAGTACTACAGGCCGTCACTAGGCGCCCCTAGTCCAGTCCTGCAGCACACTCTGTGTACACCAGGCTGCAGTACCACATACCATCACTAGGCTTCCCTGGTCCAGTGTTCCTGCAACACACTTTGTGTACACCAGGCTGCAGTACTGCAGGCCGTCACTAGGTGTCCCTAGTCGACTCCTCCTGCAGCACATTCTGTGTACACCAGGCTGCAGTACTGCAGGCCGTCACTAGGTGTCCTAGGCATATTTATACTCTGCTTGTGCCGAATGTGCGTAAAAAATTTTGACTCACATTCGGCGCAAACCCTGCCCCATATTTATACTTTGACGCCCGACCCCGCGGACGTCAAAATCCCACCATGTGCATCATTTTTTGGAAGGGGGAACCTGCCTTGCGTTAATTATATGCAAGGTAGGCGTTCCCTTCCAAAAAATGACTTTAAGGCCTGTGCGCCTTATTTATACTCCTGCGTCATTTTGGCGCACAGGAGGGGCGGGCCTTAAAAAAAGGCGCCCAGCCTGATGGGCGCTGTTTTTTAACGCCTGGGTCAGGGCAGGCGTTAAGGGACCTGTGGGCTTGGAAGGAGCCCAGAGGTGCCCTCCCATGCCCCCAGGGACAACCCCTGCCACCCTTGCCCACCCCAGGAGGACACCCAAGGATGGAGGGACCCATCCCAGGGAAGGAAAGGTAAGTTCTGGTAAGTATATTTTTTAATTTTTTTTAAGGTGCATAGGGGGGCCTGATTTGGGCCCTCCTACATGCCACTATGACCAATGACCATGCCCAGGGGACATAAGTCCCCTGGGCATGGCCATTGTGCAAGGGGGCATGACTCCTGGCTTTGCTATGACAGGAGTCATGTCAATGGGGATTGTGCGTCAAATAAAATGGCGCAAGTCCGGTGTGAGGCCTGATTTTTGCCTCAGACCTGACTTGCACCATTTTTTGACGCGCCTCAGACCTGACTTGCACCATTTTTTGACGCACAACCCCCATTTTCCCATACGCCGGCGCTGCCTGGTGTGAGTCTTTTTTTTACGCGTACCAGTCCGCAGCGCCGGCTAACTTCATTCCATAAATTAGGCACCCGCATGGTGCGTTGGAATGGCGTTAGCCGGAGGTCAAATTTTTGACGCCGCAGTTGTGCGTCAAAAAGTATAAATATGGCCCTCTTGTACACCAGGCTGCAGTACTACAGGCTGTCACTAGGCAACGCTAGTCCAGTACTGCAGCACACACTGTGTACACCAGGCTGCAGTACCGCAGGCCGTCACTAGGCGTCCCTAGTCCAGTCCTGCAGCTCACTCTGTGTACACCAGGCTAACGTACTACAGGCCGTCACTAGGCATCCCTAGTCCAGTCCTACAGCACATCTGAGTACACCAGGCTGCAGTACCACAGGCCGTCACTAGGCGTCCCTAGTCCAGTCCTCCTGCAGCACACTGGGGCATATTTATACTCTGGCCAATATTTATACTTTTTTAGCACTGCATTTGCGTAATTTTTTTACGCAAAAGTGGCGCAAACTTACAAAATACTATTATATTTTGTAAGTTTGTGCTGTTTTTGTGCCAAAACACGGCGCAAATGCGGTGCTAAAAAAGTATAAATATGGGCCCCTGCTTGCGCCGAATGTATGGCAAACATTTCTCTGTGTGCGTCATTTTTTGGATGCGGGAAACTGCCTTGCATTAATGACATGCAAGGTAGTCGTTCCCGTCCATAAAATGACTTTAAGGCCTATGCGCCTTATTTATACTCTTGCGTCATTTTGACGCATAGGAGGGGGTGGGCATTAAAAAACGGCACACAGCCTGATGTGCGCCGTTTTTTAACGCCTGGGTGAGGGCAGGCGTTAAGGGACCTGTGGCCTCACTTCCATGGTCTGCAGTACTACATGCCGTCACTAGGCAACGCTAGTCCAGTACTTCAGCACACACTGTGTACACCAGGCTGCAGTACCGCAGGCCGTCACTAGGCGCCCCTAGTCCAGTCCACCTGGAGCACACTCTATGTACACCAGGCTGCAGTACCGCAGGCCGTCACTAGGTGTCCCTAGTCCAGTCCTGGCTCGAGAGCGTCCTGCTCCCCTAGTAACCACATGTGGCTGCGCACCTGGTGGAATGTGGGGGTGTGTCTACAGATATCTGCATACCCAGAAGCCACCTTGACAAACATTCCTGTTTGATGACCATGGATACCACAGACATTTGTTTAATACTGAGAGGAGCGGCTTTAATTGTGTATTATGGGGTTTGTAACATTGTATTAAGCACAGCGGGTTTAAAGTTGCCCTAGAGTTAGTGGGGTTTATTTGTCTCATTTTAAGAACAGAGAGGGTGTTGAATTTTTCAAGTTGAAGCTCAAGTTGAAGCAGAGTATGTGGTATGTTTGCACTTTGTGAGGAGATGATAAGTGGAGTTTTTCATAGAGTTTTGGGAGACTTTTTGAGTGAAAGGGTTTTATTAAGAAAGAACCAATCATAAACTTTAACTGACATGAATTAATGAGAGAGTATGGGTTAATAATTCCCGGGAGTGTCCAGTGAGAGGAGCTCAGGTTAATCATTTCTGGGAGTGTCCAGTGAGAGGAGCTCAGGTTAATAATTCCTGGGAGTGTCCGGTGAGAGGAGCTCAGGTTAATAATTCCTGGGAGTGTCCGGTGAGAGGAGCTAGGGTTAATAATTCCTGGGAGTGTCCGGTGAGAGGAGCTCGGGTTAATAATTCCTGGGAGTGTCCACTGAGAGGAGCTCGGGTTAATAACTCCTGGGAGTGTCTGGTGAGAGGAGCTTGGGTTAATAATTCCTGGGAGTGTCCGGTGGGAGGAGCTCGGGTTAATAATTCCTGGGAGTGTCCGGTGAGAGGAGCTAAGGTTAATAATTCCTGGGAGTGTCTGGTGAGAGGAGCTTGGGTTAATAATTCCTGGGAGCAGTGCTTTAAATGGAAAAATATAAGTGCAGGTACTCTGTAATAGAGTACCTGCTTGTTTCTGAGAAGTGCCGGTACTCTCCAATTAAAGGTATTACGTTTTTCTTGAGATATGCCGGTACTCTCCCTCTCAAAATAAAAAAGTGCCGGTACTCTGTACCGGAGAGTACCGGCCCATTTAAAGCACTGCCTGGGAGTGTCTGGTGAGAGGAGCTCGGGTTAATAATTCCTGGGAGTGTCTGGTGAGAGGAGCTCGGATACTGTGCGGCCTGAGACCAGCTGCGCCCCCTTCCCACCTCCGTGTCATTAGGCCCCTCCCCTGGCAGTGAATCTGGTGGATTTAGCCAGGACCCGACTGGTGACCAACGGGGAGGTGGTGAGCAGGGAAGCGTGCCGCAGAATGGTACACAACCTGCTGAGAGATTACACAGACAAGGACAACAAGGAGTGTGAGAAGGGGGAAGAAATGTAAACCCTAACCCCTCTTTCCCACTGAACTCCCCACACTGCCCCAAGAAACCAAACCCCCTTAGTATGAAGAGGTACCACTCTTTAAAAACCTATGGCCCATATTTAAACTTTTTTTGCACCGCATTTGCGCCACTTTTTGACGCAAAAACGGCGCAAACTTACAAAATACAATAAAAACATTTCTAGCATTCACGTTAAGAATTTTTCAGTTCTATTAAGGACACGGAGGCGAGGATTATGCTTCTCTTTCCATGCTTTATTTTTAACAGCAGCTAATGAAAACCATGGAAAACAAAAAACTACATATCCCAATACTGATATGTCAAGTGATAACCATAGAGGAGGAAGCCTATAAAGTGTTGCTTCACACCCAACCACTCCTCTTTCTTTGTCCAATATTCTCAACAGATAAAGTCTTAAATATGAAACCTGCAAACGCAATCCTGAAAAAAGAAGAACTGGAATGAAATAGATGGGTCCAACTCGTCTGGAAACTTGAACGGTGACAGAACGGACCGGAATTTACTTCTCGTTATTTCCTAGGAAAAAAAGAAAATTCAGACCATAAAAACTGAACATCATAAAATTATACTTATATCCATTACCAAATAGGGTGGGTTAGCACTGAAATACACTAAATTTGTACACGAACTTCCTATTAACATTCTGTACCACAAGATAACATATACAACAGTGCGGTGAGATAATCCTCACAACTGTGTCCTTTATAGAATTGAAAAATTCTTAATGCGAATGCTAGAATTTTTTTTATTCTATGTCAGGACCGGAGGCTCAGATTATGCATGTTGAAAGCTGATTCACAACCACCGATGCAATATCCACAATAGGTTTACAATAGAAAGTTTTAAAAGTCAAAGGAGAAGACCAGTCTGCTGCCCTTAGAATGTCCTCTAAACGAGAACCCAAAGCAAAAGACTTTGAAGCCATAGCACCTCTGGAAAAGTGAGCACCAAATTTAGAAACATCAATACCTGCTTCATTCAGTAACCATCGCATCCATCTAGCGAGGGTGGCCGATGAAACAGGATGATAAGGCTTAACCAATTAAATAAGCAATTGACCCCCCATATCAGAACGAAACTCTTCTGTACTCACCTCGTAAGCTCTAAGGCACTGCACAACACAGAGTTTGGGACTGTCCACAAAACAGGGATAAGAAACAGACTTCAGATTGCATTTAGTTCTACGTGAAATAGAAAACCTAACCCCAACGGGGGAAAATTCTCTCCCAGCTAAATCCAGAGCTCTAACATCTGAAACTCTCTTACATGAAATTAAACATAACAACACCGTGAGTTTAGCTGAAAGTTGTTTCCTAGACAAATATCTATTGGAAGGCCATGATTCCAGAAAACGAAGAACAATGTTCACATCCCAAAGGGAAGAATAGCGAGGGCGAGGAGGATTAGCCAATCTGATACCTCTCATTAATTTACAAACAATGGGAGACTCTCCAATAGGTTTGCCCTCCACTGGTAAATGCCCTGCTGAAATAGCAGACCGATAATTATTAATAGATCGATAAGCTAGACCTGATGCAGCTAAAGAAGATAGAAAATTTAGGACCAGACAGCAATCTGCTGAAGAAGGATCTGCACCCCTAATACTACACCAAGAACTCCAGCGCTTCCAAGCCGAAGCGTATCTCTTGTGAGTACTGGAGGACCAGGAACCGGCAATGAAATCGGAAACCTCTTGCGAAAGTCCTGGGATACTCCATCTTTCCCTGAAAGACACCAAGCCACCAGAGATAGCTGACCCAACAGGATCAATGGATGTAAAAGACCCAGAGGGTCCTGGAGAAGATTCTCCTGGAAGGGAAGTAAGATCGGATGATCGCAACTCAACTCCATTGCCAACGGAAACAATGCCTGAGACCTCCAAAGAGGTGTCACCAGAACCAGCTCCGCTTGCTGAAGTCTGATCTGTGCCAATACCCTGGGTATCATTAAGAAGGGGGGAAAGGCGTAACTCTGTTCTTGAGACCAGTTCTGAAGGAAGGCATCCGTGTTCGTTGCTTCCGGAACTGGCCTCCAACTGAAAAAACGTTTGATCTGCCGATTGAGGCGAGACGCAAACAGGTCTATCGAGAAAAGACCCCACCGAGCAGAAAGTGCCCGGAAAACTCTGGAGTGTAGCCTCCAATCGCTGTAATCTCTCAGGTGTCGCGAGTTCCAGTCCGCCACCAAGTTGCTGGCCCCTGGAAGGTACTCTGCAACAACTGAAATCCTGTGCTGAAGGCAAAAGTGCCAAAATTCCATGGCTATCTCCGCCAAAATGCGGGAACAAGTTCCCCCCAACTTGTTAACATATCTCACCGCCGAAATATTGTCCATGCGAAGGAAAACACAACAGTTCGCCCTGAGAGGGGAGAAACTCCTGATCGCAAATGAGCCGGCTAGGAGCTCCAAACAATTGATGTAAAGGTTCAGCTCCGTGTTGGACCATCTGCCCCCCGTGGACACAGATCCGCAACAGGCTCCCCAGCCCCAACGACTCGCATCAGACTCTATCACTACATCCGGGTGAGAACTGAAAATAGCTCTGCCATTCCAGGCTTCCATATGTTCCAACCATCAATTCAGCTCTGCACGAGATTCCTCGGAGAGGAGCACCTGATCCGCATAACTGAGACCTCTTTGTAGATGGGAGATCTTTAAACGTTGAAGGGCTCGGTAGTGTAGAGGGCCCGGAAAAATCGCTTGAATCGAAGAAGAAAGCAGGCCCACCATGCAGGCAATTGCCCTCAATGATACAGTCTATTTGGATAAGAGAGACCTCAACTCTCTCTTGATTGAATTAATCTTCCCGGGGGGAAGAAGCAATTGAGATTGTACCAAGTCTATCTGGAAACCCAGAAAATCCATCTGTTGTGAGGGAGTCAGAATGGATTTCTGGGAATTGATTATAAAACCCAGACTCTGAAGCAGAGACACTGTGAATTCCAGATGAGAAAGCAGCAGGTCTTGATTCTGGGCCATGATCTTGTGAACGAAGGAATTCCACCACTGGACGCATCACCTTTGTGAAACACCAAGGGGCAGAAGACAGGCCAAAGGGGAGAACCTTGTACTCGTAATACTCGGTCTCCTACTGGAACTGGAGAAATCTCTGATGTGGAGGAAAAATAGGAATGGTCAGGTAAGCGTCCTTTAAATCTAAACGGACCATCCAGTCTCCCTCTTGGAGAACGTCTCTCAACAAATTAATGCCCTCCACTTTGAAATGACGATACAGTAAAAAACTGTTGAAGTCCTTTAAGTTTAGAACCAGGCGAGACCCGCTTCCTTTCCTGTCCACTAGAAACACTGGACTGACACTCCCCGAAGGGTGAAGCGGTACCTTGACGATGGCACCCTTCTTTACCAAAGCCGTTATTTCTACGGAAATAATACTGTGATCTTGATGGGAAAAAATTTTTGGCCTGGGTGGGCACAGCTGAGACAGGGACTCGTAAAATTCTAGTTTGAACCCCTGCACTGTCTCTAAGACCCAAGCATCTAAAGAAATCAGACGCCATGCTTGCAGAAATCTCTGAGTTCTGCCCCCCAACATTACATCTCAACTTACAACCAAGCTCACCTGTGGCTCCCGACTCGTGGGAGAAATATTGATGGCCTTTGGATCTCCCGCTGCGGAATCTGCCCCAACCAGATCTTTGTCTCGATGGATAGAAGGTAGAAGAGGAGGAGTCGTACTCCTGAAAACCTCCTCTTCCTTGATGATAGTAACCACGTTGAGGGCCTTGTTGGTTGAAGCAGCCAAAGGCACGCCCTCTGTAGCGTCCGGCCCCTCTAAAAAGTGGACGTAGCACTCTTCTGATTAAGCCTTGTGCCTTGTCCAGACTGGCGTAAGTATAAACAAACTTAGAAAGCTTCTTTAGGAAGGGGAAACCAAACAGCAAACCATGGGCCACGGGGCCTGATTCAGAGGTAGCGAGGTCTGCCAATTTGGGGTCCAACTTCATCAACACTGATCTGCGACGTTCAGAAGAAATGGCGCAATTGGCATTGCCCAGGAAACAAAGGGCCATATTTATACTTTTTGACGCCAAACTGCGCTAACGCAGTTTTGCGCCAAAAAAATTAGCGCCGGCTAACGCCATTCTGAAGCGCCATGCAGGCGCCGTATTTATTCAATGACGTTAGCCGGCGTTAGCCGCCGGCGCTGTCTGGTGTGCGTTAAAAAAAACGACGTACACCAGGCAGCGCCGGCGTAGGGGGAAAATGGCGTATGGGCGTCCAAAAATGGTGCAAGTCAGGCTGAGGCAAAAAAATCGCCACAACCCGATTTGCGCCATTTTTTTACGACGCCCATCCCCCATTGAAATGACTCCTGTCTTAGCAAAGACAGGAGTCATGCCCCCTTGCCCAATGGCCATGCCCAGGGGACTTCTGTCCCCTGGGCATGGTCATTGGGCATAGTGGCATGTAGGGGGGCACAAATCAGGCCCCCCTATGCCACCAAACATTTTTTTTTTTTCAACTTACCTGGACTTACCTTAATGTCCCTGGGGTGGGTCCCTCCATCCTTGGGTGTCCTCCTGGGGTGGGCAAGGGTGGCAGGGGGTGTCCCTGGGGGCAGGGGAGGGCACCTCTGGGCTCATTCTGAGCCCACAGGTCCCTTAACGCCTTCCCTGACCCAGGCGCTAAAATCCGGCACTAATGCGGGTTTTTTAGACCCGCCCACTCCCGGGCGTCATTTTTGCCCGGGAGTATAAATACGACGCATTTGCATCGGAGTCATTTTTTAAGACGGGAACGCCTACCTTGCATATCATTAACGCAAGGAAGGTGTTCACGCAAAAAAATGACGCTAACTCCATGAACTTTGGCGCTAGACGCGTCTAACGCCAAAGTATAAATATGGAGTTAGTTTTGCGTCGAATTTGTGTCGAAAAAAACGACGCAAATTCGGTGCAAACGGAGTATAAATATGCCCCAAAGTGCTCTTTGAGCCCAACCCACTAGAATGTCAGGGTTGATGGGCGCACCTGACTCCTTGGCCTGAAAAGCCAACTCCAAAATCTTTATTAATGGACCAGAGATGTCCAACAGCTTATCCTGACATCCACGCCAGACACGATCTATACCCTTCTTAGGGTCTTTGGCAGATTTTTTGAGAAAAGTGACTAGAGTAGGGTCTAATTCGGGGGTCTCAGTCACCTTTGAGGGAAAATCTGGCCAGGGGCATACAGACTTCAGCCTAGAGCGAACCTCCTTATTGAAACTATGCCTAATGTGGGATTCCACATAATCCGCCACTTCAGGAGGTGGTAACCAAAGCGAAGATCCGGGATGCACAATGTCTTCCGGCTTCAATGTCAGTTGCTTCCTGATGATGAACCTTCTTCTTGTGTTTGCGAGCGGGATCATCTCCCTGCTCCCAGAATAACACAACCACATGTGAAATAAGATAAATAATCACTTAACTGGCTGCGAATCAGCAGAGAAAGAGAAGTGGTTGGGTGTGAAGCAACACTTTATAGGCTTCCTCCTCTATGGTTATCACATGACATATCAGTATTGGGATATGTAGGACCATATTTATACTTTTTTAGTGCCGCATTTGCGTCATTTTTTTACGCAAAAGCGACACAAACTTACAAAACACAATTGTATTTTGTAAAATTGCGCCGCTTTTGTGTCAGAAAGCGGCGCTAAAAAAGTATAAATATGGGCCTATGTATCGCCTACTTAAAGCACTTAATAAAGGATTCTGAAAGTTAAAAAAAAAAGGTGAGTCCGGTGTACGCCGTACGCAGAAGCCGCTACCCAGAGGCCACCGCGGCGTCAGGGGTGCATCATGATCATGTGACCCCGAGTGGAACACACATGTGCTTAATGCTGAAGCAGTGGTTGTGGTTGTACATTCAAGGGCAGCTGGGATGTTACAGTAAATGCGGCCTTGGAAAGTTGCTCTAGCATTAGTAGTTGTAAAATCTTTACTTCCCTTTGAAGCAAGGGTGTAGCATGAAGTATTTTTAAAGTAGGATTAAGTTGTTTTAATTCTCGGAGCGTTTTAGCAGAAAAGAAGCTCATGGAACATTAAAAAGAAGTCATAAAGAATGAAACTGTGAAAAAGAGGGCGGAGCCTTCTTCAAGAGAACGTCACCAGCAAGGGGCAGAGCCTGCTGAGGAGGACGTCACTAGGAAGAGGCCGAGCTGCTACGGGTAGACGTCACAGCGCCCCTCCCCTTCACACTTCAGCTAGTGGGCGCGTGACGCAGTAAACAGATATCTGCATACCCAGAGGCCCCCGCGGCGAGCGCTTCCGGCTCATGGCCATGTGGCAGCAGACATTCGTTTAATACCGAGAGGAGAGGGTTTAGTTGTGTATTGTAGGACGTTTGTAATATTGAATCAAACGCGGGCACTTAAAAGTGGCCCTACCATTAGTGGGTTACATGTTTTCAATGAGCTTGAGACCAGTGTCCGTCAGTATTGAAAATAGAGTAAGTTACCGCGGTTCATTTGCACTCAGGCCCATATTTATACTTTTTGACGCAAGGCGCCGCATAGAAATGACTCCTGTCTTAGCAAAGACAGGAGTCATGCCCCCTTACCCAATGGCCATGCCCAGGGGACTTCTGTCCCCTGGGCATGGTCATTGGGCATAGTGGCATGTAGGGGGGCACAAATCAGGCCCCCCTATGCCACAATTTCTTTTTTTTAAAAACACTTACCTGAACTTACCTTAATGTCCCTGGGATGGGTCCCTCCAGCCTTGGGTGTCCTCCTGGGGTGGGCATGGGTGACAGGGGGTGTCCCTGGGGGCATGGGGGGGCACCTCTGGGCTCCTTCAGAGCCCACAGGTCCCTTAACGCCTGCCCGTACGTCATTTTTTTTGACCCGCCCACTCCCGGGCGTGATTTTTGCCCGCACATGCCTCAGTCGATTTTTTAGACGGGAACGCCTACCTTGCATATAATTAACGCAAAGTAGGTGTCCACGCTAAAAAATGACGCTAACTCCATGGACTTTGGCGCTAGACGCGTCTAACGCCAAAGTATAAATATGGAGTTAGTTTTGCGTCGAAATTGCGTCAAAAAAACAACACAATTTCGGCGCAAACGGAGTATAAATATGCCCCTCAGTGTGGCGATGATAAACGGAGTCAAATTCATAATTTTTGGGCGGTTTCTCTACGGAGAAGCTGATGAACGAGTGGACAGAAGGAGTGGGAAGAATGGATGAAAGAGATCAGTAGCGAGCTCCGTTTTCATTGCACTGAGTGTCCGGCGCGAGGAGCTCAGACACCGCGGCCAGAGCCACGCCCCCTCCTTCCGGAAGGGCGGAGCCTGCTGCAGGAAGATGTCATTGGGCCCTTCCCCTGGCAGTGTGGCTGGGTACTGTGGCGCGTGAGGCTGCAAATAGCAATCTGCATACCCAGAAGGCACCGCGGGGAACACTTCCTGCTCACGAGCCCGGGGGGGAGGCATGGGTTTAGTACCGAAGGCAGTAATTGTGATTATATATTGTAAGGCAGTTGTGACATTATTGTAAATGCGGCCGCTCGAAAGCTGGCCTAGCGTTAGTGAGTTGGGTTTTTCAGCGCTATTAGCCCGCCCCCCCCCAGTTAGGGTTGTAGGCAGTCTGTAGTTCGGTTTCGCTGGGTGCAGAGAGTTGGTGGCGGCGGGCGGGGAGTGCGCTGCGTGGCTGTAGGAAAGTACCATCTTGCCTGGCATGTTACCCCCATTTTTCACTGTATATATGTTGTTTTAGTTGTATGTGTCACTGGGACCCTTGTATCCCAGGGCCCCAGTGCTCATAAGTGTCCCTGAATGTGTTACCTGTGTAGTGACTAACTGTCTCACTGAGGCTCTGCTAATCAGAACCTCAGTGGTTATGCTCTTTCATTTCTTTCAAATTGTCACTAACAGGCTAGTGACCAATTTTACCAATTTACATTGGCCTACTGGAACACCCTTATAATTCCCTAGTATATGGTACTGAGGTACCCAGGGTATTGGGGTTCCAGGAGATCCCTATGGGCTGCAGCATTTCTTTTGCCACCCATAGGGAGCTCTGACAATTCTTACACAGGCCTGCCACTGCAGCCTGAGTGAAATAACGTCCACGTTATTTCACAGCCATTTTACACTGCACTTAAGTAACTTATAAGTCACCTATATGTCTAACCTTTACCTGGTAAAGGTTAGGTGCAAAGTTACTTAGTGTGAGGGCACCCTGGCACTAGCCAAGGTGCCCCCACACTGTTCAGGGCCAATTCCCCGGACTTTGTGAGTGCGGGGACACCATTACAAGCGTGCACTACATATAGGTCACTACCTATATGCAGCTTCACAATGGTAACTCCGAATATGGCCATGTAACATGTCTATGATCATGGAATTGCCCCCTCTATGCCATCCTGGCATAGTTGGCACAATCCCATGATCCCAGTGGTCTGTAGCACAGACCCTGGTACTGCCAAACTGCCCTTCCTGGGGTTTCACTGCAGCTGCTGCTGCTGCCAACCCCTCAGACCGGCATCTGCCCTCCTGGGGTCCAGCCAGGCCTGGCCCAGGATGGCAGAACAAAGAACTTCCTCTGAGAGAGGGTGTTACACCCTCTCCCTTTGGAAAATGGTGTGAAGGCAGGGGAGGAGTAGCCTCCCCCAGCCTCTGGAAATGCTTTCTTGGGCACAGATGTGCCCAATTCTGCATAAGCCAGTCTACACCGGTTCAGGGGAACCCTTAGCCCTGCTCTGGCGCGAAACTGGACAAAGGAAAGGGGAGTGACCACTCCCCTGACCTGCACCTCCCATGGGAGGTGTCCAGAGCTCCTCCAGTGTGCTCCAGACCTCTGCCATCTTGGAAACAGAGGTGCTGCTGGCACACTGGACTGCTCTGAGTGGCCAGTGCCACCAGGTGACGTCAGAGACTCCTTGTGATGGGCTCCTTCAGGTGTTGCTAGCCTATCCTCTCTCCTAGGTAGCCAAACCCTCTTTTCTGGCTATTTAGGGTCTCTGTCTCTGGGGAAACTTTAGATAACGAATGCAAGAGCTCATCCGAGTTCCTCTGCATCTCTCTCTTCACCTTCTGCCAAGGAATCGACTGCTGACCACGCTGGAAGCCTGCAAAACTGCAACATAGTAGCAAAGACGACTACTGCAACTCTGTAACGCTGATCCTGCCGCCTTCTCGACTGTTTTCCTGGTGGTGCATGCTGTGGGGGTAGTCTGCCTCCTCTCTGCACCAGAAGCTCCGAAGAAATCTCCTGTGGGTCGACGGAATCTTCCTCCTGCAACCGCAGGCATCAAAAAGCTGCATTACCGGTCCCTTGGGTCTCCTCTCAGCACGACGAGCAACGTCCCTCAAATCCAGCAACTCTGTCCAAGTGACCCCCACAGTCCAGTGACTCTTCAGTCCAAGTTTGGTGGAGGTAAGTCCTTGCCTCACCTCGCTAGACTGCATTGTTGGGAACCGCGACTTTTGCAGCTACTCCGGCCTTCGTGCACTTCCGGCGGAAATCCTTTGTGCACAGTCCAGCCTGGGTCCACGGCACTCTAACCTGCATTGCACGATCTCCTAAGTTGTTCTCCGGCGACGTGGGACTTCTTTGTGCGACTTCGGGTGAGCACTGTTTCACGCATCCTTGTAGTGCCTGTTTCTGGCACTTTTCCAGGTGCTACCTGCTGCTAAGAGGGCTCCTTGTCTTGCTTGATGTCCCCTCTACCTCCTGGTCCAATTTGCGACCTCCTGGTCTCTCCTGGGCCACAGCAGCATCCAAAAACGCTAACTGCACGATTTGCAGCTAGCAAGGCTTGTTGGCATTCTTTCGGCGGGAAAACACTTCTGCACAACTCTCCACAGCAAGAGAGATCCGTCCACCAAAGGGGAAGTCTCTAGCACTTTTCGTTCCTGCAGAAACCTTAGCTTCTTCTGTCCAGTAGAAGCTTCTTTGCACCCGCAGCTGGCATTTCCTGGGCATCTGCCCATCTCCGACTTGCTTGTGACTTTTGGACTTGGTCCCCTTGTTCCACAGGTACCCTAGATTGGAAATCCATCGTTGTTGCATTGTTGGTTTGTGTCTTTCCTGCATTATTCCTCTAACACAACTTCTTTGTCCTTAGGGGAACTTTAGTGCACTTTGCACTCACTTTTCAGGGTCTTGGGGAGGGTTATTTTTCTAACTCTCACTATTTTCTAATAGTCCCAGCGACCCTCTACAAGGTCACATAGGTTTGGGGTCCATTCGTGGTTCGCATTCCACTTTTGGAGTATATGGTTTGTGTTGCCCCTATCCCTATGTGTCCCCATTGCATCCTATTGTAACTATACATTGTTTGCACTGTTTTCTAAGACTATACTGCATATTTTTGCTATTGTGTATATATATCTTGTGTATATTTCCTATCCTCTCACTGAGGGTACACTCTGAGATACTTTGGCATATTGTCATAAAAATAAAGTACCTTTATTTTTAGTATAACTGTGTATTGTGTTTTCTTATGATATTGTGCATATGACACTAAGTGGTACTGTAGGAGCTTCACTTGTCTCCTAGTTCAGCCTAAGCTGCTCTGCTAAGCTACCATTATCTATCAGCCTAAGCTGCTAGACACCCTATACACTAATAAGGGATAACTGGGCCTGGTGCAAGGTGCAAGTACCCCTAGGTACTCACTACAAGCCAGTCCAGCCTCCTACATTGGTTGTGCAGCGGTGGGATAAGTGCTTTGAGACTACTTACCACTCTTGTCATTGTACTTTTCATAAGAGAAAAATATACAAAACAAGTTCAGTGTATATACACATAACCAAAAAGTTTTGCATTTCCTCTTTTCACTCTTTTCTAAATGCTGAAAAGTACTCCTAAACTTTCTAAAAAGTTCTAAAAAGTTTTAAAAGTTTTTTTCTGTCTTTCTAAAAAGTTCTGAAAACTTTTTTTCTTTGTCTATCACTTTAACTCTCTCTAAAAATGTTTGGCACAGGCCAAAATGTTGATCTGTCCAAACTTGCATATGATCACCTTAGCTGGAAAGGAGCAAGGAGTCTCTGCATAGAGAGAGGTTTGAGTGTAGGGAAGAATCCTTCCTTGGAACTGTTACTTAACATGCTTAGAGAACAAGATAAGGCTAAAAGTGCCCCATCTGTTGAAAAAGTAGCTAATGGTTCACACGCTGATCCAGGGACTCCCCCAAAAAAAAAATCCAGGAAAGAAACTTCCTAGCCTGCCCATTACTAGACAGTCTAGCATAGTTGGTAATGATGAAGAGCCACACCATACAAATAGTGTTGTCTCACATCATAGCAAAAGCAATTATTCTCACCACAGTGGTACTGATGTTTCTGTTAGCCAAGCTGTTTGGGTGCCCTCTGTAAGGGACAGGTCTCCTTCTGTTCATTACCATCATACCTCTGTATCTAGAAATGTCCCTCCCACCAACCCTGATGACAGATTGTTAGAGAGGGAACTCAATAAGTTGAGGGTGGAACAAACCAGACTGAAGCTTAAAAAGCAACAGCTGGATTTGGATAGACAGTCTTTAGAATTAGAGAAGGAAAGACAGAAGTTGGGTTTAGAAACCCATGGTGGCAGCAGCAGTATTCCCCATAGTCATCCTGCAAAAGAGCATGATTCCAGGAATCTGCATAAGATAGTTCCCCCTTATAAGGAGGGGGATGACATTAACAACTGGTTTGCTGCACTTGAGAGGGCCTGTGCTGTACAGGATGTCCCTCAAAGGCAGTGGGCTGCTATCCTATGGCTATCATTTAGTGGAAAATGTAGGGATAGGCTCCTTACTGTAAAAAAAAATGAAGCTAATGATTACAAAGTTCTTAAGAATGCACTCCTGGATGGTTATGGCTTAACCACTGAACAATACAGGATAAAGTTCAGAGAGACCAAAAAGGAGTCTTCACAAGACTGGGTTGATTTCATTGACCATTCAGTGAAGGCCTTGGAGGGGTGGTTACATGGCAGTAAAGTTACTGATTATGACAGCCTGTATAACTTGATCCTGAGAGAGCATATTCTTCATATTTGTGTGTCTGATTTGTTGCACCAGTACTTGGTGGACTCTGATCTGACCTCTCCCCAAGAATTGGGAAAGAAGGCAGACAAATGGGTCAGAACAAGGGTGAACAGAAAAGTTCATACAGGGGGTGACAAAGATGGCAAGAAGAAGGATGGTAAGTCTTCTGACAAGGGTGGGGACAAATCTAAAAATGAGTCTTCATCAGGCCCACAAAAACACTCTGGTGGGGGTGGTGGGCCCAAATCCTCTTCTAATCAAAACAAGGAAAAGAAACCATGGTGCTATTTATGTAAAATAAAAGGCCATTGGACAACAGATCCCAGCTGTCCAAAGAAAAGCACCAAGCCTCCTACCACTACAACCCCTACTGCTACCCCTAGTGTCCCTACTAATAGCAGTGGTGGTGGGAGCAAACCTACTAATAGCCAATCCAAGGGAGTAGCTGGGCTCACTATTGGTAACTTAGTTGGGGTTGGCCTTGTTAGGGAGGCCACAGAGGCTGTGTTAGTCTCTGAGGGGGCTATTGATTTAGCCACCTTAGTTGCTTGTCCCCTTAATATGGATAAGTACAAGCAGCTACCCCTAATAAATGGTGTTGAGGTTCAGGCCTACAGGGACACTGGTGCCAGTGTGACTATGGTCATAGAGAAACTGGTCCACCCTGAACAACACCTACTTGGTCACCAGTACCAAGTAACCAATGCTCACAACAACACACTTAGCCACCCCATGGCTGTTGTTAATCTCAACTGGGGGGGGGTTACTGGTCAAAAGAAAGTTGTGGTAGCCACAGATTTACCTGTAGACTGTCTACTAGGAAATGATTTGGAGACATCAGCTTGGTCAGATGTGGAGTTGGAGGCCCATGCAGCAATGCTGGGCATCCCAGGGCATATTTTTGCTTTAACCAGGGCTCAGGCCAAAAAGCAAAAAGGACAGGGAAGCTTGGATCCTGGAACAATGGACCAAGTGCTCCCTAAAGCTAGGGCTAGTAGAAGCAAACCACTTCCTACTATCCCTCCCTCTACAGTGGATTCTACTTCTGAGGAAGAAGAATTTCCACCCTGTGCAGAACCTACACCAGAGGAGCTGGAAGCAGACACTGCTGAGCTTTTGGGTGAAGGGGGGCCTGCCAGGGAGGAGCTGAGTGTGGCACAGCAAACCTGTCCCACATTAGAGGGTCTAAGACAGCAAGCTGTCAAACAGGCTAATGGGGATGTCAGTGACTCTCACAGAGTTTACTGGGAGGACAATCTCTTGTACAGTGAAGCAAGGGATCCTAAACCTGGAACTGCCAGGAGATTAGTGATTCCTCAGGAGTACAGAAAGTTCCTCCTAACTCTTGCCCACGACATTCCCCTAGCTGGACACCTGGGACAAATGAAAACTTGGGACAGACTTGTCCCCTTGTTTCATTGGCCTAGGATGTCTGAGGACACAAAGGAATTTTGTAAGTCCTGTGAAACCTGTCAAGCCAGTGGCAACACAGGTGGCACTCCAAAGGCACCCCTTATCCCACTGCCTGTGGTTGGGGTTCCCTTTGAAAGGGTAGGGGTTGACATAGTTGGCCCCCTTGACCCTCCTACTGCTTCAGGCAATAGGTTTATCTTAGTGGTAGTGGACCATGCCACAAGATATCCTGAAGCAATTCCTTTAAGGACCACTACAGCACCTGCACCTGCAGTGGCAAAGGCCCTCCTAGGAATATTTTCTATGGTGGGCTTCCCAAAGGAAGTAGTATCAGACAGGGGAAGCAATTTCATGTCTGCATACTTAAAGGCCATGTGGAAGGAGTGTGGTGTGACTTACAAGTTCACTACACCCTATCATCCACAAACAAATGGACTGGTGGAGAGATTTAATAAAACTCTCAAAGGCATGATTATGGGTCTCCCTGAAAAACTCCGCAGGAGATGGGATATCCTGTTACCATGCCTCCTTTTTGCCTACAGGGAGGTACCCCAAAAAGGAGTGGGCTTCAGCCCCTTTGAACTTCTTTTTGGTCACCCTGTTAGGGGTCCACTCACTCTTGTAAAGGAGGGTTGGGAACAACCTTTAAAAGCTCCTAAGCAAGATATTGTGGATTATGTACTTGGCCTCAGATCAAGGATGGCTGAGTATATGAAAAAAGCCAGTAAAAACCTTCAGGCTAGCCAAGAGCTCCAGAAGCAATG
Organism: Pleurodeles waltl; assembly: GCF_031143425.1. Taxonomy (NCBI): domain Eukaryota; kingdom Metazoa; phylum Chordata; class Amphibia; order Caudata; family Salamandridae; genus Pleurodeles; species Pleurodeles waltl. Next base: position 16,557,774 of record NC_090442.1, on the reverse strand, counting down.
GCATGACCAGAAGGCTGTTTTGGTTCAGTACAAACCAGGGCAGAAAGTGTGGGTCTTGGAGCCTGTGGCCCCAAGAGCACTCCAAGATAAATGGAGTGGACCCCACACAATTGTTGAGAAAAAGGGTGAAGTCACCTATTTAGTTGACTTAGGCACTGCCAGGAGTCCCCTCCTTGTTAGAACTAGGATGGTTGAGCACTCTGAAAGTCCATGGGCTTCTCCTGTGGTACTTGTACCAAAACCCCATTCCAAAGATGGAAAGAAGAAAATGCGGTTTTGTGTAGACTATAGAGGTCTCAACCTTGTAACCAAAACTGATGCTCACCCTATACCCAGGGCAGATGAGCTCATAGTTACACTGGCATCTGCCAAGTATCTAAGCACTTTTGATTTGACTGCAGGGTATTGGCAGATCAAACTGTCAGAAGATGCTAAACCTAAAACTGCATTTTCAACCATTGGAGGCCATTACCAATTTACAGTAATGCCTTTTGGTTTGAAAAATGCACCTGCCACTTTTCAAAGGTTGGTGAACACAAGGGCTGGAGGCTTTCAGTGCAGCATATTTGGACGATATAGCTGTCTTTAGCTCCAGCTGGGATGATCACCTGGTCCACCTATGGAAAGTTTTGGAGGCCCTGCAAAAGGCAGGCCTCACTATCAAGGCTTCAAAGGGCCAGATAGGGCAGGGTAAGGTGGTTTATCTGGGACACCTTGTTGGTGGGGAACAGATTGCACCACTTCAGGGGAAAATCCAAACAATTATTGATTGGGTTCCCCCTACCGCTCAGACTCAGGTGAGAGCCTTCCTAGGCCTCACTGGGTATTACAGGAGGTTCATTAAGAACTATGGCTTCATTGCAGCCCCTCTTAATGACATCACATCCAAGAAAATGCCTAAAAAGGTATTATGGACAGCAAACTGTCAGAAAGCTTTTGAGGAGCTGAAGCAGGCCATGTGCTCTGCACCTGTCCTGAAAAGCCCTTGTTACTCTTAAAAATTCTGGGGCATATTTATACTCCGTTTGCGCCGAATTTGCGTCGTTTTTTTCGACGCAAAACTAACTCCATATTTATACTTTGGCGTTAGACGCGTCTAGCGCCAAAGTTCATGGAGTTAGCGTCATTTTTTTGCGTGAACACCTTCCTTGCGTTTATGATATGCAAGGTAGGCGTTCCCGTCTAAAAAAATGACTCCGATGCTATTGCGTCGGATTTATACTCCCGGGCAAAAATCACGCCCGGGAGTGGGCGGGACTAAAAAACCCGCATTTGCGCCGGATTTTAGCGCCTGGGTCAGGGCAGGCGTTAAGGGACCTGTGGGCTCAGAATGAGCCCAGAGGTGCCCTCCCAAGCCCCCAGGGATACCCCCTGCCACCCTTGCGGACAGGAGGACACCCAAGGATGGAGGGACCCACCCCAGGGAAGAAAAGGTAAGTTGTGGTAAGTATTTTTTTTTTTTTTTTTTTGGCATAGGGGGGCCTGATTTGTGCCCCCCTACATGCCACTATGCCCAATGACCATGCCCAGGGGACAGAAGTCCCCTGGGCATGGCCATTGGGCAAGGGGGCATGACTCCTGTCTTTGCTAAGACAGGAGTCATGTTAATGGCGTCTGGGCGCCAAAAAAAAATGGCGCAAATCGGGTTAAGACGTTTTTTTTGCCTCAGCCTGACTTGCCCCATTTTTGGACGCCCAAACGCCATTTTTCCCTACGCCGGCGCTGCCTGGTGTACGTGGTTTTTTTTCACGCACACCAGGCAGTGCCAGTCGGCTAACGCCATTCAATAAATACGGCGCCCGCATGGTGCTTCAGAATGGCGTTAGCCGGCGCTAATTTTTTTGGCGCTAAACTGCGTTAGCGCAGTTTTGCGTCAAAAAGTATAAATATGGGCCTCTATGTCGAAACTGATGCATCTGAATTAGGAGTAGGGGCAGTCCTATCACAACTTAATTCTGAGGGCCAGGATCAACCTGTTGCTTTTATTAGTAGGAGGTTGACCCCTAGAGAAAAGCGTTGATCTGCCATAGAGAGGGAGGCCTTTGCTGTGGTCTGGGCTCTGAAGAAGTTGAGGCCATACATGTTTGGCACTCACTTCATTGTTCAGACAGACCACAAACCTCTACTTTGGCTAAAACAAATGAAAGGTGAAAATCCTAAATTATTGAGGTGGTCCATATCCCTACAGGGAATGGACTATACAGTGGAACATAGACCTGGGAGTAGCCACTCCAATGCAGATGGACTCTCCAGATATTTCCACTTAGACAATGAAGACTCATCAGGTCATGGCTAGTCTTATTGTCCTTCGTTTGGGGGGGGGTTGTGTAGGAAAGTACCATCTTGCCTGGCATGTTACCCCCATTTTTCACTGTATATATGTTGTTTTAGTTGTATGTGTCACTGGGACCCTGGTATCCCAGGGCCCCAGTGCTCAGAAGTGTGCCTGAATGTGTTACCTGTGTAGTGACTAACTGTCTCACTGAGGCTCTGCTAATCAGAACCTCAGTGGTTATGCTCTCTCATTTCTTTCAAATTGTCACTAACAGGCTAGTGACCAATTTTACCAATTTACATTGGCTTACTGGAACACCCTTATAATTCCCTAGTATATGGTACTGAGGTACCCAGGGTATTGGGGTTCCAGGAAATCCCTATGGGCTGCAGCATTTCTTTTGCCACCCATAGGGAGCTCTGACAATTCTTACACAGGCCTGCCACTGCAGCCTGAGTGAAATAACGTCCACGTTATTTCACAGCCATTTTACACTGCACTTAAGTAACTTATAAGTCACCTATATGTCTAACCTTTACCTGGTAAAGGTTAGGTGCAAAGTTACTTAGTGTGAGGGCACCCTGGCACTAGCCAAGGTGCCCCCACATTGTTCAGGGCCAATTCCCCGGACTTTGTGAGTGCGGAGACACCATTACAAGCGTGCACTACATATAGGTCACTACCTATATGTAGCTTCACAATGGTAACTCCGAATATGGCCATGTAACATGTCTATGATCATGGAATTGCCCCCTCTATGCCATCCTGGCATAGTTGGCACAATCCCATGATCCCAGTGGTCTGTAGCACAGACCCTGGTACTGCCAAACTGCCCTTCCTGGGGTTTTACTGCAGCTGCTGCTGCTGCCAACCCCTCAGACAGGCATCTGCCCTCCTGGGGTCCAGCCAGGCCTGGCCCAGGATGGCAGAACAAAGAACTTCCTCTGAGAGAGGGTGTTACACCCTCTCCCTTTGGAAAATGGTGTGAAGGCAGGGGAGGAGTAGCCTCCCCCAGCCTCTGGAAATGCTTTCTTGGGCACAGATGTGCCCAATTCTGCATAAGCCAGTCTACACCGGTTCAGGGGAACCCTTAGCCCTGCTCTGGCGCGAAACTGGACAAAGGAAAGGGGAGTGACCACTCCCCTGACCTGCACCTCCCATGGGAAGTGTCCAGAGCTCCTCCAGTGTGCTCCAGACCTCTGCCATCTTGGAAACAGAGGTGCTGCTGGCACACTGGACTGCTCTGAGTGGCCAGTGCCACCAGGTGACGTCAGAGACTCCTTGTGATAGGCTCCTTCAGGTGTTAGTAGCCTATCCTCTCTCCTAGGTAGCCAAACCCTCTTTTCTGGCTATTTAGGGTCTCTGTCTCTGGGGAAACTTTAGATAACGAATGCAAGAGCTCATCCGAGTTCCTCTGCATCTCTCTCTTCACCTTCTGCCAAGGAATCGACTGCTGACCGCGCTGGAAGCCTGCAAAACTGCAACACAGTAGCAAAGACGACTACTGCAACTCTGTAACGCTGATCCTGCCGCCTTCTCGACTGTTTTCCTGGTGGTGCATGCTGTGGGGGTAGTCTGCCTCCTCTCTGCACTAGAAGCTCCGAAGAAATCTCCCGTGGGTCGACGGAATCTTCCCCCTGCAACCGCAGGCACCAAAAAGCTGCATTACCGGTCCCTTGGGTCTCCTCTCAGCACGACGAGCGACGTCCCTCGAATCCAGCAACTCTGTCCAAGTGACCCCCACATGCCAGTGACTCTTCAGTACAAGTTTGGTGGAGGTAAGTCCTTGCCTCACCTCGCTAGACTGCATTGCTGGGAACGGCGACTTTTGCAGCTACTCCGGCCTCCGTGCACTTCCGGCGGAAATCCTTTGTGCACAGTCCAGCCTGGGTCCACGGCACTCTAACCTGCATTGCACGACCTCCTAAGTTGTTCTCCGGCGACGTGGGACTTCTTTGTGCGACTTCGGGTGAGCACTGTTTCACACATCCTCGTAGTGCCTGTTTATGGCACTTCTCCGGGTGCTACCTGCTGCTAAGAGGGCTCCTTGTCTTGCTCGACGTCCCCTCTACCTCCTGGTCCAATTTGCGACCTCCTGGTCTCTCCTGGGCCACAGCAGCATTCAAAAACGCTAACCGCATGATTTGAAGCTAGCAAGGCTTGTTGGCGTTCTTTCGGCGGGAAACACTTCTGCGCGACTCTCCACGGCGAGAGGGATCCGTCCACCAAAGGGGAAGTCTCTAGCCCTTTTCGTTCCTGCAGAAACCTCAGCTTCTTCTGTCCAGTAGAAGCTTCTTTGCACCCGCAGCTGGCATTTCCTGGGTATCTGCCCATCTCCGACTTGCTTGTGACTTTTGGACTTGGTCCCCTTGTTCCACAGGTACCCTAGATTGGAAATCCACAGTTGTTGCATTGCTGGTTTGTGTCTTTCCTGCATTATTCCTCTAACATGACTATTTTGTCCTTAGGGGAACTTTAGTGCACTTTGCACTCACTTTTCAGGGTCTTGGGGAGGGTTATTTTTCTAACTCTCACTATTTTCTAATAGTCCCAGCGACCCTCTACAAGGTCACATAGGTTTGGGGTCCATTCGTGGTTCGCATTCCACTTCTGGAGTATATGGTTTGTGTTGCCCCTATCCCTATGTTTCCCCATTGCATCCTATTGTAACTATACATTGTTTGCACTGTTTTCTAAGACTATACTGCATATTTTTGCTATTGTGTATATATATCTTGTGTATATTTCCTATCCTCTCACTGAGGGTACACTCTAAGATACTTTGGCATATTGTCATAAAAATAAAGTACCTTTATTTTTAGTATAACTGTGTATTGTGTTTTCTTATGCTATTGTGCAAGTGACACTTGTGGTACTGTAGTAGCTTCACACGTCTCCTAGTTCAGCCTAAGCTGCTCTGCTAAGCTACCATTATCTATCAGCCTAAGCTGCTAGACACCCTATACACTAATAAGGGATACCTGGGCCTGGTGCAAGGTGCAAGTACCCCTTGGTACTCACTACAAGCCAGTCCAACCTCCTACATTGGCCTTCTGTGCCCGAGCTCAGCAGTAATTTTTTTATTCTTTCTTATTCCTTGATTTATTTTTTTAAGTTTCAAAAACCTTTATTAAGTGCTTAAGTAGGCGATACATAGATTTTTGATGAGCCGTGACTGATAGTTACAGTAAACAAAGAGATAAGTCCTGTTAATGTATAATCACAATCCCTCCCTTCAGTATTAAACAAATGCCTGTTTCCCCGTGACCATGAGCCGGGTGTTCACCGCGGTGGCTTCTGGGTATGCAGATTTCTATTTCCGGCGGCTCGCGCTCAGAGAGCAACAGCGTCACTGCCGGGGGGTGTTTTCCTGCTTGGCGCCCGCCCTTCCGGAGGAAGCGAAGAGCGCGCGGAGGATCGTTGACAGCGCGAGCGGTTCATTTACATAATTGTTATTAATTAGACGCTCACTTCCAAGACATCCCAGTTCATGTATCTCTCTTTACGGGTTCATAAGCTTTTCACGAAGAAACTCTCCAAAAATTCCCATCCGGTTGTCATCGCCACACACAGTGCACATTTTTTTTTTTTTTTTTGTAAAAATAGTCTTTATTTGAAAATTTTAGTGCATATTTACATTTTAACCAATCCCGAACCATACGGGTGGTGATACATTTGACTTGTCATGCCTTTATCTGTTAGGTCCATGTCAAGTTTACAAGATATTCAAAATACACATTTCCCAAAAACAAAACAATTCTGTGAGTTTCATAATTTCTCTATTTACATACTGGTAACAATTTTAAAAAATGACTCAAATTTTGTAGAGTGTCTAAGCAGGTTTACAACTGTAATTTCTTTTTTAAGGAACCCAATCTTTCCAATTTTTTTGTTTCCATCTTTTTTCTGCTTCATCTTTACTACAGGATTTATAATCTATCCAGTAGTATGTCATTAATTTGTCTAAACTTATTTTAATACAATCTTTAATTGTAAACTGTTTATGTTGATATATCCCTAAATTTCTCGTGATCCTCAACCCTTCTTTAATGCAACACACAATTTTCCACAGTAATAAGTCTTTTGTGTTTGGCAAAGGAGAAGAGATTCCATAAAGAATGAGTTCACAGTCTATGGATTTTTGTCCGGATATCCCTTTTATCAAAGGACCAATTTTTTTCCAAGTTTCTTGTGCAAAGGAACAGTTCCAAAGAAAATGTAACACCGTCTCATCTGCGTGGCAATTCTCCCGTGGGCATCTTGGTGTTGCTGACAGGCCTCTGTTATGTTGAAAACTTTTCAAAGGAAGTCCTTTATGAATTGTTAGCCAACATAAGTCCTTTTGGCTGTTTGTCAGTTCCGGGTGGTTGGCTTTCTTCCATGTTTTCTTTGACTGCTCCTCGTTGAGATTGTTTGCTGGGGAAAGGATCTCGGTCCTTCTGATGGCTGCTTTGAAAGTCTTTTTGTTGGCAAAATCATCAAAGTCCAAATGTAAATGTCTTAGATTTTTTAAAAAGATATCAATCACATTATACATCCTTGGGATAAAAAAGGCATTTGGAATGGCATTATCTGCAGGTACAAGTTTATATTTTCTTAAAATGTTGTTTACATGATATTTTACAAAACATGCTGTTATATTTCTTTTCTCTTTTATTGCATTTAAACAAAGAAAAACGTAATTTGTCATCGTAAAATGGTATAAATTTGGTAAATCTTTCCCTCCATTGTTTAATGACTTAAAAACAATTTCTCTCTTTATTTTTTCCATTTTGGAGGACCAGAAAAAAATGCACAACAGTTTCTGTATTTTATTTAAAATCTGCTTCTGTGGAGGGAAAATCATTGCATAATATAGAATTAAAGGTAAGATCACTGCTTTAATTACCAAAATTTTACCAACTAGTGTTAAAGATCTAGTTTTCCACAACCCTAGCTTCTGCTGTGTTTTGTTTATTACCGAATCCCAATTGACTGAACCTGAAGTGTCTTTTGAAAAAAGGACGCCCAGCACTTTAATAGGTTGTGTTGTTGTGTTTACCTGTATATGTGCTAGATTGTCCCATCTACCTATTGTTAGGCAGTTGCTTTTCTCCATGTTGAGTTTAAGACCTGAAGCTTGGGAAAAAATGTTTACATGTAAAATTGTTCTTCTAACAGATTGAATGTCTGGACATAGGACTGTTATGTCGTTCATGTACGCAATGCATTTTGCAGGTGTTCCCCCTGCTCCTGGAACAAAAAAACCTTTTATTATTTTGTCTTTCCTCAGAGTGGACAGCAAGGGTTCCAAAGCACAGATGAAGAGTGCTGGTGAGAGGGGACACCCTTGTCTAACACCTGTTTTAATAGGGACTCCATCTGTAAAAAAAACATTAATTTGGAAAGAACTTACAGCATTATTGTAAAGCATTTCAATCATTTGTGTAAATTGATGTGGAAAGCCCATCCTTGTTAAAACCTTAAACATATAGGAGTGAGAGATGCTATCAAAGGCTTTTTGAAGATCCAAAGATAGAACTCCCAATGGTGAGTCATTTCTTACCGACATCCATATTGCGTCCCGAATTGTTATAAGGCTATCCCAGACCTTCCTCCCTGGTACTGCACAGGTCTGATCTGGGTGTATTACAGAGGATAACACTTTTTTAATTCTATTTGTTAAAAGCTTGCTGAAAATTTTGCTGTCTACATTTAACAGAGTGATTGGTCTCCAATTGTTTAGATTATGTTTTTCTCCCTTTTTGTGTAAAAGGGTAACTGTTCCCTGTAAAAAAGACACCGGTAATTTTTTGTTTGAAATGGCCTCTGTCAACATTTTCATAAAATCCTGTGCAATGGTACCCCAGAAACTTTATAAAATTCCCATGGGAGCCCATCCAGGCCAGGGGATGAATTCTTAGGAGCCTTGGACAAAACTTCCAAAAATTCCTGCCCATCAAAGGGTTTACTTAAAAAGGATTGTGATTCTCTTGAGAGAGATTGATTGATGTCCTCTAGGAAGTCCTCACAAATGTTTTCATCAATCTGCTTTTCTTGATATATTGTTGAAAAAAATACATGAGTATGAAGTAACATTTCATTGATATCTGATGTTTTTTTACCTTCAAAATTTTCTAAAGAGGAAAACATGGTGTTATTTTGTTTTGTTTTTTTAAAAAAGAAAGCATTACATTTTTCATTTTCCTCGAAATCTTTCACTCTGGAATTGAAAATGGTTTCTTTCCCTTTTTGCAGATACCATTTCCATATTGCATTTTTTGTCTCAATTACATGTTTTTTGACATTTACTCCTGCATCCTCCATTTCACCAAACAGTGCCAGTTTTTCATTTAAATCAAACAATTCTTTTCTTTTTTCTTTAGCTTTTTGCTTTCCAATGTGTGTAAAAAATAATTTACATTGTTTTTTTAGAAATTCCCACCACAAAGTCAAGCTTTGGAAATCACCTTTTTTCTTTTGCCATATTTGGTATTGTCCTTTAAATAAAGCAATGATCTCTTCGTCCTGTAAGGTAGTAGTGTTTAGTTTCCAATAACTTGGACCTTTTATGTTGTGTGTGGGTATTTCACATTTTGATAAAAGTGTCGGGTGATCAGTTAGACAACTGTCCTGTACTTTTGAGGATAAACATTTAATATGTTCTGATGTGAAAATATAGTCTATCCTAGAAGTGGTATTCCCATCTCCTGATAACCATGTAAACCCTGTGTTGTTAGGATTACATGATTTGAAAGTGTCTTGTAAGGAACAATTGTCTATTATGTAATTTAGGGCCATATTTATACTCCGTTTGCGCCGAAATTGCGTCGTTTTTTTTGACGCAATTTCGACGCAAAACTAACGCCAACTAACGCCATATTTATACTATGGCGTTAGAGGCGAATAGCGCCAAAGTTCCCGGAATGTGCGTCATTTTTTAGCGTGAACCCCTTCCTTGCGTTAATGATATGCAAGGGAGGCGTTCCCGTCTAAAAAATGACTCCCAGGCCTTTACGTGGTATTTATACTCCCGGGCAAAAGAGACGCCCGGGAGTTGGCGTGGCTAAAAACGGCGCATTTGCGCCACTTTTTAACGCCTGCTCAGGGCAGGCGTTAAGGGGCCTGTGGGCTCAAAATGAGCCCACAGGTGCCCTCCCATGCCCCCAGGGACCCCCCCTGCCACCCTTGCCCACCCCAGGAGGACCCCCAAGGATGGAGGGACCCACCCCAGGGACATTCAGGTAAGTTCAGGTAAGTATAATTTTTTATTTTTTATATTTTTTTTTGGTGGCATAGGGGGGCCTTATTTGTGCCCCCCTACATGCCACTATGCCCAATGACCATGCCCAGGGGACAGAAGTCCCCTGGGCATGGCCATTGGGCAAGGGGGCATGACTCCTATCTTTACAATGATAGGAGTCATGTTGATGGGGGATGGGCGTCGTTAAAAAATGGCGCAAGTCGGGTTAAGACGATTTTTTCGACGTAACCTGACTTGCCCCATTTTAAGACGCCCATGCGCCATTTTCCCCCTACGCCGGCGCTGTCTGGTCTACGTGGTTTTTTCCCACGCAAACCAGGCAGCGCCGGTCTGATTGCGCCGTCTAACGCCATTCCATAAATACGGCGCCCGCTTGGCGCTTCAGAATGGCGTTAGACGGCGCAAAACTTTTTGACGCTAAACTGCGTTAGCGCAGTTTAGCGTCAAAAAGTATAAATATGGGCCTTAGTGTTTTAGAAGAAATATCTAATTTATAATGTGTCGCTGAACCTATTCTATCTTGTGGGGCTCTTATACAGTTAAAATCCCCTGCAATAAAGGTGGGTTGTGAACCTGTAACGAAAAATGTTAGTTCATTGAACAAATCATTTCTTTCTTGTTTGTCTGTATGTGCATAAATGTTAATGACTTTAAAAATTGTTTCATTCACTTTTAAGCTACAGGACAAACCTCTCCCTGGGGAAATTACATTTTCCTGTAAAATAGAAAATTTGTTATTTTTACATAAAATGTCTACTCCTGCATTTTTGTTTCCACCTCCTGACCAGGATGATGGACCTTGTCTCCATTCTCTTTTTAGAAAGGAGTAATCTTCAGCATATGGAATGCCACACTCCTGCAAAAGAATAATGTCAGCCTTCAAATTTTCACAATAATTGAAGACAGCAGCTCTTTTGGACTTCTGTCTAATACCCCTGACGTTTAGGGTGGCTAAAGTAATAGCCATGAAAAGGTAGAAAGCATACATGTTTACATTATTATTCTATAGGATCAATTTCAATTATTTCCTGAGGGAGCAAAGATTGGCTCTCCTCAAAAGATATCTCTTCTTCTTTTCCCATGTAAGGTGGAAAATCTTTAAAAGACTTCCCCTCCTACAAAGAAATCTTAGTAATTTCAGACAGGCCCTCTAAAGGAGGGTCTTCTGTGTCTGATTGTTCCTGGAGTACGCTGTACCTGGATCCAGGAACACTGGTTATTTTAGAATTAAAATCATTTTTCTGCGATGTTGCTTTTCTTTTGTTTCTTTTTTGAACCACTTCTTCAGACGAATTTTGATTCCTTTTGTCTCTCCTTTTTTTTAACCTCTCTAATTGTCTCATTGATTGCCTTGGTGAGGCTTCAACATCCCTTTCATTTGACCCTTGTTCAGTAGTCATCTCTTCTTCTGAATCGGTTAAAAAACTGTCTTTTATATTTTCTTTGGGGTCTATATTTTTTGTTTTTTTGGTGACTTTCCTGTTTTTGGGTTGGTTATCTCCCTTAGATTCTATCTCCCCTTCTTCCATGTTCTCTTCTGTTGAAAAGAATGTTTCTTGTGTTTGTGTTACATGAGTGGACCCAGTTGATGGTGTTGCAAAGAGCCACTCTTGATTATAATCTATATCCAAATCAATTTCATGCCGCCTTTCTATTTTTTTGTTAGAGTCAGTGCTCTGAGCACTTGATTCAATAATATTTTATTTTTCTACTAGTTCGCTTTCAGGGGTTTCTGGGATGACAATTTGGGGGTTGGGCTGTGAGGTTATCTCTAAATTTTCGCTCGCCTTTGTATCAAGTATGATGTTTTTCTTTCCTCCCTTTGCTGGATCTTTAATGGTTGGGCTTATCTCGTTTGGCCCTGTCTGGTCTAATTGAGTTGAAATCTCCACTCTTGATTTATCATATAAATTTTGCCTTGCAGGGCAATTTTTATAAAGGTGAGATAATTCCCCACATAAATTGCATTTTTTGGGGGCCTTACATTCATGGGCCATGTGCCCTTTGGTGCCACAATTCCTGCAAATATCCCCTGAGCATTGCTCTTTGATATGTCCAAACTGGAAACAAGTTTTGCAAAACATGGGTTGTCCTAGGTAGTACAGAAAACCCCTATTTGGCCCTATGGTGAAGTTTAGAGGTGGGTGTTTTGTACCTCCAATCCCTTCATCATCTCTTTGGAGTACTACCATGTATCTCCTCTTTCCATTCCATACCCCCCATTCATTCCTAACTTCACTCCCTCCTCTAACACTTTGGCAGTATCTGCGCAAAAAATGCTCTATTTCTGACGGTGCAGTAAAAGGGTTAAACATATGCACCGTCATTGGGATTTCTCTTGGTGCTGCAAGTGGGGTGATTACATAACCTTCTAAATCTTTTTTTTCTCTGTTTTGATTAAATTTATAAATAAAATCTTGATAGATATTTTCGCTCTGAAATGTAATGTCAAATAGCCCCCTGACTCTAAAATCTTGCTTTAAACACGACGTCCATAAGGTGGTTCATGCTCCTCTTGTGTTTTGCTTCCTCCAATATTTCAAATCGAACAGAGAATTTCATCCCAGTAAAAGTGTTGTTTCTATTCCTTTGGTTTTTTTGTGGCTCCTTACTTTGTTAAGAATCTCATCTGGGCCTTATTTTTGGTGTCCCAGACGTGGGTCCGTATTTGTCCCGCCCAGGGACTCTCACCACTTTTCTCCTCTTTTCAGAAACCAACCCCACCCTCTTGTACCCAGTATTTTTAAAAATACTGTGTTTTCCTGACCTGGGTCAGGTGTTCCTTTCTGGGTGGTGTGAGATACCTCCAATTCCCTCAACTCTGACACCAGGACTTTTGCAATTGAGTGTCCCTAGGCCCCCTCAGTCTGACACCAAGACTCTGGTGTTAGAACCTCCTGCTCCACGCAGCTATGTGTGTGAGCTCCAAAAAATCCTGGGATGCCTGGAGGACTTTCCCCAAGCTCACCGATGTCTGGGCATCAGCTGGGTCCCGGTCATGCCAGGAATCCTCAGCCCGTCCCTCTATCAGTGCACACGAGCCACGGAGATGGGCCAAGTTGTGAAACATACGAGGAGCTGCCGTCTGTTCTCTTTCCTCATGAAAATATGCCCTCCTAATAGTAGGACAACCTTTAAAGTTTAACATTAAATGGATATTACGAATTCCTCACAATAACCAAATAAAGCTACTGGTTCCATTATTAAATGTCTATTTTACCCCGATCCTGAGAGGAAAGTGCTCCCCGCGGTGGCTTCTGGGTATACATATTGCTGTTCGCATCATCACGTCCCCAAGGTACACAGGTCACGTCATCCTGCTACAGGCCCCGCCCCTTCCCCATATCTTCCTGCTACAGGTCCCGCCTCATCCTTGTGACGTCTCTGCAGCACCCGCCCTTTCCTCATGACCAGTAAAGAGGCGGAGCCTGCTGCAGGATGTCGCGAGAAAAGGGCGGTGCCTGCAGCAGGAGATCACATGTAAGGGGCGGGGCGTCTGCAGAGACGTCACTAAAAGGGACAGGCCTGCCGCAGGACGATGTCATGTGGAAGGGGCGGAGCCTGCAGCAGGGGGACGTCACTGCAGCTGGTGGATGTCATGACGAAGGGGCGGAGCCTGCAGCAGGAGGACGTCACTATGACCAGAGGCACCCAGGCATGAGTTCTCTATGGGGGCGTGACGCTAACAACACATATCTGCATACCCAGAAGCCATCGCGGTGAACACTTCCGTTTGATGATCACGTGTGAAACAGACATTTGTTTAACACGGAAAGGAGTGGCTATTATTGTAGATTCGAAAGCATTTATAATAATGATTTGATTGAGGACATTTTAGAGTTGCACTAGCATTCGTGGGATATATTTTTTTCACCATTAAAGGAGCAGTCAATAGGCAAGGAAACACAACTCTCAAACATAATTAAGTTACAGACAACTCATTGCAGGGAAAGCAGTTTAATTGGTTGCAAAGCAACAAAGAAAAAGAAGTGGTTGGGTGCAGTCAACACTTTATAGACTTTTTTCTCTATGATCAACACATGACATTATGTGTTGGGATATGTAGTTATTTGTTTTCTATGATTTTCATTTACTGCTGTTAAAAAATAAAGCATGGAAAGAGAAGCATAATCTGAGCCTCTGGTTCTGACATAGAATTCCTACTGTGTGGGGATGATACATGGAGAAAGCATGAGCATATCGTCTCCCAATGTTTATGGGAAAGTACTGATCCACTTACCTTAAGAATATTGGGCCATATTTATACTTTTTGATGCAAAACTGCGCTAACGCAGTTTTGCGTCAAAAAAATTAGCGCCGGCTAACGCCATTCTGAAGCACCATGCGGGCGCCGTATTTAATCAATGACGTTAGCCGGCGTTAGCCGCCGGCGCTGCCTGGTGTGCGTAGAAAAAAACGACGTACACCAGGCAGCGCCGGCGTAGGGGGATATGGGGCTTGGGCGTCAAGAAATGGGGCAAGTCAGGTTGAGGCAATTTTTTCGCCTCAACCCGATTTGCGCCATTTTTTTCGACTCCCAACCCCCATTGAAATGACTCCTGTCTTAGCAAAGACAGGAGTCATGCCCCCTTGCCCAATGGCCATGCCCAGGGGACTTCTGTCCCACTTACCTGAACTTACCTTAATGTCCCTGGGATGGGTCCCTCCAGCCTTGGGTGTCCTCCTGGGGTGGGCAAGGGTGACAGGGGGTGTCCCTGGGGGCATGGGAGGGCACCTCTGGGCTCCTTCAGAGCCCACAGGTGCCTTTTGCAGGCGCTAAAAAACGGCGCAAAAGCGGCCGTACGTCATTTTTTTTGACCCGCCCACTCCCGGGCGTGAATTTTGCCCGGGAGTGTAAATACGGCGCACATGCTGCGGAGTCAATTTTTTAGACGGGAACTCCTACCTTGCATATAATTAACGCAAAGTAGGTGTCCACGCTAAAAAATGACGCTAACTCCATGGACTTTGGCGCTAGACGCGTCTAACGCCAAAGTATAAATATGGAGTTAGTTTTGCGTCGGAATTGCGTCAAAAAAAACGCTGCAATTCCGGCGCAAACGGAGTATAAATATGCCCCATTGTTCTTTTTATTTTGTGTTAAAGAAAGGAGCTCAGTCAGTGATGTGGGTTGTTGGCTTCAGCTTCGGAAACTCCGCTGTGGTTTTCTGTGGTGTGGTGGACCTACCATGTTGCTTTGGTTTTTTCACATCTGCTTTGCTCAGGAAGGCGCCAATCAAAGGTCGGGTAACACTGAATCAATCAGCGGAATTGCAGAGCGCGACTAGTCACCAGCTAGGGTCTGAAGGAGCTGGGGGGGGGGCAGCAAGGAAACAGTCATTGATGATCAGTTGGGGGTCAGTGGAAGACAGAGTGGGAGATCTTCTGAGGTGGACGGGGAGGGAGTTCCAGGTCTTGGCGGTGTGGTGTGAGAAGCATCTTCCTCCGGCTGTAGTCTTCTGGATGAGTGGGATGGCAGCGAGGGTGAGGTCAGTGGAGCTGTATGGCGGGCGTGTGGAAGTGGAGTCTGCGGTTGAGGTATTCTGGTCCGGTGTTGTGGAGGGCTTTGTAGGCGTGCGTGAGAAGAGTGAATGTTATTCTCTTGTCTATTGAGAGCCTGTGCAAGTCTCTCAGTAGGGAGGAGGTGCAGCTGTGTGTGGGGGTGTTTTTGATGAGACGGGCAGAGGCGTTCCAGATGCGTTGCAGTCTTTTCCATACCTTGGCGGTGGTTCCAGTGTAGAGTGCGTTGCTGTTGTCTAGGCGACTGCTGACGAGGGCCTGGGTGAATGTTCTTTTGGATTTGGTTGGGATCCATTTGAAGATCTTCTGGAGCATGCGCATGGTGTTGAGGAGATTGCGCTGACTTGGCGGTTCATCGAGAGTGCTAAGTCCAGGATAAAGCCACGGTTGCAGGCATGGTCGGTAGGCCGGAGTGCTTCCGAGGGCAGTGGGCCACCACAAGTCTTCCCAGGTTGAGTGGTTATTGCCGATGACGAGGACTTCTGTTTTGTCGGGATTTAGCTTGAGGCAGCTAGCCTTCATCTAGGCGGCGACTGCCTTCATTCCGTTGTGGAAGCTGGCTTTGGCTGTGTGCAGGTCGTGGTGAGGGAGATGATTAGCTGTGTGTCGTCGGTGTATGAGACGATGTTGAGCGCATGGTGTCTGGCGATGGTTGCTAGTTGGGCCAGGTAGAGGTTGAAGAGAGTGGGGTTCAGAGAGGAGCCTTGTGGGACACCACACTAGGGGCCAGATGTAGGAAAGCTTTAGCAAGTCGCAAACGGCGAAAATCGCTGTTTGCGAGTCGCTAAAGCCACTTTGAGATGTAGAAATGCATTTTGCGAGTCGGAACCGACTCGCAAAATGCATTTCCGAGTCGCAAATAGGAAGAGGTGTCCCCTTCCTATTTGCGAGTCACATTGCAATGTAATTCCATTTGCAAATGGACTCGCAGTTACCATCCACTTGAAGTGGATGGTAACCCAGTTGCAAACGGGAAGGGGTCCCCATGGGACCCCTTCCCCTTTGTGTCTGGCATAGAAAATAATTTTTCAGAGCAGGCAGTGGTCCAATGGACCACTACCTGCCCTGAAAAATACCGAAACTAAAGGTTTTGGTTTATTTTTCAAAGTGCAGCTCGTTTTCCTTTAAGGAAAACGGGTTGCACTTTGAAAAAAAAAAAACGGCTTTATTTAAAAGCAGTCACGGACATGGAGGTCTGCTCCCCGTGAGTTCCCTGAATCGCTTTGGGGTCGCAAATTGCGACCCACCTCATTAATATTAATGAGGTGGGTCCTTGCGACCCCATAGCGACTCGCAGAAGGTGTCTGAGACACCTTTCTGCATCCCAAATTGCAACTTGCAATTTGCGAGTCGCAGGGACTCGCAAATTGCAAGTCGCAATTTGGGAATTTGCTACATCTGGCCCTAGATCTTGGTGGCCTCTGAGTAGAAGTGGGGGAGTCAGACTTTTTGGGTCCTGTCAGTGAGGAAGGAGGTGATCCATTCTAGTGCCCTGTTGTGGATGCCTGCAACATATAGACAAGACTGTAGAGTGTGGTGGGAGATGGTATCGAAGGCAGCGGACAGGTCGAGGAGGATGAGAGCCGCGGTCTCACCCCTCTCTAGGAGGTTCGGAATGTCATCTATGGCGGCGCAGAGGGTGGTCTCGGTGCTGTGGTTGTTCCGGAAGCCTGACTGTGAAGGGTTCAGGATGTTGTCTTCGATGTGTTTGGTGAGTTGTCTGTTGACAGCTTTTTCGATGACGTTCACTGGGAAGGGGAGCAGAGAGATGGGCCGGAAGTTCTTGAGGTCATCTGGGTCTGCAGTGGGTTTCTTCAGTAAGGGGTTGATTTCAACATGTTTCCAGATTTCTGGGAAGGTGGCGGTTTCAAAGGAGTGGTTGATGATGTGCCGGAGTTTGGGAGTGATGGTGCTGCCTGCTTTGTTGAAGATGTGGTGGAGGCAGGGGACGAAGGATGAGCCGGAGTGTATGGTGTTCATGATGTTGAGGGTTTCTTCATCGTTTCTTCAACTCTTTGACGCACATTCGGCGCAAACAGAGTATAAATATGCCCCAAAGAGTTCCCAGACGTGGGTTCAAAGATGCTCAGCATATGTCAAAGTCTAAAGTGACCATGCAATTAAAAATGTTTTGAAAGAAACGGACACATGCATTGCAAGCCTAAAACAGATGCAACACTAAGGGGCATATTTATACAACGTTTGCGCCGGATTTGCGTAGTTTTTTTGACGCAAATTCGAAGCAAAACGAACTCCATATTTATACTCTGGTGTTAGACGCGTCTAGCGCCAAAGTCCATGGAGTTTGCGTCATTTTTTAGCGTGGACACCTACTTTGCGTTAATGAAATGCAAGGTAGGCGTTCCCGTCTAAAAAATTGACTCCGAGGCATGTGCGCCGTATTTACACTCCCGGGCAAAAATCACGCCCGGGAGTGGGAGGGTCAAAAAAAATGACATCCAGCCGCTTTTGCGTCGTTTTTTAGCGCCTGGTCAGGGCAGGCGTTAAGGGACCTGTGGGCTCGGAAGGAGCCCAGAGGTGCCCTCCCATGCCCCCAGGGCCCCCCCCTGTCACCCTTGCCCACCCCAGGAGGACGCCTAAGGATGGAGGGACCCATCCCAGGGAACATAAGGTAAGTTCAAGTAAGTAATTTATTTTTTATTTTTTTTGTGGCATAGGGGGGCCTGATTTGTGCCCCCCTACATGCCACTATGCCCAATGACCATGCCCAGGGGACAGAAGTCCCCTGGGCATGGCCATTGGGCAAGGGGGCATGACTCCTGTCTTTGCTATGACAGGAATCATTTCAATGGGGGTTGGGAGTTAAAAAAAATGGCGCAAATCGGGTTGAGGTGAAAATTTTGCCTCAACCTGACTTGCCCCATTTTTTGGCGCCCAAGCTCCATATTCCCCTACGCCGCCGCTGCCTGGTGTACGTCATTTTTTTTCACGCACACCAGGCAGCTCCGCCGGCTAACGCCGGCTAACGCCGGCTAACGTCGGCTAATGTCATTGAATAAATACGGCGCCCGCATGGCGCTTCAGAATGGCGTTAGCCGGCGTTAGAATTTTTGACGCACAACTGCGTTGGCGCAGTTGTGCGTCGAAAAGTATAAATATGGCCCTAAGAGTTCCCAGACATGGGTTCAAATGTGCTCCGCATATGTCAGAGTCTAAATTGACTCGACCATTGAAAAAGTTTTGAAATAAACAGAAGACAGACACTGCAAGCCTAAAACAGATGTTTCCCCAAGTGTTCCCAGGCCATGGGTCAGAGGTGTTCAGCAGATGGCAGTGTCTGAAGTGACCATACAATTAAAAAAGTTTTGAGATAAACCGAAGACAGACAGTGTAAACCTAAAACAGATGTATCTCCAAGTGTTCCCAGGCCATGAGTCGAAGCTGTTCAGCAGATGGTAATCTATAACGTGACCAGGCAGTTAAAAAAAGTTCTGAAATAGACCAAAGACAAGCAATGTCCCCCCTAAAAAAGATGTCTATTTCTAAGCCCAGCCCCACCCACAAAAAACCTATGCATAATCAACACATTGTGGGCCATATAAAAACACCCCGCATTCACAGGCCTCTTTTTCTGAACTACACACTGGCAGTTTACAGAGAGCATTGGGCTTCCAGAGCACCCTAAGGAGAAAAATATGAAGGGCACAGAACAGACTGATGATGCTAAGCCTCTTCTACTTAAGGTCTGTAACTATGTGGTGTTTGTATATGTTCTATTGTAGTTTAACATAGCCGTTAGCCCCAACCTTTTTTAACTATAGAGTAAAATGCACATGTTTTTAAAATTATATTAATGTATGTTGGAGGTGGCTTGTGGTGAGATGTGGGGTACAATGTTTAATTTGTGCATGTTGGTTCTGGTGTTGGGCATTGGCACGTATTTTTGAGAGTCTGCATTTATTTTGGAGGGTAGAGGCAATGCTTAATTTGTACTTGTTGGTTCTGGTGTTGATATTTGCACTTATTTTTGAGGGTCTGCATTTATTTTGGCGGGTTGAGGTAAAGCTTAATTTGTACTTGCTGGTTCTGGTGTTGAGCATTTGCACTTATTTTTGAGGGTCTGCATTTATTTTGTGGGGTTAGAGGTCATGCTTAATTTCTACTTGCTGGTTTTGGTGCCATACATTTGCACTTATTTTTGAGGGTCAGCACTCATTTTGAGGGGTGGAGGCAATGCTTAATTTGTATATGTTGGTTCTGGTGTTGAGCATATGCCTGTATTTTTGAGGGTCTGCACTTATTTTGGAGGGTTGGAGGTCATGCTTAATTTGTACCTGCTGGTTCTCGTGGCTGAGCATTTGCATCTATTTTTATTTTTTTTGTTTTTTTGAGGGGCTGCACTTATTCTACTGCCTCAAACATTTACTGCGAGCAAAAGATATATATGAAAGACGGAGAAAGAGAAAAACAAAAAAGCTTCACAATGGGAGAAAGCAGAAAGCTGCAAGACCGAGATGTAGGAGGGAGGGGGAGGCTTTAAATGTTTTGTAGAGGCTCGAGATGGAGTTAGGTTTACTCAGCCTCAATATTCAGTGTTAGCACATTTAATTGTAGCAGCCGGATGTTTAAGAGGAGGGCTTTGGGCACCGGCGCGTTTTTATTAACAAATTAAGCCCTGGGGTCCCCGAGTCGCACAGCGCTCGGGGACCCCAGTTATTAATTTAACATCGAGTGGTCTCTGAGAGCGGAGTTCTTAAGTTAATAACGAGGGTCTCCGAGAGCTGTGCGCCTCGGAGACCTTCCTTATTAACTTAACAGCTCCACTCCCAGAGGCCACGCGGTCTCTGAGAGCAGAGAGATGTGTTGGTAATGAGGGTCCCTGAGTGCTGTACGGCTCGAAGCCCTTCGTTATCAGCAGAATAGATCTGTTCTCAGAGGCTGTGCGGCATCTGAGAGCAGATCGGTTCTGTTGATAACGGAGGCTCCCAGAGCCACACAGCGCTCGGGGGCCTCTAGGTATTAATAGAACAGGCCTGCTCTCAGATGCCGCCGGGGACACCGCTCGACTTCTGAGAACAAGTCGGGCTGGTTAATAACAGAGACGGCCGAGCGTGTTGCAGCTCGGCCGTCTCTGTTAGTAACCCGTCCGACTTGCTCTCAGAAGCCGCGCAGTGTCTCCGGCGGCCTCTGAGAGCAGGCCAGGCCGGGATAATGCCAGGAGGCCTCGTACCTCGTATTAGGCCCCCTCCAGCCCCCCTTGGGATATTAGAGAGGGTCTAGCACGAGGTGTGAGGCCTCCTGCCACCATATGGTGCATGGGGAAACCTCAGATGGTGTGAGGTACGCAAGCCTCACGCGTTTGGGCCCTCAGGCCCTTATAGTGTACAAATAAGGTTGAGGCCCTTGGAACCCGAGCACGAGGCTTGGCGCACTCAGGGGCCCACATGTCCGCATTTTTATTTATTTATTTATTTTAGATGGTAAATAAAATAAAAGGGGCAAATAAATAAATAAATAAAAATGAAATTAATAAAAAATAAATAACTAAATAAAAACTAAACAAACAATTACTGGGGGGCTACAGGATGCTCTGTGTCCTCTGCTCCCCTATAGTCCCCACAGCCCCAACCATACAACTTATCAAGGGTGGGGGAGCAGCAGGCTCAAGCCCCACAAACCCCCGTCCACCCACCTTAGGTCAGAGTCCTGTTGTCCTGGGGAAATGTTGAGCACGACGCAGTGGGCACCAATGCTGCCTCCACAGCAAGCATTTTTTCAAAAAGACGGTGTCTAGGGTGTTGGAGCTCGCTCAGCCTATTTGCTCCACCCTGGAGGCTGGAGTTTAGAATTAGCTCCGCCCCCACACATGGTTCAGAGCATTGGAGAGCTACGGCGAAAACATGGCGTGGATCCTAGGATCTGGCTTTCAGCCCATTGTACATGTGTATATTCAATGAACTGTAATGTTTTTAAATTGTGTTGAGTTATATATTTTTATAATAATTAGTGTAATTATATGGCGTTATAAAGACCATAGGCGGTATTGTGATATGCGTAAAATAAGGTTATGGAACCCTTGGAATGATATAAATAATGCTTTACAAAGAGAATCCTAGTGCTTATGTTGCTCGTCATAAATGAACAGTGTATGGTTTTTGAGAAAATGTGAACAAATGGCTTTGTGTATTCTACTTTCAGAGCATGGGGGCTTAACAGATGGCATCTTGAGAGACTTTTGTTTTGTCTTTTACAACCTTTTTACGAGATTTTATGAGTCGGTTATGCATGTAACAATAAATTAGTTATGCTTAAAGTCCTCATAAGGCCTCAACATATAAAGTTAGGAGAGAATATAGGCATTTTCAGGGCCTCAAGGGGTAAAGTTCAGAGCAGGCTCAACCCCAAACATCCTGAAGGATCCCCGCCCGTATTAGGTGAAATGTCAAGGGCAACTCCTGTAAACACCCCTACTATTGTTCAACTAGGCTGTGGTCGGTTGCCAAAAACCAGCTGGGCTTGTAAAAAACAGATGTGGGCTAGTAGCGCTAGAAACTGTGAGCTTTTAATAAGAAAATTGAAGAAAGCAAGACTAAGCATTACAAAGAGGCAAAACAATACCCCAACAACTAACCGTAGTCAACTACCTTCGGATGATACCCCGGGGAGCCCTCCAGCCTCCACCGATCCTCAAGCTGAGGATTCAGAACCGGTGTTTTGGGAAAGTGTAAGAAGGTACAGTCGTACTGTAGAGAGGTTTAATGCTACAGAGCACTATGAGGAGTTTAGGTTCGTTAATCTAGACTGTCTAAACTCCTCTGATCATGGTGTTATAGCTATACACCGGGCCATGCAAATGCTCATCGAACTATTGTTACACGATGTGGGGCCTAACAATTTCTTTCAGCTGCGTTTTCAGGGGCAGGGTTTCAACAGTCCTCTGTTCACCAGAAGGTCGCCTCAGGATGTGTTTGACTCTGTGACGTTTCTAGAAAACCTGTCTAAGCTTTTACAGAGCAAGGCTGAATAACTGGTGTACGGGACCCTTAGAATCATCGCCCTCATTGTTAGGAGTCGTGAGGGCGGTGCTTCCAGAACCTTAAAGAGCATCATGTACAGTAAAATCATCGGCAAGAAATATCAATTGTTGCCCGACTTTAACACAGGCGCTACCAATATGTGTCTGGCGGCAATCATCGTGGGGTTGTTGGGGGACCGCGCTACCCCAGTCAACGTCATTATGTCGATGGCGGCTGCAGCCCACAAGGCGCTTCAACTACTGCCCGACAGACTGGTTGTTTTTGGGGACCTGGGCCTTTTTGAGAACCACTTTGTCGTTACGGTAAAAGTTCTGTACCACAGTGGCTCTTGGAAGTACTTCACTACCAGTCAATGTGTGAAACACTAGACGGTTTAGGTGCTACATCACACTTTTACCATATCTTGAACCTGAAGGGTTTTCTAGGCGCCAAGTACATGTGTGAGCATTGCGACCACATATACAACAACTGGACCAAACACCAGTGTGAAATGCACTGTAAAATGTGTCAGATGGACGGGTGCGTCAATCACGACTCTCAGAAAGTGAACTGCGCCACATGTAAGATGTTTTGTCGGTTGTAAGACTGCTTAAACATACACATCAGCCTAGCACAGTGCGTCCGTAAATCGGACTGTGGGGCTTGCGGGCGTTACAAGGCTGACGACCACAATTGTAAAGGTATGCAATGTCCTAGATGTAAAGCGTATTTTATAGCCGGAATAGCACACAAGTGTTACATGCTCGAAGGCTTCCCCCAGAAAAAAACAGACTATATTTTATTTGATATAGACTGTACGCCAGAGACGGGTGTGCACCAGCCTAACTACATTTACGCCCATCATCTAACAGCCGACGCAAACTGGGAGTTTGAAGGCCGGTCATGTGAATGATTTCCTCAACAAGTTAATGCAGCCAAAATACTACGAGTATACAATGCTGGCTCACAAATCAAAAGCGTATGACTCGTTCTTTATTCTCCGGGACCTGATTTGTGAAAAGCTGGCTGTGGAGCTCATCACCCAGGGTTCCAAATTGATGCTGTTAAAGGTTGTGCCTTTTGAAATTAGGTTCATAGACACCTTGAATTTTCTGCCCATGAAGTTGAGCAAGTTGCCAAAAGCCTTTGTTTTTGAGGGCTGTAAAGGTTATTTCCTTTACTTTTTTAACACATGGGCTAATCAGAATCACAGCGGTACTAAGCTTCCGCGCGATAGTTACGGTGTTGAGTACATGATGCCATCTGAAAAAGAGAGCTTTCTACAGTGGTACAATGAAAACCGTGAAAATTGGTTTAATTTTCAAACAGAGTTACAAGCTTACTGTCAGGCGGATGTCATGATCTTGCGAAAAGATTCAGAGACATTGTGGTGGAGATGACGAACAGGTCAGGCTTATTAAAACCAGATCCCGTAAGAGAAAAATAAACATGGAATACTATACCCATTTAAGAACATTACTTTAGCTTCAATGTGCATGTCTATTTATCAGCACATGTTTTTAAAACCTGAAACCATAGCTCTAGTACCGCCTGACCTCCATAACGGTAAATAGAAACGTTACTCCACCCCGTCTATTAAGTGGCTCATGTACGTCTCGGAGAAAGAGAACATCTTCATTCAACATGCTGGGCTGCTACTACCTAGATGGGTATGCATTAATTAACAGGGTACCAACCGCCTTGAGTTCAACGGTTGCTTTTACCACAGGTTTATGCGTTGAACCCTCTGGGAACTCGAGTGGTTAGAAGAGCTAACAAAAGATGCAGAACTGGGCACTTTTATTATGAGCCGGCAGTTACCTGCACTGTTGGAACCCCGCAACGCCTTATTCGGCGGCCATACAAACACCATACAACGGTACCGGGTCGCTGGTGAGCGTGAGAAAATACACTACTACGACTTCACTAGTCTGTATCCATTTGTGAACAAGGTCAAGTAGTACCTGGTGGGTCATCCTAGGTTCATATATAGGGACTTTAAGTCCCTCGACGAGTACTTTGGACTCATTAAGGGGGTCATTACAACCCTGGCGGACGGTGTAAAAGGTGCGGTAATACCGCAAACAGGCCGACGGACAAAAAAAGGGAATTATGTCCCTGGCGGAAACCGCCAACAAAGACAGCCACTTTAACACACCGCCCGCCATGGCGGTACAGACAAGCAGCGCGGCGGTCACCGCCAACAGACAGGCGGAAGACAATGTACCGGCCACACTATTACAACCCGCCAATCCACCACCTTTTCCGGGGCGGATTCACCGTGGATAAAAACATAGCGGAAACAGTTTCTGCAATGGGAAAACGCTCACCTGAACACATCCCACGAGGAACGAGGACTCCATAGACCCGGAACTCCAAATACTCCCTGCCCTTGTCTTTCTGCTCCTTTACGACCAACAGCTACGTAGGCGCAGAAGATACCGGTGAGTACTGCATCTAGGACACGGGGGAGGCAAAAATCAGGGGGACACCCACCAAACACCCCCACCCTCGCATTAGACAACATACACACTAATGCAGTCACAAAAATCACATTAACAACCCACAATCCCCCCGGAAGAATGCAAAGACAATGCGAAATTCGGCCAAATATTGTAATGTGCCAATATACATGTCATACAAAAATATACAGATATATATCTCTAAATAACTTTTATTTACACATACAATCCTAGAAGTAGTGCAGATATGTACACAACAATGTCCGTGCACCAACAGTCCAAAAAAGCATGGGCGAGGCCCACAATAGATACCTGACCAAAATCCGAGAGAACACTGCCGGGGCATCAGATAGAAACACTACAGGCACCTCAGGGGGAAGGGAAGGGGGGGGCACCTCAACCACATGAATGCGGAGCCAGATCCACGACGGGGCTCCATGCCCATTGATGTATCCTGGGGAGTGCAAAGCCACAGTCTCTCAAGTCTCTTCAGTGGGTGGTTTGCACACTGTGCCATCCTGGGGAGTGCAAAGCCACAGTCTCTCAAGTCTTTACAGTGGGTGGTTTGCCCACTGTGCCATCCCGGGGAGTGCAAAGCCACAGTCTCTCAAGTCTCTTCAGTGGGTGGTTTGCCCACTGTGCCATCCTGGGGAGTGCAAAGCCACAGTCTCTCAAGTCTCTTCAGTGGGTGGTTTGCCCACTGTGCCATCCTGGGGAGTGCAAAGCCCCAGTCTCTCAAGTCTCTTCAGTGGGTGGTTTGCCCACTGTGCCATCCTGGGGAGTGCAAAGCCACAGTCTCTCAAGTCTTTACAGTGGGTGGTTTGCCCACTGTACCATCCTGGGGAGTACAAAGCCACAGTCTCTCAAGTCTCTACAGTGGGTGGTTTGCCCACTGGACCATCCTGGGGAGTGCAAAGCCACAGTCTCTCAAGTAGATGCAGGTCTCCACTGGTTCTGGAGGGGGACTGGTTCCCAGACTGGATGAGTCTCCCCGTGAAAGTTCCTGTCCTGTCACTGTCACAGCTGCAAATGGGATAAGGATGCCTGATGTGGCGGTCCATTCATTCCTACACGGTGCATGCCCTGTTCAGCGGTGCTTTGCCATGGCGGTCTTTGCCCTGTTCAGCGGTGCTTTGCCATGGCGGTTCTGGACTGTTCAGCAGTGCTTTGCCATGGCGGTCTTTGCCCTGTTCAGCGGTGCTTTGCCATGGCGGTCTTTGCCCTGTTCAGCGGTGCTTTGCCATGGCGGTTCTGGACTGTTCAGCGGTGC
This sequence comes from Pleurodeles waltl, assembly GCF_031143425.1. Classification (NCBI taxonomy): domain Eukaryota; kingdom Metazoa; phylum Chordata; class Amphibia; order Caudata; family Salamandridae; genus Pleurodeles; species Pleurodeles waltl. The sequence continues at coordinate 16,532,027 of NC_090442.1, read as the reverse complement.
TTTGCCATGGTGGTCTTTGCCCTGTTCAGCAGTGCTTTGCCATGGCGGTGCATGACCTGTTCAGCGGTGCTTTGCCATGGCGGTCTTTGCCCTGTTCAGCGGTGCTTTGCCATGGCGGTTCTGGACTGTTCAGCGGTGCTTTGCCATGGTGGTCTTTGCCCTGTTCAGCAGTGCTTTGCCATGGCGGTGCATGCCCTGTTCAGCGGTGCTTTGCCATGGCGGTCTTTGCCCTGTTCAGCGGTGCTTTGCCATGGCGGTTCTGGACTGTTCAGCAGTGCTTTGCCATGGCGGTCTTTGCCCTGTTCAGCGGTGCTTTGCCATGGCGGTCTTTGCCCTGTTCAGCGGTGCTTTGCCATGGCGGTTCTGGACTGTTCAGCGGTGCTTTGCCATGGTGGTCTTTGCCCTGTTCAGCATTGCTTTGCCATGGCGGTTCTGGACTGTTCAGCGGTGCTTTGCCATGGCGGTCTTTGCCCTGTTCAGCAGTGCTTTGCCATGGCGGTCTCTGCCCTGTTCAGCGGTGCTTTGCCATGGCGGTTCTGGACTGTTCAGCGGTGCTTTGCCATGGCGGTCTTTGCCCTGTTCAGCGGTGCTTTGCCATGGCGGTTCTGGACTGTTCAGCAGTGCTTTGCCATGGCGGTCTTTGCCCTGTTCAGCGGTGCTTTGCCATGGCGGTCTTTGCCCTGTTCAGCGGTGCTTTGCCATGGCGGTTCTGGACTGTTCAGCGGTGCTTTGCCATGGCGGTCTTTGCTCTGTTCAGCGGTGCTTTGCCATGGCGGTTCTGGACTGTTCAGCGGTGCTTTGCCATGGCGGTCTTTGCCCTGTTCAGCGGTGCTTTGCCATGGCGGTTCTGGACTGTTCAGCGGTGCTTTGCCATGGCGGTCTTTGCCCTGTTCAGCGGTGCTTTGCCATGGCGGTTCTGATACTGACATTGGTGTGTGGCATGACGACCTCCACACTGGACATTGGTGTGTGGCATGACGATCTCCACACTGGACATTGGTGTGTGGCATGACGATCTCCACACTGGGCATTGGTGTGTGGCATGACGATCTCCACACTGGACATTGGTGTGTGGCATGACGATCTCCACACTGGGCATTGGTGTGTGGCATGACGTTCCATCATTGGCCAGCGGGGCTGTGGCATCCTGTCCCCTCCTGGGCTGTGACTCCGGCGGTGGTTTCTGGACCAGTAACAATACTTGTGCCCTCCTGGGCTGTGACTCCGGCGGTGGTCTCCTGACCAGTAACGATACTTGGGCCCTCCTGGGCTGTGACTCCGGCGGTGGTTTCTGGACCAGTGACGATACTTGGGCCCTCCTGGGCTGTGACTCCGGCGGTGGTCTCCTGACCAGTAACGATACTTGGGCCCTCCTGGGCTGTGACTCTGGCGGTGGTCTCTGGACCAGTGACGATACTTGGGCCCTCCTGGGCTGTGACTCCGGCGGTGGTCTCCTGACCAGTAACGATACTTGTGCCCTCCTGGGCTGTGACTCCGGTGGTGGTTTCTGGACCAGTGACAATACTTGGGCCCTCCTGGGCTGTGACTCCGGCGGTGGTCTCCTGACCAGTAACAATACTTGGGCCCTCCTGGGCTGTGACTCCGGCGGTGGTTTCTGGACCAGTGACGATACTTGGGCCCTCCTGGGCTGTGACTCCGGCAGTGGTCTCCTGACCAGTAACAATACTTGGGCCCTCATGGGCTGTGACTCTGGCGGTGGTCTCTGGACCAGTGACGATACTTGGCCCTCCTGGGCTGTGACTCCGGCAGTGGTCTCCTGACCAGTAACGATACTTGGGCCCTCCTGGGCTGTGACTCTGGCGGTGGTCTCTGGACCAGTGACGACGGTGCTGGCGGTTGTGTCTGGACCGCCAGAAATGATGGCGCACTTCTCCGCCGTGACACTCACAACAGGCTGGGCAGACTTCCTCTGGACCTTCCCCACCTTTTTTGGAGTTACAGCTGACTCACCAATCGCCTTCGATCCCATTTCACTTGTTGTCCCATCAGGAGTCTTGACATGGTCCCGTTGGCCACTCTCCAATTTCAGAGCCTTTACAGGGGGTGGGCTGCCAGGGCCTTGGCTCCAGGTCCTACTGCCTGCCCTGGTGGAGGGTGCACTCCAAAAACCTGGAACACGCACCACTGGTACTGGAGGCTTTTTGGCTGAGGCGCTACGACGGGGCTGATGAATTGGAGGGGGGGTGGGGGCAAAAAGGTCAATTTGACATAGGGACAGTTTCTGACGGACACTGGGATGGGTAGCTGGAGAGGGTCTGGGAGTGGAGGAAGAGGAGGTGGTTGTAGGAGGTGTCACTTTAGGTGTTTTGGGTGCAGGTGCAGGTACTGGAGGCTGTCGTGAGGTGGATGGATGTTGGGTGAGTGATTGCCGGCGTTTGGGTACTTTGGGAGGGGGCGTCACAGACACACTGGGAGAGGACACAGGGGACGTGGAAATGGCAGTGGAGGTGGTGAGTGCAGGTGAGCGGCTTGTGGTGCTGGGTGTCCTGGTGCGAGTCCTAGTGCCTGTAGATGTGGTGCATGCAGGTGTGTGTGTAGACGAGACTGGGAGGGAGGAGGGAGAAGAGGAGGAGGGGGACACAGTGGAGACAGTGGATGTTGCTGTGTCTGTATGGATGTGATGCTTGTGTGAGTGCCTGTGGTGTGTGTGGTGCCTATGTTTGTTTGAGCTACTTGTGTGTGTTGACTTGTGTGCATGCTGGTTTGTAGGTGTGCTTGGGATGGGATGGGGTACAGGGGATTGGGTCTGGGTGGAGGAAGTTGGAGGGGGGAGGCTAGACACAGGGACAATGGCTGCCATCAGTGCTGAGGCCAGAGATTGCAGGGTTCGCTGAAGGGCAGCCTGACCAGAATGAATGCCCTCCAGGAATGCATTATCGTGTTGCAACTGTCGTTCTACACCCTGGATGGCATTCACAATGGTAGACTGCCCAACAGTGAGTGACCTGAGGAGGTCAATGGCCTCCTCACTGAGGGCAGCAGGGGTGACTGGGGCAGGGCCTGAGGTGCCTGGGGCAAAGGTGATGCCCACCCTCCTGGGTGAGCGGGCATGGGGCGAAGGCTGAGGGGCTGCTGGGAGGGCGGTGCTGGTAGGGGAGGTGGCGGCTGTACCTGTAGAAGTGGCGCGCACAGATGGTGCCGCCACCACAGGGGAGCTCCCATCCGCGGACGAGTCCGTGTCGCTGGTTGGTGATCCGGTGGCCGACGTGAAGCTCCCCTCGCCCTCCGTCCCACTGGTGCATTTAGAGTCTGTGATGTGGCCCTCCATGGCCATGTGGGATGCAGCTCCCTCGTGCTCCAGTGCCACTGTACCTCCGCCTGATGATGCTGATGTACAAAAGGACAGGGAGAGCAGGAAAAGGGGGGGAGACAGAAGAAAGAGAGTTTTAGTGCATGGCATTCCGCTACCGTTGGCGGACAAGACAGACGCAGCAGCCCCATGCATAACGCCGTGCTCCTGGCCTCTGCACATGCAATTTCTGGGATATGGCCTACATGGCAATGGTGGACATCTGCGCACATGGATGCCACAGGAGAAACTATACCTCAAATTGGCACTCTGCTGAGGTGGGGTACAGTGCCACATGGCCTACATTACAGAGGGGTCTTGCCTACCTAACTCGCCCTGGCCTAGGGACACCCACTGCCCACCACCCCCACCCAGACCCCTCCACTGCATGCAAAGTCCGCAGAATGAGGTTGTACTCACCCCCTTGTGTCTGCTGTGATGCCCTCAAGCACCCATCCAACTCCGGGTAGGCCACCACCAGGATCCGGAACATCAGGGGGGTCATGGTGCGACGGGCACCCCTCCCACGTTGGGAGGCCATCCCCAGCTGAGCCTCCGCCGTCTTCTTGCTGCAGCGGCGAATGTCCTCCCATCTCTTCCGGCAGTGGGTGCCCCGTCTCTGGTGGGCCCCCAGGGTCTGGACCTCCTTGGCGATGGCACGCCAAATGTCCCTCTTCTGGTGGGCGCTGACCTACATGACATGCACAAGGGAAGAGGAACAGTCATTACCAACTGCACCGTCAATGTGAGTGGCCCCCTCCCTACTCTGACCATGTGGCCCATTCATTCCCATGCATTAATGTAGTATGAACTCTGGCACCTTCCCTCTTCCACCCAGCCCTCTCCACCCAGGCCTAGCCCATACAACGTGCTCCCTCTGTACTAACCTGTTGGTCTGGAGGACCGTAGTGTAGCATGTACTGGGGGAGGACCCCATCCACAAGTTTCTCCAACTCCTGTGCAGTGAAGGCAGGGGCCCTTTCCCCAGACGCAGCAGCAATCGTCGCTTCCAGACTGAGGTCACAGCAGCACTGGCAATGTAGGTCCTCTCCTGTCGAAGGTCAGGTATCTAGTGATTCAACAGATAGAAAATGGCGGTGACGTCCGCGGCGGTGACGTCCTTGGCGGTGCGCATCATCACCGCCTGCGCACCTGTTCATTGGCTCCTGGGACCCATAGGGTCCAATGTTAACCAATGCAGCATTGCGCTGCGGTCTACGACCGCCTACCGCGACGGTGTGCAACGCCAGCGCAGTTACCCCACAATCCCATTGTCCCAGTTTAGAGTCAGGCAGCTGCTATTTCAGGGGCCCACATGGCTTCATTTACTACTGTGTCACACATAGCTAGGCCTATACTCAACACACATACAGGAAGGGTTTATTGTCTGGTGTAGTCTTGTGTGTAACTGTGGGTACATACCTGGAGGAATAGTGAATGTTTCGTCGCTGTTGTCCTTCTTAGGCACCGTCAGCTGGGACATATGAGAAGATGGCGGAATCCTCCGGTGTACCGACCACTGGTGGACCTGTTGACAATGGAAGAGAGACATGTCATTGTGACCTACAGGTTTGGCCGTGCCACAATCCAGGAACTATGTACCCAGTTGGAGCCAGACCTGATGTCACCAATCCGCCATCCTACAGGAATCCCCCCTGACGTGCAGGTGCTGTCAGTGCTCCATTTCCTTGCAAGTGGGTCTTTTCAGACAACAGTGGCCATGGCATCAGGGATGTCCCAGCCTATGTTTTCCAACGTCTTGTCCAGAGTGTTGTCTGCCCTGCTGAAACACGTAAGGAGATACATCATTTTCCCTCAAGTGGAGGATTTGCCTACAGTCAAAGGGGACTTCTATGCCCTTGGACATATCCCCAACGTCATAGGTGCCATTGATGGGACACATGTAGCTCTGGTCCCCCCCGCAGGAATGAACAGGTGTACAGGAACAGGAAGAGTTATCATTCGATGAATGTCCAGATGGTCTGTTTGGCAGACCAGTACATCTTGCAGGTAAATGCTATGTTCCCTGGCTCTGTGCATGACGCCTACATCCTGCGCAATAGCAGCATCCCTGATATGATGGGTCAACTCCAGAGGCACCGTGTATGGCTATTGGGGGACTCTGGTTACCCCAACCTTTCCTGGCTATTGACCCCAGTGAGGAATCCCAGGACCAGGGCAGAGGAACGGTACAATGAGGCCCATGGGCGGACTAGGAGGGTAATCGAGCGGACCTTCGGCCTCCTTAAGGCCAGGTTCAGGTGCCTCCATATGACAGGTGGATCCCTATTCTACTCACCGAAGAAGGTGTACGACATCATCATCGCCTGCTCCATGCTCCATAATTTGGCTTTGCGACGCCAGGTGCCTTTTCTGCAGGAGGATGATCCAGATGACGGTGTTGTAGCAGCTGTGGAGCCTGTGGACAGTGATGAGGATGAAGCTGAGGAAGAAGAAAACAACAACAGGGAGTCAGTCATACAGCAATATTTCCAGTGAAACACAGGTGAGTACATTTTCAGTTTTAACATTACATTAACTTTCACACGTCTACCTCTATCCTGTACCGACATTTCACTCACTATTTGTTAACTGAGTTGTCCCCTTCCATTTCAGTTTCACAAGTGTGGTAACCTACGTGTCAACTGCTTGCATCCTTGAAGGGCTTGTGATGTGTGACATTGGTATGTTAGCCTTCCAATGGGTAACCCATTATGACACTGTAATTGATAATACAAAGTTCCAAATCATAGACTGACTCCAGTTTTTTTAGTGTTTCAAGGGTGTTTATTTAAGTGCTAAAAAATGATGGGGGGTTGTAAAATGGGGATGGGTGATGGTGGAGGAATGTCCATGGCAGAGTCCAGTCTATTAGTCTCACAGGTACATTGCACATCTGGCCATTGGAAGTGGAGCTGGACCAGTTCCGATTTGGACAGGGTAACAAAGTGGGACAGTGGGGGGACAATCAGGGTGGTCTTATTTCCTGGCGGGGGTCTTGCCATCTTGCTCTGTCCTGTTCCTGGATCTCAGGGACCGCTTGCGTGGTGGTTGTCCGTCTGCAGGGGATGGGGTGCTGGTGTGGTGGTCCTGTGGCGGGGCGTCCTGTCCACTAGCGCCGGCGGAGGTGGTAGGCAGTTCATCGTTGTGGCTAGTGTCAGGGGCCCCTTGGAGTGCCACGGTGTCCCTCAAGGTCTTTTGTATGTCCGTCAGCACCCCTACGATGGTACCCAGGGAGGAGCCGATGGTCCTGAGCTCCTCCCTGAACCCCAAATACTGCTCCACCTGCAGACGCAGGGTCTCCTGCAACTTGTCCAGGACCGTAGCCATCGTCTCCTGGGAGTGGTGGTAGGCTCCCATGATGGAGGAGAGGGCCTCGTGGAGAGTGGGTTCCCTTGGCCTGTCCTCCCTCTGTCGCACAGCAGCCCTCCCAGTTCCCCTATGTTCCTGGGCCTTCGTCCCCTGGGCCGTGTGCCCACTACCACTGCCCCCAGGTCCCTGTTGTTGTTGGGGTGTTGGGTTACCCTGGGTGCCCTGTAGTGGTGGACACACCGCTGATTGACCTGTCGTGGGTAGGGAGGTTTGGGCCCGCTGGGTGGGTGCTGTGCTGGTGTTACCAGAGGGTGGAAGTTCGGTGTTGGGCTGTGGCTGGGAAGGGGAACCGACTGTCCTGAGGCCCACGATGGTCCGGGCTGGTCATCAAGATTCAGTAGGGCAGAGCTGCTATCGTCACTGTGGGCCTCTTCTGGGGGTGGAGTGGTGTTGTCTGGACCCTCTGGTGTGGTGACGTTCATTCGGATTCCTGCGGGGGTATAAGAACATGATTATTGCATGTGTGTGTTTCATGGTGTGCAATGGTTGGGTGTGCGTGAACACCAGTGCAGGCATTCCTGTGTGGGGGCTTGTGTGCTGATGGTTGGGGGGGTGTTCTGGGTATGTGCAGTGGGCATGCTTTAGTGATGGGTGTCCATGCTTAGTTGTGTCATGCAGGGCTTGGGGTTGGGATGGGTGGTTGGTGTCATGGGTAGATTAGTGAGGAGTTTGGGTGCTAGGGGAGGGTGTGAGAGTGGGGGTGTGTGATAGCATGCAGGTAGGGTGGGGGATGTGATAGTTAAGATTTGACTTACCAGTGTCCGTTCCTCCAACGACTCCTCCGAGGCCCTCAGGATGCAAGATGGTCAAGACTTGCTCCTCCCATGTTGTTAGTTGTGGGGGAGGAGGTGGGAGTCCGCCGCCTGTCCGCTGCACCGCGATGTGGTGCCTGGAGACCGTGGAACGCACCTTCCCCCGTAGGTCGTTCCACCTCTTCCTGATGTCCTCCCTATTTCTTGGGTGCTGTCCCACTGCGTTGACCCTGTCCACTATTCTGCACCATAGCTCCATCTTCCTGGCTATTGATGTGTGCTGTACCTGTGAGCCAAATAGCTGTGGCTCTACCCGGAGGATTTCCTCCACCATGACCCTGAGCTCCTCCTCGGAGAAGCGGGTGTGTCTTTGGCGTGACATGGGTGGTGTGGGTGATGTGTGGGGTGGTGTATGTGGTGATGAGTGTGGTGAGTGTAGTGGTATGTGGTGTTTTGTGCTTGGATGTTGTGTGGGTGATGATGTTGTGTGCCTCTGTGTGATGGGGTTGTCTATTCTGTGCTCTCTCTCTCGCCTTCTCTCAGAATTTCAGGTTGTAGGGGTTTGTGGGTGATGTGGGTGTGTCTTTTATATTGTGTTGGGTGTGTGGGAGTGTTGTTTGTATGTGTCTCAGGTGTGTGTATTTGTAATTGTCCAATGTGGCGGTGTTTTGTAAATGTGTGTGTATTTTGAGCGCGGCGGTGTGTACCGCCAATGGAATACCGCGGTTGTAAGACCGCCGCGTGGATTCGTGGGTCGTAATGGCATGGGCGTGTTTCTGTTGGCGTGGAGGTGGAGGATTTGTTTCCGCATGTTTATCGCTGACCTTTGGTGTGGCGGCATTGTGTGGGTGTCTGAATTTCGGCGGATTCCAAAATGTGTGTCATAATAGCTGTGGCGGTCTACCGCGGCCGTGGCGGTGTATTGGCGGTCTTCTGCACGGCGGTAAGCGCCTTTTACCGCCAATGTTGTAATGACCCCCTAAGTGTCAAATTCACCCTCCGAGGAAGCTTTACTTCCCGGTGCTTCCGTACAGAGTCGACGTTATCACTTTAAACATCAGCAATACTGATAAAATAAATGTTGACAGTCTGAAGGGTCTGGCGGATGAGTACTACGCATCGAGCGATCACAAAAATAGCAAATCAACAGTCATGAACCACCCTAGCAAAGTCATGTCCCAAAGAAAGTGGGAAATTACAACACAACCGTTGTATAAAACCCTAAGAGTAGTGTTTGATAAACGGGTCCTCACCGAGGACTACAAAACACTACCGTACGGTTATTAAAAGACATTAGAGGGCCAAACCCCAACAGCTATGGACACCAGGCTGGAACACCCATTCTCCTGCATTTTAGCGGTAAAAGTTATTTTTATAAAGAAACTACTAGAAAACGCTCCCGGTGTTTTATCTCATACCCCTAACAACATCGTGTGGCTTTATTCCTGCTGGCAGGATCTTTACATGAACTCTCCCTAAAGTTCCCACACATCCGCTTTATAGAAGGCATCCCCAGTAACCTCAACAACGATGACTTGTTACCTAAACACTTTGTAAACATGGTTGTTGTGGACGACCTCTTGCGTGAAGGCGGGGACCAACCCGAGATCAAGAGGGCTTTTACTCAATATTCACATCATCGTAATCTGAGCATATGCTACATCATGCAGAACTTCTTTTACAAGGGTAAGAGCAGGCGTTCTATAACTCTCAACACCACATCCCCGGTCTTATTTAAAAACCCTGCAACAAGCTTCAGATATCAATTATAGCTAAACAAATGTACCCCGGAAACATGCAGGGCCATATTTATACTTTTCGACGCACAACTGCGCCAACGCAGTTGTGCGTCAAAAAAGTTAACGCCGGCTAACGCCATTCTGAAGCGCCATGCGGGCGCCGTATTTATTCAATGACGTTAGCCGGCGTTAGCCGGCGGCGCTGCCTGGTGTGCGTAAAAAAAAATGACGTACACCAGGCAGCGCCGGCGTAGGGGAATATGGAGCTTGGGCGCCAAAAAATGGGGCAAGTCAGGCTGAGGCAAAATTATCGCCTCAACCCGATTTGCGCAATTTTTTTCGACTCCCAACCCCCATTGAAATGACTCCTGTCTTAGCAAAGACAGGAGTCATGCCCCCTTGCCCAATGGCCATGCCCAGGGGACTTCTGTCCCCTGGGCATGGTCATTGGGCATAGTGGCATGTAGGGGGGCAGAAATCAGGCCCCCCCATGCCACAAAAAAATAAATAAATAAATAACTTACCTGAACTTACCTTATGTTCCCTGGGATGGGTCCCTCCATCCATGGGCATCCTCCTGGGGTGGGCAAGGGTGGCAGGGGGGGTCCCTGGGGGCATGGGAGGGCACCTCTGGGCTCCTTCTGAGCCCACAGGTCCCTTAACGCCTGCCCTGACCAGGCGCTAAAAAACGACGCAAAAGCGGCTGGACGTCATTTTTTTTGACCCGCCCACTCCCGGGCGTGTAAATACGGCGCACATGCCTCGGAGTAAATTTTTTAGACGGGAACGCCTACCTTGCATATCATTAACGCAAAGTAGGTGTCCACGCTAAAAAATGACGCAAGCTCCATGGACTTTGGCGCTAGACGCGTCTAACGCCAAAGTATAAATATGGAGTTAGTTTTGCGTCGGAATTGCGTAAAAAAAAACGACGCAATTCCGGCGCAAACAGAGTATAAATATGCCCCGCAGTTTTTCATGGAAGCGTTTAACGACGCTACCGCGAAACCCCACAGCTACTTACTGGTAGATATAAAACACAATACTCTAGAAGACTGCAGGCTATGATCCCACCTGACTTCCCAGTCGCTTACATGCCTAAAACAGCCCCCAAAGCCTATAAAAAGATTTTTATAACATTTACACTCTAAACCTTGTAATATAGGGTCACTACCATGTCTGCATTGCTATGGCGTAATTTAGACCTCCTAAAAAATGCTGGTCACAGCCTGCCCCTTGAAAAGAAAGGCTATCCTGTGCACTGCTTTGGACGATTTATTGGCGGCGATTTCAGAAATAGCCCATAACACCCTAAAAGGTAATGTCTCGATATCAACGAGCCAGTTCCGTGTTCTGAAAAAGAAGTGCAACATTATTAAGAAGCTTAGCAATAAGAGGACGTCGCTCCTTTCTAAAATGAAACTGGTCAAACAGTCTGGAGGTTTTATAGGGGCGCTGCTGGGTATAGATATACCCCTAATTACAGGTCTTCTGTCGAGGACCTGATGGAGCACGCCTACAAAATGTACCTTGTGCCCCGCCAGCAGCTGGAAAAGCTGGGCCCTTCTACCACCGATGTCTGGGACATATGCGAAAACAAGACGCATCGTCTCGACGCTGAAATCAAAGCCATTCTGAACCTGACCGATTTAAAACCACACAACAAAGCGGGGCTTTACTCAAGAGCCCTTCAAAACTTTTTACAATATTACAAGCAACTAACCTCTGAAAAAAACAAGTTGACTCTGTATACCCCCGATACTGAACAGACTTCAGCAGTCCCGGTAGCTCAGCAAGACCATGGACCAGCGTCCCCCACGCACGCTATTATCGAAGTCCTTTTAAAAATATAAGTCAGAGGTATAGAGGGGCTGTGCAAATGCTGCTTGGTAAAATGACTGCTTCTAAAGATCTGACATCTTGGAACGACAGGGGTGAATTAGTTTACAATGCACAACAGATTGCTGGATCACACATGTATGATCTGGTCAGAGGTCTCACGCACAGTAAAACCCTATCGACACAAAACGCTCCTAGAGGTTGGGACCAGTTCCTAAGTGCCACAGCAGAACTCAACATTCCCTCCACGATTATCGGTAACACCGACCACCGGCGTAGGCTTGAAAGTTGATCCGACCCCTGGTGTTTTTACAAGGAGTCCCACCGTATCGACGTTGCCTTTCTTTCCACAGCTAACACCGTCTAGGAGCAGCGACCTATGGACCATAAAAAAAGACTGTTCAAAATTAACGCTTGGCTACCTCTCTAATGTTATCACGATATTTGATCAGCTGTACAGTTTTGTTAAAAGTTTCGCATGTCGAAAGATTTTGCTTCATTTATTTCTTTACCCTTGTAAATGTTTGTGCTGAAAACTGTTTGTAATAAACACTTTTAACTTTTCAACAGTAGTCCGACATCTTTTTTAAAAATGGTTTGAAAATGTGGGACGTGTGAATAAAAAAATGCATAGTCTGAATTCATGTTTAAGATGTTTTTATTTTAGACAGTCATCAGTACAAATAGAGGAGTTACAAGGCCTTACACTTTTGACAAACACCGTATTCTGTTTTAACAACGCGCGACATAGTCCTTGAGTTTTCATTCACATATTTCATAACAATACCATTGTTGTTTACTAAGATCGGCTGAATACAGATTAAAACATTTTCTAAACGTCATACCCTCAGACATTTTTCTAATAAAATATATACAATGTTCCCCGCATGTGATGGGTAGAGAATCCTGTACACGCAGCTTGTTATACTCAACCATGGGTGATGCTTTTTTTTTTTTACATATTTGAATATCGGTTTTGTATAAATGCTATCCTCAGGAAACTCCACTAATCTGTCAAACACTATAACCTTGTCTACATCCAAAAACAGGGCCGCAAGGTGCGGAGTCTTTCTGGGCCTATCTTTTCAGGTAACCCATTGGTAGGAAACACGCCAAAAAAGTATTTCTTAGTGTATTTATGTCTACTTAAGAAGTCACGTATCTCTGCAGTGTCCATTTTGACACTCTTTTAATGATAGTCAAACATAAGCTGTTGGGCGTGATTGAACTGGATAACGCTGTTGAATACCGAAAACACAACCATATTCACGTTGGTAGCCAGCACCTGTGTAAAGTGTATTTCAGCTTTTAGATTTCCGTGTTTGATCAAGTTGTAGTGGTCACCGTCTTCCATGTCAGGAGTCAGGTCGAACGCAAACAAAGTGTAGCCGGCCCCATACCCCTCTCTTGAAACAACGATTCCTGAGTCCCGCAGATGTTTTCCCGTTATCGAGACCAGACAGAGATACTCCCTGACAAAATTGAATGTTCCAAAACTCGGCGTAAACGGTTTTGCAGGGAAAACAGCTCCCTCGTGGACCAAAACGGCGTAGTTGACGTCATAGTGTTTGACGTTGAAAGGGTTAGAGGTGTAGAGCCCGCTAAAAGCTGTATTGTCCACAAACCCTATGATGATGAGTTTTGGAAGTTGCCCCAGAAATAGATTCTGCTGCTGCGTTAATCTACTACCGGCGGGGATGCTGAATATCTTCAGAGCCACTCTTTCAATGGCGTACTTGGCGTTCGATAATTGTAAAGCTTCTGTGTGGGCCAGTCTGACGCTTGGGGATACTTTCACTCTCTTTACAAACTGGCTCGCAGACAATATAACCAGTTTATACTGCTCCGCATCGCCGCTAATGCGACAGAATGCGTCCTTGTTGCGGTTGAGTTTGCGCTTAAGATCTATACCGTTGACTAGAAGCTTATCTTTGAAGAAAAGGTCTGAATGTATGTGCCCCTTAACTGCCTATTGCCGGCGGTGAAGCTGGCTCTTTTTTTAAAACCAGCGGTGCCCCCATCCAAAGCAGTGTCCTCAAAATGCGCTTCAGTATCTTTGTAGAAGAGTCCCGCTGAAAGCTGTGTGTCCAGGGCTTCGTGATTGTAATTTAGAATACTCTTTGTAGGCCCTGTAGGCATACATGTTATCACTCCTCATGATGAGTTGATCACCCAGGTTAATGTCCACTTGATTAAACATGGTTGCGATGGGGTTGGCGATAGGTGCCACAGCCTCGATGTTGACGCCGTTCGCTTTGCTTATTTTGCAGACGAGGTGTAGCAGAGTGTTGTTGAGATCCAAATACATATGCTTTGACCCCACACATAAAACTCTATCGGCACCAGAGCCGTCAGAGCGGCTAGAGGTGATAAAACTGTTCTTGATGCTGATCTGTGTGGGTTTAAGAGAAAACAGATCTAGCTCAGATTTGGCACATTCACCCGAGGTGCGGTGTACGAAGGCCATGATAGCTGATTTAAAAAATATTTGCACTAGAACGTGTTCTCTTCTTCTTCTTGGAAGATCTCTTCGTACTTACGACTCTTCTTTTGTGTGGGCCTTTTGAAGAAGTACTCCATTTTTTATAGGGCATTGGCGGACCCCTACGTCTCAAAGACCTTCACTTTCTTTTAACACCCGCACGCGCATTGTACAACAACCAAGCTCCTTCTTGGGGCTGTTTGTTCATGCGTTCGGTGACAGCCGACGTTACAGAGCCCACGACGTCATGGGCTGTGTTCATAGCAGCCGCTTTAACATGAGGTTTTGCAATTTCGTACCCTCTTCTCAAAAAGGGCACGGCTCTCCTAAACAAACTTTGAAAAAAGCCCTCCAATCCGGCCCTGTACATAACAGGGGTCCCTTGAAAGTAGGACGGGGTCCTCCGTAGCCGGCCTGGACTCTGTAATAGTCCCTGTGCATAGAGGGATACCCGTATGTTTTCATGAGGACCATCGCAACTGCCTAATAGTCACTGTCACGGCGCGGTCTTAAATGAAGCTTAACATTAACTTTCCCGTATTTAAAGGCCACCACCGGCTCTGACTGATCGTCGAGGACCATGATGATTATAGTGTCAAAATGGTGGCCACATAGTCGAGTTTGTGATGCTGCATATTAACCATCGTGTTATTTTCTCCTGTCACAGGGACCCATCTCAACAACGGCGAATAACTACCCCGACCCTCTGCGGGTCTACAATGTCGCTATACACGTAAAGTGTATAAAATCCGCCGTTAATATCGGGGCACGTAGGGTCTGGATCCACCTGTCTTTTCACATGTTCTACAGTCTCTAACACAATTTGTAATTTTTTTAATAAAGCTTCCTTAAAGCAGCCTCCGTCACGCTGTCACACACCGCAAACATATAATGAAAGACAATTGTTTTGTGTAAGGTAATTTTATTAAACAAAAAAAACAAAAAAGAAATTGGTCAGCACAACATAAACACAGTGTACTTGACATTTCACCGTACATAGCTTATTGCTGTCGACGATGCTGGACACCTTGAGGCCTTTTGACTACGTATACATAGTACGACACGTTACACATATGACTCAGAGCAGTTCCTTTTACTAAATCTCATCGTCACAAGCTTTGATATTTTTATAGCTATACTCTCAATAGCTCTAGACATGACTTCCTGTTCCCCCCGCCTATAACTCTGGACTCTCAGGATACTGACTGCATTCAACAGCATTCAACAGTTCATACAGTTCTAGGTCGGACAATATAGAACCTTTATTTGTGAAATAATCTTCTGTTATGAGTTCCAAAGCATGGTGTTTCCCAGTCAATGGTGAAAGTCTTAACTCACGCGCACGGTCTTTGTACGCGCTCTAGTATTTATCCGTTGCTGGTAGCCGTGCTTTGATACACCAGTTGGCGATACACACAGGGTTGTCACACTGCAGCGTGGCCGCAGGTTCTGAAATGTTCAGATAACGCAGAACCACAGGGTGTATTTCAGCTATTCTTTCTTTAACCAGCACAGATATCAGTCTCCTGATACAGATGTATACTGGGTGTAACTCATAGACATCTTGCACAGCGACACTCTGATTCTCGTCCTAAAACTGAGTATGTAGCGTTAAATAACACCTTTATAATCTGCTATCCAAAACCTCTGTATTTTTTTTTTTAAACAACTTTCGTGGGGCTAAAGACCTCATTCTTCTATTTTTATAATAAATAGCACACATTCGTCTTTCTATGACCCTTTCTATCAAGCTTTTGTCAAAATAGGTACACAGCCCCTTCATACGTTCGAATTTTAAGCAGGGCTCAGCAGCGTATGTGATCTCATTGACCGCGGCTGCCAAGACCTTAATCATATCAGCATGGAAACCTTTCTTCACAGCTGACAACCCGTACACCACCCGTAACAACTTATATACCTTGTGTTGGTCTAACCGGCTACATATGCGTCAAATTGTTCTAGCAGTGTCTGGAACAGCATAAGCAGTAAAAACTTACATTGTTAACCTTTGGCGTAGACCCCTCTAGAGCAGTGGTTCCCAACATGTAGTCCTGGGACCCCTGGGGATCCGCGAAGCTTCCTCAGGGGGTCCGTGACTTCTTAGAAAATGAAATAATATTAACAAATTTGGTCCCCAGCTTTCAATATTCACTCAGTGAGGGGTCCCTGGATTCCAGTAATGATAAAGTGGGGGTCCACAGAAGTCAAAAGGTTGAGAACCACTGCTCTAGAGCATTTCTTTCTGCAGTGGTTTTCTACGGTTCAAACAGAAAGCAAAAGACAAACTATTTGTTAAAAGTATGATATCAGTGTATACACGATAATTGTCTATAGAGTTTTTACTAACCTCAGCATTTTCGCTACACTCAGCGGCTACCCTGAAATCTTGCTAGTCGCAGAGGTCGATTGGTGTACAAGTGGCTTCGGAGTTTACATTTGTCGGCTATACCACGACTGCCTCTGGATCGGGGTCCTCCTGAAAGCCCATGGCTGCATAGACTGGCGAATTCGGTGGTGCTACACCTTCTTCATCATCTTCAGTGTCGATGAAGTTGATTGCATCACTTAATTCATCTTTCGAGGCTTCGCTGCCCCTCCTGTCAACCTTAATAGAGGATATCAGTTGCGTCAAATCCTTGAGGCTGAACTTTTCAAGCCGCTGGCAAAGTTCCTCTTAAAAACTGGTAACATCAGAACCCCCATCTTTAGGGGCAGCCTGCTGTGCATTCTCATCCATCACAAGCAGTGTTAGGGGCCGATAATATCTATTGATAGTGTTCTGACCCCCTGAGGAGGCGGCTTTTCTGGTGAGCGGATTATATCTGTTCATACTGGTGTGACAACCTATCTCAGCAATGGTTCACGGTTTGGCATGCAGCTCTAGCTGGCTCCTTATATGTATTCTACGGTTCAAAAAGGGCGTACGCCTCTACAACAAATACCGGTCACATGCTCTCCTTGACAGCTCTGATACATTGCTGGGGTTACATGTGAGGTTAACCATATGTCATGACCTTAGCAGCATCTGCCCATCTCCTCCTTTTTGGATAAGCCAGCCGTGTGGAGGTTTGGCCTTACACTCCCAATGCTCCGCCCTGTGAGGAGGCCCCCAAGCAGGCACTTGAGCCTGAATGTCTGACATGTCCAGGCCTGTCCTTTTAGGCTCTGAAACGGGTTGCACACCAGCAGGGCCCTCATTTTACACAGTCCATAGACCTAGACACAGGGGCTAGGACCCTGGCACATAACTAACACGTGACCCCCTGATGTCACAACCCATGTGACACACCTAGACCTACGTCACTGCCTATGTCAGCACGGGGTGGGGCCACCCACGTCACTACCTACGTCATTGCCTATGTCAGCATGGGGTGTGGTACCTGTCAAAAGTTTGATGGAAGGTATCCCTTCCTACTACTTGGGTGGTCTAAGGGTCCTGGAGCTGGTCGCGGCCGGATTGCGGACGGGCGCAGATGGGCTCGCCTTTGCGTGGCCGCACAGCAGGCGCCATTAAGTAGAACGAGGGGGGAGGAGAAGACAGCTGTGAGACAGGAGCGGTAAAACGGTGCGAAAAAGGGGGGCGGCCGCGGGGGCAGCAGCGGCAGGGAGGGGGAAGTGGGGAGCACGGAAAGTAAAAAAACTGAAAAACAAGGATGAAAGTGATAATAATCGGAAAAAAAGAGGAAAAAGCACAGCATGGAAAAGAGAAAAGAAGGCAAAAAGCGGCAGCCCAGTCAAAGAGCAGAGCTCTCCCACTACACTCCAGGGATGAGGCGCAGGCAGGAGCCTGCGGATGGCACAGTGATGTTTTATGCCTGTGAAATAATGGGCTGGTGGCACCCGAGGCACCTGAAGGAACATTTTGTTGGGTTTTCAAGACATAAGTGTACATCAGACATCCGGGCAGGATTGGTTGTGAGGCTTTATCTGAAAGTTAATTAAACATTGATGATGTTAACTAAAAAGTAGTGTATAAATTATTATTCCTTTCAGTGCCTTATTGCCTGTGTTTTATTTCTTGCTGAGGTCAGTCATTCATTGCCTGCGGTCGATTAAACATTTAGGCCCAGATTTATACTGCCTTTGCGCAGTTTTGTGTCAAAATGTATAGCGCTGGCTTGCACCATTCCAGGATGCCAGCCGGGCGCCACATTTATGGAATGCCGCAATCCAGCGCAAAGGGTGAGCTAACGCCGTGGAAAATGACTTTAGCCCGGTGGGGCTGATGGTATGGGAGAAGGGGGTTTTGCACAAAAAAGTGACGTTAGGCTGGTTAGAGTAAAAAAAAGATTACTCTAACCAGTCTAGCGTCATTTCTTGATGCAAAACCATGCATACCACATAACTCCTGTCTTGTAAAAGACAGGAGTCATGCCCACCACCCCAATGGCCAGCACAGGGGACAAGGCCCCCGGGGCATGGCCATTGCACCCTGTGCCATGTAGGGGGGCCCATTTCAAGGACCCCAGTGCCACTTAAAACACTTTTTTTTAATACTTACCTCTACTTACCTGGGATGGGGTCCACCATTCTGTGGTGTCCCTCTGATTTGGGTGGGGGTGACCCTGGGGTTTGAGGAGGGCACCTGTGGGCTCTTTTCATGGGGTTTGACCATGGAAATGGGTCCACAGGTCCCCTAACGCCTGCCCAAACACCTGCCCAGGCGTTAAATAATGGCGATAAGCAGGCTTAGCGCCATTATTTAGGCCCTCTTCCCTCCCATGCACCAGTTTTGCACGAGAGGATAAATAAGGCCCTAGGGCCTTAGAGTAATTTTTTGGATGGGAATGCCAACTTTGCATCTTATTGACGCACGGTGGTTTCACGCATCCAAAAAGTGACTTTAACTCCAATATTTTGGCGCTTGACTAGTCTAGCGTAAAAATATAAATATGGAGTTAAGTTTGCACTGAATTAGCGTAAAAAAAATGACACTAATTCAGTGCATACAGAGTATAAATCTGGGCCTCAGTCCCATAGACTGCCCCCGTGTTTGGTTTTCAAGCTCTGCACCCTAGTCATGAGAGCCCCCTGCCTGAAGATGAAGAAGAACCCCTGCCAGTACCTGCTGAGCTGACAAGCAACACAAACTGAAGGAAAGAGGCCTTGTCGGATGCCTCTCAGGAGACCCTCGATATTAGCAACGAACAAGAGGAGCTAGAACACAAATTCATGTAGGCCCAGCGCTAAACAAAACTACTGCAAAGTCCTTACACGGTTATGTCAAGAAGGTCACAGCTGCACTCTAGCCGTGGTCTAGTGAAGCAGATACTGAGCTCTGAGCCCTCTCCAGGGCTCCCAGCTTAAAATAAACCATGTCTCTATGTGAACAACTCCTATGTACTTCTAGTGAAGCAGACACTGATCTCTCAGCCCTCTACGAGGCTCCCAACTTATAATAAACCATAGCTCTGTCTATGTGAACAATTCCTGTGTACTTCTAGTGAAGCAGAGGAAGCATTGTGAAAGTTAAGCAGATACAGACCTCTGAGCCCTCTCCAGGGCTCCCAGCTTATAATAAACCATAGCTCTGTCTATGTGAACAACTCCTATGTACTTCTAGAGAACCAGACACTGACCTCTGAGCCTCCTCCAGGGCTCCCAAGTTATAATAAACCTTCTATGTTGTACTGTCATGAACCAAACAGATGTGCTCTTCGTGTGTTGGTTCAAAGTCATGGGGATCAGAAAAAGTCCACAACCTCTTATCCTCCAACCCTTGATTCTGCCATAGCTGGGCTTTTGCCTTAATTGTGCTCTATAGGTCCATCATTGCTCCTGGCATGTTGCTTTTGTCCATTACTCTGTTCATCTGGCTGGTGGTAGCTGTTTCATCACCAGAGAGAGAAACTGGAAACCACAATCGCACTGAACTGGTACTGCTGCTTTGTCTATGTGAAGAACTCCTATGTGCTTCTGCTGGAACAGTACAGACAACTAATGTTCCTTGTTGCTGGATCTGCACTTAGTGGCTGTGGATGTGGAAAGGAGAGTGTATATTTAACCAGAGTGCCCTGCAATAAAAAGGCATCTTGATCTGTACTACCATGGGCATAGCTGCCTGGTTTCGAGTTTGCTTACGTGTGACATTCCAGGTCTTTGTGAGTGCCACTTTGAGTGACTCTATCACAAGCAACAAAAAATTAATTTAGCATCAGCTTCCCAAACAAGTGTTTACTCATAACATTTTATGCATCCCATGCACATGCAGTGTCAGAGCTCATGAAGCATAGAATGCGTGATGTTAAGGTGTTCATGCAGGGACCATGACTGACATGCACTAATATAACGCTTGATACATGACACTTGGCAGAGCTGCATGCACACAGGCGGCAAGAATGTGATGGTATTTCTCTACAAACCTATCAAAGTCTTGAAAAGTATACCAATCTCCATGGTCATTGTGGACCTCTTGTCACCCACCTTGCTTTGTCTGAGCAGGAACTGGTTTGCAAACACCGTAAACCAAGCAATCAGAGTGTGTTTATGGGCCTAAGTGAGTGCAACTTTTCTGTGTAAGGTAAAGACTTTGATTCTCCTCCACTTTATTACCAGCTTTACACCGGGCTGGTGTACCACACACATAGACTCTAAGCAACATAAGCACATTTCATTCATGGGTCTATAAAAATTGCAAGTTCAGGTTTGAAGCTGTTAAGGTTCATGTCATTGAGCCATGTTTCTGCTACTTCTTGCCAGGAATTCTCCCTTGGCTGGGTTGATATTTAGGCAGCCAGTGGTGATTTCTACTTTCTCTGAAGCAAAATTGTTCCCGACCTTGAACTCAGTTTCACTTTATCATCAGGTGGAATTAGATAAGGAGATCCAAGACCTCAGAGTGGGTGTCACCCTCATGATAGTGTAGAAGTTCAATTGATGCTCTTTGGCTTAATTGCTGCTGCTGTAGCATTTCAAAGAGCTGTGATGTTTATATAGAAGGGTATTCCTGAAGGTAAGCACTATCAGGAAGATGTTCTTATGACTGGTTCAACTGTGAAAGAACATGACAAAGGGAAATGTGAGGTGCTTAGTAGATTGCAAGTATCAGGTTTAACTTTGAAGGCAGAGAAGTGTGTGTTTGGAGCAAATTAAGTGAATTATTTGGGTTACAAAATATCAGGTGATAGATACATCTAAAGAAAGGATTGGCAAGCGTGGTCACATAATTAAAGGAGCGTATTAATAAAAATGAACTGTCATCCTTTCTGGTCATGATCGAATATTATAGTAAATTTGTGAAGGACTTTGCCAACAAAACTTACAACATGAGGAAACAGTTGCGTAAAAAAGTAGAGTTTGCATGGGGGACTGAACGTGGAAAAGAGTGAGTTAAAGTTAAGGAAGAACTCAGTCATGCACCACGTCTGCAAGCCTTTATTTCAGGAAGTGTCACCAAAGTGGTCTGGGATGCCAGTGCAAAGGATTTGGGGGCACTGCTGGCACAACGATGTGAAGGAGAAGTGAACCACATTGCTTCTGTGTCAAGGGCATAGAAAGGCTCTAAGTGTAACTACTTGGTCAGTGAACAAGAGTCGCTAGCAGTGTGCTGGGAACTTAACAGATTCAAACACTGTGTGGGGATCGGATTTCAGGCTGCAAACTGATCACAAGCCTCTAGTTGAAGTTTTTCAGAAAAATGTTCTCAACTGTATTCCTTCTCGAATACTTAGGTGGTTGATTAGTGTACAAGAATACTTCTGTAATGTACAATACATATCAGGTGCTGGAACGTTTTCAGCAAATGTCTAGATTGGTGGACACATGCAGTACAATTGATGTGAATGAAGAAGTAGATGAAGAAGAAAACAGTGTGTGTGAAATCACGCAAGGGGGCATGAAAGAATGGAGACAAGAAATAGAGCAGGATGATGTCTTGAAAGAAGGTATTAAATTGCTTTCAGCAGGAAGTTTAAATAAAAGAGAACAAAAGAAATGTTGTAAATTCTGGTGGCTGTAAGGACATGAGTTAGCAGTTGATATGAGGAGAACATGCCACTCCTTATGTATTTGTTCTAATAGATTTGTATTCAAGATGGATATAGGTTTCTTGTATAAAAAAACAGTGATTAGATTTCTTGAAGCTATCCCCAAGAGGTAGAGTTATCGTAGATGTCTTCTTACAGATAATGGAGTGCAGTTCTGAGAGAGTGTGGTATAGTACACATGAGGTCAGCTCTGTATCATCCCCAGACAAATGGCGCTATTGAAAAAGTGAATAAGACACTAAAGGAAGGTATACAGATGACAAGAGTGAATAAGTTGAATTGGAAGGCTGAGTTGTCCCAAAGGATCATAGGGTATTGAATGGCTCCCCATTTTACAATAGGTAAAGAGGAAGATTCCTTCAACAAAAACTTATCCGGGTTGATGGGAGCAAAAGATGAGCAAACAATTTTCATGGTGAGTAGAGAGAGAGAATTTGTTTTGCAAAGAAGAAGGAAGGAGGAGTATAACAAATGTGAGACAGTGAAGCATGTTGTAAAGAAAGTTGACTGAGTAAGAGTAAAAGCCCCTTAGGGTGTGCTGATTGGTTGAAGTTTACCAGGGACTTGAAAGCTGTTAAACATTTAAAAAATGCTGTCAAAATACACGATGACAGGATTTTGAAAAACAGCAGGGTTGCACTTCTAGGGTGGAAATCTGTGAGAAAGTAGCCTTTTTCTAGCCTTGTTTCCCCCACTTTTAGCCTGTTTGTGAGTATATGTCAGGGTGTTGTCACTGTCTCACTGGGATCCTGCTAGCCAGGGCCCAGTGCTCATAGTGAAAACCCTATGTTTTCAGTATGTTTGTTATGTGTCACTGGGACCCTGCTAGCCAGGACCCTAGTGCTCATAAGTTTGTGGCCTATATGTATGTGTTCCCTGTGTAATGCCTAACTGTCTCACTGAGGCTCTGCTAACCAGAACCTCAGTGGTTATGCTCTCTCGTTACAAATTGTCACTAACAGGCTAGTGACCAATTTTACCAATTCACATTGGCATACTGGAACACCCTTATAATTCCCTAGTATATGGTACTGAGTTACCCAGGGTATTGGGGTTCCAGGAGATCCCTATGGGCTGCAGCATTTCTTTTGTCACCCATAGGGAGCTCTGACAATTCTTACACAGGCCTGCCACTGCAGCCAGAGTGAAATAATGCCCACATTATTTCACAGCCATTTTACACTGCACATAAGTAACTTATAAGTCACCTATTGTAGGAAAGTACCATCTTGCGTGGCATGTTACCCCCATATTTCACTGTATATATGTTGTTTTAGTGTATGTGTCACTGGGACCCTGCCAGCCAGGGCCCCAGTGCTCATAAGTGTTCCCTGTATGTGTTCCCTGTGTGATGACTAACTGTCTCACTGAGGCTCTGCTAATCAGAACCTCAGTGGTTATGCTCTCTCTGCTTTCTAAATTGTCACTAACAGGCTAGTGACAAATTTCACCAATTCACATTGACATACTGGAACACCCTTATAATTCCCTAGTATATGGTACTGAGGTACCCAGGGTATTGGGGTTCCAGGAGATCCCTATGGGCTGCAGCATTTCTTTTGCCACCCATAGGGAGCTCTCACAATTCTTACACAGGCCTGCCACTGCAGCCTGAGTGAAATAACGTCCATGTTATTTCACAGCCATTTACCACTGCACTTAAGTAACTTATAAGTCACCTATATGTCTAACCTTTACCTAGTAAAGGTTGGGTGCTAAGTTATTTAGTGTGTGGGCACCCTGGCACTAGCCAAGGTGCCCCCACATCGTTCAGGGCAAATTCCCCGGACTTTGTGAGTGCGGGGACACCATTTCACGCGTGCACTATACATAGGTCACTACCTATGTATAGCGTCACAATGGTAACTCCGAACATGGCCATGTAACATGTCTAAGATCATGGAATTGTCACCCCAATGCCATTCTGGCATTGGGGAGACAATTCCATGATCCCCCGAGTCTCTAGCACAGACCCGGGTACTGCCAAACTACCTTTCCCGGGGTTTCACTGCAGCTGCTGCCAACCCCTCAGACAGGTTTCTGCCCTCCTGGGGTCCAGCCAGGCCTGGCCCAGGAAGGCAGAACAAAGGACTTCTTCAGAGAGAGGGTGTTACACCCTCTCCCTTTGGAAAAAGGTGTCAGGGCTGGGGAGGAGTAGCCTCCCCCAGCCTCTGGAAATGCTTTGATGGGCACAGATGGTGCCCATCTCTGCATAAGCCAGTCTACACCGGTTCAGGGATCCCCCAGCCCTGCTCTGGCGTGAAACTGGACAAAGGAAAGGGGAGTGACCACTCCCCTGACCTGCACCTCCCAGGGGAGGTGCCCAGAGCTCCTCCAGTGTGCCCCAGACCTCTGCCATCTTGGAAACAGAGGTGCTGCTGGCACACTGGACTGCTCTGAGTGGCCAGTGCCAGCAGGTGACGTCAGAGACTCCTTCTGATAGGCTCTTACCTGTGTTGCTAGCCTATCCTCCTTCCTAGGTAGCCAAACCTCCTTTTCTGGCTATTTAGGGTCTCTGCTTTGGGGAATTCTTTAGATAACGAATGCAAGAGCTCATCAGAGTTCCTCTGCATCTCTCTCTTCACCTTCTGCCAAAGGATCGACCGCTGACTGCTCAGGACACCTGCAAAACCGCAACAAAGTAGCAAAGATGACTACTGCAACCTTGTATCGCTGATCCTGCCTCTTTCTCGCCTGTTTCCTGGTGGTGCATGCTCTGGGGGTAGCCTGCCTCCTTCTTGCACCAGGAGCTCTGAAGAAATCTCCTGTGGGACGACGGAATCTTCCCCCTGGAACTGCAGGCAACAAAAGACTGCATCACCGGTCCTCTGGGTCCCCTCTCAGCACGACGAGCGTGGTCCCTGGAACTGAGCAACTCTGTCCAAGTGACTCCCACAGTCCAGTGACTCTTCAGTCCAAGTTTGGTGGAGGTAAGTCCTTGCCTCCCCACGCTAGACTGCATTGCTGGGTACTGCGTGATTTGCAGCTGCTCTGGCTCCTGTGCACTCTTCCAGGATTTCCTTTATGCACAGCCAAGCCTGGGTCCCTGACACTCTAACCTGCAGTGCACAACCTCCTGAGTTGTCCTCCGGCGTCGTGGGACTCCCTTTTGTGTCTTCGGGTGAGCTCCGGTTCACTCCTCTTCCAAGTGCCTGTTCTGGTACTTCTGCGGGTGCTGCCTGCTTCTGTGAGGGCTCCCTGACTTGCTGGGCGCCCCTCTGTCTCCTCATCCAAGTGGTGACATCCTGGTCACTCCTGGGCCACAGCAGCATCCAAAAACCCTAACCGTGACCCTTGCAGCTAGAAAGGCTTGTTTGCGGTCTTTCTGCGTGGGAACACCTCTGCAAGCTTCTTAACGACGTGGGACATCAATCCTCCAAAGGCGAAGTTTCTAGCCCTCTTCGTTCTTGCAGAATCCACAGCTTCTACCATCCTGTGGCAGCTTCTTTGCACCCTCAGCTGGCATTTCCTGGGCATCTGCCCACTCTTGACATTGTCGCGACTCTTGGACTTGGTCCCCTTGTTCCACAGGTACTCTAGTCCGGAAATCCACTTTGGTTGCTTTGCTGGTGTTGGTCTTCCTTGCAGAATTCCCCTATCACGACTTCTGTGCTCTCTGGGGAATATAGGTGCACTTTACACCTACTTTTCAGGGTCTTGGGGTGGGCTATTTTTCTAACCCCCACTGTTTTCTTACAGTCCCAGCGACCCTCTACAAGCTCACATAGGTTTGGGGTCCATTCGTGGTTCGCATTCCACTTTTGGAGTATATGGTTTGTGTTGCCCCTATACCTATGTGCTCCTATTGCAATCTATTGTAACTTTACACTGCTTGCATTACTTCCTTTTGCTATTACTGCATATTGTTGGTATTGTGTACATATATCTTGTGTATATTTGGCATCCTCATACTGAGGGTACTCACTGAGATACTTTTGGCATATTGTCATAAAAATAAAGTACCTTTATTTTTAGTATATCTGTGTATTGTGTTTTCTTATGATATTGTGCATATGACACCAGTGTTATAGTAGGAGCTTTGCATGTCTCCTAGTTCAGCCTAAGCTGCTCTGCTATAGCTACCTTCTATCAGCCTAAGCTGCTAGAAACACCTCTTCTACACTAATAACGGATAACTGGACCTGGTACAGAGTGTAAGTACCCCTTGGTACCCACTACAAGCCAGGCCAGCCTCCTACAAAATCCACCGGACTAGCGTAAAAAATTATGATGTCTGTCACACTGACTACTGCCATAGTGCCCGTATTTTAAATACAGAGCTACAATCTGTAGAAGGCTGGCCTGGTTTGTAGTGGGTACCTGTGGGTACTTACACCTTACACCAGGTCTAGTTATCCCTTGTTTGTGAATGTAGTAGTGTTCTAGCAGCCTAGGTTGATAGAGGTAGCAATAGCAGAGCAGCTTAGGCTGAACTAGGAGACATGTAAAGCTTCTGCAATACCACTTATAGTTACACAGTACTTACACACACGTAAAGACAATACTCAGTATTACCAAACATAAAGGCATTTATTTGGGTGACACAGTGCCAAAAATATCTTAGAGACAATACTCCTTCTAGAGGTAAGTATTATACACAATATATACACTAGACACCAAAATTAGACAAGTAAATAGTCATAGAACAATGCAAACAGTAGGAAATCCTATAGAATGCAACGGGAGAAAATAGGTCTAGGGGCAAAACAAACAATATACTAAAAAAAAGTGGAATGTGAATCACGAATTCCCCCCTAGACAAGTGTAGTGTGTGTAGAATCGCTGGGAGAGTAAAAATACAGTAAAGGTAAGTAAATTACCACACCCCAGAACCCAGACAAGCAGGAGTAAAGTACTGCAAGTTTCCTTAGGACACACTACACCTCGTTTTTGGGATTTTGCAGCAGCCAACCAAGTCTGCAAAGAACAACTGCTGGATTATTGGACCTGAAGACCTGCAAAGGAAGGGGACCAAGTCCAGAAGTTGAAAGAAGTTCCAGGAAGGACAGGAGCCCCTGCCATCCCAGAAGAGGGT
The DNA here is from genome assembly GCF_031143425.1 of Pleurodeles waltl. Lineage (NCBI taxonomy): Eukaryota > Metazoa > Chordata > Amphibia > Caudata > Salamandridae > Pleurodeles > Pleurodeles waltl. Next base: position 16,505,513 of record NC_090442.1, on the reverse strand, counting down.
GCAAAAGAAGACTCCTTGATAAGTGGACTGCAGAAATGCACCCTAGGAAGCTGACAGCGGGTTTCTGCATGATGCAAAAGATGTCCCACGGCGTGAAGATCGTTGCAGATGAGATTTGGTGTTGGAAGGCGCCAACAAGCCTTGGCTACGACAAAAGTGCGTTCTTCATTAGAATGTTGCTGGATGGACTCAGGAGGGACCTGGGGGCCTCAACTCTGTGTGAGGAGGAAGAGGGGTCTCTCAGCACTTCAGAGAGCCCTCAGGATACCAGCCAGCACCCCCAGAAGCTGCAGGATCCGGGTTCAAAGGAGGTGCAGCACAACAAAAGAAGGTCCCAAGCCGCCGGAGAAAAACTCAGCGAGTTGAGCGTCACAGGGTGGAGTGCAGGGGACCTGGGCCAGGCTGTGCACGAAGGAATTTCGCAAAGAGTGCACAGATGCCCCAAGAGGCGAAAAAGACAAACAACACAGAGGTACCGCTGTTCTCGTGGAAGGCGTTACTAAAAATATAGAAAAAGGAGAAGGCCCACTTTTGCTAATGCATGAATTAGGAGGAAGATGTGCAGAGTCGTACATGATCAGAGAAGAATACAGGCCCAGAATGCTCCTGGCATCCAAATAGAGAGCTCAGGACAGGAAGCATGGAAGCAAGACAAGGACAAGCAGAAACATTTATTCATAATGCAGCTGCAAGTAGAAGGCCATAAAAAGCTTGAGTCATAACTTGATAACATACACACGGGGAGGGCGCACATTCCAATCCACGTTCACAAGGGAAGGACACACCACAGTGGTTTTAGGAAGGGAACACAATAAGCATTGATGCTTGAAGGCCAGCAGCTGTGCGAGGGAGGCCAGACAGACATGGTTCCAAGTCTGGAGTTAGTCAAGCAAGAAAGTGCTGATATCCTTCAGAACGTGAGATAAAAGACATTGCGGTTTATTAACAAATGTGCTCATGACAGATGTGTAACCTTTGCTTTTCTGTAAATGCGTAATTGGATGCTTTCTCATGAGAAATGTGGCTTCATGCTAATGTAGGTAGAGATACAATGTACCAAGCAGGCGCTTAAATCAAAATGCATGACAAGTGATAAGATGCATTCAAGGTGTCGTGAACATATAAAAAGGGCTGTTTGAACTGACAAAGTTGAGTGCGTTATCAGTCACAGAGCTGTGCTGCCCTCCCGGCCGTTATTCATAAATGCTCATATTATTTGCCAAACAGAGTTGTGTTGTTCTTTTATTCCTGACCCTACAACATCTTGGTTAGCCAGCCAGGAGCCATCCTTCTCTTCCCCGGACCGCAGCTGAAGGAAGCACCGCCTGCACTGCTTGAATAGAACACTGCGCGCAACAAAAACAGGTGAGCTTACGCCTGCCTATTCAAACAGGCAGTCGGGGATTCCAGATGTTGCTGTCCTAAAGGGTGGAGAGAGGTTGGCCTTCGTACCTTATTATTTTTAATTGCATGATTCTTTTTGGCAACTATAATATGACAAAATGCACGCATGATTTATGTGGGGTTTAAATGCAATGTTATGTTGTTATGCTAAAAATGAACTGTGATTTCCAGGTTAGACCGGAAGACTAGTTAGAGGGTTAATGCAATGTTTTGATGGTATAGTATAAATGAATTGTGATTTCCCGGTCAGACCGGAAGACTAGCTAGTGCAACAGGCAGCAGTGCATTACCCAGGGGGCAGCCCCTGGAAGAGACATTCATTTGGGAATGCCTACCAGGTATCCCGGTTAGATCCGGATGATCAGAGCAGAAATAGTGAGGTGGACAGAGTAACAAGTGTGAAGTCTGACATGGTAAGAGACGGTTGCAAACTTTGCCCTGAGTGAGTCAGACGCCCGGTTCACCAAATTCCCAGATTTAGTAACATCTGGAGGGCAGCTTTGAGGGAGAGCGACCAAGGCTGAGATATCAGTGGGAGTCTGAGCACAATCAGACCCTTGGTTGCAAACCTAAAAAGCGCAACAGGGACAAGAGAATGCATTTCGTGAGTAATGAGTAAAAAAGAGGACACAAATAGTACAGTATTTTACAATCATAAAGGTCAGGTTATAGAGAAGTGGCAGGTTTCCCCTCCAGTTGTCACGCAGTCAGATATAAGCGAGGAGGAGAGGGTGCGAGATCTCTGCCATATTTATGACATCCCAATAGACACCCTTAAAGCGTCCCATAAGTGGGAAATAAGTAGTGTAAATAAAAACACAGGGGGCCTGAATAAACAATCCCAAAGTAAGTAAAGGTTGATAATAAATCCCTATGAGTGAGGTTGATGATTCTCTGTGGCAGGAAACAGATACCATTGAATTAAATTTAATATTTAAATGGGCTCACGGGCAACCCCCATGCCCATGCAACACCCCGCGGATTGAAATAATAACACAATCACCCCTTATATTAGAGACTCTTCTTGATGCATTTCTCACAGATATTCGTAATTTCACTGCCTTGAACAATGAATGGCTCAACGCATCCCAGAGCACCACAAGTAGTTATTTACATACATGACAACGTTATAACATGCATTGCGTCAGGTACTAATCCACTCAGACCCCCCATAAATTCACCCGCCCCAGACATTACCAGAGAAGAGGTGTTACACAGATTGGCGATAAGTATGGCTGATGTTCACCAATACGGTCTCACAACCATATATGTAAAGTCAGGTAATGCTGAGTAGGACTGTCCCTACACAACGCTACTGTAGTTCAGTAACAGTGGTAAAGCTAAATATACATTAAGACGAGAAATAAGAAGCTGAAAAGAGATACACAGTGTAGTGGTTAGACTGCAAGAAGTACGCATAGGAAACACCCGTCCTGTGGGGATCATGGATACCCCTCTGGACCATATGATGAAAACGTTCCCTTCAGATAAGAAAAGAATACTAAAATATTGCAAGCAGTGGCATAAAGGCACTGAGGGTCTCGCTCAACCAGGGCCAAAAGAAGGGACATTTGACCATGACATAGCTGAACACACATTGACTTACATTCGCTCAACATACAAGAAAAAGAAAAGACAGAAGAGGGAAGCTATTCTGTCACTATGGCGAGTATTCTGTCATGAAAAACAAAAGGAAAAGTCAATTGCGCCCGAAGAGGCAGTGGCACAAACACAAACAGAATCCCCAGGAGAGTCACTAGGGGAGCCCCCACCTTATGGTCTTTACCCTATCCTGCCAGCTGCAGGGTACCAAGATCCTGTTCGGGTTGAGCCTAAGGAGGAGAGGTTAGAGGCACAGGGAGCTGAGGCAACCCCCGCTCCTGTCCCATCAGCTCCTTGAGCTGACCCAGAGCAGAGCGGGAGAGACAGGCTAGTAAGTGAATTGCAACACACGGTGAGACAGGCAGAGCAATCTAGGAGCCTTACCCCCCTCCGGGGACAATGGACTACAGGGCACGTCATTCTCAGGCTTGGAGACACATCTGCAAACACACTGAGAGAGGCAGCAGAGGACTGGATAGAAGAGGAAGAAGAATGGGAGGGAGGTGTAGAGACGCCACAATACGAGGAGCCCCCGGGTGGCTCACAGGTCGTAATAGGGGCAGAAGATGATAAGGAGTGGGACAATGGGTTTAATAGGAGTGCGCATGAGCAAAGAGTTAACAGAAGGTTATACAATTTTCGTCCGCGCCCTACACGAGAACTAGAAATGACAGCCAGAGATCGCGCAGATACAAAAAGACGGTCAATCCTCAAAACAAGGTCAGAATTGACACCTATAGAGATAATAGAGCAAGAGGAGGGTAGCTATTACTGTTGCCCCTTCTCAGATGAATTGGCGAGGTGGACTAAAAGAGAAGGAAGGAAGCCATGGCCCGACAAGGGTCTTTTCAACCCTTTGATTTAGAGACTGCAGAAAATTGCATACGGCAGGGACGGGGTGACCAAGATTGGAATTACCCTTACATGCAAGAATGCCTTGCAGTTTGGGAAAAGTATGCCGAAGACAAACCAACTCAGGTGAAACGCGGTACTAGACCAGATCCAAGATTAAGCCTTAGATCAGGAAGCCCTCGACCAATAACTCAGTTGCCTTTTGTAAGAGAGGGCAAGTGCCAACATACGTACCATGGCCACAAATGGACAAAGAGAATTTAAAAAGAGCACTACCCCCGCTGTCTGAAGGTGCAGGGAAATGGATAGGATTTTTTGAAAAACACACTGCCGGGGTCAACCTTGTCCTAGGTGATGTCAAAAGCCTGCTCAGCTCATTAGTGGGAGACGAAGTAAACACAATTTTTGTTAGGGCAGGGTTCCCTCAAGTAACATTGATAAATACACAGTTTGACGGGTCATCTTTTAACAATGTCCGCCAACATGTTTGGGATGCGCTCCGACGGACGTATCCAGATAGACGGGACATTGGAGCCCTTATGGCAGAAAGTATAAAGCCAACTGAGGATATTGCAGAATTCATAACTAGAATGAAAGAACAATGGGTGCAGGAGGTAGGATGTAACTGGGAAAACACAAGAGGAAATGCAATTTTGTTTTATAATGTATTAAAGCGAGGCCTTCCCACTGACATTCAAGCAAATCTAGATGGAGTGGTGGGAATAGAGGCTAAGCTATGGCCCGAAATACAGGCCCACGTAATACATTATTTTAAGCGAAAAGTAAGAAAAAAACAAGTAGAGGACAGAACAGGCAAAAAAGGGTCGCCGCGAAGTTGGTGCAACAAAAACTTAAAACGCCGAGTACAGAAGGGGTACTTGTGACTGCACCACCAATGTCCGTCACCATGCCAGTACAGGTACAGGCACCAGGAGGACAACCAGCAAGTGATACAAGGAAGGGACAGGGGAGTTTTACAGGAGAGCAAGGGTCAACACAAGGGAAAAGACAAGGAAGCTGTAGGGCAGGACAACAATGTTATTATTGTGGTAAGATGGGCCATTTTGCAAGAGAATGCAGAGCCAGGAAAAACGATAAGAGAGTGCAAGGTTGGAATACCCCACAGGGGCAGATGAGGCCACAACAAATGCAATGGGTGCCCCAGCAGCAAGCAATGCAGGGACCCCCACAGGGCCCCAAACCCAGTGGGCTGCACCCCAAGGGCCAATGTCACAAGGTGGGCCCCAAGGCGTCAACAACACTACTGGAGGACAGGCACAGGTACAGGTGGGAGGGGTAACAGTGCAAGGAGGCAACCCCTTCCATGCATCACCCCAAATGTTCAGAGGAACACCAACTCAAAATTATACTCAATGACAGAGCCCGCAGATGGCCACTGTGTGTCCAATACTATTGGTAACCCGCAGGTCACATGAGGAACCCACTGTGACGGTAGCCATAGAAGGTCACACCTATAGGTTTTTAATCAACACTACCAAATCGTGTATTAAGGAAGGAACACTACCACATTCTTGCAACTCAATGGACACACAAGGGTTTTCTGGGGCTGTGAGCAGGGTTCCATTCACCAAATCAGTAAACATGATTGTGGGAGATAAACAAATTGAAGGACCACTCCTGTACTCCCAGAGTCACCAGTCAATCTTCTTGGGAGAGATTTAATGAGTAAACTGAACATGACCATCTCCTTCCTGGAGGATGGGTCAATGGTATGTTACACACCAGGTGTCACCCCGAGCAAGATATTGTCACTCATAGCTCATGAGGAGCTAGGACAACAGGTTAGAGCAGTTCTTGTCGATACAGAGGCTTTTTTGCGCTGTATATATGCCTTGATAGCGCACACAACAGCACTACGAGGGAAAACAGTGCAGTTTCCAAAGGAACTGCTGTTCAGGCCTTACAAGCCTGTGGATCCTATTAAAGAACCTGAAATGATATTGGAAATATCCACCCTTGAAATAAGATCAACATATGGCGTGTTGCTGGCAAGTGAAAGAAGACAGGAGATGGGGGCATCAATAATGTTCACAGATCCTGGGGTTAAATTAAGAAATATATCAGATGAAGAAATATTTGATGATTGCCCACTAACTGAGACAGTTGTGTTTGAGATGGACATTACCATTAGAGTGCAGCTGCAATACAGATCAGTGTCCAGACACGCACAAGACCAAACAATAATTGAGAGAGATTTGGCAAAAGTCCCAGAGGTGTTGTGTACAAAGGGTCCATATGATGTGGGACTGATTAAAGCGGCTGGGCCTGTGAAGATTACTTTGAAACCTAGAGCAATTCTGCCCAGGATACTCCAGTACCCCTTGTCCAAGGAGGCAGAAGAGGGCATTCTCCCCGCAATACAAGCATTACTTGAGTAGGGAGTATTATATGAGAGGTCGACACAGTGCAACACTCTGATTTTCCCGATACGCAAGGCAAATGGGAGGGGGACTTGGAGAATGATTCAAGATTTCCACTCCCTTAAAATGATGTAGTGATACCAGAATTTCCAGTGGTACCTGACCCATCAGTCATACTAACAAACATACCTAAAGAGGCCACTTGTTTCTCAGTGGTCGATCTCAAGAATGCGTTTTTCAGTATTCCACTGCATTATGACAGCCAATATTTGACTGGATTCATGTTTAAACAGACCCAATACTGCTATTGGCGTCTTCCTCAAGGCTTCTGTGAATCCCCAAGCATTTTTAACAGAACAGTGAGGAAGAATTTAGCAAACATAAACTGCAAGAGTACATTGTTACAATGCGTAGATGATATCATGGTTTGCAGTGCCACTGAAGACATATGTAGAGATGACACCATTGGTCTCCTCTGCATGCTTGCAGAAAAAGGTTACAAAGTGGACAAAAATAAATTGCAGACCATGCAGAGGTCCACTACTTGGAACAGATAATATCTAAAGATGGTAGGAGGGTGACACCGGACAGAGTAGAGAGTATTAGGAACATGTCTAAGCCCACAACCACAAAACAAATGCAGAAGTTTTTAGGACTCTGCAATTATGTGAGGCAGTGGGTATTTGACTACGCCACTCTGACCGCACCACTTCTAACAGCTTTAAAAGAGCCCAACACAAACGCAAACAAAGTAGACTGGACCGATGAAAGGGAGACAGCCATCCTGGAGCTAAAGAGAGCAATAACGAATGCTCCAGTGTTAGGTACACCTTGTAGGAGGCTGGCCTGGCCTGAGTGGGTACCAGAGGTACTTACACCTTGTGCCAGGTCCAGTTATCCCTTATTAGTGTAGAAGAGGTGTTTCTAGCAGCTTAGGCTGATAGAAGGTAGCTATGGCAAAGCAGCTTAGGCTGAACTAGGAGACAAGTAAAGCTCCTACTATACCACTGGTGTCATATGCACAATATCATAAGAAAACACAATACACAGAAGTACTAAAAATAAAGGTACTTTATTTTTATGACAATATGACAAAAGTATCTCAGTGAGTACCCTCAGTATGAGGATAAGATATATACACAAGATATATGTACACAATCCAAAATTATGCAGGAAAGAGCAAGAAAAGTAAATGCAAGCAGCGTAAAATTACAGTAGATTGCAATAGGAGCACATAGGTATAGGGGCAACACAAACCATATACTCCAAAAGTGGAATGGGAACCACGAATGGACCCCAAACCTATGTGAGCTTGTAGAGGGTCACTGGGACTGTAAGAAAACAGTGAGGGTTAGAAAAATAGCCCAACCAAAGACCCTGAAAGGTAGGTGTAAAGTGCACCTACTACCCCCAGAAAGCACAGAAGTCGTGATAGGGGGAATCTGCAGGAAGAACAAACACCAGCAATGCAACAACAGTGGATTTCCGGACCTGAGTTCCTGTAAGACTCGGGGACGAAGTCCAATAGTTGCGACAGTGTCGAGAGTGGGCAGGAGCCCAGGAAATGTCAGCTGAGGGTGAAAGGAAGCTGCCACCTGTTGGAAGAAGCTTGGAGTTCTGCAAGAAAGAAGAGGACTAGGAACTTCTCCTTTGCAGGATGGTGTCTCACGTCGCGATGAAGCTTGCAGAGGTGTTCCCAGACAGAAGGATCGCAAACAAGCCTTGCTAGCTGCAAGGGTTGCGGTAGAGGTTTTTGGGTGCTGTTGTGGCCCAGGAGGGACCAGGATGTCGCCACTTGGATGAGAGGACAGAGGGGGTGCCCAGCAAGTCAGGGAGCCCTCACAGAAGCAGGCAGCACCCGCAGGAGTACCTGAACAGGCACTTGGAAGAAGAGTGAACCAGAGTCCACGCAAAGTCACAAAAGGGAGTCCCACGACGCCGGAGGACAACTCAGAAGGTTGTGCACTGCAGGTTAGAGTGTCGGGGACCCAGGCTTGGCTGTGAACAAAGGAAATCCTGGAAGAGTGCACAGGAGCAGGAGCAGCTGCAAATCACACGGTACCCAGCGATGCAGTCTAGCGTGCGGAGGCAAGGACTTACCTCTACCAAACTTGGACTGAAGAGTCACTGGACTGTGGGAGTCACTTGGACAGAGTTGCTGAGTTCCAGGGACCATGCTCGTTATGCTGAGAGGGGACCCAGAGGACCAATGAGGCAGTCTTTTGGTGCCTGCGGTTGCAGGGGGAAGATTCCGTCGACCCACGGGAGATTTCTTCAGAGCTCCTGGTACAGAGAGGAGGCAGGCTACCCCCAGAGCATGCACCACCTGGAAACAGTAGAGAAAGCCGGCAGGATGAAGCGATACAAGGTTGCTAGTAGTCGTCTTGCTACTTTGTTGCGGTTTTGCAGGCGTCCTGAGCAGTCAGCGGTCGATCCTTTGGTAGAAGGTGAAGAGGGAGATGCAGAGGAACTCTGATGAGCTCTTGCATTCGTTATCTGGTGAGATCCCCAAAGCAGAGGCCCTAAATAGCCAGAAAAGGAGGTTTGGCTACCTAGGAAGGAGGGTTGGCTACCAAGAGAGGTAAGAGCCTATCAGAAGGAGCCTCTGATGTCAACTTCTGGCACTGGCCACTCCGAGCAGTCCAGTGTGCCACAAACACCTCTGTTTCCAAGATGGCAGAGGTCTGGGACACACTGGAGGAGCTCTGGGCACCTCCCCTGGGAGGTGCAGGAAGGGGAGTGGTCACTCCCCTTTCCTTTGTCCAGTTTCGCACCAGAGCAGGGCTGGGGGATCCCTTAACCAGTGTAGACTGACTTATGCAGAGATGTGTACCATCTGTGCCCATCAAAGCATTTCCAGAGGCTGGGGGAGGCTACTCCTCCCCAGCCCTGACACCTATTTCCAAAGGGAGAGGGTGTTACACCCTCTCTCAGAGGAAATCCTTTGTTCTGCCTTCCTGGGCCAGGGCTGCCTGGACTCCAGGAGGGCAGAAACCTGTCTGAGGGGTTGGCAGCAGCAGCAGCTGCAGTGGAGACACCGGAAAGGCAGTTTGGCAGTACCCGGGTTCTGTGCTAGAGACCCGGGGGATCATGGAATTGTCCCCCCAATGCCAGAATGGCACTGAGGTGACAATTCCATGATCTGAGACATGTTACATGGCCATGTTCGGAGTTACCATTGTGACGCTGTACATAGGTAGTGATCTATGTACAGTGCACGCGTGTAATGGGGTCCCCGCACTCACAAAGTCTGGGGAATTTGCCCTGAACAATGTGGGGGCACCTTGGCTAGTGCCCGGGTGCCCACACACTAAGTAAGTTTGCACCCAACCTTCACCAGGTGAAGGTTAGACATATAGGTGACTTATAAGTTACTTAAGTGCAGTGGTAAATGGCTGTGAAATAACGTAGACGTTATTTCACGCAGGCTGCACTGGCAGGCCTGTGTAAGAATTGTCAGAGCTCCCTATGGGCGGCAAAAGAAATGCTGCATCCCATAGGGATCTCCTGAAACCCCAATACCCTGGGTACCTCAGTACCATATACTAGGGAATTATATGGGTGTACCAGTATGCCAATGTGAATTGGTAAATTTAGGCCCATATTTATACTTTTTTAGCGCTGCATTTGCGTCATTTTTTGACGCAGAAACGGCGCAAACTTTCAAAATACAATTGTATTTTGTAAGTTTGCGCCGTTTCTGCGTCAAAAAGCGGCGCACATGCGGCGCTAAAAAAGTATAAATATGGTTATTAGTCACTAGCCTGTCAGTGACAAATTTGGAAAGCAGAGAGAGCATAACCACTGAGGTTCTGGTTAGCAGAGCCTCAGTGAGACAGTTAGACATCACACAGAGAACACATACAGGGCACATACTTATGAGCACTGGGGCCCTGCCTGGCAGGGTCCCAGTGGCACATAGACTAAAACAACATATATACAGTGAAATATGGGGGTAACATGCCAGGCAAGATGGTACTTTCCTACAGTAGGGATTTACCCTTGCTACCCCTAGCTTTAGGGAGCACTTGGTCCATTGTTCCAGGATCCAAGTTACCCTGTCCTTTTTGCTTTTTGGAGTACTTTCCTACACCACAGGAGGTGCCCAGAGCTCCTCCAGTGTGTCCCAGACCTCTGCCATCTTGGAAGCAGAGGTGTTGGGGGCACACTGGACTGCTCTGAGTGGACAGTGCCAGCAGGTGACGTCAGAGGCTCCTTCTGATAGGCTCTTACCTCTCTTGGTAGCCAATCCTCCTTCCTTGGTAGCCAAACCTCCTTTTCTGGCTAGTTAAGGTCTCTTTGGGGAATTCTTCAGATAACGAATGCAAGAGCTCACCAGAGTTCCTCTGCATCTCCCTCTTCACCTTCTACCAAAGGATTGACCGCTGACTGCTCAGGACGCCTGCAAAACCGCAACAAAGTAGCAAGACGACTACCAGCAACATTGTAGCGCCTAATCCTGCTGGCTTTCTCAACTGCTTCCAGGTGGTGCATGCTCTGGGGGTAGCCAGCCTTCACCCTGCACCAGAAGCTCCGAAGAAATCTCCTGTGGGAGTATATGGTTTGTGTTGCCCCTATACCTATGTGCTCCTATTGCAATCTATTGTAATTCTACACTGTTTGCATTACTTTTCTTGCTATTACTTACCTAATTTTGGTTTGTGTACATATATTGTGTGTATATATCTTATCCTCTTACTGAGGGTACTCACTGAGACACTTTTGGCATATTGTCATAAAAATAAAGTACCTATATTTTTAGTAACTCTGTGCATTGTGTTTTCTTATGATATTGTGCATATGATACAAGTAGTATAGTAGGAGCTTTGCATGTCTCCTAGTTCAGCCTAAGCTGCTTTTCCATAGCTACCTTCTATCAGTCTAAGCTGCTAGAAACACCTCTTCTACACTAATAAGGGATAACTGAACCTGGCACAAGGTGTAAGTACCTCTGATACCCACTACAAGCCAGGCCAGCCTCCTACACCTACCCACTATCCCTTCTTCTACAGATGATTCCCCCTTCTGAGGAAGAGGAATTTCCTCCCTGTGCAGAACCTTCACCAGATGAGCTGGCAGCAGACACTGCTGAGCCTTTGGGTGGAGGGGGGCCTGCCAGGGAAGAGCTGAGTGTGGCACAGCAAACCTCTCTCACATTAGAGGGTCTCATACAGCAAGCTGTCAAACAGCAAAATAGGGATGTCAGTGACAGCCAATGAGTATACTGGGAAGATAACCTCTTGTACACAGAGGCAAGGGACCCAAAACCTGGAGCAGCCAGGAGATTGGTCATTCCCCTGTAGTACAGAGAGTTTCTTCTAACTCTAGCACATGACATTCCTTTGGCTGTGCATTTGGGCCAGATAACAACTTGGGAAAGACTTGTTTTCGTGTTTCACTGGCCACGTATGTCAGAGGACACCAAAGATTTTTGCAAGTCTTGTGTGACCTACCAAGCCAGAGGCAAGACTGGTGGCACTCCAAAGGCCCCTCTAATTCCACTACCAGTGGTTGGGGTGCCCTTTGAAAGGGTAGGGGTTGACATAGTTGCCCCCCTTGACCCTCCGACTGCTTCAGGCAATAGATTTATCTTGGTGGTTGTGGACCATGCCACAAGATATCCTGAAGCCATACCTTTAAGGACCACTACATCCCCTGCTGCGCAAAGGCCCTCCTGGGAATCTTTTCCAGGGTGGGTTTTCCTAAAGAGGCAGTATCAGACAGAGGTAGCAACTTCATGTCTGAATACTTGAAAGCAATGTGGAAGGAGTGTGGTGTTACCTACAAGTTCACCACCCCTTACCATCCACAAACAAATGGAATGGTTGAGAGGTTTAATAAAACTCTCAAAGGAATGATAATGGGACTCCCTGAAAAACTCAGGAGGAGATGGGATCTCCTGTTACCTTGCCTCCTTTTTGCTTACAGGGAGGTACCCCAGAAAGGAGTGGGCTTCAGGCCCTTTGAACTCCTCTTTGGGCACCCTGTAAGAGGTCCACTCACTCTTGTGAAGGAGGATTGGGAACAACCTTTAAAAGCTCCTAAACAGGACATAGTGGATGATGTACTTGGCCTAAGATCCAGAATGGCTGAGTACATGAAAAAGGCCACTAAAAACCTTCAGGCTAGCCAGGAGCTGCCAAAGCAATGGCATGACCAGAAGGCTGTTCTGATCCAGTACCAACCAGGACAGAAGGTGTGGGTATTGGAGCCTGTGGCCCTAAGAGCACTCCAAGACAAATGAAGTGGACCCCATCTAAGTGTTGAGAAGAAGGGTGAGGTTACCTATTTGGTAGACCTGGGCACTACCAGGAGTCCCCTTAGGGTGATTCATGTCAACTGCCTAAAACCCTACTATGACAGGGCTGATCTCACCCTGCTCATGGAAACAGATGAGGGACAGGAAGAAGAGAGGGACCCTCTCCCGGAGCTCTTCTCCACCACTGAAGCAGATGCCTTAGTGGAGGGAGTAGTTTTGGCAGATTGTCTAACTGCAGAACAGAAAGACAACTGCATCAATCTCCTAGGACAATTTTCAGACCTCTTTTCAATTGTACCAGGTACAACATCCTGGTGTGAACACACAATTGACACTGGAGACAGCCTGCCTGTCAAAAGTAAAATGTATAGGCAGCCTGACCATGTCAGAGACTGCATTAAACAAGAGGTGCAGAAAATGTTGGATCTGGGAGTGATTGAACCTTCTGAAAGCCCATGGGCCAGTCCTGTGGTGCTTGTACCAAAGCCTCACTCAAAAGATGGAAAGAGGGAGATGAGGTTTTGTGTTGATTACAGAGGACTTAATCAGGTAACAAAAACTGATGCTCACCCTATACCCAGGGCAGATGAGCTCATTGATACACTGGCATCTGCCAAGTATCTTAGCACTTTTGATCTGACTGCAGGGTATTGGCAGATCAGATTGGCAGAAGATGCTAAACCAAAGACTGCAGTTCGACTATAGGAGGGCACTACCAATTAACGGGCCTCAAAGTGCAAGATAGGGCAGGGGAAAGTAGTTTATCTGGGCCACCTGGTAGGTGGAGAACAGATCATGGATTGGGTTCCCCCTACAACTCAGACCCAGGTGAAAACATTTTTGGGTCTCAAAGGGTACTATCAGGAGATTCATTAAAAATTATGGCTCCATAGCAGCCCCTCTTAATGATCTCACAAGCAAGAAAATGCCTATGAAGGTGTTATGGACAGCTAGCTGTCAGAAAGCTTTTGAGGAGCTCAAACAGGCCATGTGCTCTGCACCTGTCCTTAAAAGCCCATGTTACTCCAAGAAATTCATTATTCAAACTGATGCATCTGAATTAGGGGTAGGGGCAGACTTAACCCAACTGAATTCAGAGGGCCAGGATCAACCAGTTGCTTTTATCATTAGAAGGTTGACCCCTAGAGAAAAGCATTGGTCTGCCATAGAGAGGGAGGCCTTTGCTGTGGTCTGGGCACTGAAAAAGATGAGGCCATACCTGTTTGGCACTCACTTTATTGTTCAGACAGACCATAAACCTCTACTTTGGCTAAAACAAATGAAAGGTGAAAACCCTAATGTTAGAAATGGGGTTTTTGGTTGGCAGTCAGGTTACCCTCTGTCCAAGCAAGAACCCTCACTCTAGTCAGGGTAAGTCACACACAATCCAAAATTAGCCTGTGCCCACCCTCTGGTAGCTTGGCACGAGCAGTCAGGCTTAACTTAGAAGGCAATGTGTAAAGTATTTGTGCAATAAATCATACAATACCACCATATAGCACCATAAAAATACACCACACAGTGTTTAGAAAAATATATAATATTTATCAGGATAATTGTAGGTCAAAACGAATAAAGTTGCAATGTGAATTTGTAGAGGTATCACTGAAAAGTGATATGAAGTGTCTTAAGTCTTTAAAAAGCAAACAAAGTCTCTTTCAAGCACAAAGTACCTGGTTTGGAGTGGAAAATCTCCTCAGAGGGCCGCAGGAGAAGAGATACGTGGAAAAATGGTGTGTGCGTCGATTTCTCCCCAGCACACACGGACTTGCGTCGTTATTTTCCACGCGGGGAAGTCGTGCGTCGTTTTCCGGCGCGCGGACAGTCTCTTTCTGTGGAACGCGGGGATTACCAGATGTCCCGGGTCTGTGCGAGGATTTTCCTGCTTGTTTCCCGGCTGCGTGTCGTTCTGCGGGGCTGCGCGTCAAAATTTTGATCTCACGGCAGGCGTCACGTCGATTTCTCCTCTGGGGGTCGGGCGGCGTTGTCCTTGCGAAGCCGTGCGTCGAAGTTCCGGTCGTCCCGAAGGCGTTGCGTTGATCAGCGTCGGTGTGCGCCGTTTTTCTCGCCGCAGAACAAGATGTGCGTCGAAAATTTCGGCGCACGGAGCGTCCACGTGAAAAAGAGAAGTCTTTTTGGTCCTGAGACTTCAGGGAACAGGAGGCAAGCTCTATCCAAGCCCTTGGAGAGCACTTTCACAGCCAGACAAGAGTTCAGCAAGGCAGCAGGCCAACAGCAAGGCAGCAGTCCTTTGTAGAAAGCAGACAGGTGAGTACTTTGAGCAGCCAGGCAGTTCTTCTTGGCAGGATGTAGTTTCTGGTTCAGGTTTCTTCTCCAGCAAGTGTCTGATGAGGTAGGGCAGAAGCCCTGTTTTATACCCAAATGTGCCTTTGAAGTGGGGGAGACTTCAAAGAGTGGCTAAGAAGTGCACCAGGTCCCCTTTCAGTTCAATCCTGTCTGCCAGGGTCCCAGTAGAGGGTGTGGCAGTCCTTTGTGTGAGAGCAGGCCCTCCACCCTCCCAGCCCAGGAAGACCCATTCAAAATGCAGATGTATGCAAGTGAGGCTGAGTACCCTGTGTTTGGGGTGTGTCTAAGTGAATGCACAAGGAGGTGTCAACCAAGCCCAGCCAGACGTGGATTGTAAGGCACAGAAAGATTTAAGTGCAAAGAAATGCTTACTTTCTAAAAGTGGCATTTCTAGAATAGTAATATTAAATCCGACTTCACCAGTCAGCAGGATTTTGTATTACCATTCTGGCCATACTAAATATGACCTTCCTGCTCCTTTCAGACAGGCCTTGCAATGGCAAGCCTGAGACAAGGTTAATGGGGCTACTTTAGTGGGTGGCACAACCAGTGCTGCAGGTCCACTAGTAGCATTTAATCTACAGGCCCTAGGCACATATAGTGCACATTACTAGGGGCTTATAAGTAAATTAAATAGTCCAATCAGCTATGATCCAAAGTTACCATGTTTAAAAAGGGAGAGAGCATATGCACTTTAGCACTGGTTAGCAGTGGTAAAGTGCGCAGAGTCTAAAAGCCAGCAAAACAGGGTCCAAAAAGTGGAGGGAGGCAGGCAAAAAGTTAGGGGTGACCACCCTAAGGCATGTCAGGTCTAACATGTGTCCCCCCCAGCTGAAAGTGGGGAGAGCTACCTGACCTCCTGGGAGCTCTCATCGCTAAGGCGGAAGTATCTGGAGAGACCATCAGCATTGGTGTGGTCAACCCCTGGGCGATGCTCCACCGTAAAGTCCATCCCCTGTAGGGAAATGGACCACCTCAAGAGTTTTGGGTTCTCACCCCTCATCTGCATGAGCCATCTGAGGGGCCTGTGGTCTGTCTGAACTCGGAAGTGAGTCCCAAACAGGTAGGGTCTTAGCTTCTTCAATGCCCAGACCACAGTAAATGCTTCTCTCTCAATAGCACTCCACCTTTGTTCCCGTGGTAATAGTCTTCTGCTAATAAAGACTACTGGTTGGTCTGCGCCCTCCTCATTCAGCTGTGCTAGAACAGCCCCTATGCCATGCTCTGAAGCATCTGTCTGAACAATAAATTCCTGGGAGTAGTCAGGGGCCTTGAGCACGGGGGCCGTGCACATGGCTTCCTTCAGAGAATCAAAGGCTTTCTGACAAGCCTCTGTCCAATTCACCAACCTAGGTTGTTTCTTGGAAGTGAGTTCTGTCAAGGGGGACACAATGGTACCATAGCCCTTGACGAACCTGCGGTAGTATCCAGTGAGGCTCAAAAAGGCTCTCACCTCGGTCTGTGTTCTAGGTGGTTGCCAGGCCTTGATAGTTTCAATTTTGGCCTGGAGCGGCTGCACCCTTCCACCACCTACTAGGTGTCCCAAGTACACCACGGAACCCTGCCCAATCTGGCACTTACTAGCCTTGATAGTCAGGACTGCCTGTTGCAGGGCCTGAAGCACCTCCTTGAGGTGGAGCAGGTGTTCCTCCCAGCTGGAACTGTAGACAGCTATGTCGTCTAGGTAAGCTGCACAGAAGGCATCTTTACCAGCTAGGACCCCGTTAACCAACCAATGGAAGGTAGCGGGGGCATTTTTCAGCCCAAATGGCATCACCCGGAATTGGTAATGGCCATCAGGGGTGGAAAAAGCAGATCTTTCTTTATCCCCCTCAGTCAGGCCAATCTGCCAGTACCCGGAAGTAAGATCAAACGTACTCAGGAACTTGGCAGCGCCTAGCCTGTCAACGAGCTCATCAGCTTGGGGGATGGGGTGAGCATCAGTCCGGGTGACTGAATTGAGACCCCGGTAGTCCACACAGAACCGGAGTTCTGGTTTCGCACCGGGGGCAGTAGCCTTGGGAACCAATACCACAGGGCTGGCCCAGGGACTACTGGATTTCTCAATAACCCCCAAAGTCAACATCTTGGAGACCTCCTCCTTGATGCTGGCCTTCACCTTATCTGACAACCTGTAAATTTTGTTTTTTACAGGGGCACTGTCACCTGTGTCAATGTCATGCACACAGAGGTGGGTTAGTCCAGGTGTAAGGGAGAACAGGGGGGAGAACTGCTCTAACAGCTCATAGCAGTCCCCTCTCTGGGTTGGAGTCAGGGAGTCAGAGAGAATGACACCACCTACTGACCCATCCCCTTCTTTGACAGCGAGGAGGTCGGGGAGAGGTTCACTCTCCTCTTCCATGCCCTCATTGGTGACTAGGAGCATACTGACCTCAGACCTCTCAAAGTGAGGTTTGAGCCGGTTGTGATGGAGGACCCTTAGGGGTTGCCTAGGGGTCTTGAGGTCCACTAGGTAAGTGGCCTCCCCTTTACGCTCCTTGATCTCAAAGGGGCCAGTCCAGCGGTCCTGGAGAGCCCTGGGCTCTACTGGCTCCATCACCCAAACTTTGTCTCCAGGTGAGAACTCAACTAGAGTGGCCTTCTGGTCGTACCACTCCTTCATCACCTCTTGACTGGCCTCGAGGTTACTCTGGGCCTCCTTCCAGAAGCGTTGGGTTTGTTTGCGGAGGGCCAGCATGTAGCTGACCACATCCTGGGGAGTGGCCTGTGGAGCTCTCTCCCAGCCCTCCTTAAAGATGCTTAGGGTCCCCTGACAGGGTGACCATAGAGAAGCTCAAAGGGGCTGAACCCCACCCCTTTCTGGGGCACCTCTCTATAAGCAAACAACAGGCAGGGTAAGAGGACGTCCCCCTTACGCCTCATAGCCTCAGTCAGGCCCCCAATCATGCCTTTCAGGGTCTGGTTGAATCTCTCAACCAGCCCATTGGTTTGAGGATGATAAGGGGTGGTAAACCGGTAGGTCACCCCACACTCATCCCACAGGGTCTTCATGTATGCAGACATGAAGTTTGTGCCCCTGTCAGACACGACCTCCTTAGGGAATCCCACACGGGTAAATATTCCCAACAGGGCTCTGGTCACCACCTTTGCAGTCACTGTTCTCAGAGGGATTGCCTCTGGATAGCGGGTGGCATGGTCCACCAAAACCAGGATAAATCTGTTGCCCAAGGCAGTTTTGGGGTCCAAGGGACCAACAATGTCGATGCCCACCCTTTCAAAGGGTGTGCCAACGACTGGGAGTGGGAGCAGGGGAGCTTGAAGCCGTTTCCCTGCCTTCCCACTAGCCTGGCAGGTGGGGCAAGCTCTGCAGAAGTTATCTGAGGCTTTCCTCATTCTCTTGCCAATGAAAGTGGGTGTTAAGCCTGTCAAAGGTCTTGTCTTGGCCCAGGTGTCCTGCCAGGGGAATGTCGTGAGCCAGGCCTAGTAGGAATTTCCAGTAACACTGGGGGACCACCAGCCCACGGTGTGCCCCAGGACCTGGAATCCTACGCTCACTGTAAAGGAGATCATTCTCCCAGTAAATATGGTGAGCGCCAGAGGCGTCACCTGCTGCGTGGTCTGTGGCCTGCTTCCTCAGACCCTCAAGGGTGGGGCATTCTCTCTGCGCCTTGCAGAATGCTTCCCTGGTTGGCCCCCCCTCTACTTGCCAGCCAGCAAGTTCAGGTAGGTTACCCAGGGCAGCTATGTCCTCCCCGGTTGGCTCAGGGGCCTCCTCTTCCTCAGGGACCTCGTCTACCACCGTGGGAACATTGGAGGCGGGTTTCCCGCGCCCCTGGCCCCCCTCTTTGGCGGCTGTCTGGGCCATTTTTCCAGGCTCCATATGCCCTTGACTCCCTTCCCGGGCAGCCATGGACCTTGTGGTCATGCAGACCCACTAAGGTAACCCTAACATCTCCAGGTGAGATCTGAGCTCTACTTCTTTCCAAGCAGTGTGCTCAAGATCATTGCCTAACAGACAATCTACAGGCATGGCAGGACTCACAGCTACTTTCAGAGTACCAGAGACCCCCCCCCCACTCAAAGGGAACCAGAGCCACCGGTAGGTGACTCTCACGATTGTCAGCGACTATGACCTGGTGGAATGTATTAGGGACTATCTGCTCTGTTGACACCAGCTGACTCTGGATAGTAGTCATACTGGCTCCTGTGTCACGCAGAGCCTCCACCTTCTGCCCATTAATGGTGACCCACTGCCTGTACTTGGAAGTATTTCGGGGCATGTGGGCTTTGGGCACCATTTCTCTTTCTCCCAGGGATACTAGGGAAATCTCTACCTGCTCCCCAAAGCTATCTGGGTCCATCTCCCCCCCAAGCGCTACACTAGTCAACCCAGGTGTCTGTCCGGTAGTGGACGGTGCCCTTTTGGAGCACTGGGGGTCGCCTTTATAGTGACCATACTGGTAACACTCCATACATTTGGGGTTGGATTTCCCTGACCTATCATATGTCCCTGGCTTTTTCCCAAATCTGGAGAAGGAATGGTTGCCACCCCCTCCCTGGGAAGTCTTTTGGGGGCCTTTTGAGAGTTCCTTATCTGTAAGTTTATCTCCCCCCTCTTTCTTCTGTTGGGAACCCTGACCACCTTTGTGGGAGTCCCCCCCAGGTACCTTTTTGGACACTCTGGTGCTAACCCAGATGTCTGCCTCCTCAGCAAGCTTCTTGGGATCAGTCAGCTTACTATCTACCAAGTGCTGCCGCAACTCTGTATAGGTAACATTGAGTATATGCTCTCTCAGAATCAAGTCATATAGCCCTTTATAATTATCTACTTTGTTGCCCCGCACCCATCCATTCAGTGCCTTACTGGAAAAGTCAAAGAAATCTACCCATGTTTGTGTGGTTTGTTTGGTGCTGTCCCTGAACCTCTGACGGTATCCCTCAGGGGTCAGCCCAAACTTGGCAAGTAAAGTGGCTTTCTGAAGTGGGTATGTGTTTTGATCAGGTTGATCCAATGTGAGAAGTGTGTCCCTCCCCAATGGCGGTACATAACCCCACATAGCTATCCCCCATTGCCCTTCAGAAACCTCATGAGCCCTTAGTGCAACTTCATAAGCAGCTAACCATTTATCTATGTCATCTCCCACCACAATACTGGGCACCACATTTTTGGGTATACAAACCTTCTTTTCTCCAGCAGATCCTGTCTGTATGCTGCCACCATTATTGCTGGATTCAGACTGTCTTGCCTTGATCTCCAGCTCCTTGAGACTCCGTTCATGAGCCAATAATAGTTTCTTTTCAGCCAAAGCTCTTTCAGCTTCCACCTGTTTGGCTGCCCTTTCAGCTTCATCTTGAATCTGTTTGGCTGCTCTTTCAGCCTCAGCTTGCTTGGCTTCTCTCTCTGCCCTTCTTTCCTCTTGTTGAGCCTCAATTTTCAGTTTTGCCATTTGCAATTGGAACTCCCTTTCCTCTCTCCTTTCCTCCGCGGTCAGGCTTTGCACAGAGACACTGCTCCCTGGTCTGGAAGGGGGGCACAATTGCAGTGGTAACATCATCCACAGATAGCAACAAAACCTCTGAGGGGCCATTTTCTGGCTCCTCTTCTTCATCATCCTCTTCTAAATGGGCTTCTGGCCAGGCCCTCAGCGCCACTTGAAAGTCCTCCTTTTGGAGGCCCCTTGGGTGGGTACCCTCATTGCCCTGCAGAACCCTCTTAGCTGTTTGACCGTATATGTATCCAACAGGACTAGGTCAAAGTCTCCTATTTGAGACCCAGTCAGAGACATGTTGAGTGAGGATTTAGTTTTTGAAAATTGTCAGGAAAAACGAATTTGCAAAAAGAGATACAAATCAAGTTGACCTTCAACTGTGGGTAGGTAGTGAAATACTTAGCTACTGTATGTCACTGCACAAATACAAGTCCTATCCTCACCGCTGATCACCAATGTTAGAAATTGGGTTTTTGGTTGGCAGTCAGGTTACCCTCTGTCCAAGCAAGAACCCTCACTCTAGTCAGGGTAAGTCACACACAATCCAAAATTAGCCTGTGCCCACCCTCTGGTAGCTTGGCACGAGCAGTCAGGCTTAACTTAGAAGGCACTGTGTAAAGTATTTGTGCAATAAATCATACAATACCACCATATAGCACCATAAAAATACACCACACAGTGTTTAGAAAAATATATAATATTTATCAGGATAATTGTAGGTCAAAACGAATAAAGTTGCAATGTGAATTTGTAGAGGTATCACTGAAAAGTGATATGAAGTGTCTTAAGTCTTTAAAAAGCAAACAAAGTCTCTTTCAAGCACAAAGTACCTGGTTTGGAGTGGAAAATCTCCTCAGAGGGCTGCAGGAGAAGAGATACGTGGAAAAATGCTGTGTGCGTCGATTTCTCCCCAGCACACACGGACTTGCGTCGTTATTTTCCACGCGGGGAAGTCGTGCGTCGTTTTCTGGCGCGGAGCGTCCAAGTGAAAAAGAGAAGTCTTTTTGGTCCTGAGACTTCAGGGAACAGGAGGCAAGCTCTATCCAAGCCCTTAGAGAGCACTTTCACAGCCAGACAAGAGTTCAGCAAGGCAGCAGGCCAACAGCAAGGCAGCAGTCCTTTGTAGAAAAGCAGACAGGTGAGTCCTTTGAGCCGCCAGGCAGTTCTTCTTGGCAGGATGTAGTTTCTGGTTCAGGTTTCTTCTCCAGCAAGTGTCTGATGAGGTAGGGCAGAGGCCCTGTTTTATACACAAATGTGCCTTTGAAGTGGGGGAGACTTCAAAGAGTGGCTAAGAAGTGCACCAGGTCCCCTTTCAGTTCAATCCTGTCTGCCAGGGTCCCAGTAGGGGGTGTGGTAGTCCTTTGTGTGAGAGCAGGCCCTCCACCCTCCCAGCCCAGGAAGACCCATTCAAAATGCAGATGTATGCAAGTGAGGCTGAGTACCCTGTGTTTGGGGTGTGTCTAAGTGAATGCACAAGGAGCTGTCAACCAAGCCCAGCCAGACGTGGATTGTAAGGCACAGAAAGATTTAAGTGCAAAGAAATGCT
Organism: Pleurodeles waltl; assembly: GCF_031143425.1. Taxonomy (NCBI): domain Eukaryota; kingdom Metazoa; phylum Chordata; class Amphibia; order Caudata; family Salamandridae; genus Pleurodeles; species Pleurodeles waltl. The sequence continues at coordinate 16,483,712 of NC_090442.1, read as the reverse complement.
TACTTTCTAAAAGTGGCATTTCTAGAATAGTAATATTAAATCCGACTTCACCAGTCAGCAGCATTTTGTATTACCATTCTGGCCATACTAAATATGACCTTCCTGCTCCTTTCAGATCAGCAGCTGCCACTTCAACAATGTATGAGGGCAGCCCCAATGTTAGCCTATGAAGGGAGCAGGCCTCACAGTAGTGTAAAAACGAATTTAGGAGTTTTACACTACCATGCCATATAACTACACAGGTACATGTCCTGCCTTTTACCTACACAGCACCCTGCTCTAGGGGTTACCTAGGGCACGCATTAGGGGTGACTTATATGTAGAAAAAGGGGAGTTCTAGGCTTGGCAAGTACTTTTAAATGCCAAGTCGAAGTGGCAGTGAAACTGCACACACAGGCCTTGCAATGGCAAGCCTGAGACAAGGTTAAGGGGGATACTTAAGTGGGTGGCACAACCAGTGCTGCAGGTCCACTAGTAGCATTTAATCTACAGGCCCTAGGCACATATAGTGCACATTACTAGGGGCTTATAAGTAAATTAAATAGTCCAATCAGCTATGATCCAAAGTTACCATGTTTAAAAAGGGAGAGAGCATATGCACTTTAGCACTGGTTAGCAGTGGTAAAGTGCGCAGAGTCTAAAAAGCCAGCAAAACAGGGTCCAAAAAGTGGAGGGAGGCAGGCAAAAAGTTAGGGGTGACCACCCTAAGGCATGTCAGGTCTAACACCTAAATTGTTGAGGTGGTCCATATCCCTACAGGGAATGGGCTATACAGTGGAACATAGACCTGGGAGTACCCACTCCAATGCAGATGAACTCTCCAGATATTTCCACTTAGACAATGAAGACTCATCAGGTCATGGCTAGTCTTATTGTCCTTCGTTTGGGGGGAGGGTTGTGTAGGAAAGTACCATCTTGCCTGGAATGTTACCCCCATATTTCACTGTATGTATATTGTTTTAGTCCTTGTGTCACTGGGATCCTGCCAGGCAGGACCCCAGTGCTCATAGTATGTGCCCTGTATGTGTTCCCTGTGTGGTGCCTAACTGTCTCACTGAGGCTCTGCTAACCAGAACCTCGGTGGTTATGCTCTCTCTGTGTGAGAAAGTAGCCTCTTTCTAGCCTTGTTACCCCCACTTTTGGCCTGTTTGTGAATGTATGTCAGGGTGTTTTCACTGTCTCACTGGGATCCTGCTAGCCAGGGCCCAGTGCTCATAGTGAAAACCCTATGTTTTCAGTATGTTTGTTATGTGTCACTGGGACCCTGCTAGTCAGGACCCCAGTGCTCATAAGTTTGTGGCCTATATGTATGTGTTCCCTGTGTAGTGCCTAACTGTCTCACTGAGGCTCTGCTAACCAGAACCTCAGTGGTTATGCTCTCTCATTTATTTCAAATTGTCACTAACAGGCTAGTGACCAATTTTACCAATTTACATTGGCTTACTGGAACACCCTTATAATTCCCTAGTATATGGTACTGAGGTACCCAGGGTATTGGGGTTCCAGGAGATCCCTATGGGCTGCAGCATTTCTTTTGCCACCCATAGGGAGCTCTGACAATTCTTACACAGGCCTGCCACTGCAGCCTGAGTGAAATAACGTCCACGTTATTTCACAGCCATTTTACACTGCACTTAAGTAACTTATAAGTCACCTATATGTCTAACCTTTACCTGGTAAAGGTTAGGTGCAAAGTTACTTAGTGTGAGGGCACCCTGGCCCTAGCCAAGGTGCCCCCACATTGTTCAGAGCCAATTCCCTGAACTTTGTGAGTGCGGGGACACCATTACACGCGTGCACTACATATAGGTCACTACCTATATGTAGCTTCACAATGGTAACTCCGAATATGGCCATGTAACATGTCTATGATCATGGAATTGCCCCCTCTATACCATCCTGGCATAGTTGGCACAATCCCATGATCCCAGTGGTCTGTAGCACAGACCCTGGTACTGCCAAACTGCCCTTCCTGGGGTTTCACTGCAGCTGCTGCTGCTGCCAACCCCTCAGACAGGCAGCTGCCCTCCTGGGGTCCAGCCAGGCCTGGCCCAGGATGGCAGAACAAAGAACTTCCTCTGAGAGAGGGTGTGACACCCTCTCCCTTTGGAAAATGGTGTGAAGGCAGGGGAGGAGTAGCCTCCCCCAGCCTCTGGAAATGCTTTCTTGGGCACAGATGTGCCCAATTCTGCATAAGCCAGTCTACACCGGTTCAGGGGACCCCTTAGCCCTGCTCTGGCGTGAAACTGGACAAAGGAAAGGGGAGTGACCACTCCCCTGACCTGCACCTCCCCTGGGAGGTGTCCAGAGCTCCTCCAGTGTGATCCAGACCTCTGCCATCTTGGAAACAGAGGTGCTGCTGGCACACTGGACTGCTCTGAGTGGCCAGTGCCACCAGGTGACGTCAGAGACTCCTTGTGATAGGCTCCTTCAGGTGTTGCTAGCCTATCCTCTCTCCTAGGTAGCCAAACCCTCTTTTCTGGCTATTTAGGGTCTCTGTCTCTGGGGAAACTTTAGATAACGAATGCAAGAGCTCAGCCGAGTTCCTCTGCATCTCTCTCTTCACCTTCTGATAAGGAATCGACTGCTGACCGCGCTGGAAGCCTGCAAACCTGCAACATAGTAGCAAAGACGACTACTGCAACTCTGTAACGCTGATCCTGCCGCCTTCTCGACTGTTTTACTGTCTGTGCATGCTGTGGGGGTAGTCTGCCTCCTCTCTGCACCAGAAGCTCCGAAGAAATCTCCTGTGGGTCGACGGAATCGTCCCCCTGCAACCGCAGGCACTAAAAAGCTGCATTACCGGTCCCTTGGGTCTCCTCTCAGCACGACGAGCGAGGTCCCTCGAATCCAGCAACTCTGTCCAAGTGGCCCCCACAGTCCAGTGACTCTTCAGTCCAAGTTTGGTGGAGGTAAGTCCTTGCCTCACCTCGCTGGGCTGCATTGCTGGGAACCGCGACTTCTGCAGCTACTCCGGCCCCTGTGCACTTCCGGCGGAAATCCTTCGTGCACAGCCAAGCCTGGGTCCACGGCACTCTAACCTGCATTGCACGACTTTCTAAGTTGGTCTCCGGCGACGTGGGACTCCTTTGTGTAACTTCGGGTGAGCACCATTTCACGCATCCTCGTAGTGCCTGTTTCTGGCACTTCTCCGGGTGCTACCTGCTGCTGAGAGAGCTCCTTGTCTTGCTCGACGTCCCCTCTCTCTCCTGGTCCAATTTGCGACCTCCTGGTCCCTCCAGGGCCACAGCAGCGTCCAAAAACGCTAACCGCACGATTTGCAGCTAGCAAGGCTTGTTGGCGTTCTTTCGGCGGGAAAACACTTCTGCACGACTCTCCACGGCGAGAGGGATCCGTCCACCAAAGGGGAAGTCTCTAGCCCTTTTCGTTCCTGCAGAAACCTCAGCTTCTTCTGTCCAGTAGAAGCTTCTTTGCACCCGCAGCTGGCATTTCCTGGGCATCTGCCCATCTCCGACTTGCTTGTGACTTTTGGACTTGGTCCCCTTGTTCCACAGGTACCCTAGATTGGAAATCCACAGTTGTTGCATTGTTGGTTTGTGTCTTTCCTGCATTATTCCTCTAACACGACTTCTTTGTCCTTAGGGGAACTTTAGTGCACTTTGCACTCACTTTTCAGGGTCTTGGGGAGGGTTATTTTTCTAACTCTCACTATTTTCTAATAGTCCCAGCGACCCTCTACAAGGTCACATAGGTTTGGGGTCCATTCGTGGTTCGCATTCCACTTTTGGAGTATATGGTTTGTGTTGCCCCTATCCCTATGTTTCCCCATTGCATCCTATTGTAACTATACATTGTTTGCACTGTTTTCTAAGACTATACTGCATATTTTTGCTATTGTGTATATATATCTTGTGTATATTTCCTATCCTCTCACTGAGGGTACACTCTAAGATACTTTGGCATATTGTCATAAAAATAAAGTACCTTTATTTTTAGTATAACTGTGTATTGTGTTTTCTTATGATATTGTGCATATGACACTAAGTGGTACTGTAGTAGCTTCACCCGTCTCCTAGTTCAGCCTAAGCTGCTCTGCTAAGCTACCATTATCTATCAGCCTAAGCTGCTAGACACCCTATACACTAATAAGGGATAACTGGGCCTGGTGCAAGGTGCAAGTACCCCTTGGTACTCACTACAAGCCAGTCCAGCCTCCTACATTGGTTGTGCAGTGGTGGGATAAGTGCTTTGAGACTACTTACCACTCTTGTCATTGTACTTTTCATAAGAGAAAAATATACAAAACAAGGTCAGTGTATATACACATAGCCAAAAAGTTTTGCATTTCCTCTTTTCACTCTTTTCTAAGTGCTGAAAAGTACTTCTAAACTTTCAAAAAAGTTCTTAAAAGTTTAAAAAGTTTTTTTTCTGCCTTTCTAAAAAGTTCTGAAAACTTTTTTCTCTTTTCCTATCACTTTAACTCTCTCTAAAAATGTCTGGCACAGGCCAAAATGTTGATCTGTCCAAACTTGCATATGATCACCTTAGCTGGAAAGGAGCAAGGAGTCTCTGCATAGAGAGAGGTTTGAGTGTAGGGAAGAATCCTTCCTTGGAACTGTTAATTAACATGCTTAGAGAACAGGATAAGGCCATAAGTGCCCCATCTGTTGAAAAAGTACCTAATAGTTCCCAATCTGATTCAGGGACTCCCCCAGGAAAAGATTCAGGAAAGAAACTTCCTAGCCTGCCCATTACTAGACAGTCTAGCATAGTTGGTAATGATGATGAGCCACAGCATACAAATAGTGTTGTCTCACATCATAGCAAAAGCATTTATTCTCACCATACTGGTAGTAATGTTTCTGTTAGCCAAGCTGTTAGGGTGACTTCTGTAAGGGACAGGTCTCCTTCTGTTCATTCCCATCATACCTCTGTATCTAGGAATGTCCCTCCCACCAACCCTGATGACAGAATGTTAGAGAGGGAACTCAATAAGTTGAGGGTGGAACAAACCAGACTGAAGCTTAAAAAGCAACAGCTGGATTTGGATAGACAGTCTTTTGAACTAGAGAAGGAAAGACAGAAGTTGGGTTTAGAAACCCATGGTGGCAGCAGCAGTATTCCCCATAGTCATCCTGGAAAAGAGCATGATTCCAGGAATCTGCACAAGATAGTTCCCCCTTATAAGGAGGGGGATGACATTAACAAGTGGTTTGCTGCACTTGAGAGGGCCTGTGTAGTACAGGATGTCCCTCAAAGGCAGTGGGCTGCTATCCTATGGCTATCATTTAGTGGAAAAGGTAGGGATAGGCTCCTTACTGTGAAAGAAAATGATGCTAATAATTTCCAAGTTCTTAAGAATGCACTCCTGGATGGTTATGGCTTAACCACTGAACAATACAGGATAAAGTTCAGAGAGACCAAAAAGGAGTCTTCACAAGACTGGGTTGATTTCATTGACCATTCAGTGAAGGCCTTGGAGGGGTGGTTACATGGCAGTAAAGTTACTGATTATGACAGCCTGTATAACTTGATCCTGAGAGAGCATATTCTTAATAATTGTGTGTCTGATTTGTTGCACCAGTACTTGGTGGACTCTGATCTGACCTCTCCCCAAGAATTGGGAAAGAAGGCAGACAAATGGGTCAGAACAAGGGTGAACAGAAAAGTTCATATAGGGGGTGACAAAGAGAACACTAAGAAGAAAGATGGTGAAAAGTCTCAAGATAAGCATGGGGATAAGGGTAAAACCAAAGATCCCACTTCAAATCTTAAACACTCTTCAGGGGGTGGGGATAAAACAAATTCTTCCTCTTCTTCTCAACCTACACAGTTTAAAAAGCCTTGGTGCTTTGTGTGTAAAAACAGAGGCCATAGGCCAGGGGATAAGTCCTGTCCAGGTAAACCCCCTGAGCCTACCACCACTAATACATCAAGCTCTAGTGCCCCTAGCAGTAGTGGTACTAGTGGCGGGACTGCTGGCAACAGTCAAGTTAAGGGTGTAGTTGGGTTCACTTTTGGGTCCATAGTAGAAACTGGGGTAGTCAGTCCCAAGACAGTTTCTGTCACACCTAGTGGCATTGGCCTTGCCACACTGGCTGCTTGTCCCCTTACAATGGATAAGTACAGGCAGACAGTTTCAATAAATGGTGTTGAGGCCTTGGCCTACAGGGACACAGGTGCCAGTATCACTTTGGTGACTGAAAACCTAGTGCACCCTGATCAACACATCATTGGACAACAGTATAAGATTATTGATGTCCATAACTCCACTAAGTTTCTTCCCTTAGCTATAATTCAGTTTAGTTGGGGTGGAGTTACTGGCCCTAAGCAGGTGGTGGTATCACCTAGCTTACCTGTAGACTGTCTCTTAGGTAATGACCTAGAGGCCTCAGGTTGGGCTGATGTAGAGTTTTATGCCCATGCAGCCATGCTGGGCATCCCAGAGGAATTGTTCCCTCTCATTTCTACTGAAATGAAAAAGCAAAGGAGAGAAGGCCTGAAAACTCAGGATCCCTCTCCAACAACAGGTAAAAGGGGTATCACAGTATCCCCTAACCACTCTACCATTCAGGATACCATTCCTGTGGTGGGAGAAACCTCTCCTGGGGTGGCACCTGTTCCAAGGGAATCATCAGTTGGCAAAACTGTACTCCCTGAGGTAGAAGTACCTCTCTGTGGGATAACTAACATTGGTGACAAAAAGAGCACCATTTTAGTTAACATGGAGCATCCCTCCAACCCTCCCAGAGAAACTTTAGTGCAGAAACCCTGCACTGCCTCACAACACTTAGGACAGCATCCCTGCCCTAGTGTGGAGCTCATAGGACAGCATCCCTGCCCTGCTCCAACCCAAGAGAAACAGCATTCCTGTTCTCTCTTCCAGCCATATGGACAAAGTTTTTGCCCAGCTATGGCTTTTCTGAGACAGCATCCCTGTCTGGCATTTCCATCACTACAAATAGGTTCAGTGGACAATTCCCACTGCTCTAAACTAAAACTTACTGATAGAAACTCTGAAAATACATCTTCACATTGTTACTTAGCTAAAAAACTTCAAACAGGGTGGTTTACATCCCCACAGGGAAGTAACCATATAGTGGATGATAAAGGGAGTAACCAGTCTATTGCAGAGCTACTCTCTACTTATCACCACTTAGACAATAAAGTCTCAACTGGCCAAGGTTAGCCTTATTGTCCTTCGTTTGGGGGGGGGGTTGTGTGAGAAAGTAGCCTCTTTCTAGCCTTGTTACCCCCACTTTTGGCCTGTTTGTGAATGTATGTCAGGGTGTTTTCACTGTCTCACTGGGATCCTGCTAGCCAGGGCCCAGTGCTCATAGTGAAAACCCTATGTTTTCAGTATGTTTGTTATGTGTCACTGGGACCCTGCTAGTCAGGACCCCAGTGCTCATAAGTTTGTGGCCTATATGTATGTGTTCCCTGTGTAGTGCCTAACTGTCTCACTGAGGCTCTGCTAACCAGAACCTCAGTGGTTATGCTCTCTCATTTATTTCAAATTGTCACTAACAGGCTAGTGACCAATTTTAACAATTTACATTGGCTTACTGGAACACCCTTATAATTCCCTAGTATATGGTACTGAGGTACCCAGGGTATTGGGGTTCCAGGAGATCCCTATGGGCTGCAGCATTTCTTTTGCCACCCATAGGGAGCTCTGACAATTCTTACACAGGCCTGCCACTGCAGCCTGAGTGAAATAACGTCCACGTTATTTCACAGCCATTTTACACTGCACTTAAGTAACTTATAAGTCACCTATATGTCTAACCTTTACCTGGTAAAGGTTAGGTGCAAAGTTACTTAGTGTGAGGGCACCCTGGCACTAGCCAAGGTGCCCCCACATTGTTCAGAGCCAATTCCCTGAACTTTGTGAGTGCGGGGACACCATTACACGCGTGCACTACATATAGGTCACTACCTATATGTAGCTTCACAATGGTAACTCCGAATATGGCCATGTAACATGTCTATGATCATGGAATTGCCCCCTCTATACCATCCTGGCATAGTTGGCACAATCCCATGATCCCAGTGGTCTGTAGCACAGACCCTGGTACTGCCAAACTGCCCTTCCTGGGGTTTCACTGCAGCTGCTGCTGCTGCCAACCCCTCAGACAGGCAGCTGCCCTCCTGGGGTCCAGCCAGGCCTGGCCCAGGATGGCAGAACAAAGAACTTCCTCTGAGAGAGGGTGTGACACCCTCTCCCTTTGGAAAATGGTGTGAAGGCAGGGGAGGAGTAGCCTCCCCCAGCCTCTGGAAATGCTTTCTTGGGCACAGATGTGCCCAATTCTGCATAAGCCAGTCTACACTGGTTCAGGGGACCCCTTAGCCCTGCTCTGGTGCGAAACTGGACAAAGGAAAGGGGAGTGACCACTCCCCTGACCTGCACCTCCCCTGGGAGGTGTCCAGAGCTCCTCCAGTGTGCTCCAGACCTCTGCCATCTTGGAAACAGAGGTGCTGCTGGCACACTGGACTGCTCTGAGTGGCCAGTGCCACCAGGTGACGTCAGAGACTCCTTGTGATAGGCTCCTTCAGGTGTTGCTAGCCTATCCTCTCTCCTAGGTAGCCAAACCCTCTTTTCTGGCTATTTAGGGTCTCTGTCTCTGGGGAAACTTTAGATAACGAATGCAAGAGCTCAGCCGAGTTCCTCTGCATCTCTCTCTTCACCTTCTGATAAGGAATCGACTGCTGACCGCGCTGGAAGCCTGCAAACCTGCAACATAGTAGCAAAGACGACTACTGCAACTCTGTAACGCTGATCCTGCCGCCTTCTCGACTGTTTTCCTGTCTGTGCATGCTGTGGGGGTAGTCTGCCTCCTCTCTGCACCAGAAGCTCCGAAGAAATCTCCCGTGGGTCGACGGAATCGTCCCCCTGCAACCGCAGGCACCAAAAAGCTGCATTACCGGTCCCTTGGGTCTCCTCTCAGCACGACGAGCGAGGTCCCTCGAATCCAGCAACTCTGTCCAAGTGGCCACCACAGTCCAGTGACTCTTCAGTCCAAGTTTGGTGGAGGTAAGTCCTTGCCTCACCTCGCTGGGCTGCATTGCTGGGAACCGCGACTTCTGCAGCTACTCCGGCCCCTGTACACTTCCGGCGGAAATCCTTTGTGCACAGCCAAGCCTGGGTCCACGGCACTCTAACCTGCATTGCACGACTTTCTAAGTTGGTCTCCGGCGACGTGGGACTCCTTTGTGTAACTTCAGGTGAGCACCATTTCACGCATCCTCGTAGTGCCTGTTTCTGGCACTTCTCCGGGTGCTACCTGCTGCTGAGAGGGCTCCTTGTCTTGCTCGACATCCCCTCTCTCTCCTGGTCCAATTTGCAACCTCCTGGTCCCTCCAGGGCCACAGCAGCGTCCAAAAACGCTAACTGCACGATTTGCAGCTAGCAAGGCTTGTTGGCGTTCTTTCGGCGGGAAAACACTTCTGCACGACTCTCCACGGCGAGAGGGATCCGTCCACCAAAGGGGAAGTCTCTAGCCCTTTTTGTTCCTGCAGAAACCTCAGCTTCTTCTGTCCAGTAGAAGCTTCTTTGCACCCGCAGCTGGCATTTCCTGGGCATCTGCCCATCTCCGACTTGCTTGTGACTTTTGGACTTGGTCCCCTTGTTCCACAGGTACCCTAGATTGGAAATCCACAGTTGTTGCATTGTTGGTTTGTGTCTTTCCTGCATTATTCCTCTAACACGACTTCTTTGTCCTTAGGGGAACTTTAGTGCACTTTGCACTCACTTTTCAGGGTCTTGGGGAGGGTTATTTTTCTAACTCTCACTATTTTCTAATAGTCCCAGCGACCCTCTACAAGGTCACATAGGTTTGGGGTCCATTCGTGGTTCGCATTCCACTTTTGGAGTATATGGTTTGTGTTGCCCCTATCCCTATGTTTCCCCATAGCATCCTATTGTAACTATACATTGTTTGCACTGTTTTCTAAGACTATACTGCATATTTTTGCTATTGTGTATATATATCTTGTGTATATTTCCTATCCTCTCACTGAGGGTACACTCTAAGATACTTTGGCATATTGTCATAAAAATAAAGTACCTTTATTTTTAGTATAACTGTGTATTGTGTTTTCTTATGATATTGTGCATATGACACTAAGTGGTACTGTAGTAGCTTCACCCGTCTCCTAGTTCAGCCTAAGCTGCTCTGCTAAGCTACCATTATCTATCAGCCTAAGCTGCTAGACACCCTATACACTAATAAGGGATAACTGGGCCTGGTGCAAGGTGCAAGTACCCCTTGGTACTCACTACAAGCCAGTCCAGCCTCCTACACTCTGCTTTCCAAATTTGTCACTGCAGGCTAGTGACAAAATTTACCAATTCACATTGGCACACTGGTACACCCAGATAATTCCCTTGTATGTGGTACTGAACTGAGGTACCCAGGGTATTGGGGTTCCAGGCGATCCCTATGGGCTGCAGCATTTCTTTTGCCACCCATAGGGAGCTCTGACCATTCTTACACAGGCCTGCCACTGCAGCCTGAGCGAAATAACGTCCACGTGTATATTACTTACCTTCTTACTGAGGGTACTCACTGAGATACTTGTGGCATATTGTCATAAAAATAAAGTACGTTTATTTTTAGTAACTCTGTGTATTGTGTTTTCTTATGATATTGTGCATATGATATAAGCTTCTAACAGCCTAAGCTGCTAGAAACACCTGTATTCTACTAATAAGGGATAGCTGGACCTGGCACAAGGTGTAAGTACCTTTGGTACCCACTACAAGCCAGGCCAGCCTCCTACAGTGGCTACACCCTCTTTGTGCCTCCTCCCTGAGGGGAGGAGAGCACATCCCTATTCCTATTGGGGGAATCATCCGAAACCAAGATCGAGGATTTCTAAAGTCATGGGTCACCTCAGCCCAGGGCACCTTAGGGACTGTCGTGACTGGTAGGTGACTCCTCCTTGTTTTTCTCATTATCTCCTCTGGACTTGCACCAAAATTGGGGGCTGTGTCCAGGGGGTGGGCATCTCCACTAGCTGGAGTGCCCTGGGGCATTGTAACACGAAGCCTGAGCCTTTGAGGCTCACTGCTAGGTGTTACAGTTACTGCAGGGGGGAGGTGTTAAGCACCTCCACCCAGTGCAGGTTTTGTTTTGGTCCTCAGAGAACACAAAGGCTCTCACCCCAGGTGGGCAGAAGCTCGTCTCAGTGGCAGGCTGGCACAGACCAGTCAGTCCTGTACTGAAGGATTGGGTAAAATACAGGGGGCATCTTCTAAGATGCCCTCTGTGTGCAAATCCAACACTGGCATCAGTGTGGGTTTATTATTCTGAAAAGTTTGATACCAAACTTCCCAGTATTAAGGGTAGCTATTATGGAGCTGTGGAGTTTGGATTTCACAAACTCCCAGACCATATTCTTAATATGGCCACACTGTACTTACAATGTCTAAGAATGGACTTAGACACTGTAGGGGCATATTGCTCATGCAGCTATGCCCTCACCTGTGGTATAGTGCACCTTGCCTTAGGGCTGTAAGGCCTGCTAGAGGGGTGACTTACCTATGCCACAGGCTGTATTTTGTGCGCATGGTATCCTAAGAGGGATGCCATGTCGACTTTGCCTTTTTCTCCCCACCAACACACACAATCTGCAATGGCAGTGTGCATGTGTTAGGTGAGGGGTCCCTTAGGGTGGCACAACACATGCTTCAGCCCTTAGAGACCTTCCCTGGTCACAGGGCCTTTGGTACCACTGGTAGCTTTTACAAGGGACTTATCTGTGTGCCAGAGGTGTGCCAATTGTAGAATCAATGGTACATTTTTAGTGAAAGAACTTTGGTGCTGGGGCCTGGTTAGCAGGGTCCCAGCACACTTCTCATTCAAGTCAGCATCAATTTCAGGCAAAAAGTGGGTGGTAACTGCAACAGGGAGCCATTTTCCTACACCGTCCATCATTTTATTTTATTTTGTAATAATCAATAGTGCCTTTACATTTTGTATTTATCTGGTCACAATCATTGTGCTTTAAAGGTAAAGGTCAAATGTTAGGCTATGTCTTGTGATGAATTCCTTCCTATTCTGTTAACATAGAGACTGGTGTTTACTTTTCTTACTCTTACTGCAAAGCGATTGGAGTTTTTAAAGTACACTATGTGACAACCTTGCTGGTGTACATGCAGTGTGAAAGAAAAGGCGGTAGAATGTCATTTTCTGTAACACACAACAACATTTAAATACCTGTACCTTTCTTAAGTGCTGATTTATTTCAGAATATATCACCAGTTAGGAAAGCAAAAAAGAAACACATTTTTGTGTAATTTTGAAGCGTGATGGCAACAAAGATTATAAAAGGATCAAAACAAAACAAGACAGTTAAATTGGGTGATGCACAAAGGATATTCACTGTAACTCGATTTCCATACATTATCATTTCTGTTCTATATACCTTTATCAGTAAAGCTATATGTCTGCAAATTCAGCAGTCAGTTGGATGGAAGATGTGCCGTCTGTTAATGAATAATGCTTTAATATTGTACTATAGACTCACGCCCCACCACGCACAGTTGTTATCAATGATGTCCTTTCAAATGTTGCAATGATGGTATCAATGATGCTACTGAACATGTAATGAGTCATGTAATAGGCTGTGCATGGTGATGGTGTGTCTTACAGTTACTTCAGGGCACGAGTTATAGTTGTTAGTGATAATTTTAACTGGTGAATTTCAGTGTTTTTTACATTTAAAACATTACGTTGTCACAAACATTTTACCTAACTATAACAGCACTTTAAACAGTGAATTTCCAAGGTATTTTAATGTAAAGCAAGATATAATTACAACTCATTACTATAACATCACTTTAACCTTGTTTATTTTCAGAGAATTTCTAGGGCTTTTTTAACATAAAGGCTTATATTTTATTATCATACATAAAGCCAATCTCCGCTGCACACAACAGAACATGAACAGCATGGGGTTAGCCACAGGGCCTGGCCTGCTGCCAGGTCCTGCCTCCAACTACCAGAGGGCGGCCAACCCCACCACACACGGTCATTACACTAAACGTTTTGCGGCCAGGCCCTGTGTCCAACCCCCGCACACAAGCAACCTCACGCCACACATCACCTTTGGGCGTGCACATCATGAGGTTGGACAGGCCCTGCGTCCAGCCCCTTGCAAGCAGCAATCCCCACGCCACACTTGGCCTTCTGGTATGCGCAGGGTGCGGTTGGTCTTGCAGGTCCTGGCCACACTCGGGCAGAAAATTGGTTTTGTTGAAGAGTTACAACACCAAAATATAACAAGTGGGCCTATTGGCTTCATTAAGGGGTGAGCATAGCAATATACATTAAGCATACATAGCATGCATATATATATATATATATATATATATATATATATATATATATATATATATATATATATATATATATATATATATATATATATATATATAAAATCATCCTTCTCCAAAAATCATTATTTTTAATCAAATGCAACATTTCAGGAATTCATACAATTCAATGTTTCATAATAGTGATTATTACAAAAAATTTTAATAAAGTTTTAATTAAAAAATCATAAAATCATCATGTCTGTGAGTCTTTTCTTAACATAGGTTTTATTATAATAAACGTTTTTGGTCTGGAAAATGTTAAAAGAAAGACCTAGAGAATTTTTTTAAATAAAACCAATGTGTCTCTTAGTCTTTCTTTTAAAAATTTTTCAGGTCACAAAAAGGAAGTAAAAAACAAAAAAAACACAAGAGGACCTTGTGCTCAAGCTGGAGACCATGAAGCTCTAGCTATGAGTGTTTTAAAAAAATATGGTAAGTTCTCCTGGGGTCATGGATTCAAAGACCCCATGAACTTATTGTTTTCTAAAAAATGTTGCTGGAAAGTTGCCGCACTCGATGAGGTTCCTCCCACAACATTGAAAGAATGCTTGATGGTCTCCCTGTGCCTTCTAGGGCCACTGTCAAGCTGTAGAAAATATGCTTAAAAATCTCATGCAGGGTATTCAGCGGCTCTCTTTCAAGGAGCAGTTAATAGTAAACGTGTGCCTCCTGCCTCTCATTATCCTTTTTAATTTTGTTCTTTTTATTTTGGATGTTCCATGCAGCTCCACTCCCCAAGCCTTTACAGGCCCTGGGGACTCCATCCCCAAGGCCATGCTCAGTTCCTTAGGGAAGGGGGTGCGCACCTCTGCAGGACTGTTTTCTACTTTATAGGTAGGGGGAACTGTGTATCCCCTCCCCCAGCTTCTGAACATTCACTAAAACTACTTCCACATTCATTGCAATGGTATGGTTTTTCCCCAGTGCATGTTCGCTGAAGTCTTTGTCGCTCTCATAATTGACTACAGTTATTCATACATTCACTGCACCTGAATGTTTTCCCCTGAGTGTGTTTGTTGATGTCTTTGTAGCTCTGATAATTGACTAAAGCACTTTGCATATTCACTGCACTTGAATGGTTTTTCTCCTGTGTATGTTTGTTGATGTTTTTGTCGATCTGATAACTGACTAAAGCTCTTCACACATTCACTGCATTTAAATGGCATTTCCCCTGTGTATGTCCGCTGATGACTTTGTAGTTTTGATAACCAACTAATGCACTTTGCACATTCACTGCACTTGAATGTTTTTTCCCCTGTGTGTCTTCTCTGATGTGTTTGGAGGTTTGATAATTGACTAAAGCTCTTCACACATTCACTGCACTGGAATGTTTTTTCCCCCGTGTGTGTTCGTTGATGAATCCTGAGATTTGAGGAATCACCAAAACGACTCCCACATTCACTGCAATCATATGGTTTTTCCCCTGTGTGTGTTCGCTGATGTCTCTGTAGTTCTACTAATCGACTAAAGCTCTTCACACATTCACTGCACTTGAATGGCTTTTCCCCTGTGTGAGTTAGCTGATGAATGCTTAATCCTGAAGAGTCAACAAAACCACTGCCACATTCACTGCACTTGAATGGTTTTTTCCCTGTGTGTGTTCGCTGATGAACCCTGAGATTTGAGAAATTACTAAACCTACTTCCACATTCATTGCAAGGGTATGGTTGTTCCCCAGTGTGTGTTCTCAGATGTGTTTGGAGGTTTGATAATTGACTAAAGCTCTTCACACATTCACTGCACTTGTATGTTTTTTCTCCGGTGTGTTTTCGTTGATGTCTTTATAGCTCTGATAATTGACTGAAGCACTTTGCACATTCACTGCACTTGAATGGTTTTTCTCCTATGTGCATTCGTTGATGTCTTTGCAGGTCTGATAATTGACTAAAGCGCTTCACACATTCACTGCACTTGAATGGTTTTTCCCCTGTGTGTGTCCGTTGATGTCTTTGTAGGTCTGATAATTGACTAAAGCTCTTCACACATTCACTGCATTTAAATGGCTTTTCCCCTGTGGGTGTTCGCTGATGAACTTGTAGCTTTGATAACCAACTAAAGCACTTTGCACATTCACTGCACTTGAATGGTTTTCCCCCCGTGTGTGTTCGCTGATGTGTTTGGAGGTTTGATAATTGACTAAAGCTCTTCACACATTCACTGCACTTGAATGGTTTTTCCCCTGTGTGTGTTCGCTGATGAATCCTGAGATTTGAGGATTCACTAAAACTACTCCCACATTTACTGCAAAGGTATAGTTTTTCACCTGTGTGTGTTCGCTGATGAATCCTGAGATTTGAGGAATCACTAAAACGACTCCCACATTCACTGCAACTGTATGGTTTTTCCCCTGTGTGTGTTCGTTGATGTCTCTGTAGTTCTACTAATCTACTAAAGCTCTTCACACATTCACTGCACTTAAATGGCTTTTCCCCTGTGTGTTTTAGCTGATGAATCCTTAATTCTGAAGAGTCAACAAAACCACTTCCACATTCACTGCACTCAAATGGTTTTTCCCCTGTGTGTGTTTGCTGACGAATCCTTAGATTTGAGGAATCACTAAACTTACTTCCACATTCATTGCAAGGGTATGGTCTTTCCCCAGTGTGTGTTCGCAGATGTGTTTGGAGGTTTGATAACTGACGAAAGCTCATCACACATTCACTGCACTTGTATGGTTTTTCTCCCGTGTGTGTTCGCTGATGATTCTTTAATGTTGAGGAACGACCAAAACTACTTCCACATTGATTGCAGTCATATGGTTTTTCCCCTGTGTGAGTTCGCTGATGTGTTTGTAGGTTTTGTAATCGACTAAAGCTCTTTACATATTCACTGCACTTGAATTGCTTCTCCCCTATGTGTGTTCGTTGATGCTCTATTAGGTGTACTGAATGACTAAAGTTCTTCCCACATTCACTGCACTTGAATGTTCTTTCTGATGTGTGGGTTTGTTGACATTGTAGGGTTGATAAGTGACTAAAGCTCTTCCCACATTCACTGCAGTTGAATGGTTTTTCTCCTCTGTCTGTTCGTTGATGGTGCTTTAATAGAGATGCAAAACTAAAGCTCTCACTAAATGTGTATGATTTTCCTTTCTTGGTTAGTGTCTGTGGGTCAGGTATATATTTGTCTGCATTCCAAGACTGTGTTTTGTGATGGGCCAACATGGCTGATAAACCACTTATGTTATTCGAACATGTCCTGTATGTGTGTGATAATTTGCACGTTTGATTTCTGATTTAACAATAACATGCAATAGTCATTAAATACTTGCAACTTTCATAATATGTATAAGGTTCTTTGTAGGTGATTGTGCCTTTAGATTGGATTATGGTTATGCACGCTTAAGGGTGAAGATTCATCTTCCTTCTGGCTGGTGCAAATTGGGACAGTCCACTGTACTCCTCTTTCATTTACCCTTCAGTTGTCTGGCTCCGCTCCGTTGTGCTTTTCTCTAGTTAGTGTGGTTTGGCCAGAAAGAGTTTACAATACACCTTGAGCACTGAATGACGGGCTGTTATCCCTTTAGAAAACAGATCACTGCTGTGACCACATCACACCGATCCCATGAACAAAGCTGGTGTTGGACACCGATTTATACAGGAGGTGGTTTGTTACAGTTGTTGCCATCATTTTCTAGAGATCATCTCTGGGGTTGCACAGCTCGGACTCTTCCAATCACTCAACGGCCCTTGAGTGCTTTTTCCAGGATCTGTCTGTTTACGTGCAGGCCACTCTGTCGCCGACTTCACTGATGTGTTCTTGAATACCGGAGCTCATTGTTGGTGACTGTTGTTTGCAGATTTGCAGTTTATCTTCATTATTCATTATGATTCTTGCATCCAAGGCTTGTTTCTGTAGGATATAAAGATATTTACAATTACTAAATGGAAACATAATGGAACGTGAATAGGCAATATTTAACTGGTTGTAAATAACATCTATTCTTTACCATCTTTGAAACTTAGCAAGAAATATTTCACCATACATGGATATTTAACTAAATGTTCTGTTGAACATGTCACATCTCATTAACTTCAGAAAGAAGGTGATTTACCAGGGTTCACAGAGCAACTCTGTAAAGAAAGGGAGGTTACGGAGCACCTACAGCTACTGGTACAGTTTTAGGTAGATGCACATGGACACAATTTCATTTAAACAAGAAAACACTGTGGAAAAAGAGAGGGATCAGGATGGGCTGTTGTTATTTCAGTAACTCTTCAGAAAGTAGATAACAAAGTTAACTATTAAAGGGGTATATAACAAAGGTAATTCTTCAGGAAAAATATAACAAAGGTAACTCTTCAGAGCTTTCCTGTTCACATTGGATCAGCTCAAATGCCAATTCCAATCTTTACCTTGCTGTTCATTACATCAACTTTAGACACTTTCAACAGCTCTCTTGGTTCAAGCATTTCTGTTTTTTTCTAACCTGGAAGATTGGAGCATCATTGTGACGTGGGTTTCCAATAGCTATAACATCTGTCCATCTCCCTTAAACTAGCATAGCTTACAGGGCCTGGTTCTGGCCCTGAAAGACAACTTAAAAAGAAAGTCTTTAGTTCTTCCAAAAGTAGATAAAGTTCTGCTAGCTGCAGCTCCTTCTAGGGCTTTTTATGTAAAACAGAATGAGGGGTTCATTGTAATGTCCACTCTTTAGATTATACAAACAGAGAGGCAAAGATTGATCCATATTATTTAATATTCAAAGATATCAGTCATTTAGTCCTTATGGAGAATCCATCACAACCAATAATTTACCTGACATATCCCTGCAACAGATGTGTGCATAATAATCTTTTTCCCCCTTTTTCTACCTTTACGTTGCTTCTGACTTAATGATGTCCTTTCAGGCCCAGGATGCTACTTTGTGACTGAATGGGCATTTGGCAGAGCGGGAGGAGGTGTCCGTTATCCACAGGTGATGCAGCATTTTTACCTTTCCATATTTCTAATATTCAAGTTTACTTCATTTCCTGTCCTTCAGCTCCCCTATGTCTGCACTCACTCTGTAGCGTTCAGTAGAAGTCAAATAATGGCCTGTAAGTCAAGAGGCCACGGTTGTCAGCCCAGGATTACCAGCTTCACTTCAGAAGCTCACATGGGAGATAGAAACAGAGAAGGTGCACAGACAGGTGCTTATGAGGTACAAACAGAGAAGGTGCACAGGTAGGTGCTTGTGAGTTACAAACAGAGGAGGTGCACAGGCCAGTGCTTGTGAGGTACAAACAAGCACTTGTGAGGTACAAACAAGCACTGGTGCACAGGCCAGTACTTGTGAGGTATAAACAGAGGAGGTGCACAGGTAGGTGCTTGTGAGGTACAAACCGAGGAGGTGCACAGGTAGGTGCTTGTGAGGTACAAAGAGAGGAGGTGCACAGGCCAGTGCTTATGAGGTACAAACAGAGGAGGTGCACAGGCCAGTGCTTGTGAGGTACAAACAGAGGAGGTGCACAGGTAGGTGCTTATGAGGTACAAACAGAGGAGCTGCACAGGTAGGTGCTTATGAGGTACAAACAGAGGAGGTGCACAGGCCAGTGCTTGCGAGGTACAAACAGAGGAGGTGCACAGGTAGGTGCTTATGAGGTACAAACAGAGGAGGTACACAGGCCAGTGCTTGTGAGGTACAAACAGAGGAGGTGCACAGGCCAGTGCTTATGAGGTACAAACAGAGGAGGTGCACAGGTAGGTGCTTATGAGGTACAAACAGAGGAGGTGCACAGGCCAGTGCTTGTGAGGTACAAACACTTTGACAACTCACCCAGGTCCAACAGACTCAGATGCAACTTTTGAGGGTGAGGACTCTGCCTACCAAGCTGTACCTCTGCATCCACTGGCTGTCAGACATTTTGGCGCTGGGCTCTCAAGGGTGCAGGCTTCTCAGCTTTTATTGCTATGTGGCTGTAACAGGGAGTCACGCAACTGAGTCTTGGAGTCACCTATCCTATCTGAATATTGTAGACAACCTTTCCACAAGTGGGCCACCACCAACACAGTGCTTTCTTTGCCAGTCCAAGGTGTCACAGACACAGTCCAGTCTTTGGTGTTGCATCTTGTTGCTGGGTCCTGAGAACAGCAGGATGGTCTTTCTTCGGTCCTCTCTCTAGTACGGATGTGATCTAAGGTCTGGGTGCCAGGCGTGCTACTTTTATGCCTACTACTAGCCTTAGGGGATGTGGTGACTAACTAGCTGATTGACTACCAAAGTCCCTCCCGCCTGATGAAGCCCACTCCAATCATGAGATGACCCTTTTCCTGTTGTGTGGAGCGCCTTAGCACAGCCCAGAGGTGTGGCAACCTAGGGGAAGCAACACCATTGAAAAAACGGTTTGATAATGGCTTCTCTCTCTCTGCCCGAGTTGCCAGCCAGCAGCTTTTCCATGTGTGACCAACATTTGCCCTTCAAAGGCAACTTCCTCTTTGAAGATCGGCCTTTGGGCGCACACCTACTGTGGTCATCCTGCCAGGAGAGGTCACACCTCTTTCCTCGGCAGGTCATTTGATCCTCTGCCTGAGAGACGTTCTCACATCTCTTCAGGAGGCAGGAGGCTGTCTTGAGGACAGCAGCTTTTGTGCAACATTAAACAGCCACAAAAAAAACTTCCTGACAGCGCATCGTTCAGGAAAATACATCACTAGGACACATCACACTTCAAACACCTGCCTCATCGCTCACCAGCTCATAAAGGTACCTCGGAAGTGAACATGTCTATGTCCAGCTCCACAGCCCAAGCCTGTGCTCCAGTTGCCCAATAAAGGTGAACCTCAATCGCTCTGGATCACCCAGGTTGGTAGAGAAATACGAGCTTCTCGCAGACTGACTGGAGAAATGTAATTTAATCGATGTCTGACACTTTTATTTAACAAGGGGGGGTGGAGTGTAGCATATTGACGCGACGTGCACTAGGGCCCTGGTGGGTCTAGGCAGACTCTAACCAGTAACTTTGTAAGATGTTGGGGAAGTGTTAGGGTGTGGTCTAGGAAGTGTGGCATAACGGGCAGTGTGTGACTGGAGGTTGGTGAATAACTGTGTACACAACACTCAAGCAAAAGAGGTACAGCACAGAAGGAGCTTTGGAGGCCTCCTTCACACAAAACAGAAGAAACACTGTACGTCTCCTTCACAAAACATGCACTTCTTGAGTTTTTGGCTCCACATTTATACAAAACACGAAAAGCATGAGCTACAGAAGTGCAAGTCTCACACCTACAAAATGGGAAGACTACAGACAGCAGCAGAGCACACCTGCCTTACAAAACATGAACAGAGTGGGCTGCACCCACCCAGAAATTCATTGAAGGTGTAGCTGTACACCACTGCCCAGAGGCCTCTCGCAAATGCTGAAAACGTTACCAATCTGTGATTTTACCCAAAAAGCTTTTCAAGTCAGGATTTTTAATCCCATGCCCAGAATAGCAAAAAACAACACTACAAGTTCCAGACTGCAAAGTAATGTTGCCTAAAACTCTACATTTGGTTGCATGCCAAGGTACAACGGAGTGCAAGAACAAAAAGAGTGGACTGGGAAGCATCCCTGGGTAATTACCAGTGGCTGAAATGAACTCAAACATTCCACCCACCATTTTCTGTATTGCTAAATATGCCACGTATGCCCAGACATGGGTCCCATACTTGCTGAACCATTGGAATCAAGCTACATCCTACAGTCAAGGCTCAAATAGGCTGAAATCGGTCTTTGGTTGCTTATGTTGTGGTTAAGAAAGGACCTGGCCTGACCTTTCAGGCTCCACTGCTCCTATTGGAAGGAGTCTAATCCTGGTTAGCACATATCTGCTTCCTCTCTGAGGTGGCATGGTGGGCCAAAAAATGATGGACCAGGATGCAGACCCAAATAATTACCAGTGGCTTAGATTAGTTCCTCAACATCCCTGGAAATGGCATCACATCCCTTTAAGCCTACTGATGTCCATAACATTCTAGAAAATTATGTCACACTACAATGGGCACAGAGGGAGATGACATCAGCAAAACTACATGAGAAGACATAGATGAAAGACTTTTGAGGACTGACTCACTGGCACTTCCTTTCCTTTCCTCCTAAGTACAAGTGTTAGGAGCTCCAGTAGCTTCAGAGAGGCAGACAAGGTACGATATGGCGTTTCTCTTTCAACTGAAGAGCCAGGCAAAGACCAGCCTGTACAGCCGGCTCTCGCTTCAAAGAAATGGAAGAGATAGCACTGCAGCCCTGTCAAGCTGTGCAGATATTTCTTCCGCTCTCTTCAAAAGCCCTGGTACGGACCGGGATGCATAACTTGTTATTCCTCTTGCATGGCTGAGTCGGGCCCTGGGGAGGGCCAGGATGCTGTGCCGGGGCCTGGTGAGGACAAGGATGCTGTACCTAAGTTCTGGTGAGGACCGGGACATGTGTTGGGGCCTGGTGATTACCAGGGTGTGAGCCATGGCCTGAGGGGTCCAGGATGCTCAGTCAGGGCCTGCGGGGTCCAGGACGTGAGCCCAGGCCTGGTGAGGACCAGCATGTGAGCCGGGGCCTGGTGAGGACCGGCATGTAAGCTGGGGCCTGTGAGCCGGGACCTGGTGAGGACCAGCATGTGAGCCGGGGAATGGTCAGGACAAGCATGTGCTGCATTGACCTCTCACAGGAGCTCTCGATGTGGCATAGGTGCCAAGTTTCCAGATTGCTGATGAGTGAAATTTCTATAATTTCAGTGAACATATGAATGACTTTCTACAGCCAAATGTGTGACACTTTAAGTGCCACTGCGAGACAAGCAATGAAGTCCAAGTAAACATGAATACAATAGAAATGCCTTGCTTTTGAGTAATGAGAAGCTGTAAAAATATCTTCGAAGTTGATGCAAAACCCTGGAAGTTAAGGTCATTAACCTATTTGATAATGCCAGACAATCCCAAATATTTTGTAGGAAATTAAAAGTTAGTGTAGTGTAAACTTCAAATTCCCATTGGAGTGACCTGTGCCACTGTGTGCAGAGCATCCCACACACACCCTCCATGATGCTGCTCACTCCATCTCTGCTGGAAGACCCATGAGAGGCAGCACCCCACATACAACCTGCAAGATGCTGCTGGCTACTCACGCCATCTCTGCTGGAAGACACATAATGGGCAGCACCACATATACACCCTGCGATGATGCCGCTCACTCCATCTCTGCTGGAATGCCCATGATGGGCATCACCCACACACTCTGCATGATGCCCACTTCATCTCTGCTGGAAGACCCATGATGGGCAGCACCTACACACACTGCATGATGCTCACTCCATCCCGGCTAGAAGATCCATGATGGGCAGCACTCACACACACCCTGCATGATTCTCACTTCCTCTCTACTGGAAGACACATGATGGGCAGCACCCACACACACCCTGCATGATGCTCACTTCATCTCTGCTGGAAAAGCCATGATGGGCAGCACCCCACATGCACCCTGCATGATGTCCACTTCATCTCTACTGGAAGACCCATGATGGGCAGCACCCACACACTGCATGACGCCCACTCCATTTCTGCTTGGAAGACCCATGATGGGCAGTGCCCCACACACACTCTGCATGATGCCCACCCCATCTCTGCTGAAGGGCCCATGTTGGGCATCACCCACACACATCCTGCACGTGCATGATGCCCACTCCATTTCTGCTGGAAGGCCCATGATGGGCAGCACCCCACATACGTTTTCCATGATGCACATCCGATCTCTCCTGGAAAAGCCATTATGGGCAGCGTCCCATATACACCCTGTGATGCTCATGCCATCCTGCTGGAAGGCCCAGTTTGTGATTGGAGGTCAGGGGTGGAGTCTGTTGATAACATCCTGCCCCACGGCTGCTGCACTCCCTGGCCTCCCCCTCTTCAGCACAGACTCCTCCCCAGCACAGGCTGCCACCATTAACATGTAAGTGTCCCACTAACGCATAGGAACCAGTCCAACATGGGCCTGCAGTGCTAGGCAGCAGCACTGAAGGGTTGTGCCCTCTGATCATTAAACATATCTCAGTCCCCACCCTCCTCAGCACAGGCTGCCTCCCCAAGCACAGATTGACATCATTAACATGTAAGTGTCCAACATGGCACTGCAGCGCTAGGCAGCACCACTGAAGGTTTGTGTCCTCAGATCATTAAACATGTCTCTGTTGCCCCCAGGCCCTGAGACTTCTTCACTGCAGCCTAGTATGGGAGGTTAAGCACATGCTGCTGAGATCAGATGGACACAGTGCAGAGTCTGCATACAGGAAGTGCATCACTCACCTGAACTCTGACCCTCCACAAGTGCCTGGGAGTGTGCCTTCCAGGCTAGGCGCTTTGTGGTGAGCTGCAGGGGCAGTTCAAGACTGTCACTTCACATGCAGAGAGCCAGGGCACAGACTAGGCGCTGCTTTTTAAAGCGACTCCTGGTCCCAGTGATCTGACTCAGCCCTGAGCCTGGTGAAGGATTCTCATTAAGGACAGAGGAGCCCAGAGTTCATTACACCCCATAGAGCGCCTCTGACTCCACCCTCGGCATTGAGCCGCTATGCACAGGACCCGAAGAGAGACACTGCTCCCCTGGACCTGCCCAGAGGCGCTAGATGCAAGACTCTGGATCAAACCGGAGGCGATTTAATACCAGACTCTAGGCGCTACACACAGGACACATGTTAATCACTCAGAATAAAGAAATGACAGAAATGTCCGGATCCTTTATGCATGAATAATGCTTGGACTAACAACTGTATTTTCAGCTAACTTTAGGGTTTACTGCTAAAACACATAAACCTAACATACTCAAACCGATTTAACAATCATGCACAAGAGAATATTCATAGCTGATTGTGGTGTGTGGGTGCTTTATGCAACATTGATGGTTCTGTAACAGCGCCAGAGAACAGTGCCGAAAAGCATGAGAAGTGGAAGTAGCACATTGTGAGTTCTAACTCTCCGTGTTAATTCTTGAAGTGAATGACATTTGCCTCCCAAGATCTGACGCGGGAGAAGTTATTTCATCATCACATGCATCTGTAAGTGCACCCACCATAGTGCTACTTCCCCAGTGGCGTTCAACATCTGGAGCCTTGGGCGTTTGGACGGCTCATCACTGACTACGTAAATGATTCATTGTTAGATTAATTGCAGGTAAATATATTTTATGAGTTTCTTATTTTGAGAAAATCATTTAACCAAATCCTGACTGGTACAAGGATAGAATCGGTGCAAGATGGCAAAATTATTAATAGGAGAAAAAGATTTTGAAAGGTTTTTGGGCAAAATTATTGATAGGAGAAAAGGATGTTGAAAAGTTTAGTTCTTAGTAAGTTTCTGAAGGCTTGACAGTTAAGTAAAATATTAATCTTGAGCAGTAAAGGATTCCAGGTCTTAGAAGCTAGAATCCAGAACTATAGACTTCCTGCTATACTTTTCTGGAACCTTGGCACTGGATCTGAAATCTGGATTGAGAAGAAAAGGAACACAAATGATATTCAGGTTTGCGTTTACAAGCAAACAGGAACCCTCATTTTTTTAAACTCTGCTGGTGAATGAAATGACTTAAAAAGTATGTGCTGCCTCGTGAGTAAAGAATGAAAGTTTGTTCAGACTTTCTCAGACCACAGATAAGACTGCAGCTTTCTGAATTATCTTAAATTTGCTTTTGTGTTGCTGAAGCCATCAAATATACAGTGTTCTCAAAGCCCAGCCTTGCGTAGAGGAGAGCGTTCACTGCCAAAATATTCATGTGAGAAGAAAGAAAAAGGAAACATCTTCAATAGCCAAAGATGGTAGAAACAGGGGAGTTCCACTGAATTAATTTTAATAAAGTGTTGAGTCCCTGCTGCTGACCACCATCACCATCTCCTAGTAGTAGTAGTTTGGGACTAGGTCCCTTTCAGAACTTGGAAATGAAACTGATACTTGCTGTTAAATACCAGAATGAGCACTGTACATCTATATCGCCAGAGCTCTGTCTGTCCTGGCATGTTTTGCATTGAAGGTTTTGTAAACCAATGAAAGTCCAGTTCTCAATACCTGTGAGTAAAGAGAGACCACTGTCACTCACTCCCAGAAACTGCATCAGATGGTGGGGCCTGAAGGAGAGGTACTGGAATCAGCAGAATTGCAGACGCTGCAACCATTGCCCCAGATAGCAGGATATCTGGAATCGATCACAACCCCTGCCTTAGATGCTAAGGCCCAGGAAGCGCTTGATGCGGAGATAACATTGGAGGAAGTCCAAGCTACCATGTCCATACTTAAATCTAATAAGACCCGAGGTCTCAACAGAATTCCTGCAGAATTCTAAAAGGAATATATGGACCTCCTGGGACCCCATCTCCTGAACATGTTCTTGGAAGCAGGCCAGATGGGGGCTCTTCCCCCTGACCTCATGCGGGCATCCATAATAGTGATACACAAAGACGGTAAACCCAGGAAACACTGTAGTTCCTAGCACCCAATTTCCCTGTTGAATACTGAGGTAAAAATACCGGCCACGATTTTAGCTACTAGGCTTATACAAGTAACCAATCAGGCTTTATGCCTCTAAGGTCTACCCACTACAATCTAAGATGCACACATAACTTGCTACATGAAATAAAAGATCAGCCAGATCCACATCTTTTGTTAACACTCAACACTGCAGAATTGTAAGAGTAAGATTGCTATATCTGGCCCCAGTAGCTTTCGTCAGGGTAAATGGAGTGATGCCCTCAGAATTTTTGATTGGTAGGGGTACGAGACAGGGGTCTCCCTTTTCCCCCTTCCTGTTCACCCTTACTATAGAATCATTGGCTTGTAGGGTCCACAACCACCTGGACATCAGGGGATTTCACATCACGGGCGAGGCGGCCTTCAGGAGGAGAACGCACTATACACAGACAATGTCCACCTTTACAGCATCCAACCCTCTATGTATCTCTCTTTGCTTTTCCAGCTGTTGGAGGAATATGGGGCTGCTCGGGATATTGCGTTAACTGGGATAACTCCTTACTATATCTTCCGCAGAAAGGGGCTGTGGTTCCCCCTCTCCCACATTGGTTGACTCATACTACACTGGGGTTTAAATACCTGATAATATTTCTAACGCTACATAAAGGGGTATGTTTTGAACATAACTTTTGGCGAGTTATTCGTACCTGCAGAGGGGACATGGAGAGATGGCGGTGACTGCCCCTTACACTGCTAGGGAGGGCAGCTTTGTGTAAGATGGTATCATTACCCAAGCTACTTTATGCCCTCCAACAAGCATACTACCTGATCCCCCCTGAGACCTTCACAAGTAATAGAGGGGCACCTACGAACCTTGTTATGGGATAGTAAACGCCCAGGGTGGCTCGGTACATGCATACCTCAAATGTACCGGGGCACACATCGTCTTCCTACAGGAAACGCACACTGGTAAGGGGGAAGACCATAGATAACAGAGACACTGGCAGGGTCAGAACTACTGCATGACCTACTTTGCCTATATGAGGGAGGCTACGTGAGGTGGTCGTGGATTAGACCCCAGGGCCTCTTCAAATGCATGGATACCATAGCACAGGGGCGCTACTTGTTTGTGGAAGGGATCTTATATGACACAGCTATATTACTAGGAAGTGTCTACTCACCAAATACAGACCAGTTGCAATTCCTGTCAGAGCTGGCGGTGCAACTGGTTCGCTGATTTCAACTCCCATGGATAATTGATGGCAATTTTAACTGTGTGTTAGACACTGAGCTCGGCCAGTCCCACCCACCACTACCTCTCCAATACCCTGAACACTCAGTCAAATTCTAGAAGGTTGGGCTCAAAGAGCCGTTTGTTACTTTGGCAACGTCAATTAACCCTACTGGCTGAATGCTGTAGATCTATATTTTTATGTATTAATCCCAGTCTTTGTGATCTAGCAATTGATGGTGCCAGCCCTACAAGGGGAGGCCTCCTGTTCGGAGATCCTTTTGTAAAAGAAGTAACTAGATTTGTCAACATAGTTACTTCTTTGGATAAGGCTCAGTCAGCTCTGAACATAGTTTTCCAACCCGACCTTTTCACTAGGGCTGGGAGGGGCCCTTTGTCCTACCAGACTATACAAAGGATTTCCCCGTCGCAGAAGCACCGGGAATGACAATCAAAGGAGCGCTCTCTTCTTTTAGTCCAGAAGTCGGGGTCACAGAGGACACTTTCCACATGGAAACGTTTGTGTAAATTCAGCAACTCTTTCTTTCAAGAAGGTAAGGGCCAGATGTAGGTACAAAAAAATTAGCGACTCGCAATTTGCGAGCATGTGCGACTCGCAATTTGCGTGTCGCTAACTGGAATGCAGGTAGAAAGTGCGCAGACAAATTGCGACTCGCACCTGGAGTCGCACCGCAGATAGCGAGTCCGCTGTTTGCGAAGTCGCTTTTTGCGACCGCGCAAAAAACGGACTCGCAATTTGCGAGTGGGTGTCGCAAATAGCGACTGTGCTGAAAATTGAAAGCAGGTGCTGCAGAACACTCCAGAACACTCAGGAAAACACTTCCTGGCACATGATGATGACATCACAGCCAGGAAGTTTACAAATACACCTGGGAGGAGGGAGGACCACACCCTTTTTTAACTGCAGCACAGCTAACAGAGTACCAGCAACCATGGCTGACACTCCCAGGAAGAGAAAGCTCAAGTTTTCAGAGAAGGAGCTGGAGGTGCTCACAGATGAGTGCTGTCAGCACCATGATGAGCTTTTTGGGAAGGCAACCCTCAATGTGCCAGACTCTGACAAAAAAGAATTTGGCAGGAAATCCAGGAGAAGGTAAACTCCCTGGGGGTCAGCCACAGGAGTGTGGATGAACTAAAGAAGAGGTGGTAGGACCTCCGCTCCCGGACCAAGGAGAGGGTGGCAGAAAGGCTCCGGGAGATGAGAGGCACAGGAGGGGGACCATCTTCCATACCACCACCCACACCCCTGGAGGAAGGGGTTGAGGAGACCCTGGAGCAGAGGCTGTTACTGGAATTGGAGACCTGGACAACCGGTGAGTACCATGCGATATGCCTGTACCCCCATCAATGCCATACCTCCACCATGTACACAGGGGCATGCACAACCAAGATAGCTCAATTTCACAGTAGCAAACACCAGAATGATGCATTATGGGCAATGTAGTCAAGTAGGCACTTCATAAGCAAATGTTTATTAGGAAGTGTTTAACAGATAGTAGACACTGACAGTGTTTTCCCCATGTCCCACAGGTCTCCCACAAGACACCCCCACCAGCCAAAGTAGCCAGGTGCCAATGGTCAGCCAGTCCCAAGAGGAGACAACAGGACCAGCCATCACTCACACCTGCACCACCAACACCATCCCCTCTCTGGCAACACCTGTTGCAACAGTGGTCTTGGAGCCTGCACCAGGTACAATCCGGAGTGCCACATCAGACATCACAGGGACTCCACCGCTGCGCAGGTGACGCAGAATGAGGAGAGCAGGGCAGCAGGCAGAGTCAGGTCTTTCATCCACAACACCAACGGAGGCCCAGCTGCTACGGAGTCAGCGCCTGCAAAATCAACAGTTAAGGCGGATTAGTGGGGTTCTGCAGCGCCTCAAGAGGAACCATGCCAACAGCATGAAGCAGGTGCATGCATAACTGGAGGTCATTGGGAACAACACTGGTGACCTAGCCCTGTCAATGCGCGAACTGGTGGCTGGACTGCTAACGCAGAGTGAGGGTGCGCAGCTGCTCCAAAGGCTGGACAGGATGGCCTCCTCTATTGTCAGACTGGCAGTGAACACAACTGGGCTGTCAAGGAGAACAGTCAGCCTCCAGGTTGACATGGGCCACTTTGCGGGTGATGTGGCACGGGGACTGGGCCGGATCACCCATGCAATAGACCTTATGGAGGCACAGCAGGTGTCCAGGGGTACAGGTGACACCCCACAAGACAGTGAGGAGGGCTCACTGTCAGCAGTGTGTCTGCTGGTGACACCAGGGTGCTACGGAGTGGGAGTACAAGGCAGAGCACTGCTGAGCAACCTGGTACCAGCCAGGCTGGCCGAGCCCGCCGTAGGCTGTGAGCTAAACACTGTCCCTGATGTTGGGGCACATGATGGCAATGTGTCCCATGCCAGGTGGTCATTTGAAGTTCCTGAACAGTTTTTACTTGTATATAGTTTGGTTTTTGCACATATTAAATCATTTGTTCATTACACTTAACACATGGAGGGCCATATTTATACTTTTCGACGCACAACTGCGCCAACGCAGTTGTGCGTCAAAAAATTTAACGCCGGCTAATGCCAATGGCGGAGCTGCCTGGTGTGCGTAAAAAAAAATGACTTACACCAGGCAGCGCCGGCGTAGGGGAATATGGAGCTTGGGTGTCAAAAAATGGGGCAAGTCAGGCTGAGGCAAAATTTTCGCCTCAACCCGAATTGCGCCGTTTTTTTTTACTCCCAACCCCCATTGAAATGACTCCTGTCTTCGCAAAGACAGGAGTCATGCCCCCTTGCCCAATGGTCATGCCCAGGTGACTTATGTCCCCTGGGCATGGTCATTGGGCATAGTGGCATGTAGGGGGGCACAAATCAGGCCCCCCTATGCCACAATTTTTTTTTTTTTAAATACTTACCTGAACTTACCTTAACTTCCCTGGGATGGGTCCCTCCATCCTTGGGCGTCCTCCTGGGGTGGGCAAGGGTGGCAGGGGGTGTCCCTGGGGGCAGGGGAGGGCACCTCTGGGCTCCTTCCGAGCCCACAGGTCCCTTAACGCCTGCCCTGAGCAGGCGTTAAAAAATGACGCAAACGCGGCTGGACGTCATTTTTTTTGACCCGCCCACTCCCGGGCGTCATTTTTGCCCGGGAGTATAAATACGACGCACATACCTCGGAGTCATTTTTTACTAGGGAACGCCTACCTTGCATATCATTAACGCAAGGAAGGTGTCCACGCTAAAAAATGACGCAAACTCCATGAACTTTGACGCTAGACGCGTCTAACGCCAGAGTATAAATATGGAGTTCGTTTTGCGTCGGATTTGCGTAAAAAAAAACAACGCAAATCCGGCGCAAACAGAGTATAAATATGGCCCGGAGTGTTTGTTCTATTGGTGAGTATGGTAGAAGTTGGCACGTACCTTCCAAAGTATTGGGTTGCAATGTGTTCCCGTCTCAGTCTGCCTTGATTTGCGATGCTCCTATCCCCATGATGGCGATGTGGTTGCTCTTGCTCTTCTTCCTCCGAATCTGGGTCTGCAGGGGTGAGAGGTAGGCCACGTCGGGTGGCAATGTTGTGCAGGATAGCGCATGCAACAACTATTTTGAAAGCCGTTATGGGGGTATACTGGAGGGCACCTCCACTTCGGTGGAGGCATCTGAACCGTGCTTTCAGCAGTCCGAAGGTTCTTTCAATCAAGTTCCTGGTCCTCTTATGTGCACTGTTGTATCGCCTCTCACATTCATTGCTGGGTGTTAAGTAAGGAGTCAGTATCCATGGCCGTAGTGCATATGCACTGTCACCTGTTGGGCACAAAACGTACACTGTTAGCAAGTCGTGGTTGGTTTGCAAATTGATCTGTGTGCATGTCTACAAGGTGCATGCAGCTCTACCTAGGAGGTATCCGTCTCCAAACTCCCCACGTTCCAGGCATTGGTGTATCCCACTGTGCCTAAAAATGTAGGAGTCATGAGTACTGCCTGGAAATTTAGCAACCATGTCAGTGATGACATAATGGGCGTCACATACCACCTGAATATTGAGTGAGTGGGTACACTTTCTATTGCGGAACAGATATTCCAGGTTTGCAGGAGGGCAGATTTGAATATGTGTCCCATCTACACACCCTATGACATGGGGAAAGTTGGCAATTCGGTAAAAGTCTAACTTGGTGCTGTTAATTTCTGCCTCATTCCTGGGTAGGTATATGTATCGGGACATGTGTGTGAGTAAGGCATCTAGGAATACCCTGAGGAACCTTGATAGTGCACTTTGGGATACCCCACCTGCCACAGCAATGACCCCCTGATAGCTCCCCGAGGCCAAGAGGTGCAGTGAGCATAGCACTTGCACATGCGTAGGGATGGCGCAGCCGCACAGAGTCTGGCGTTCTAGCTGTGGTTTGAGTAAATCTATTAAATCTAGTAAAGCTGCGCTGCTAAGTCTGTATTTGTCATATATTTCCTCCTCAGTTTGCTGGAAAAGAGTCTGCCTTGTTCTGTATATCTTCTCCTGTCTGTGGCCCCTCCTCCTCCTCCTCTGCTGTGCTGCGTAGACTCTCCTCCTCACTGCTATCAGGTTTATCTTCGCCATCTTGAGTGACCCAGATGCCTTCTGGGTCCCCTTTTATACTTTGGTAATGGTTACCACCTGCTCTGAGTTAGTGGTAAATGGGACATGCAAACTGGGCTTTTTGCGACTAGTCGCAATTTGCGAGTTGCTATTGCATATGGTTTGCGACTCGCAAATTGCGACTTCCTATTAGCGGGTCGCAATATGGGGTTGCAAATTTTGCGAGTTGGTAACGTCTCGCATCGCATTTTGCGAGTCGGAAATGGGATTTTTGCATCCCATTTCCGAATTTGCAGAGTCGCAAATAGCGATTCGTGCAATTTGCGACTCGCAAAAGTTTGCTACATCTGGCCCTTAGTTATCAATTCTCTTCCCTCCTAGGTTTAGGGCGTAGAATTCGTCATTTTTTACACAATCATGAAATAATTACAAAAGAAGGATGGGTTCTTCAAACAAATAGCATTGAGACAAAAGCATAAGATTTGAATGACTGCATTCCTTTTCGGGCACATCTACCATTTTGCTGGCATGCCCGAACAATAAGGACAATCAAACCTTGCTAACAGTGAACAATCATACTGCGGCAGGCAGTAGAAGCAATATCTCCAGCCATTTCTCCTAGTATTTTCTCTGTATTTAATTCAGGGTTCCAAGATTTTCTTGTGTTTTGTAGGGCAGAGTCTAACGTCATATGCAACTTTTTCCTTAAGCACACGCCAATCCATATTCGACTACCAATATTTTTCTAACTTGGTGTGGGATTCCTTTTGTGTGGTAAGTGTTGCACAAATACTTTACACAGTGCCTCCTATTAAAGTCTGACTTCTCTGTGCCAAGCTACCAGAGGATTGACCACAGGTTAACTTATGGTTGACTTGTGCCTCACCCTGATAAGGACTGTGGTCGCAGCATGACCAGGGCTCGCACCCCAGCTAACAAACAACCCAATTTCTTACATGCCAAACCATAATAACCACACTAATATCACAATTACCCCAGTCCGCTCCTTGTCCAGAGGGTATATAACCTGTTATTTAATGTCTCACCCTCTCTTCCAGGAGGCCATCCTCCTTCACTTGTATCACTGTGGCTGTGTCTTGCAGCAATCACTCTGGTGCTGTGGTGCCATAACTGCTCTGTTTGGTAGCCGGCCTCTACCACACCCAAGGCCTTTCTTACCAAAAGATTGCCCATGCAACAAGCCTGCTTTATATCTGGCAGAGTTATTCACCCATCATGCATTCCATGTGTCAATGAATCTACAGCAGCTTGTGGAGGATCCTCGTTGCATCAAGCCTCTAGAAACAAATCTCAGGTGCCCAGTATGACACATTCTGAAGTATGGATACCTCGCAGACATGAGGGGAAAGCAATCACCAGTGCTGAACATCTCTCTGGAACTCAGAGAAGGCGTTGCATTGATTACACTCATACGATTCTTCCACATTTTTACTGACGTAGAAGACCCGATATGTGTATCTGTTACTTGCTGGGACGGGAGAGGGATAGCCTGCTCTTTCATCCTAGGTTCAAAGAGGATATAGTGCTATTTATGCGAATTAATGCTGAATCCAGGTTTATTTCCCATATTGACAATACATGTGGCGAGGTCTGAGATGACTGGAAGGATCCTGTCTGCGTACAGTTATATTGTCCCATTGTGGGCTCTATCAATGCATCTACTGTTATCTAGTTTGGTAAAGTTTCTTCTATTACTGCAAAGAGCAACAGACAGAGGGGACATCCCAGACTGGATCTCATTCCTAGAGCGAATGATTCTGACAGGAGCCCAATCACTTGTCCTTGAGTCATTTGGGCAATTTACAGGAGTTTGACCCAGAACAGAAACTGAATTCTGAGGTGCATTTGATAAGGGTCTTGGTGTTGGGATTCCAGAATATAGCGCTCACTTAAGTGGTTCATTAGAGATAAAAAAGTCAGGGACTAATAGAAGAGCCAGGTTGTCAGCTTCTTGTGGATTAGTGAGAAGTGGTGAGGAGGTTCTGATGCGTAACTGCACGCATTAGGAGTGATGTAGAAGGGCCGACCACCAGAGCTGGGTCTGAGTGTGGAAAGGTAATACCCTAATGATGACAAGATATGGGCCAGGTGTAGAGTGTCACGCAGTGTTCAATTTCTATTCAATGTCGACTTTAGGAGGAAGAGCTATCACTGTGTTCTTG
The DNA here is from genome assembly GCF_031143425.1 of Pleurodeles waltl. NCBI lineage: Eukaryota > Metazoa > Chordata > Amphibia > Caudata > Salamandridae > Pleurodeles > Pleurodeles waltl. Next base: position 16,449,972 of record NC_090442.1, on the reverse strand, counting down.
CAATGAGTCTAGATATGTTGGATCAATTCAACACAATTTATCCTTATGAGTTTATTAGATACTGGTCTGTGCTTCGAGGCAGTTGTTTCTTTCATCCACTTACTGATGGTTGATTTATTACCTTTCTTCACTATATATAATTGATTAAGGAGATGGGCTGGTTAGCACTGTGAGTAAATTCTTGGTATGTTTAAATACATGCCACACGTCACAGAGCTCATGGTGCCTGTGTGAGAGCATGTGACATCAAATGAATTCAGAAACAGTCACATGTACATGACCTGATGAAACATTTTAGGCAATTGAGTCAGATTCCCAATGTGTTCCCTGTACATGTGTATTATACTTATCAATGACTTTCATAGACCAACTGTTAGAGAGCACCATCCGGCTGAAGCCTCTGTGTCTGCTGCATTTGCAATAGTATGAATGAGCTCTGTGTGTTCAATTGGAATGTGTGCCGTCTTTCTCAATGCTAAGATCCAATAACTATGGATTCCTTTCTGAGGGCCTGGGAAATGATAGGAATGGGGAGGTGACAAAAAACAAAACGCCATGGTATCAGAATTTCCTAGGAGGACCTTACCTCCAGGAATTATAATGGCCCCTTCAGAGCCATGCTGTAAGAAAGATAAAGAAATGATAAAGTCAAAAATCTAAGTGTGCTTTTTTATTAATAAAAGTGCGTATTTGTTTATTGGCAATCTTGTGTGTGGGGGTGTTTAGAAAGATGAGTGGGTAACTACGTGCATAAGTCAATGGGTAACTAAATGGATGAATGAGTGAGTGCAGCGATAGATGTATGAATGCACACCTAAGTGATAATATAGACAAATGAAGAAGTGGACAATGTGAATGAATGGGTGAGTGGATAGATGAAAGGTTGACTATATGAAATGATGAATGAATGAGTAAATTGATGAATGGATCATTTGCAAACTCAGAGTTCATAGATCAATGACTCAGAATGGATGAGAGAGCAGATAAATGAATGATTAAGCAAGTGCTTGTGTGCACGGATACTACATACTGCAGTAAACACCACTGCATACACTGTCTCTGTAAACAAACCTCATAGTATAGTACAAAGCAGTGCAGTGGAAATAGAATCCTCATAGTGCAGTAAGGTGAAGTGTGTGCACAGATTCTTCATACTGCAGTAAGATGTGGTGCAGTGCATACAGATTTCTCATAGTGCAGTGAAGATGCAATGCAGTGGAACAGACTCCTCATAGTGTAGTAGGATGCAGTGTAGTGCAAGCTTCTTATAGTGTAGTAAGATGCAGTGTAGTATGCAAAGTTTCTAATAAATAGTGCAGCAGGATGAAGTGCATTGTGCACAGATGTCTCATAGTGCTGTAACATGCAGTGCATCTTTCTCACAGTGTAGAAAGATACAATGCAGTGGCACAGATTCATCACAGTGCAGTAAAATGCAGTGCAGTGCACATATTCCTCATAGTGCGGTAAGATGCAATGCAGTGCACAGAATCCTCACACTGTAGTAAGATGCAGAACAGCATGCACACATTCCTCATAGTGCAGTAGCACAGATTCCTCACAGTGCAGTAAAATGCAGTGCAGTGCACATATTCCTCATAGTGCGGTAAGATGCAATGCAGTGCACAGAATCCTCACACTGTAGTAAGATGCAGTACAACATTGTAGGAAAGTACCATCTTGCCTGGCATGTTACCCCCATTTTTCACTGTATATATGTTGTTTTAGTTGTATGTGTCACTGGGACCCTGCCAGCCAGGGCCCCAGTGCTCATAAGTGCGCCTGAATGTGTTACTTGTGTTATGACTAACTGTCTCACTGAGGCTCTGCTAACCAGAACCTCAGTGGTTATGCTCTCTCATTTCTTTCAAATTGTCACTAACAGGCTAGTGACCAATTTTACCAATTTACATTGGCTTACTGGAACACCCTTATAATTCCCTAGTATATGGTACTGAGGTACCCAGGGTATTGGGGTTCCAGGAGATCCCTATGGGCTGCAGCATTTCTTTTGCCACCCATAGGGAGCTCTGACAATTCTTACACAGGCCTGCCACTGCAGCCTGAGTGAAATAACGTCCACGTTATTTCACAGCCATTTTACACTGCACTTAAGTAACTTATAAGTCACCTATATGTCTAACCTTTACCTGGTAAAGGTTAGGTGCAAAGTTACTTAGTGTGAGGGCACCCTGGCACTAGCCAAGGTGCCCCCACATTGTTCAGGGCCAATTCCCCGGACTTTGTGAGTGCGGGGACACCATTACACGCGTGCACTACATATAGGTCACTACCTATATGTTGCTTCACAATGGTAACTCCGAATATGGCCATGTAACATGTCTATGAGCATGGAATTGCCCCCTCTATGCCATCCTGGCATAGTTGGCACAATCCCATGATCCCAGTGGTCTGTAGCACAGACCCTGGTACTGCCAAACTGCCTTTCCCGGGGTTTCACTGCAGCTGCTGCTGCTGCCAACCCCTCAGACAGGTTTCTGCCCTCCTGGGGTCCAGCCAGGCTTGGCCCAAGATGGCAGAACAAAGGACTTCCTCTGAGAGAGGGTGTTACACCCTCTCCCTTTGGAAAATGGTGTGAAGGCAGGGGAGGAGTAGCCTCCCCCAGCCTCTGGAAATACTTTCATGGGCACACATGGTGCCCATTTTTGCATAAGCCAGTCTACACCGGTTCAGGGACCCCTTAGCCCTGCTCTGGCGCAAAACTGGACAAAGGAAAGGGGAGTGACCACTCCCCTGACCTGCACCTCCCCTGGGAGGTGCCCAGAGCTCCTCCAGTGTGCTCCAGACCTCTGCCATCTTGGAAACAGAGGTGCTGCTGGCACACTGGACTGCTCTGAGTGGCCAGTGCCACCAGGTGACGTCAGAGACTCCTTCTGATAGGCTCCTTCAGGTGTTGCTAGCCTATCCTCTCTCCTAGGTAGCCAACCCCTCTTTTCTGGCTATTTAGGGTCTCTGTCTCTGGGGATTCCTTAGATAACGAATGCAAGAGCTCATCCGAGTTCCTCTGCATCTCTCTCTTCACCTTCTGCCAAGGAATCGACTGCTGACCGCGCTGGAAGCCTGCAAAACTGCAACAAAGTAGCAAAGACAACTACTGCAACTCTGTAACGCTGATCCTGCCGCCTTCTTGACTGTTTTCCTGGTGGTGCATGCTGTGGGGGTAGTCTGCCTCCTCTCTGCACTAGATGCTCCGAAGAAATCTCCTGTGGGTCGACGGAATCGTCCCCCTGCAACCGCAGGCACCAAAGAACTGCATCACCGGTACCCTGGGTCTCCTCTCAGCACGACGAGCGAGGTTCCTTGAATCCAGCAACTCTGTCCAAGTGACTCCTACAGTCCAGTGACTCTTCAGTCCAAGTTTGGTGGAGGTAAGTCCTTGCCTCCCCACGCCAGACTGCATTGCTGGGAACCGCGACTTTTGCAGCTACTCCGACCTCCGTGCACTTCCAGCGGAAATCCTTTGTGCACAGTCCAGCCTGGGTCCACGGCACTCTAACCTGCATTGCACGACTTCCTAAGTTGTCCTCCGGCGACGTGGGACTCCTTTGTGCGACTTCGGGTGAGCACCATTTCATGCATCTTCGTAGTGCCTGTTCCGGCACTTCTGCGGGTGATGCCTGCTTCTGAGAGGGCTCATTGTCTTGCTCGATGCCCCCTCTGTCCCCAGACGCAATTGGCGACATCCTGGTCCCTCCTGGGCCACAGCAGCATCCAAAAACCCTAACCGCACGATTTGCAGCTAGCAAGGCTTGTTGGCGGTCTTTCTTCAGGAAAACACTTCTGCACGACTTTCCACGGCTTGGGGGATCCATCCTCCAAAGGGGAAGTCTCTAGCCCTTGTCGTTCTTGCAGAAACCTACGCTTCTACTGTCCAGTAGCAGCATCTTTGCACCCACAGCTGGCATTTCCTGGGCATCTGCCCATCTCCGACTTGCTTGTGACTTTTGGACTTGGTCCCCTTGTTCCACAGGTACCCTAGACTGGAAATCCATCGTTGTTGCATTGCTGGTTTGTGTCTTTCCTGCAGAATTCCCCTATCACGACTTCTATGTCCTTTGGGGAACTTTAGTGCACTTTGCACTCACTTTTCAGGGTCTTGGGGTGGGCTATTTTTCTAACCCTCACTATTTTCTAATAGTCCCAGCGACCCTCTACAAGGTCACATAGGTTTGGGGTCCATTCGTGGTTCGCATTCCACTTTTGGAGTATATGGTTTGTGTTGCCCCTATCCCTATGTGTCCCCATTGCATCCTATTGTAACTATACATTGTTTGCATTGCTTTCTATTGCTATTACTGCATAATTTTGGTATTGTGTACATATATCTTGTGTATATTTGCTATCCTCATACTGAGGGTACACTCTGAGATACTTTGGCATATTGTCATAAAAATAAAGTACCTTTATTTTTAGTATATCTGTGTATTGTGTTTTCTTATGATATTGTGCATATGACACTAGTGGTACTGTAGGAGCTTCACTCGTCTCCTAGTTCAGCCTAAGCTGCTCTGCTAAGCTACCATTATCTATCAGCCTATGCTGCTAGACACCCTATACACTAATAAGGGATAACTGGGCCTGGTGCAAGGTGTAAGTACCCCTTGGTACCCACTACAAACCAGTCCATTCCCTGTAGGGATATGGACCACCTCAATAATTTAGGATTTTCACCTTTCATTTGTTTTAGCCAAAGTAGAGGTTTGTGGTCTGTCTGAACAATGAAGTGAGTGCCAAACAGGTATGGCCTCAACTTCTTCAGAGCCCAGACCACAGCAAAGGCCTCCCTCTCTATGGCAGACCAACGCTTTTCTCTAGGGGTCAACCTCCTACTAATAAAAGCAACAGGTTGATCCTGGCCCTCAGAATTAAGTTGTGATAGGACTGCCCCTACTCCTAATTCAGATGCATTCAGATGCATCAGTTTGGACATATAATTTTTTAGAGTAACAAGGGCTTTTCAGGACAGGTGCAGAGCACATGGCCTGCTTCAGCTCCTCAAAAGCTTTCTGACAGTTTGCTGTCCATAATACCTTTTTAGGCATTTTCTTGGATGTGAGGTCATTAATGGAGCCATAGTTCTTAATGAACCTCCTGTAATACCCAGTGAGGCCTAGGAAGGCTCTCACCTGAGTCTGAGTAGTAGGGGGAATCCAATCTATAATAGTTTGGATTTTCCCCTGAAGTGGTGCAATCTGTTCCCCGCCAACAAGGTGTCCCAGATAAACCACCTTCCCCTGCCCTATCTGGCACTTTGAAGCCTTGATAGTGAGGCCTGCCTTTTGCAGGGCCTCTAAAACTTTCCATAGGTGGACCAGGTGATCATCCCAGCTGGAGCTAAAGACAGCTATATCGTCCAAATATGCTGCACTAAAAGCTTCCAGCAATGTACAGTCACAATAGATTGCAATGAGAGCACATAGGTATAGGGGCAACACAAACCATATACTCTAGAAGTGGAATGCGAACCACAAATGGACCCCAAACATATGTGAGCTTGTAGAGGGTCGCTGGGACTGTAAGAAAACAGTGAGGGTTAGAAAAATAGCCCACCCCAAGACCCTGAAAAGTAGGTGTAAAGTGCACCTATGTTCCCCAGAGAGCACAGAAGTCGTGATAGGGGAATTCTGCAAGGAAGACCAACACCAGCAATGCAACAACGATGGATTTCCAGACAAGAGTACCTGTGGAACAAGGGGACCAAGTCCAAGAGTCACACTCAAGTCGGGAGTGTGCAGATGCCCGAGAAATGCCAGCTGAGGTTGCAAAGAAGCTGCCACCAAATGGTAGAAGCTGTGGATTCTGCAAGAACGAAGAGGACTAGGAACTTCCCCTTTGGAGGATGGATGTCCCACGTCGTGAAGAAGCTTGCAGAGGTGTTTCCATGCAGAAAGACTACAAACAAGCCTTGCTAGCTGCAAGGGTCGCGGTTAGGGCTTTTGGATGCTGCTGTGGCCTAGGAGGGACCAGGATGTCACCAATTGCGTGAGGAGACAGAGGGGGCGTCCAGCAAGACAAAGAGCCCACTCAGAAGCAAGCAGCACCTGCAGAAGTGCCGGAACATGCACTACGAAGAAGAGTGAACCGGAGCTCACCCGAAGTCACAAAAGAAGGTCCCACGACGCCGGAGGACAACTCAGGAGGTCGTGCACTGCAGGTTAGAGTGTCGGGGACCCAGGCTTGGCTGTGCACAAAGGAAATCCTGGAAGAGTGCACAGGAGCTGGAGCAGCTGCAAATCACGCAGTAGCCAGCAATGCAGTCTAGCGTGGGGAGGCAAGGACTTACCTCCACCAAACTTGGACTGAAGAGTCACTGGACTGTGGGAGTCACTTGGACAGAGTTGCTGAGTTCCAGGGACCACGCTCGTCGTGCTGAGAGGGGACCCAGAGGACCGGTGATGCAGTCTTTTGGTGCCTGCGGTTGCAGGGGGAAGATTCCATCGACCCACGGGAGATTTCTTCAGAGCTTCTAGTGCAGAGAGGAGGCAGACTACCCCCACAGCATGCACCACCAGGAAAACAGTCGAGAAGGCGGCTGGATCAGCGATACAAGGTTGCAGTAGTCGTCTTTGCTACTTTGTTGCGGTTTTGCAGGCATCCAGAGCAGTCAGCGGTCGATTCCTTGGCAGAAGGTGAAGAGAGAGATGCAGAGGAACTCTGATGAGCTCTTGCATTCGTTATCCCCAAAGCAGAGACCCTAAAGAGCCAGAAAAGGAGGTCTGGCTACTTAGGAAGGAGGATAGGCTAGCAACACAGGTAAGAGCCTATCAAAAGGAGTCTCTGACGTCACCTGCTGGCACTGGCCACTCAGAGCAGTCCAGTGTGCCAGCAGCACCTCTGTTTCCAAGATGGCAGAGGTCTGGAGCACACTGGAGGAGCTCTGGGCACCTCCCAGGGGAGGTGCAGGTCAGGGGAGTGGTCACTCCCCTTTCCTTTGTCCAGTTTCGCGCCAGGGCAGGGCTGGGGGATCCCTGAACCAGTGTAGACTGGCTTATGCAGAGATGGGCACCATCTGTGCCCATCAAAGCATTTCCAGAGGCTGGGGGAGGCTACTCCTCCCCAGCCCTGACACCTTTTTCCAAAGGGAGAGGGTGTAACACCCTCTCTCTGAGGAAGTCCTTTGTTCTGCCTTCCTGGGCCAAGCCTGGCTGGACCCCAGGAGGGCAGAAACCTGTCTGAGGGGTTGGCAGCAGCAGCAGCTGCAGTGAAACCCCGGGAAAGGTAGTTTGGCAGTACCCGGGTCTGTGCTAGAGACTCGGGGGATCATGGAATTGTCTCCCCAATGCCAGAATGGCATTGGGGTGACAATTCCATGATCTTAGACATGTTACATGGCCATGTTCGGAGTTACCATTGTGACGCTGTACATAGGTAGTGACCTATGTACAGTGCACGCGTGTAATGGTGTCCCCGCACTCACAAAGTCCGGGGAATTTGCCCTGAACAATGTGGGGGCACCTTGGCTAGTGCCAGGGTGCCCACACACTAAGTAACTTAGCACCCAACCTTTACCAGGTAAAGGTTAGACATATAGATGACTTATAAGTTACCTAAGTGCAGTGGTAAATGGCTGTGAAATAACGTGGATGTTATTTCACTCAGGCTGCAAGGGCAGGCCTGTGTAAGAATTGTCAGAGCTCCCTATGGGTGGCAAAAGAAATGCTGCAGCCCATAGGGATCTCCTGGAACCCCAATACCCGGATACCTCAGTACCATATACTAGGGAATTATAAGGGTGTTCCAGTATGCCAATGTGAATTGGTGAAATTGGTCACTAGCCTGTTATTGACAATTTGGAAAGCAAAGAGAGAGCATAACCACTGAGGTTCTGGTTAGCAGAGCCTCAGTGAGACAATTAGTCATCACACAGGGAACACATACAGGGCACACTTATGAGCACTGGGGCCCTGGCTGGCAGGGTCCCAGTGACACATACAACTAAAACAACATATATACAGTGAAATATGGGGGTAACGTGCCAGGCAAGATGGTACTTTCCTCCATACACACAGACTTCTCATAGTGCTGTAAGATGCAGTATAGTGGACAAATTCATCATAGTGCAGTAAGATGCAGTGCAGTGTGTACAAATTCCTCATAGTGCAGTAAGATGTAGTGCACCATGCACATATATCTCAGTGCAGTAAGATGCAGTGCAGTGGGCACAGATTTCTCACAGTGCAGTAAGATGAAGTGCCAGATTCCCCATAGTGCTGTAGTGTGCATTGCAGCAAGCACAGATTCCTCATAGAGCAATAAGATTCTGTTACAGTGCACAGAGTCCTCACAGCGCAGTAAGACGCAGTACAGTGCACATATTCCTCACAGTGCAATACGATGCAGTGCAGCATGCACAGATTCCTCATAGTGCAGTAAGATGCAGTGCACAGATTCCTCACAATGCAGTAAGATGAAGTGCAGTGCACAGATTCCTCACAGTGCAGTAAGATGCAGTGCAGATTCCTCACAGTGCAGTAAGATGCAGTGCAGTTCACAAATTCCTCACAGTACAGTAAGATGCAGTGCACAGATCTCTCATAGTGCAGTAAGATGCAGTGCACAGATCTCTCAGTGCAGTAAGATGCAGTGGTCAGATTCCTCCCAGTGAAGTAAGATGCAGTGCACAGATTCCTCAGTGCAGTAAGATGCAGTGCACAGATTCCTCACGGTGAAGTAAGATGCAGTGCAGCGTACACAGATTCCTCATAGAGCAGTAAGATGCAGTGCACAGATTCTTCACAGTGCAGTAAAATGCAGTGCACAGATCCCTCACAGTGCCGTAAGATGCAGTGCACAGATTCATCAGTGCAGTAAGATGCAGTGCACAGATTCCTCACGGTGAAGTAAGATGCAGTGCAGCGTACACAGATTCCTAATAGTGCAGTAAGATGCAGTTCACAGAATTCTCATAGTGCAGTAAGAGGCAGTACTGTGCACAGATTCCTCTCAGTGTGGTAAGATGCAGTGTACGGATCCCTCAGTGCAGTAAGCTGCAGTGCACAGATTCCTCACATTGCAGTAAGATGCAGTGCACAGATCCCTCAGTGCAGTAAGATGCAGTGCACAGATCCCTCTGTGCAGTAAGATGCAGTGCACAGATCACCTCTTTAACACAAATTATGACCACAAACAGCCCCAGGGCCGGAAGGAAAGCCCCCCAGAGGTCCCCGGATAGAAGAGCCCAGCTCAGCCCGGCTCCTGGCAGAGATTTCCTCCAGGATAATTCAGTCTGTTTCTACAAACACAGCAGAAGGTGCTGACAATCTCCTACCTGAGCAGGAACCTGTGCAGACATTTCCAGGCTCTCTCCTCCCCCTAGGGCTGGGGGGTGGGGGGTAGGTGCAGATTTGGGGTCTGAGGGGGGGTCTGTGAGGGTCTGAAGATGAAGATAACCGCACAGACAGACAGGGGGTCCCTCCTCCCCTGCAACAGGCTGAATACAGAAGGATAGGCCGTAAGTGCAGTGAACATCCGGTGCTAATGCTGACACTGCCGCTGCTGACCCGGAAAGTGACACCTTTACTCTGCCATCCCACCTTATCACGTACTCCTTTTCCGCACATGCGCAGACTACACCAGTCACCGGAAGTAGACACACTATTTCTCGCACGCGCACAGACAGTCCCAAACATGCTGTAATTGATAAACACTACTCTCTCGCACATGCGTAGACTACCCTTGTCACCGACGTGAGTGTCTGCTCCTCGCACATGCGCAGACTTCCTCAGTTGCCGGAAGTGGACTGACATTACTCTCGTGCACATGCGCTGACTGCCCCAGTGGTCGGAGGATGAAAAGGATCCCTTGTTTGGGCCTCAAGTCGCAGGACACGGAAAAGGTCAAAGACGCAAACACCAGACATCAGCCCCCTCCAGAGCTTCAGACCAGACATAAGATGCCCCCGTAAGGAAGAGGCAGAAAACTCAAGAAATGAAAAGAAAAACACGATAAGACCACATTTGTTATTTATACAAAATAAAAAACTGAACCAGAAACCAAGGGAGCAGGAACATTCCCAGAGGAAATCAGTGCCTTCCTTGCAGGACTGCCACTCACTCCCTGCCCTGCCACTCACATCCTGCACTGCCTCTCACACCCTGCACTGCCACTCCCTCCCTGCACTGCCACTCACTCCCCGCACTGCCACTAACTGTACTGCCCTGCCACTCACACCCTGCACTGCCACTCACTCACTCCCTGCCCTGCCACTCAATCCCTGCACTGCCACTCACTCACTCCCTTCCTGTACTGCAACTCACTCCCTGCACTGGCTCTCACTGCACTGCCACTCACTCCCTGCACTGCCACTCACTGTTCTGCCACTCGCTTCCTGCACTGCTGCTCAATCCCTGCACTGCCACTCACTCCCTGTACTGCCTCTCACTGTACTGCCACTCACTCCCTCCACTGCCTCTCACTGCCGCACTCCCTCTCACTCACTGCCCTGCCACTCAATCCCTGCACTGCCACTCACTCCCTTCCTGTACTGCCACTCAATCCCTGCACTGCTACTCACTCACTCCCTGCACTGCCACTCACTCACTGTACTGCCCCTCACTTCCTGCACTGCCACTCACTCCCTGCTCTGCCTCTCACTCACTGTACTGCCACTCACTCCCTGCACTGCCACTCACTCACTGCCCTGCCACTCATTCCTTGCAATGCCTCTCACTCACTGTACTGAAATAGGTCTGGCAAATTAGTGCACACACAAGGCGAGTGCAGCATTCAAATAATACTATGCAGCATTATACCCCATTCCCACTGGTTCTAGTGATGTGGCTATGGATGAATTAAAAATGGTGTGGACTTCTCACAGACACCCCAGGGGCACACTGAAGAAATTAATAAGAAATAAATTAGGCCATCATGGTTCAGGAGGTAAGAAGCTCTGTTTTCACTTTAACGAGGAGTATTTATGCCAAGTAGAAATGGCCTGCCAAATAGATTTTTTGCAGATTATGAAGCACATTTGATCCCCAATTAAATACATTATACAAATCTTCCATGAATCGAGGTTGTCTTCCCCTATCCATGAGTGAGACACTAATAGCCCAAATGCGATCCATTACGCATACATTCTTACTGCCATCTGCCAATATTAAGTGCAAAGTGTAAAATACTAGTGGAGAGACTGATGGCAAGTACAACTAAACTGATACATGAGGATCAAAACGGGTTTATCCTACAGTGAAGCACCTCCTTAAACATGCGTATATGTTACTAATACCGGGCCCTACAGTCCTGGCCTCGCTCCAGGAGTCTGGCACTCAAACTTCAACAGTTCTTTAGTATGCTCAATTTGAAATACATGATCAGGGAGTTTGGAAAATGTGGCTTGGAGCATTAGCTGACTGAATGGGATATGCTCCAATACGCTAGGCCAACAGTGAGATTTAATGGGCATATTATATCTGCAATGTATTAAGTAGCTCTAATGTCACTTTAACCCTTGTTTTTTCAGTGAATTTCTGTTTTTTTAATATATAGATATCCATCACCATCTGCAACGGGCATTGGGTTTAGGGCCTGGCCTAGGGCATTCACCCACTTTTTTTTTAAATGTTAAGGCCTGCAGGGGGAGCACCTCTGGCTCTCCACCCACCACCATAGTGGGAGCTAGCATTTGATTTTTGAAAGCGGGTGCCCACCAGGGAAACCCACATTTTCTTATTCGTTGGGAAGTGTGTGTGGGGGTAACCCCAGGGCAGGTACCCATAGAAGTCCCCCTCAATTGTTCATACAATTCATTGTTAAACACAAAGAAGTTCTTAGTAGGTCACCATTGAATCATCTTTAATAGCATATCCGACTAGCCCTGTGGAAATGTTTTACTTCTCTGATGCTGTCTTCATGACATATTCTGGTGCATAAGGATGATACATCCCAGGTCATCAAGAGCATATCACGTTCCCTGTTGATGTCATAAATCAGGAATTCAGAAGTGTCCTTTACATAATAAGTTCAGCCTCTACCAGTGTCCTAAGAGAGCTATCTATATAGTTTGATGTGCTCCAAATTGATTTTTCTGTTCCGCTATATTAGGCCTCCCTAGGGCAACCTGATAAGTTAAAAATAAGCAATTTCAGACACTCTGTCTTCAGGAATCTGAATTCATCATAGCTAATCTGTCCTTGATCCCTTTATCCCATTAAATCATTAGTGTAATCTTGTTTTTCATTCAGGTAATATGCCTTCACATGTTTTTTATGGCACTCAGTATTTGAAAGTTGACTATATGATTCCTGCATATACAGCTCAATCGGTCATAGCACTGCAGTCCCACCTTTGTCAGCCTACCTTATGACACAATCTTTGTTGTCTCTCAATTTAGTGCTGGTCTGTTTATAATTATTCACTGCACTGTTGACATGTGACCAATCTTTTCCTGGTTGTTTTGATTTGCAAACTGCAAAGTTCTCTAATCACTGTTTCTGAAAACACACCTGTGCTATCATGTGAAATAATGTGTGCAAAGAGTGGTCCAGGTCTAAAAGTGGTACCCCCTTCTTCCGTAACTTATATATTCTCACTCTGACATGTCATTTCTTCAATAATACTCCCAGTGTTGCTTGAACATTTATTCTCCAGTTCCAATAGTTCTTTCAGTAGGTGTAAATCAGCAAATTGCTGGATCCATTATCAGTGCAGTCTCTCAGTACTTTACACAAATTATTAGCATTATTTTTATGAATCTTCATGAACTCGAGTTCCTAATATATTTATACAGATCTATTTGAGTCTGAATATGATGAAATTCTGACTTTTCTCAAAATGATAGTCCCAGAGTTAGTACTTTTATTTCAGTGCGTTCATCTTCAGTTAAATTCATTTCTGTTTTGTCATCACTGGCTATTTCTTGTTCCTCATAGTTATCCAAGTTTGCCTGCTCTTTCCTTCTTCTGCCTTGGTCCCCTCTTCTTTGTATATATTTGCTTGTATTGTATTATATGTAGCTATATTATGGATGTATATATTTGCTTGTACTGTATTATATTGCATTTGCTTGTACTGCATTATATGTGACTGTAGTACAGATGTATATATTTGCTTGTGTTGTATTACGTGTCTGTAGTACAGATGTGTATATTTGCTTGTATTGTATTATATGTGTCTATAGTACAGATGTGTATATTTGCTTGTATTGTATTATAGGTGTCTATTGTACAGATGTATATATTTGCCTGTACTATATTATATGTCTCTGTAGTACAGATGTATATATTTGCTTGTACTGTATTATATGTGTCTATAGAACAGATGTATCTATTTGCTTGTATTGTATTATGTGTCTGTAGTACAGATGTATATATCTTTGCCTGTACTATATTATATGTGTCTGTAGTACAGATGTATATATTTGCTTGTATTGTATTATGTGTCTGTAGTACAGATGTATATATTTGCTTGTATTGTATTATGTGTCTGTAGTACAGATGTATACATTTGCTTGTATTGTATTATATGTGTCTGTAGTACATATGTATATATTTGCTTGCATTGTATTATATGTGTCTGTAGTACAGATGTATATATTTGCGTGTACTGTAATATATGTGCACATGCGTACATAGATACTGCTGAAGTCACAAGGGCACCTGGCCTTACTAGCATTCTGGTATATCAGTTTCAAACGTGCCCAGGGTTTTAGACAACATTTCAATTATGTTCCTCAAAATACTTTCTCTTCAGAACTTATTCTAGATTCTTGGTGTGACTCTTTGATACATCGATATTTAAAAAGAAAAATCAAAAAGAGATGAAAAACTGTGGCCTCGTCGCTCTTCTTGGTAGTGATGCTCAAATCTTTTCCAAAATTGAATGAACCTAAAGGATGGTTGAAGTCACTGGGATTTCCCCCCTTTTCGCAGTAACATACCCCACCACTGACTATATATTGACTTTTGCAATGCTGCAATGTAAGTACACAAAACGTATTAAGGCTGACAAACTTTATACATGCTTCAAAGACCGTACTACTGTATTCAAAAAGTTGCTTGAGTTAGGCTTTGAAAGAAACTACATAGCTGAGATAATACTCGTCCATTGTTAATTCTTCGTACAGATCACCATATTGACACTTGGATATGGGGACGATTAGGGCTTAATAATCGACTGACCAAACATAAACATATTATTCTGTTTGTGGTGTAAAGCAGTGAAGTATCCTTGCTCCCTGTTTTGGGCTCTATTCTTCTGATTTGTCCAACAGACTCTCAAAAAAGTTGCAAGTTCTCTCCGTAGGTGAGGGGGTAAAAACATAAGAATGTTATAATACTCTTTGTTAGGTCTTGTGAGAAATATCAACTGGAACAGTGCAACAAGCTGAATGATTTTACAGATAATTTAACCAAAATTAACACAGTGGTATTTGGTTCTTGATTTTCTTTTATATTCAAGTTTTTTCTGCAAACTTCATCTTTCATACATACCAGCTCAGATGCTTACCCAGTGATGAAGTTGTCCTCATCCATAACACGATCTCTTCCTATCTCAGCGACATAATAATTCCACTAGTTATGCCAATCTCAAATTATATAAAACTCAGACGTGCCAAGCTATAAAACGTAAAAAAAATATGCCCTGGTAAACTAAATCTGATTATTTTGTTCCTCTCTATTGCAACCACAGCACTTCTTACTACTTAGAAATGGCATTGTGTTTTGCAATGCATGGAGGAAAAGTTTGTACTTATTCCAGTCGGTTAAACAATGCAAACTTCAGAATTTGAACAATTGAAAGCACGTTTTCTGGCTGGAGCTACAGTCAATGCCTGTTTCCAACAGGTGAATGTGATCTATTTCTTCGCCTACTGCCAGGTGTGGTTTAGGGGATGTCAACACTCTGCCCATCACTCAGATTCCATTCAAGATGCAGGTACAACGTGTGGTAATTATAAACTCATTCACCCTGAGACGAGGCCTGCTGCATAATGCCAGGTTATAAACTCATTCACTCTGAGCCGAGGCCCGCTGCATAATGCCAGGTTATAAACTCATTCACTCTGAGCCGAGGCCTGCTGCATCATGCCAGGTTAGCTAAATATCCGAGTGGAGTTATGTTACTCCTGCCTCATAAAGTTACTTAATGAGTACCTGGAGATTACATACCAATAGGATTTCATTTTTTAGAACTACTGTCTCGAGAGGTGTATGGAAATAGAACAACGGCCAGAAATTATATATAGAACTATGGGTTCTCTAATAACAAAAGTGAGTCTCTAGCTTAAGTATTGTGTATTTGTCCAGATCTGATGTTGGAATTGAAAACGCTACTGAAACTTGTTTTCCTTGAAAATATTCTACACACCATAACATGTGCCTTGTATTGATGAACCAAATAATATGCTTTAAAGAAGAGTTACTGAATGTGTCCTTTTGGCCTTATGTGAACGTCAACACAGTATGTGAATAAATCAGATTCTTAGCAGTCCTGAGACTGCGATTAGTTTCTTTTATTTTCCGTAGTCACTGGGCCGGTCTCTTTATTGTTCGTGTGTCCAATTAGCTGATGACCTTGACTGCTTAATGTTAGTGGCTGTAGAAATGTGAGTGAGTGACAGTGTCACGCTGGAGTCAAGCTCGACAGGTACTTGCTTCCCCACTGCTTCTGCCAAGCTTGTTCCTTTGGCTGTGCTTTGGCTACGTAACAGATAGTACCAGTGGGAATATCTCTTTCATCAACTCAACTGCATGACAAATGATTAATGATAACAACATAATTTATCGTTTGATTCATTAACTATATTAGAATAAAGACAAATTCTAGGCCAGGAAAACTGGTGGATCATAAAACAGAAATGTCTATTTCTTAATTAGAAACATGTAGGTCATCAGCTAATTGGACACACGAACAATAAAGAGACCGGCCCTGTGACTACGGAAAATAAAAGAAACTGCAAAACCGCAACAAAGTAGCAAGACGACTACCAGCAACATTGTATCGCCTCATCCTGACGGCTTTCTCGACTGTTTCCTGGTGGTGCATGCTCTGAGGGCTGTCTGCCTTCACCCTGCACTGGAAGCCAGGAAGAAATCTCCCATGGGTTGACGGAACCTATTGTGCACACAGCTCTGTGATTGTTGCCCTGTGCAGACGATAGGTGAGTATGTGCCTGTCCACCAGTGTAGCCAAGTCTACAAGGGGTCTGTACACAGGTGTTTGCCTCCTCTTCCTAGTCCTCCACAGTGGTTGAAACCTAAGGGACCCACAAATGAGATGGGAATGACAACAGGAACTTTGGACACACTACATCAGTGTGCACAGAGCATGTTTGTATGTTGGACACTGGAATTGTCCAGGTGTGTACATTCAACACCAATGACGCACTTTTAATTCAGTAAATGTGTACTGGCATTAGAAAATGGCAATCGCCTGTCTTCTATGCAGGGACAGGTGGAAGAGACCTCACTCTACCGGCGTTAGGCGTCATGGTGGGAGGCGGTCTGCACCGTCGTGCTATTCCTCATTGTCTAACATGAGGCTCTAGGGAGTGCAGGAACCAATGATGATCAACGCCGGCGGTGAAGGTGTACACTGCCGGAGACGTGACTGCCATTTGCTGTCTATCACTTCACTTGATTCCTGACTTTCCACAGGACTACATATCCACTGTGTGTGTTGCTGTCTAGAAGCTGTCATGGCTCGGGCTACAGGGGAAAGGGCTCCAGCCTTCACGGCAGAGGTGCTGGAGAGGCTTGGGATGGGGTCCTACCCCTGTATGGCCAGCTTTATGGGCCTCCAGACCAACAGATGAGTACATAATGGGTACATTGTATGTGACATGGAGATGTGTGTGTGTGCTGGCAGTGTGTCACTTGGGGGGGTTTGGCTGATAGCAGTGTTAATGCTGGTACGGGTCCTGTGTATGCCTGTTGTGGGGGAAATGCAGTAAGTAGGCCATATGTGTGATAGGCTGGACAGTCTGGTTCATGGTGTCCCTCTGTCTGTGTCTCCTCTGCAGGTCAGCGCCCACCAGAAGAAGGGGTTGTGGCGTGCCATCGCCAAGGACGTGCGGACCCTGGGGGTCAACCTACATCTGACCAAGGACCTTCTTACCTTCAGGAATCATCTCAAGACCTGGCTTTTCAAGCAGTGCCTTGAGACCCTACAGGGTGAGTAGCGTGCTTAACAAATAACTGATTGATTGATTGATTGATAGCAGGTAGAGCACCCACTGCAGGAAACAGTGTGAGGACCTGAGATGCTGGGTCCGGAAGACCGCGGAGGCCCAGCTGGGGATGGCCTCCCAATGAGGGAGGGATTCCCATCGGAACCTGACCCCCCCTGATGGCCCGCATACTGGCGGTGGCCTACCCAGAGCTGGAAGGGTGCTTGAGGGCATCACAGCAGCCACAAGGGGGTGAGTACAGTGTGTGTGAAAACAATTGTTGTCAGGCATGGGATTTGGGTGTAGGGTTTTAGTCAGTGGATGCCCCATTATGCCAGCTCAGACATTGCTGTGTGGTCCAGCTTAGCTTTATTGGGTGGATTGCATGTTTTTGATTTGCTAGGTAGCTGGCTTTGATTGGCAGAGAGGGCTTAGTTGGTCCAAGTTGGTGTGCAGATGGCAGTATTTGGCTCCTACCTGCTGTGGTATGCCACTGTGGTCCATACCTCCCATTCTCAGTCTCAATTTGTGTCATTGATGTGTATGCCATCTGTGGTGTTGGTGCTGTGATTGACCATGTGCTCCCTTTCTTTCTCCCCCCTCTCCTTTTGTCTTCCTGTCCATGTGTGCATTAACATCATTTGGTGAAGGAAGAGGGGCACTGGTTAGTGAGGGAGCTGCAGCCCAACGGACCCAGGAGGCAGAGTCCACTGACGTCGAGGGGACGAGTGGGAAGGAAGGCGAGGGGAGCACCACGAAGGGACAGGAGCTGATACCTCTGACCCTGATTCCTCCTCCGATGGGAGCTCTCTGGTGGTGGCAGACCCCTCTGGAACCACCCCAGCTACAGGTTCTACTGCCACCCACCCTACCAGCATCACCCTCCCAGTAGCACACCACCGAGTTGCCCGTGTCCGCACACCAGGAGGGTGGGTATCTCCTTCGTCCCGGGCACCTCAGGACCTGCCCCAGACAGCCCTGCTGCACTCAGTGAGGAGGCTATTGACCTCCTGAGATCTATCTCAGTAGGGCAGTCAACCATAGTCAATGCCATCTAGGGGCTGGCATCCCAGATGCAGCAATGCAATGCCTTCCTGGAGGGCATTCACGGTGGCTTGGCGCCCCTACAGAGATAGTTTCAGGCTCTGGCCTCGTCACTGACAGCAGCCAGTGTTCCTGTTTCTTTCATCCCCCCCTCCAACTACCACTTCCCAGTCACAGTCTCCTCATCCCAAACCCATCCCACGCACACATTCAGACAAGCATGCACACAAAACATCACACAAGACTCGCACAGACAAACACAGGCAGCACACTTCAGTCCACAAGCACTCACACAGTTGCACATATAACATCATCCACTGCCTCCACTGTCTCCTCCTCCGTCACACTCACATCCGCACCCACACCTGCATGCACTGCATCAGCAGTTCCTTAACCTGCCACCTGCACAGTCTTGCTCACAGTCACCACAACAGCAGACCCACAGGCATGCACCCCACACACCACATGCGCAGTCACCACAACCACCACCACCTCATGCAGCACACCCACCTCACTTGCAGACACCTCAACATCCGTCCACATGTCCTGTTTGACCTCCCCCTGTCTGCCCCCCTTCAAAGACACACAAACGCTTGCATTCAGACCCCCAACAGCCATCCACCTCACACACGCAAACTGACCATGCACCTACACCCAGTCCAGCACACCTTCTC
This sequence comes from Pleurodeles waltl, assembly GCF_031143425.1. NCBI lineage: Eukaryota > Metazoa > Chordata > Amphibia > Caudata > Salamandridae > Pleurodeles > Pleurodeles waltl. The sequence continues at coordinate 16,431,126 of NC_090442.1, read as the reverse complement.
CTCCTACAACCACTCCTTCTACCTCCACTCCCATCCCTCCTCCCACATCCCTCCCCATTGGCCCTAAGACGTTTTTCCTTTCCTGCCTTGACCTCTTCCCTCCCCCTCCCCCCCGACCTGCCCGTAAGAGGACGGTTCCACCTCTCCAGACCAGTACCTAAAGCACCCACAATAGCCCTGTTCCACCCCCAAAAACTTCTGCTGCCACAAAGAGGCACATGAGTGCGATGCCGCCCCCCACACCAAGGACACTCCTCTGCCCCCAAAACAGAGAGCAAAAGTGCCATCCCCTCCCAAACAGACAACCAGGACCATGGAGCCACCTCCAAATCCTAGGGGCAAGGAGACCCCTCCCAAAACAAACACCAGGGAGGCCCCTCCCAAGATTAAGGCCAAGGAGGCCCCTCCCAATACTAAGGCCAAGGAGGCCCTTCCCAAAACTAAGGCCAGAGAGCCCCCTCTAGAACCAGTGGGCAAGGAGCCCCTCTATCACCAGAGAGCAAGGAGCCCCCTCTATCACAAAGGGCAAGGAGCCCTCTCCAGAACCAGTGGGCAGGAAGCCCCTTCCAGGGCCAGTGGACAGGAAGCACCCTCCAGAACCAGTGGGCAAGGAGCCGCCTCGAGAGGCAGTGGGTAGGAAGCCCCCTTCAGAACAAGTGAGCAAGGACCCTCTCCAGAGACAGTGGGCAGGAAGCCCCCTCCAGAACCAGTGGGCAAGTATTCCCCTCCAGAACCAGTGGGCAGGAAGCCCCCTCCAGAGACAGTGAGCAGGAAGCCCCCTCCAGAACAAGTGGCCAAGGGGCCCCCTCCAGAGACAGTGGGCAGAAACCCTCCTCCAGAACCAGTGGGCAAGGAGCTCTCCTCCAGAGACAGTGGGCAGGAAGCCTACTCCAGAACCAGTGGGAGGGAAGCCCCCTCCAGACCAAGTGGGCAAGGAGCCCCCTCCAGAGACAGTGGCCAAGAAGCCCCCTCCAGAACCAGTGGGCAAGGAGCACCCTCAAGAGACAGTGAGCAGGAAGCCCCCTCCAGAACCAGTTGGCAAGGAGCCCCCTCCAGAACCAGTAGGCAGGAAGCCCCCTCCAGAACCAGTGGGCAAGGACCCCTTCCAGAGACAGTGGGCAGGAAGCCCCCTCCAGAACCAGTGGGCAAGGAGCCCCCTCCAAAGAGAGTGGACAAGAAGCCCTCTCCAGAACCAGTGGGCAAGGAGCCCCCTCCAGAACCAGTGGACAGGAAGCCCCCTCCAGAGACAGTGGTCAGGAAGCCCCCTCCAGAACCAGTGGCCAAGGAGCCCCCTCCAGAGACAGTGGGCAGGAAGCCCCCTCCAGAAACAGTGGGCAGGAAGCCACCTCCAGAACCAGTGGGCAAGGAGCCTGCTCCAGAGACAGTGGGCAGCGAGCCCTCTCCAGAAGCAGTGGGCAGGAAGCCCCCTCTAGAACCAGGGGGCAGGAAGCTCCCCCAGAACCAGTGGGGAAGGAGCCCCCTCCAGAGACCGTGGGCAGGAACCCCCCTCCAGAACATTGGGCAGGAATTCCCCTCCAGAACCAGTGGGCAAGGAGCCCCCTCCAGAGACAGTAGGCAGGAAGCCCCATCCAGAACCAGCGGGCAAGGACCCCCCTCCAGATGAGAAGTCCCCCCACCTGGCCCACCCCACCATGCCCCTTAAGGTGTCTGCCCATAGCCAACACGATGCCCCTGAACAGTGGAGTCCAGATGTTGTCAGGAGTCAAGTTGGGGTTGAAACATTGAACTGGCCTTTGGGCCTGCATGTAAATATGCAGTTGTGTATGTTTTTGCATTTGGCCTCTCATCCAACATGGTTACAGTGGTTGAAACAAAGGTATATGTCCTGGCTTCCTTTGCTCCTGGGTCCTGTTACTGTCGATTTACTCTGCAGCTGGTTCCGGGTATGTGGTGTGTGTGCGTTGAGCCTGTGTGTGTCACTCTCCCCTCCCTCCCTCCTTTGTGTGCTAGGCGGCTGTACTCACCACCATCATATTCGTCGGCGTTGGTGCTTCCGGACGGCCATGGGGTGGTACAGCATAGGGAAGACTCGCAGTTCTGGTTCCATGGCGGCCACGGACTCCTATGTGTCCCTGGAGATGAGTGTCTCCTTTTATATGATGTGTTTCCACTAGGCTTTTGGTGGCATTGCTAACGGCCCGGAAATCCTGGTGGTGTGCTATGTCATAATATGGTGGGTGCATCCTTGTGGTATTAACGCACTGGCGGCTGGGGTGGTACAGTGGCTGTCTATAGGAGGAAATACCGCCATGGTCATAATTTGGCGGTCATTACCGCCAGTCTGTTGGCGGTGGTACCGTCACATTAACACTGGTGGTCAAAAGACTGCCAGGGTCATAATGACCCCCATAACCTTCATATACTTAGTTATATACATAACCACAGAATACATAACCTTCAAATACTTAGGCATATGCATAATCACCAAATATATAACCTTCAAATACTTAGGCATATATATAACCACCGAATACATAACCTTCAAATACTTAGGCATATACATAATCACCGAAGACATATACATAATCACTGAATACATAACCTTGAAATACTTCAGCCTATACATAACCACCTAATACATAACCTTCAAATACTTAAGCATATAAAATATCACCAAATATATACCCTTCAAATACTTAGGGGGTCATTACAACCCTGGCGGACGGTGTTAAAGGTGCGGTAATACCGCAAACAGGCTGGCGGACAAAAAAAGGGAATTATGACAGTGGCGGAAACCACCAACATAGACAGCCACTTTAACACTCCGACTGCCACGGCAGTACAGACAAGCAGCGCGGCGGTCACTGCCAACAGACAGGCGAAAGACAATGTTCCACCCACAGTATCACAACCCGCCAATCCGCCACCTTTTCCGGGACGGATTCACTGTGGATAAAAACACAGCGGAAACAGCTTTTACAATGGGAAAACGCTCACCTTAACACACTCCACGAGGAAGGAGGACACTATGGAGCCGGAACTACAAATACTCCCTGCCCTTGTCTTCCTGCTCGTCTACGAACACCAGCAACGGCGGTGCCGAAGACAACGGTGAGTTCTGCACCTACGACATAGGGGAGGCAAAAGTCAGGGGGACACACACGCAGCACCCCCACCCTCGCACATTACAACACACACACCAATGCATTTCCAAACATCACAGTAACAACCCACAACCCCCCCGGAAGAATGCAAAGACAAAAGGAAATCAGTTCAAACATTGGAATGTATCAAAATACAGTTACCAAATATATACAGATATATATACACATTCTAAATTTTATACATTACGAGAAGTAGTGCAGGTATGCACATATCAATGTCCGTGCACCACTGGGCCCAAAATGCATGGGCGAGGCCCACACTAGATACCTGTCCACAAACGGAGAGAACACTGCAGGGGCATCTGATAGAAATACAACAGGCACCTCAGGGGGAAGGCAAGGGGGGGCACCTCAGCCAGATTACAGCACCACGCCAGATCCACGACGGGGCTCCATGCCCATTGATGTATCCTGGGGAGTGCAAAGCCACAGTCTCTCAAGTCTCTACAGTGGGTGGCTTGCCCACTGTTCAATCCTGGGGAGTGCAAAGCCACAGTCTCTCAAGTCTCTACAGTGGGTGGGTTGCCCACTGTTCAATCCTGGGGAGGGCAAAGCCACAGTCTCTCAAGTCTCTACAGTGGGTGGGTTGCCCACTGTTCAATCCTGGAGAGTGCAAAGCCACAGTCTCTCAAGTCTCTACAGTGGGTGGCTTGCCCACTGCGCCATCCTGGGGAGTGCAAAGCCACAGTCTCTCAAGTGGATAACAGTCTCCACTGGTTCTGGAGGAGGACTGGTGCCCAGAGTGCTTCATCCTGGGAAGGACAGACGGAGTGGATGCTGTTCTCCACTGGTTCTGGAGGGGGAATGGTGCCCAGAATGCATCAGGCTCCCCGTGACGGTTCCTGTTCCGTCACTGTCCCAGCTGCACATGGGATAACGATGCTTGAAGTGGCAGTGTTTTCCCTGTCCAGCGGTGCTTTGCCATGGCGGTCTCTGACCTGTTCAGCGGTGCTTTGCCCTGTTCAGCGGTCTTCACCATGGCGGTCTTTTCCTGTTCAGCGGTGCTTTGCCATGGCGGTCTCTGACCTGTTCAGCGGTGCTTTGCCCTGTTCAGCGGTGCTTTGCCCTGTTCAGCGGTCTTCTCCATGGCGGTCTCTGACCTGTTCAGCGGTGCTTTGCACTGTTCAGCGGTCTTCACCATGGCGGTCTTTTCCCTGTTCAGCAGTGCTTTGCCATGGCGGTCTCTGACCTGTTCAGCGGTGCTTTGCCCTGTTCAGCGGTCTTCACCATGGCGGTCTTTTCCCTGTTCAGCGGTGCTTTCCCATGGGGGTCTCTGACCTGTGCAATGGTGTGTGGCATGACGGTCCGACATTGCCCAGCGGGGCTGTGGCTGCCGGGGCCCTCCTGGGCACTGACTCCGGCGGTTGTCTCCTGACCAGTGACGATACTGCTGCGCTCCTGGGCACTGACTCCGGCGGTGATCTCCTGACCAGTGACGATACAGCTGCCCTCCTGGGCACTGACTCCGGCGGTGGTCTCCTGACCAGTGACGATACTCCTGCCCTCCTGGGCACTGACTCCGGCGGTGGTCTCCTGACCAGTGACGATACTGCTGCCCTCCTGGGCACTGACTCCGGCGGTGGTCTCCTGACCAGTGACGATACTGCTGCCCTCCTGGGCACTGACTCTGGTGGTGGTCTCCTGACCAGTGACAACAGTGCTGGCTGTGGCATCCTGGCCGCCAGGGAGGATGGCGCCCTTCTCCACTGTGCTGCTCTTCCCAGACTGTGCAGACTTCCTCTGGCCCTTCACCACCTTTGGAGGAGTCACAGCTGACTCAGTACTCCCCCTGGGACCCTTGTGAGCAGGTTTTCCGCCAGGAGTCTTCACCCTGTCCCATCTGCCACTTTCCAATTTGAGGTGCTTTACAGGGGGTGGACTGGCAGTGCTTTGGCTCCGTGTCACACTGGCTGCCCTGCTGGCCGGTGCACTCCACACACCTTTGACATGCACCACTGGTACTGGACTTTTTTTGGCTGAGGTGCTACTACAGGACCGAACAATTGGAGGGGTGGGGGTGGGGGCAAAGAGGTCAACGTTGCTGAGGAAGAGTTGCTGACAAAGACTGGGATGGGTAGCTGGAGGGGGTCTGGGAGTGGAGGAAGAGGAGGTGGTTGTAGGAGGTGTAACTTTAGGTGATTTGGGTGCAGGTGCAGGTACTGGAGGCTGTCGTGAGGTGGATGGATGTTGGGTGTGTTTGTGGCCGCGTTTGTGTACTTTGGGAGGGGGCGTCACAGACACACTGGGAGTGGACACAGGGGACGTGTAAATGGTAGTGGGGGTGGTGAGTGCAGGTGAGCGGGGTGTGGTTCTGGGTGTTCTGGTGCGAGTCCTAGTGCCTGTAGATGTAGTGCATGCAGGTGAGAGTGTAGACGACACTGGAAGGGCGGAGGGAGACGACGACGAGGGGGACACAGTGGAGGCAGTGGATGTTGCTGTGTCTGTATGTGGGTGATGCTTGTGTGAGTGCCTGTGGGTTGTGTGGTGCTTATGTTTGACTGAGCCACTTGTGTGTGTTGAGGTGTATGCATGCTTGTCTGATGGTGTGCTTGGGATAGGCTGGGGTACAGGGGATTGGGTCTGGGTGGAGGAAGTTGGAGGGGGGAGGCTAGACACAGGGGCAATGGCTGCCATCAGTGCTGAGGCCAGAGATTGCAGGGTTCGATGAAGGGCAGCCTGACCAGAATGAATGCCCTCCAGGAAAGTATTACCGTGTTGCAACTCCCTTTCTACACCCTGGATGGCATTCACAATGGTAGACTGCCCAACAATGAGTGACCTGAGGAGGTCAATGGCCTCCTCACTGAGGGCAGCAGGGGTGACAGGGGCAGGGGCTGAGGTGCCTGGGGCGAAGGTGATGCCCACCCTCCTGAGTGAGCGGGCACGGAGCGAAGGCTGAGGGGCTGCTGGGAGGGTGGTGCTGGTAGGGGAGGTGGCGGCTGTACCTGAAGAAGTGGGGGGCACAGATGGTGCCGCCACCACAAGGGAGCTACCATCGGCAGAAAAGTCTGTGTCGCTGTTTGGTGATCTGGTGACCGACGTGAAGCTCCCCTCGCCCTCCGTCCCACTGGTGTATTCAGAGTCTGTGGTGTGGCCCTCCATGGCCATGTGGGATGCAGCTCCCTCGTGCTCCGGTGCCACTGTACCAACGCCTGATGATGCTGATGCACAAAAGAACAGGGAGAGCACAAAAAGAGGGGGGGGGACGACAGAAGAAATACAGGTTAAGTGCATGGCTTACCGCTACCGTTGGCGGACAATACAGACACAGCAGCCCCCTGCACTACGCCGTGCTCTTGGCCTCTACAGATGCAATTCCTGGGATCTGGGCTACATGGCTATGGTGGACATCTGCACACATAGATGCCACTGGGGCATGTATACCTGTACTTGGCACTCTACTGAGGTGGGGTGGAGTGCCACATGCCCTGCATTACGGAGGGGCCTAGCCTACGTAACTCGCCCTGGCCTAGGGAAACCCACAGCCCCCCCCTCACCCAGAGCCCTCCACTGCGCGCAAAGTCCCCAGAATGAGAGTGTACTCACCCCCTTGTGTCTGCTGTGATGCCCTCAAGCGCCCATCCAACTCAGTGTAGGCCACCACCAGGATCCGGTACATCAGGAGGGTCATGGTGCGACGGGCACCCCTCCCACGTTGGGAGGCCATCCCCAGCTGAGCCTCCGCCGTCTTCTTGCTCCAGCGGCGAATGTCCTCCCATCTTTTCCGGCAGTGGGTGCCCCGTTTCTGGTGGACCCCCAGGGTCCGGACGTCCTTGGCGATGGCACGCCAAATGTCCTTCTTCTGGTGGGCGCTGACCTACATGACATGTACTGGGGAAGAAGAGAAGTCATTACCAACTGCACCGTCGATGTGAGTGGCCCCCATCCCTACCCTTGCCATGTGGCACACGCATTCACACTCCTTCATGTTCCCAGAACTCTGCCCCCTTCCAACTCACATCCAGCCCTCTCCACCCAGGCATAGCCCATACAACGTGCTCCCTGTGTACTTACCTGTTGGTCTGGAGGACCCTAGAGTAGCGTGTACTGGGGGATGACCCCGTCGACTAGCTTCTCCAGCTACTGAGCAGTGAAGGCAGGGGCCCTTTCCCCAGACGCAGCTGCCAATGTCTCTACCAGACCGAGGTCACAGCAGCACTTGCAGTGTAGGTCCTCTCCTGTCGAAGATCAGGTATCGAGTGATTGAACAGATAGAAAATGGCGGTCACGTCCGCGGCGGTGTGTGTCATCACCGCCGGTGCACTTCATCATTGGCTTCTGGGACCCATAGGGTCCAATGTTAACTAATGCAGCATTGCGCTGCGGTCTACGACCGCCTACAGCAACAGTATACAACGCCAGCGCAGATACCTCACATCCCATTGTCCCAGTTTAGAGGTCAGGCAGCTGCCATTTCAGGGGCTCACATGGCTTCATTTACTACTGCGTCACACATACCTAGGCCTACACTCAACACATATACAGGAACAGTTTTGTGTTTTGTGTCGTGTTCTGTGTATCTGTGGGTACATACCTGGGAATTTGTTGACTCCGACTGCTGGTGGACCTGTTGACAATGGAGGAGCGACATTTGATCATCACCTACAGGTTTGACCGTGCCACTATCCAGGAACTATGTACCCAGTTGGAGCCAGACCTGATGTCACCAATCCGCCATCCCACAGGAATCCACCCCTGACGTGCAGGTGCTGTCAGTGCTCCATTTCCTTGCAAGTGGGTCTTTTCAGACAACAGTGGCCATGGTGTCGTAGTTCGGACTCTTGCTCTGAGCAAGACTGCTGGTCTCAGGATTACAGTACTTTCGTTCATAGGTGACTAAGGGGGTCATTCTGACCCTGGCGGTAAAAGGCCCTTACCGCCGGTCAGAAGACCACCATAACACCGCCGCGGCCGCGGTTAACCGCCACGGTCATTCTGACCCACAACGGCCAAACCTCCAAAATTCCGTCCTCCACTGCAGGCCGCCACATCAGCGGGCAGCGATAAACTGGAGATGACCAAACCTCCACCGTCACGCCAACAGAAATACGCCCATGCCATTACGACCCACGAATCCACGCGGCGGTCATTCAAACGCGGTATTCCATTGGCGCTACACACCGCCGCGTTCAGAATACACACACATCACCAAAACACAGCCACATTGGACAATTTGAAATACACACACCTGATACACATACACACACCACTCCCACACAATCAACCAACTATAAAACACACACCCACATCACCCACAAACCCCTGCGGCCATAATTACTGAGAGAAGGAGAGAGAGACACAGCAGACAATCCAAAGCAAGACACACTGAGGCACACTACACCATCACACACACCACATAGTAGCACAAAGCACCACTCACCAACATACTTACCATCACATACACCACCCCACACCTCACCCACATCACCCCATGGCACCCCAAAGGCACCCACGCTTTTCGGACCAAGAACTCCGGGTCATGGTGGAGGAAATCCTAAGAGTGGAACCCCAGCTCTTCGGCTCGCAGGTGCAGCACACCAGTATAGCTAGGAAGGCGGAGCTATGGCAGCGGATCGTGGACAGGGTCAACGCGGTGGGCCAGCATCCCAGGAATAGGGAGGACATACGCAAAAGATGGAACGACCTACGGGGGAAGGTCCGATCGATGGTCTCCAGGCACAACATCGCGGTCCAGAAGACTGGCGGCGGACCCCCACCCACCCCTCCCGAATTCACATCGTGGGAGCAAGACGTCTTGAACATCCTGCATCCTCAGGGCCTCGCAGGAGTAGCCGGAGGAATGGACTCTGGTAAGTCCAATCTCAACTACTATATCCCCCCCACCCCACCAGCATGCCAACCCACACCCCCACCCTCACCCCCAACCCCCCAGCACACATCCTCCCTGACAATGTCTCACCAGCACAACCCACCCATCCCAACACCAACTCCTGCATGCCAACACAAATCATGGGCACCCATCACCTAAGCATGACCACTGCACTAACCCCCCCCCCTAACTACCCTCACAACACCTCCCTCAAGGGAATGCCTGCACTGGGGGACAAGGGCACCCATAACACGCACGCTATTGCACACACAGAAACAATAACCAAACTCTCTTACCCCATGCAGGACCCGAACGACAACACACCAGCCAGGAGGGTCCAGAAGTGTCCATCCCACCACCGGAACAGGCCCACACTGAGGATAGCAGCTCTGTCGACAGTGAACCTGATGACCAGCCCGGACCATCGGGGACCTCTGGGCAGTCGGTTCCCCTCAGGCAGCCACAGGCCACACCAGACCCGACCCCCTCTGCCAACACCAGCACAGCTCCCACCCAGCGGGCCCATGCCTCTGTCTCTAGGACAGCTCAATCAGCGGTGTGTCTGCCACTACAGGGCACCCAGGCTAACCCAACACCCCAACACCAACAGGGACCTGGGGGCAGTGGTAGCGGGCACACCGTCCAGGGGACAGAGGCCGGGGGAAACCGGGCAGCTCGGAGGGCTGCTGTGCGACAGGGGGGGGGAGTAGAGGCCCAGGGAACCCACTCTCCAAGAGGCCCTCACCACCATCATGGGGGCCTACCACCACTCCCAAGAAACGATGGCGACGGTACTGGCCAGGTTCACTGAGATCCAGGCACAGCAGGAGGAACGCTACATGGGGTTCAGGGAGGAGCTGAGAATCATCGGGACCGCAATGGGGACCATCGTCCTGGCCCTCAACAGGATAGAGGACGCGTTGCGGGACCATGGTGCACCACACAGGGCCCCTGTCACTAGCCCGGACCAGGAACAGCCTACCACCTCCGCCGGCGCTGGTGGACAGGAGGTCCCA